>NC_037353.1:37981226-38595132 GCF_002263795.3 Bos taurus | reverse complement strand
TGTTCTGGGGTCACATCTCTCTGCGTGTTCCTAACCCTTTCTCCCCAGAATGCTTTCTTACTGCATATTCTAAATAGTTCCCTCAGCTCTAAAGAAGTCTCAGCCTTTTTTTTAACCTAAAGTCTGTAGTATAAAGCTAATAGGTATATTGAATATTCTTTTCCCAAGTACCAAGGCATCCAGAAGATTCTCACTTGCACCCTCTGGGAGAAAGTTGCAAAATTTGTAAAACAGTTTCTGTTTGCCCTTCACTCAGATACCTGAAATGTTAACAGTCAACATTTGCTTGATCATTCTTTTCTGATTTATGTGTGCCTTATTTAGATTTGCCAAATATGTCAGTGATCGCCTTTATAATAAAAGAAAATTATTCTTTTTTCCGGTCTTGGACGCTGAGTTTTGTTGTTGTCTTTTTAGTCTTCTTTAATCTGGAATGTTTCCTCCGTCTGTCTGTGTTCCTCAGGACCGCAGTAGTTTTGAAGAGTAGCTGATGGTTTTGTAGGATGTCTGTCAAGTTTGCTTTGGCGCTTCCTCATGATTAGATTCATGTCGTGCATGTATTGGTGGGAAAATCACAGAAGTATCCTCAGTGCAGGATATCAGAATGCATGTGGCATCTATTTGTCTACTTTATTGATGATGTTCCTTTGATTATTTGCTTAAGGTGGTGTCTCCAGGTTTATTCTAACATCATTCTTCCCTGTGTAAATTAATAAGTATCTCGCAGAGAGGTGAGAGATGATTTGAGACTCTGTGAATATTCTTTTTCTCACTATTCTTTACCTACTAATTTTAGCAGTCATTGCTGATTGTTTTCCAGCTTGAGACAATTACTATTATAATTAAGATCTTGAAAACATTTGAGTGTACTTCTCATCTTTACCTGGCAACTCATATCTAAAATTTGTCTTCAGTGAGATACTGGATTCTAGAATCTCTTATGTATCTATGTTAAGTCTCCCAGTAACCTGGACAGTTGGCATATAGTTTCCCTCTGTGATGGGTATATTTTCCCTAAGGTATGCTGGGAGGGCTGGGGTCGTGGGCCCTCGTGTCCACCAGGGTTGCTTGTTCAGTCCCTCCTTGTCTGTCTCATCAGTGGTCACCTGTGAGCAGGAGGCTGCGTGTCAGAGAGAGCAGAGGTAGAGCCTCTGAGGCCTCAGACCTGTGTGTTTCCTTTGAGGGTATTGAATTTCTGTTTCTGTGTTTTTATTTGTCATACTGCTATTTTTGAAATGGGAATTGCATACTACTGACTAGGTATTTTCCATTTTAATAATAGTAATAAATAATTATAATAATATTATATGATAATATATAATATAATAGTAACAATAACATTTATATAAATAATAATACCCATTTAGGTTATTCTTTCCTGTCACGCTTTATGACAAATGAGATTGCTTTAAAAATATACCCCATTTTCAGCATTTGTAAAGATAGTAAGTATTTTCTCAGGAGTTCTTTTTACTTCCATACCAGCATAACGCTTTGTTCTAGTGAAAGAAAATTTATCTAGTGTGGGGTTAACGACTTCTGGTTAAAAGGAAAAAGAGTTATCGGGGCCCTCCTCTTTTCCTTGTATAAGTGGAAAGACATCTGGAAAGTGTTTACTGGCCACAGACACTGGAGAGATACTGATTACATGTTAATTAAACACCTATGGAAGAATAACTAAAGTAATCGAGACGTAATTCTTGAATAAATAGTTTAGTTTGAGGTTTAAGTTTTTCGTGTTTATCTCCATTGTGCCAATCACTGTGGATATGAAAGACGAGATTTTGAGAAGTAAGTAATCGTAAGTTTGGGGCAGAAACCCTTTATGAATTAAAGGTGTATATGCATGGTGGGTGTCCTTTTGGAAATCAGGTATACTGGTTTTGAATCAGTACCGTTTTCTTTTTTCAAGAAGCAGTGAGTGGGATGTGCTGATAAAGCCTTTGCTCAGAGGCACAGATCTCAAGAGTTCTTAAAGCCTTTTCCAACTGTAATAAGTGAAACTAATTTTTGATGTTTAACATTTGTAAGCCTGTGAAACCAACAGGGCAGTATCAGTATTGGGAAGAGTGAAGCCAAAAGTAGAAGCCATGTCTGAGAATGGGCCTTGAAAACGGTTCCTCAGAACAGAACAAAACAAAATAAACTGGTATGTCAAAATAAAGCCGTCAGTGCACTAGCATGACACAGCAAGCACGTGTTTTTCCAGAATCACATACCCTTAGGTTAATGATGACATTAAAGATGGGTGTAATCTGGCGTGGGGGATGGCTTAAGTTCACATGTTGGAAACCGAGATTGTGCTGTCAAATTTGGCTTTGCCATGTAGTAATGTGGTTGCTTTGGGAAAGTCCATCCTATCGATTAAATCCTTCTTTGTTGTTAACAATCTTGGAGGAGAGATAAAAGTGGAAAAATACACTTGGGTTTGTGTCATACCGATGAAAATGTTCTACTTTGAAAAAAAAAAGCTCTTAAAAAATGACTATATATGTATGTATACATACACATGCACATTCACACACACGTTTGAGCACATTTATAGCTTCTTAACCTCAGGCCTGAACTGGAAGAACATTCCATTTATTGATAGTGATCCTCAAAAATGCCATCCTTTGGTTCTTATCTTTTCTGACACACTTTGTTACAGTCCAGATCATACCAATTTGTAGACACAAGTATTTAAAATGAAGTGCTAAGCCTAGATTTAATAAAGTAAGCGGCATTTCAGTTGAATCTCACATTTTGAAAACAGACTTTGTCTCTAGGCATCTTCATGTTAGGCTGCTGTACATAAAAACCAACTTGGTTTGGCAGCAGACAGTGAATTTCTACCATTGAATGAGTCACACCTACATTAACTAGAAAATATATTGCTTTCAATTATAGCTGTGCCATGTTAGGGCAAAAATGAGTGGGGAGGAGAGGCTGCCAGTGAATTTTGTTTGAGCTTTGTATATAGCTCATGCCCCTGAAGGTTACCTTTTCTGTAAGTGATTCAAATAGGATGATCTTTGACAGCACCAGCTAAACTTAATTCCTTGAAAACATCAGTACATACTTTATGTTGTAATGTTACAACTATTTTATGTAACTTATAGTAATTAAAAAAAATAATTTGCAAGGTATTAATATTCATATCTGAAATATTTTGGTTATAATCTGCTGTCTTTGCTAAGGTCAATAACCTTCAGTTGGAGTAATGATATAAAATGTTTCATATCTTAAAGCTTTTTGCACCAACTTATAACTTCAGCCTTTTGTACTATTAAACACAGTATTTATTTAGAATCTAACCAAGGTGTCACAAGTACAAATGATAAAAAACAGTGTCTCACTTTGATAGTGTTCTTCTTATAGGTAATGATAAATATTTCACTGGCAGTATGAATTAAACTGAAGATCTAATTTTAGCTTTATTAAATTTCTTAAATAGGCTACTTAGATTTTTGGATTCCAAAACATAGGTGAAGTTAATAGTGTTGAAATAGTAATAGTTTGTTAATATTTAAATAGGGCAAGGTAGGAATGGTCTTTTTAAAAAACCAATGTTTGAATTGATTGAGTTGTATTCTTTCCTAGCTAAATACATTAAATACTCTCTAAATTTGGGGCAGATTAGTAATTTGTTGGTGAAGTTCTATTTTTAGAGCCATTTCCTAGAAAAATCTTAAGGCGTTCTTGTTGGAGAGGGGTATATATACACATTTGAGGCATTAGTTTTTGTATTTTATGTTAATGTGTAGGAAGAACTATTTCTCAGAAATATTTCCTATGCTACAGCACCTGTTCTGGCACTCAGAATTTTTCCATTACAATTCATTGTTGGGCTGTAGTTTCCTTGAGAGGATTCTGGCTGTAATTCACCCTTTGATTTTGATTATTAATTTCATGTCGATGTACACACTGCATTGTCTTGATGGAATAAGAGCTTCAGTTCACCCGCCTCCCCCCAACATAACCTCCCCTAATAGAACAGTTTTGACAGATGTAGCTATCAAAGTACCTGGAGCATTTGCATATCCAGAGTTCAGAACTGACACATTTGTTTCAATTTTTGAGATAGAGATGCTGCCAAACCTGGTTAAGTTTGAAGTTGCTTCTCATCAGTGCTGTTTCCAGAGCTCTGATATTTTAGGAAAGTTGTTTGCTTGCATCACATTAAAAAAAAAAAAAAAGAGCTGAGTTGATGGATATTATAGTGAAGAAGGTCTTGTGGTTCTAAACTCTTGATTCTCTAATCCAGAGGGCAAAATTATTTTCTTCCTGTTTTTGTGACTACTTTTAGAACTCTCTTAACAACCATGATTCCAGAGGTAAGGCTATTGTTCAGATATGAAGCTGAACATATATTCCAATTAGCTGTTACCAGAATTGATCACTAGAACCTGTGACTCTAAGAAGGCCAGCAGGTGCTTTCTGTTTTCTTAATTATTACGATTTCTAGCCACTGAAGATAGGGTAAACAAAGCACAAATACATTAAGTGGTACCTGTTGGTACACAGTAAGAATTTAAAATTGAATATCTCCATTTAACATCTTGATTTTACAGAAAGGAGATTTCCTGTGTTGTGAATTCCAGGGGTGTGTATGAAGAATACATTGTTTCAGAGTCATCTAATGCCTGCCAACTGTCTGGCAAAATTTATTTTATGTCCCTCTTTGAAATTTTACTCCCCTACCTCCCACCCCTTACTTTTACTTTCTTTTGGTCTTTCCATTAGACAGGAGAGTGTAGGACCATTTTCTTTGCAGTATATTTCACTGATTAGCTCTGGGAGGGAATCTGGGACACTGGGGCAAAGAAGTCCTCACTGAACAGGCTCTTGCTGGTCGGCGGTGATCAGCCACCTGGGGAGGCTGCCTGCCATGGAGGGAGGGGTGTGTGCCTCCGTTAAGGATCATGTAGAAATGACTCACTTTCATTAACTTTGGTCATTTCTCAGTGGTTTTTTAATTTAAACGTTCCTCTTTGTGTCATTTTGTAGTCTGTGCATAGTCCGGGGGGCTTTTCAATGGTGATTTTAATTCTTTGAAGCCTTGTTCTCCTTAGTTCTTAAAAGTAATTCAGTTATTTCATATAGATGAACAGGTAGCACAATGTATGGAAAATAAGCTCTGCCTGTCCAGGTGAGGGAAGGCCTAGTTGAATTCCTTTACGTGAAGCTGAAAGATACGTTCTTTGCTATAAAAAATGGTGTACATCCTTGAAGTTGGAGCATTTTAATATGAGAAAAATAAAAATGGTACTGAGTGATGGGGTTTCCTCTCAGGCTTTTAGGTGTGCTTTTTAGATCTCATTGCACTGAGGACGTTTTCTTTCAACCTTTGGGGAATGATTGGGTGATCACCTAGAGTGGTGTTCCTTATGCTCTCTTTTAATTATGTTTATGGTGCTTTTAACAAACCTTAAAAAAAGATTTCAGATGTTACAAGTCTAATTAAAGAGACAGACAAAGCACAGTTTATACTGTAGATTTTTTCTGCAGTTCAATTAATCAGCATGTTTTCTCTTTTAATTAAAACCATTTTAGTAAATTAAAGCCCACAGCAAAACACATATATAATTTGTTTGTAATTAGCTCTTAATTGGTGGTAGTTGAAGCTTAGCACCCTTGGTTTCTTTCTTCATGATTGCCATTTTATTAGCAGCCAGTCATTAATTAATCTTTTTCTAATTAGCTTATAAAACTGTTGATGGCACATTATTGTAAATGTGATTTTAAGTTCAAAGCTTGTTAATAAGCTTTCTTACTTAGAAGAACAGAGATAAAGAAATTGCTGAAAACAGTACTACAGTTCTTTAAAAAAAAGAAAAACTGTCTTTCTGATGGGGACTGTGTAAAGCATCTAACAGCTTATGGTTAATTTTTTTCCCTTATGAATGGAATAAGTTGCTTGATTATAAATGTCTCTATCCAGGAGTAATTTCAACAGTATAACGTCTTTTCTCCCCCCTTTGGACTACTGTAATCTACATATAATTTGAAGCCTTAATAGTCATCATTAAACCAGGTGTTACATAAACTATTTCACTATGAAATCAGAGTTGAGGAAAGGTGAATCATACATATTTATACATGTAAATATACAATATATGTAATATGTCTATACAAATATATCTTCTATTTTAAAAACAGGGTTTGTTGGGTTATGCCTTGAAGTAAAAACCATTTGGCTTTAACTGATTTGTAGTTAAATAGGTGTTAAATAACAGGTGTTTGTGCAGTTGTGCACACAACATAGATATATGTAGTACACAAACATGGAAACCTGTGCATGCACGTTTTAAGGTGACAGTGAAATTAGGCTGTTCTTTCTAACAGAGGGAAGAAGACTTGATTTAAAGTCAGTATTTAAATGACTGGATATGCCGTAGCTTATTTGCTGTCCTCAGAGCTTCGGCATCTCAGGTATGTCCGTGGAAATGTACCAGTCCCACTGAAGACATCCTGAATTCACTGCAGCACCTGCCATGTTAACCTGTGGTTTGAATAAAACACATTAGCCACGTCATATTGTTTATTGAAATATATTACCGATTTCATAAAACTTAACTTCATGGTATTCTGAGCTGTTCATCAGTAATTTTGCAAAGTTTTGAAAGTTATTAAAAAGAAAAAAATAAAACATCATTGGTCCTTGGAAGTGCTTTTTCTTCTTTGCTGTTTGAACTTTGCATGTTATTTCAACTTTGGCTATTTCTCCGCTTGTTTTTAAGAAGGCATTTTATGATGCCATGCAAGAGACACTAGAAAGGGATAGCTGACAAGGAAAAAATTAAAAATTGGATAAAAAGTAAATGAATAATGTCATATTACCAAAAAGATGAGAGGCTAATTTGTGCCGACTTTTTGCTAATTTTGTTCAAGCCTCAAAATGAGGAGCTGTCAGCGTTCTGTGTAGCACTGATGACAGTGCCAATGATCCATGAAATAAGCTGCCGCTGGCTTTGTTCTGATAAGAATGAACAAATCTGCACAATGTTCGGCTCCCAGAATCTCATTTTCATACTTGCATGCAGGCGAAAAGAAATAAGCTGTTTGCAGGCTTGATTAATCAGACATTGGAGGGGTTTTTGTCTCTTTGATCTCTTTCGTCTCCTAGGTAACTTGCTTGACATTAATGTTGAGCTTGAGTAAAGACAATCAGGAATTGTCGACCAAACTGATATAAAAATTAAAGACCTTAACACTTTAAGTACTCCAGTAATGGTTCCGCTTTACTTCAGAAAACATCTGTTTTCATTTAATTAAAGAACAAAAGAGAATGGCATAAATATTTTTCATAGAGACCTATTATTCCAAAGTTAAAGTATGATAATTGGTATTTTTAAATAAGTGCCTTGAAAGTGTGCAAAAGGGAGGGAAACTTCATAAATCTGTTACAAGCTAGTAATTTGAAGATGAGTAAAATATTTTATGAAATGAATAAGAAGTTTACAGTGATGCTAGATGAAGCTGTTTGAATCAGATTCTTTAAATGATTATCAGCAAACTTTAGCAGGGCAAGGTTTAGCGAGAAAAACTAACTTTATTTTGCAAGTTTGTCTTTTAAAAATCTTGACTATGTTACACGATGTGCCATTATATCTGTTTTACAACCCAATATGATTTACACATGCTCAACCTGTAAAATTGAAAGGAATTAAAAAAGTGTCGCCGTGCATTTGCTTGAGGTTATGCAGACGCTTTTACAAATCTTCCAAGTGGCTGTAGAGATGAACGCCTCAAGGGTCCAGCCGGGGCCCTGCTTTCCCAACCAGCTAAAGCCCTTATCTGAAATCCAAGCAAAGTACCATTAATCTTTCTGAAAGACCTTTTATGGCTTTTAATATATCCCAAATTAGAACATTTTACACCCTTGGTTCCTGAAATATGGTGATAAAAAGCCTTTAGAGCTTAATTTTCCTTACCGCTTGCTCTGACCAATTTGCAGTTCTTTGTGATAATGTTTAGACACCTTAATTAAAATGCAGCAAAATATTGGATGTTCTATATGGAAAATGCTGATACTTTGACGACACACAGAAGAAATTCTGTATATATTTTTATTCTTGAAAAAAATTTCTTCCCACATGGTGTTGCTCTAGTTATCTGATGACCCGAAGCCGTTTTTTAATATAAAAACCATTGACCAGGCTTTTGTGATGTTTACATTGGGCCCGAAGATGCTTTTTTTCTTTTTAGAGAAGCGAAAGGGGGATTCTTGGGGACCTATTCTGTTTGTTTGTAATATTGAAACATAGCGTGGTATTCTTTTTCTTCTGGAGCTTGGCTTAGTCTTCTTGCCTGGGAAAACATGTTTCTTCTCAACTGTCTTTTCTATAGAAGATCTTATGATCCTTTCAGATTTCCAAATATTTCCGTTCTTTTTCTTTTCTCCTTGGGAGTAAGTAAAACACATTCATCTTAAGCATGCAAAGGCCCCAGCCTTGATAGGACTTTTCATCATCCTTACAAGCTAAAAGATCCTTTCAGTTAAATACATAGACCAGGCTTGTTTAATGTTTATCAGTTAAAGAACATTTCATTGAACCTAACCCCAGGCAAAATACAGTTAGAAAACAGACTTTCCTACAAACAAGTCTGTTGGAAAGTATTGCTTACGTACCTATCGCTTACGCTGTTCAGTCTGCAAATCGATGGAGCCCTCCCATGTAAATACATGTTTCTTACGCTGTCATGAAGTATTTGTAAGAAGTTTATTCCGTGTCTTACGTGGTGCGTGTGCTCTCAGTCTTATCTGCGATGCTGATTGTGCTGGGTTTGGCCTTCATGTTGCTAGAAATTCTCCCTTCTAAGAGTTTGTGACTATGCTGAAAGGAGTTCCACGTGAATCAAATGACCACAGTCAGGGTCCAGACATACTGAGATGGTCTTTGGTTTGTCTACTCCGAATCCAGAAAACCCATGTTGGGAAATTTCAGTAAGTTAAAAATATAAGCTGCACCATAATTTACAACAGTTTCAAGAAATAATTTTGTCTCACTGTTAATGGTACATAGCAGCTGTATACTTCAGGTCATTTTTGTTTCATACTCAAAAGTATAGGCTCACTTTAAATAGAAGATAAACTAGCTGAGGTGGGGTGATCTCAGCAAAGCTATTGTATATGAGATTTGTATTTGCTGTCTAATAAATAGGAATATAATTAGACAAATACGGAATTCCGTGTTTTACCTTTTGGAGGTGGGAGACAGAGAAGGAGGCTATCCTGCGCGAATGTGGGGAGACCCGGCGTACCTCTTAAACTGAAGGCGAGCTGTGTGTCCTGATAGTAGGCAGCTCCTTAGGTGCGCTTCCTACTCCCCTCGCGTCCCCCAGCACCCCTTCGCCAGGTGGAATTGTACTCTGACCAGAGGGCTGTGAGCAGAGATGCTGTGTGCGCTTCTGGACTAAAGCACCGAAGAGCCAGTATGAGCCCCTCCAGCCAGCTCTTCTCTGCCACTGAGACTTGAAAGCCGTGTGTTGAGATGCTGGCAGCACCAGATGGAGAGCCTGGCCAGTCCACAGCTGACGTGAAGTGAAACAGAAATAAAAGTTCAACCAGTGAGATTTGGAGATTTGTCGGATACTGCAGTTTTGACTAGCCTAACCCAACAGGCACTAACTTGATTTTTTTTACATTTATGACAAACGGATGGCTTTTAGTCAATAGGAAATCCATCTTCATGATGAATGATGCCACAGTATTCTTCTGAGCTTTGTTTTCTCCTTCGATGAGGAAGCTACAGCCCTTTGATTCTTAGCCTTTTCTTAGTTGACTTAAATAAACTGTTCCGTGGTGAAGAACTGAAAGTGAAAAGAGAGCCAAGAGAACAGGGCAGGGATTGAAGCCATCAGATGTAACTGACAGCCCCTTCTCCCTAGCTCCCTCCACCCCAGCCCTCTTGTTCAAAGCCGTGTCTGCAGCACCCGCAGCAGTGCCTGGCAAAATAATGCATTGGTGCCCTCATGATATTGGTTGCACGAATGTCCTCCTTGTGAGAAAAGATGGTGACGACAGTGGTGGTGATGCTAGTGTTGGCTGAGGTATCAGGAAGACTCTGACTTGGTCTCTTGTCCCAGGTGGGCTCCCAGCCACAAGTCCTCCTTCCTTCAGTGGCTTTCCTTTGGGTTTCGACCACCTCAGCATACTGGCTTGACTGTCACATTGTTTCCATCTGCTTACCTTCTTTATGTGTATTCTTTCCTGGACTGAAAAATCAGATCTGTTTTTGTTCTCGTTTGTAAACCCTGGACAGTGCTTGATGACTGCTTATTTCTTTCATCCTAAAAAGAAGCTGTCCTCCAAGGTGAGCTGAAAGGAGTGGCAGGCAAGCCAAACTTCACTAGGTCAGCTTCTCTCCTTACACGTGAGCCCCTAACTGCCGGCCGTGCCTCACTGTCGGCAAGCAGGTCCCCAAACCTTGGGCTGTGATACTGTGGCCGGAGAGTGGCTTCTGGGCCCTTTCCTCTCGTACACAAGTCTGCCGGCTGCTGAAACGCAGTAGGCTGCGGTCAGAGAGAGAAAAGGAAAGAAACACCAGGAAGACGTTTTTGTAGCCTTTGTTGTTTTAACAGATACTTTTGAGCCTTCCATGTAGGCGGGCATTTTTAAAATTGGAGCCCACTAAAAACAGAAGAGCCCCATGCCTGTCCTGGAGACACTCACTGAGGAACAGCTCTGCGGCCAGAGGGCCATGGAGAGTCCACTGTTGGAACTGTAGGCTGTGGCGTAGAAGCTGAAGGGCTGGAGAAATACAAAAACGAAGATGGTGTTGGGTTGAGTTAGAGGAGTTTTGGGGGGCGGGGCCGTGAGGACGCTTTGTTCTGCTGGGACCTTTAGGACTGGGGCAGATGAGTGGAAGGAGGGTGAAGGGGGCTGCTGGCAGGGAACGCTGTGGTCCTGGGGCCCCGCCTTTTTGCCTCCTGGCACCCCTTATATTCTTTTTTCTGTCAGTGAGTGCAAAGCGATTGCCCATCACACAAAGTGTGTTTATCAAGTAGTAATTAGCTTTCCCGTGTTTTATTAATCACATCTATGACTGCCAATCCGAGCTTCTGATCAGTGTGAGATAACGGATGCGCCCATACCGAGTTGCTATAATTCTAGCCCAAAGCAAAGACACTGGATGTCTCTGTCAGCCTGCGCCGCCTTATCAGGGTAAATTCCTGTCTGTCCTACTGAAATGCTGAAAGCTCTTCAAGATCTTCATCCACAGGCCTGGTGGGCCCTCGAGGGGCCTTGGTGTGGGAAGGAGCTCCATCCGGGAGACTTGCATAGCTAGGGTAAAGGGCTGGCTGAGGGAGCAGAGGAGAAAAGGGACTGCATTTTTGCATTTGTGGTGGTACTTTGGCGGTTTTAGAGGCCCAAGCATTAAGAATTTCCATTCTTAGCATGTGTAAAGTAAGGTTGACCTGGCTTTCTTACCCACAAATTCTCGAGTATCTGTATCATTGTAATTCTTGTATCAGCTAGAATATTTATTTTCACTTTTTCTCGTTTGTAATTCTTAGCTTGGTGTAAAAATTGCCAAAGCTATTGCCTGCCACAACTTCGTGAAAGCCAAAAAGGAGGCTGAAAATTCACAGGTTGCACGAAAAAAGAAGAAACTTGCCTGGGGGTGAGTTTTAAGAATATTTTTAAAATTAGTGATTCTACCAACTTCATAGCAATTACAGAAATCCTGTGATACATTTTGTGAATCCAGTTTGTGCATAATGTTATTCATTTTATTCTTTGGATCTTTGCTGCATGTTTATCAGATTATAAATATAGAGGCATGTCTTCATCCTATTTGATATTTATTTTGTAATTGATGGAGTGTGCGAAAACTTTTTTAAGTTTATTTTACTTTGGCACTTAGTAAACATGTTACTTCAGTAAAGTATTTAGAAATGAATTGAGATTTTCATGTTTTTCATTTTAGATTTGAAGCAAAGAAGAGGTGGGAAACCAAAAGCAACATGGGATATATGTGACTTGCCAGAGTTCTTCAAGACCTTTGAGGCTTCACTCGAGTCTTCAGTTGCTCAATTTACTAAAAAAGATTTTGTCAGAAAATTGATGGAAGTAGAAAAAATAAGCATAAAATTTGGGAGTTGATTATCAAATCGTTTTTCAGTCTTTTTCTAAAGAGTCCATCCCACTGAAGTGAGTGAAGTGGACCATCCCGTTATTTGTGCAAGTAATCTAAGCATATATACAGGGGGAAAAAAAAGATAGGATGTATTTATTTATTTATGTAGACCTCCAGTATAGAATCAGTTTTACTTTTCCTCCATTTGCTGGAGCATAGCCAGTGAGCTCCTTGTACTTCCTTATCTGCACGCAGTGTAACTGCACTCACTCTGGAGCTGTTTTTAAGATGGGCATTTGTGTATAATGGATTAGTCATAAGTGCAAGAAAGATCCTGTGTTTACAAATGCCTTTATCTTAATGTTACAAAAGTAATTATCGGTTCTTTATTGTAGGCAGTAGAGTTGATATTTCATAGTAACATAATACAGGTAATTGATTAATCTTTGTGTACCTTCAGGTTAAATAACACCATTTTAAAAAAGGACAGAATCTAACAGTATTTGGAGAATGATTTAAATTCAGGTTCTCTGCCTGGAAATGTCTTCCTAAATATCTCTCTCAGCCGTGTCACTCTTTAAATTATGAGATGGTTCTTGGAGAAATTGATATAATGGTTCTAGACAGTGATAACTCCAGACATTGAGACCTTGAACCTTCACTCCTCTCCCCCATTGCTCCGGGAACCACTGAATGCTTGCATACGGATAAAGAAGACTGGCGCCCTGCTAAGTGACTTTCACTGCAGGTGTGTTTCAGAGTCCCAACTAGAAAGGGCTTTGAGAAATTGTCTCAAGTTGGTGGACAAGCCCACAGCTGGATGCTGTGATTTTTTTTTTTTGGCAGGCCTGGGTTATTTTGGCAGCTCCCTCTTGGTGCTCAGTCGAGGTAAAGAACTGCTTATTGTGGTTTCCATCTTGTCCCTTCCTGCTACTTCATCAGAAGTTTTCTAACCATCCGATACAAACTTTCTCTCTGTTTAGTATAAATTCAGGAACATAGAAGATGAATCATGGTGATGGTCTTATTTTGTTAATTTTAGACTTACAAATAGTAACCAAATTTTAGTAATTTATGGTGACATATTTAATGTTTTTTTCCTGTTCTGGAAAAAGTGAGCAACTTATTGCTATTTGAAAGAACAAAAATCATATCTTGCTTCCGTTTAGATGGTGAAAACTAGTATAGCAGAGAAAGTGAGATTTTAGGAAATTGTGTCCCTACTTATGGACTTCATTGTGAAAAGATATTCAGACCAAACATTGGAAAATCTTATATTTTAAGACAATATTCCCTGTTGAGTTTTATAGATATAATCATACAGCCTTTACCTGTAACATCTTACTTTAGGCTCTTGGTAGGTGAATGCAAACTTAGAATATAGGAGATTTTCCTCTCAAAAAAAGACTCATCATGGGGGAAATATTCATTGGTTTTGTCTGAAACATGAAAAACCATTCTCTTTGAAAAGCAAGCAGGTAGTGTAACATTCTCACGTACGGGGCTCCAAGACAGTCGTCCCCCTGCATTGTCTGCTCGCCTTTTCCCACTGACCTACTTCCTTAGCACGTTTCCTGACCCCCTCTGGGCATAGTTCCCCTCTCTTCTCATGGTGAGGCCTGGCCAGAGTGGTCACCTTTAGGGTCTGGTTTGGGAGCCCCTGACCCAAAGTCCAGCTGTCTAAACCCTTCTTCCACCTGCCCTGGGGCCAGCAGTTGCTCATTCCTTCCACTCAGGAGTCCCACGGATGAGGACATTGTCCCTGAGTGGATGGGATTATGGTGGAATCAGGTCTCAGGGGATTCACTGGATAAGAGGAGCCATGTTGCAGAAGTCCCTTTCCCTTCGAGTCCTGGCTTGTGAAAGGGTCCAAGATCTCTTTGAGTCCTGGCTTGTAAAAGAGTCCAAGCTCATCCAGCAGAAGAGGAGTGGGAGGGGAAGAGGATTTGAAGAAGAGGAAGGCACTGGTTTTCTTGGGTTAGCCCTGCTGGCATATCATTTGGGACCACTTTATTTTTAATCTGCTTTAATTTGAATTTTCCTCATTAAAGCATTAAAATGGGGACATTATTCTTAGAAAACCCAGATTGCCCCAGAAGTATAGTCATTTGTCCTCTCCGTTTGGTGACAGTGAAATAAGGATTCTCTTTGGATCAGTAATAATTTCAGTTCCTGAAGCTTTAACATGTGCATTTACTACCATCAGAATGCCTGAATTAGATTAGTAATGTAAATGTCAGTTATTGTTAACTGAGATTAATATGTTTCAGGCCATGGGTATGCCATTAATGTAACTATGATTTACTGTTTGAGTACTTCAGGCTAAAACACCTTACTAAAGAACAATAATTTTGGGCTTTGCAGCCCTGGTTCTGAGAAGTAAAGTTGATAGTGCATTCCTCTTTGGAAGCCCTCAGGATGTTTCTGATTTTCCGCAGAACATTCTCATTTCTTTCACCAAAAGGAGAGTTTGAATATATAATCTCAGGTTTGCTATAATTAGTTCTGATGACAGACCTAAATACCTTGGCCCAAACTGTAAATCAGTAGTTAAACAGGTTTCTGCAACTGATCATAAATCTCAAACTCCGTATTTTAAATGTGCTAATTTTTTTTAGAGAGACAGCTAAGGAAGGAGCAGGCCAAGGACAGGAATAAAATGTTACTTGAACTTTAGTTAACAGCTTAAAACTTCATCTTTAAAACGTACCGAGTTCCCTGATGCCTTTTGTCTAAAATGTTATCTTGTAAATATTGTAATAACTTAGCTTATTCTTCACTCTGATAAGACAAGTTTGAACTTCGTTCTTTTTTATATAATTTTATTTATTTATTTGGCAAGCAGGAGCTGCCCCGGCTGCTGTACTCGGGCTTCTCGTTGCGGTGGCTTCTCTTGTTGCAGAGCAGGGGCTCTGGAGCACAGGCTCGGTAGTTGTGACTCACGGGCTTAGGTGCTCCGAGGCACGTGGGATCTTCCTAGCCCAGGATCGGACCTGCGTCTGTTGCATTGGCAGACGGATTCTTTACCACTGAGCCACCAGGGGAGCCCCTGAACTTAAGATGAATATTAATTTTCAGATGCTCAAATTTTCATTTGTTGGGTAAATATGTCACATTTTTAGAAAGGTATGTCCTGCTAAACTATAAAAAACTATCGGGTTGATCCTTAAAAAAATTGCTGACAGTTGGCATCTTACTTCAGAGATCAGCTTTGAGGAAACAAGGTAATAACCTTAACATCAGGCCCCATTTTGGAAAATTAGTGAAACCTGGTTAACTTCAGGACCAACTGAAATAATTCAAGTTTTTCCATGTTGGCAGAAGTTGCTTTATTTTTAGTATCTGGCAGAGCAGCAAATGCTCTGCATGTCAATTTAATGTTTTTTGAAGCCAACTGTTTATTCATTGGCTTAAAATTTACACTCTACTAAAGTCTTTGCCTTGACTTCCATGAAACAAATAGTAATATTTGGACAAAATATGTGCACGAAAATCTTTTTCCAAGACCAAGTGTAGATTAGTATTTGTGGCATCAGTGCCTTCTATCATGGTAATAGATCAAAAAAAAAAAAAAAAACTTTGAAAAGGCTAAGTCAAAACCAGGACAGTGCAGTTCAAGGAATTAATTTTTATTATGAAATAATCAGAGCATCTTTCTAGATTTTCAGGTTTTTAAACTGCTAAGAAATGGAATCTCTATAGAGTAAATTTCAGTGAACTGTCAAAAGATTATTTTATTGATCTACGTATTTATTCTTGACCTTGATAACATTCTGAGACAGTGAGACCTGTTTTTCCATTTTTGAGGGTGGGGTGCTCTGTAGATTTTGGTAAAATGAGTGGAGCTGCATTCTTTAGTCTTTATTATTTTATCCTCCCTCCATATTACTCACTGTAAAAGACACATGCGTGCATTCACACACTCATTCAGTGTTGTAGCTGTAATCAGCACAAAGACTGACTGGGGAAAGGATTCCCAACTCCAGTTAAGAACATGGAAGTGTGTAGCAGATCAAGATGCTGTGGAGAAACTCAGGAGTCAAACCATCTGTGCCCTTGGGTCTCAGTGAAGTATATAGTTTCTTCATCTCCTCTGATCGGTGAGCGTTCTAGGGATGTGTGTTCAGTTTGCTAGAATTTCTTCAGACACAGCAGTACTATCCGAGATCTTCCAGCCACTCTAGCCTTTGTGACCTTGATCCCTGGAACACAGCCACAGGCCTTTGTTGGGACTATCCATTAAATGCCATGCAGTATGCTGGGTGTTTAGATGTGCTTTTCAAATCAATAATTAGCTGAGAGAGAATCATCTTTTTATTAGTATTAGTAATTCCTTTTTACATTCAGGTAAGAAAGCATAAGACTTTTCTGAGTAGGATGGAATTTAGAAAAAAATGAAGTACATACCTTTTATGTCCAGACCAGGTTTCTTAAGGAAACAGAATAAAAGGGACTGAAGGGAAGGAAAGGTATAGTGTCCAAGAAAAGCCCTGGCTCCTGGCTGCTCCTGCCCCAGGGTCCTTCCTGTGTCCTCTCTGGCATCATTCTAGAAGGCCCAGCCCACACCCCCGCCCAGGGCCCATGGGCCGCCTCTTGCTGAATTGCTGCAGGGGGCCTGCTCTGTGACAGGTATGGAATGAGGTAATCTTTTCCCACCTCTAATTTCTGAAAGGTGTGTCTGTCCAGTTATTACTTGTTCATTGAACTGAAAGGTTCAGAAACCAACAGCTCTCGTACAAGCTGTAATTATTGATGTCTGTTTCATATTCATCTGTAAGTTCTGGCATTTGATCAAGAAGTTAATATATCACTTCATTTTCAGGCTGAATATGCCTCAGCTATAAACGTTATATTTTTTGATGGATAGTATACAATTACAACTGCCCAGAATAAAAAGTGTTTTCATTTGTAATGTGAGTGATACTAGAAGTTATTATGGATGTCACAAGGAGTAGTGAAACAATGAAGCCTTGCGTTGCTTCAAGTTCCTCCCCACTTAATATCTGAGAGACACTCACTGAACACCTACCCTGTTAGACACTAAGCTAACTCATGCCGATGCAAAAGTGAATGCGCACAGTCTGCTGGGAAATGTTTAGGAAGCATGTTTTGGACAACTTGATTTTCAGGTAGGCTGTTAATACAAAGGGACTTCCCAGGTGGTTCAAGTGGTAGAGTCCGCCTGCCACTGCAGGACACATAGGCAGGAAACGTGGGTTCAATCCCTGGGTGGGGAAGATCCCCTGGAGGAGGAAATGGCTACCCACTCCAGTATTCTTGCCTGGAAAACCCAAGAAATAACCTGGAAGAAAAGTGAAAGTGAAAGTCACTCGGTTGTGTCTGACTCTTTGCGGCCCCATGGACTATACAGTCCATGGAATTCTCCAGGCCAGAATACTGGAGTGGGTAGCCTTTCCCTTCCCCAGGGGATCTTCCCAGTCCAGGGATTGAACCCAGGTCTGCGTTGCAGGCGGATTCTTTACCAGCTGAGCCACAAGGGAAGCCCAAGAAATAACCTACATGTAATAAATAACCTAGATGTAAATTTTTTAATTACATGGGCACACGTTCTTTTCTCTGCAGGATGTGAAGTCTCCTCGCTGGTTAGCTTGGCTAAAGTCATTCACTAGCTTAGCACTCACCTCACAGGGACTGACACCCTGACTTTCACCATATTTTGTAGCCTCACACAGACGTGAGGCCCACTGAGGTGAAATGGGAATGAATGCAGCTGTTTTGTACAATGCTCCATAATTTAAAGCTTAGGTTTTCTTAGGCTGTATCAACACGTCCTTCATTCTACAATGGCTATGTCACAGTGCCTGCCCAGGGTAGGGAAATGTTAACTACTGCAATAAATATGCCCCTGAACTATAATGACTCGAACAGTAGAAGTCTATTTCCTGCTCATGGGACAGGGGACATCCCCATCAGTGGGGGGCTCTCCTCACAGTCATTCAGAGATCCAGGTTGACAGCAGCTCTCTGACTTTCTTTTCCTAATAAATCTGGGGGTCACCATCCCAGCCAACAGGAAGGGAAGAAGCCACAGAAGAACACTTGAGGAGGTTATGGGCCTGGCCTAGAAGGGGAATGGGTTACTTCTGCTCACTTTGTACCAGCTAGAATCTCATTGCTTCACCTAACTGCATCAGAGGCTGGAAAATGTAGACTGTTTCTCTGGAAGGAGGGGAAATACATTTAGTAAACAGCTAGCCGTGTCTGCCACATTCATGACCATCACATATGACCTTGATGGTGTGGTATCCAGGTGATGCTAAGACATGTTGAATACCACAAACTACTACTTGTGACTTGATGTAAGCATTGTACTTGGATATTTTGACAGAGCTGATCAGAAAGCCTCTCATGTTTGTCAAGTAATGTGCATGGTAGATAGAGGTCTCAAGCATCTCCTATGATGTATGGGAAATGCTGAAGTAGAGTCACGTTTCAGCAAGGCTCAAATAAGAATGTAGTTGCCACCTGGGAAGTCAAGGTCATAGGAAAGGTGATGCTTCAGTCAAGTCAGATCAGTTGCTCAGTCATGTCCGACTCTTTGCGACCCCATGGACTGCAGCATGCCAGGCTTCCCTTCCATCACCAACTCTCAGAGCTTGCTCAAACTCATGTCCATCAAGTCAGTGATGCCATCCAACCATCTCATCCTCTATCATCCCCTTCTCCTGCATTCAATCTTTCCCAGCATCAGGGTCTTTTCCAGTGAGTCAGTTCTTCGCATCAGGTGGCCAAAGTTTTGGAGTTTCAGCTTCAGCGTCAGTCCTTCCAATGAATATTCAGGACTGATTTCCTTTAGGCTCAACTGGTAGGATCTCCTTGCAGTCCAAGGGACTCTCAACAGTCTTCTCGTAGGAGGGTGTTTGGACTTAGGTCTCTAGGGAGTGAGGATGCATCAGCATATATTAAACAAGAGATGTACATGTTGGCATACTAGAGATGGTGGTTTAGGAGTCAGGCCTGAAGCTAGGACAGCTAGGGTATTTGAGTATCCTGGGGAGGAACTGATGAGACCCTAAACCAAGGCCGTGGGAATTGTGGGGAGAGCGTGAATGCTGGAAGTTTTTGCGGGGAAGACTTGACATTTGTTGACTGCACAGGGCCGTGGTAGGGTTGGGTGCCCGTGGATGGTGATGTGGGTTGAGTGAAGCAGGTAGCAGAGAGCAGGTAATATAGGTAGAGTTTAGTAATTTAGTTGTGTGAAATCAGACATTTAATAATAACCCTGATGCTGGGGAAGATTGAAGGCAGGAGGAGAAGCGGGTAACAGAGGATGAGATGGTTGGATGGCATCACTGACAATGCACATGCGTTTGAGCAAACTCCAGGAGATGGTGAAGGGCAGGGAAGCCTGGCGCGCTGCAGTCCATGGGGTCGCAAAGAGTTGGGCGTGACTTAGAAACTACATATTCAGGAATATAGATGATAACTTAGACACACTGTGTCCAGCCAAACACCATGGAATTTCCTTCTGGAAGGTCAGAAGAGAAGGCTGTTGAAGAAAACAGGTAGAGGCTTATTTAAAAGATGGGATGTCAACAGCAACACAACACTGCTGAGCCACTGAGCAAGGTAAGAGTGGCATCAGAAAGCCTGGTGATCTGGGTCAAATCCAAGATTTAAATCTGGATCCCAATAGGTGGTGCCTCAGATCAGGTTTCCTAGAAGTAATGTCCCAGATGTCTTTTGAAAGCAATTTATAAATGTTTTATAAATTTATAAATGTGTGCATTTCTGGAAACACCTATAAGGGAGAGAGTGAAGCCCATGAGGAAGTGAAAGAGCTGGTCAGGCCATGGCTCTGTGAACCACTCACCTCAAAGGAGCTGGCTCCTCACACCCTCAGCCCCGTCAGCCGGGGCTGTGGGTCTGTCCTGGTGCACCACTGCCCTGGGCAAGGGGGCCTCCCTTGGTGGAGACATTTCTGTCAAAGAGGGGCAGCCTGGCACTGCTGGGGGATGGATGAACCCCGCCAGCCACACACACACACACACACACACACACACACACAAAGTGAGGTGGATGTGTGTGTGGACACAGGTCAGACAGTCCTCACACACACACACACACACACAGTAAAGTGAGGTGGATGTGTGTGTGGACACAGGTCAGACAGTCCTGATCATGGCGGCAGGCTCAGCTCTACCCAGGGGAAGTTATTTGAACCAACAGCGTGGGCTGGTGGCTTGAAGTCAGAAGGGTTTAAAGAATCTGCCCCTTATCTGATAGGGCTTTCTTGATAGCTCAGTTGGTAAAGAATCCTCCTGCAATGCAGGAGACCCCGGTTCAATTCCTGGGTCAGAAAGATTTGCTGGAGAAGGGATAGGCTACCCACTCCAGTATTCTGGCCTAGAAAATTCCATGGACTGTATGGTCTATGGGGTCACAAAGAGTTGAACATGACTGAGCGACTTTCCCTTTCACTTGTCTGATATCTTGATTACATGAGAAACAGAGATGCTTGGTAGTGGTGGGTAGAAGCCTGCTGGATTCGAATTCAGAAGTGATTATTGACTCCAGTAATAAATGAAACTCCTTAATAACTGTCCCTGAGATGTATGAAAATTGAGCTGCTTAAAGGTTTTAAAAACGCATGACCAGGGACTTCCCTGGTGGTCTAGTGGTTAATACTCTGTGCTGCCAGTGCAGGGGGTACTGGTCAGGGAACTAAGATCCCACATGCCTTGTGGCACAGCAAAAAGATTAAAAAAAACTCATTAGCACTTGCAAGCACACCCATGAGCAACTGTGAGTACAGCAGGTGCTGTACAAGGGTTTGGACACTGGATAAAGGATAGAAATTGAAACCATCTACTACTAGAAGACATTTGCTTAAATAGGTATATATCTTATAGTTGCAGATGATTTCAATTTCTATCCTTTTTCCAGCTTCCCAGGTGGTGCTTGTTGTAAAGAACCTGCCTGCCAATGCAGAAGACATAAGAGACACGTTTGATCCCTGGGTCAGGAAGATTCCCTGGAGGAGGGCATGGCAACCCCCTCTAGTCTTGTCTGGAGAATCCCCATGGACAGAGGAGTCTGGCAGGCTGCAGTCCATAGGATGGCAGAGTTGGACACAACTGAAGTGACTTAAAATATGCACTTAAATAGGTAGATAAATGTATGTACGTATTTTGATATGTACATATAGTTACAGACAGGAGGAACTCCCAAAGTAAGTTCAGTGGAACCTTGGGCCATTAGGAAAAACAGGTTTCTGTGGTCAAATGCATTTGGGAACCATTGCATGTTATTGCCACTGTGACCTTGACAGCTGTGACTTTATCAGCACCTCAAGGCCTCTGAGAAGTCAGTAACCCTCTGCTGGTGTTTATCACAATGCTTCTCAAATTTGTTGAACAAATTGATCTTTTTTTTTTTTCCCCACCCACCACTTATTAACAATCCACATGTTTACTCACAACACTCTGGGAAACACAAACCTAACTGTACAACATCTAGAATAGTAACATTTTAGAGTATATAACACTTCTCTTGCTCTGGGGGAAACCTTTCTGGGAAGGGCCTCTGTGCTTTCTCCCTTTAGATTTTCGCTGAACCACGCCCCCGCCCCATCCTCTACTCCCGAGTTTTCCTTGGTATTTCTTTCCAGAGCATGGAAATCATATCCTGTGTACCCTTATAGTGTGTAGATCTCTGAGTCCAACCCAGACCTACTGAATCTCAGCATGTTGCTTGGAACTGTTTTTGTTTGATTTTAAAGGTCTCTGTGGTTTCTAATGCAGCTCGACTGGCACAGAATTACAGGCCAATATTTTATGTGGATGGAAGGATGGTGGATGGATGGATGGTTGGGTGAGTGTATACATACCTGGTCCTTCCAGTCAAACCATTTGGAGTCTTGATGTCCTTGTTAAATAATCGTGGCTGATTGAGAATATAAGCCTTGGGACTATTGTTACTGTTCTACTGAAAAAAACTTTTAAACATGTTGAGAATCATTACAGTTTGTCCCCTACATACAAATGAATTTCATTCCTAGAGCTGAAGGATCATCAGCAGTAGGAGATGGAGGGCAAGCTGCAATTTTACTCACGCCTGATGTTGATGCAATGCGTGTTTGCATCTTACAAAGTTCTCAACTTGATGGTTCATTTGTAGGGGACTTTCTGTCTTGTATATGCTCCTGCCTTAAA
Organism: Bos taurus; assembly: GCF_002263795.3. NCBI lineage: Eukaryota > Metazoa > Chordata > Mammalia > Artiodactyla > Bovidae > Bos > Bos taurus. The sequence goes on along the minus strand of NC_037353.1, from coordinate 38,572,893 downwards.
GAGACACCTTAATTTTACATGCATCATATAAGTCTAGCAGGTTGAAAAGTTAAAATGTTTTTCATTATACTTTCATTATATTCTTGGAAGCATCTCTCTAAAGAAGTGAATACATGTTATATATTTTTTATAGAGGAGGAAACTGAGATGCTGGGAGATTTAGGAGAGAACTCTAAAGCAAGCAGACCCTCTCTATAGCATACAAGAGCCAGGGTTAGGGCCCTGGCCAGGCCTTTGCTCTTTCTCCCTCTTCCAGTGATTCTTAAAGTATGATCCATGAACTACCAGCAAGCAGAGGAATCACTTGTTAGAAATGTAAACTTCCCCGTGTAGGAAGCTGGGATGGAAGAGACGAAACAAGCCAATGAAACTTGCACATCTTATCACAAGATGGAGCTTCCCTTGTGACTCAGCTGGTAAAGGATTTTCCTGCAATGCGGGAGACCTGAGTTCCATCCCTGGCTTGGGAACATCCTCTGGAGAAGGAAAAGGCTACCTACTCCAGTATTCTGGCCTGGAGAATTCCATGGACTACAGTCCATGGGTTTGCAAAGAGTTGAACACAACTGAGCGACTTTTACTTTCACTTTTCTTTCACTTATCACAAACCATAGGGAGAGAGGGATACCTCAGTATAAAAATACTGAGTCTAATTCCATTAATATAAATGCTCATATCCCCAAACAGGCTGGCTGTACTCATAAGCCACTTTCATTAAAGGAAAAAAGAAAAAAAAAAAGGCCAGAAAAAGAAAGGTTCCGTGTCAAAGAACTCAATTGGAATCCTCGCTTGGTCCTCGCTTCCTTGCCAGCAGTGCTCAAAAAGAAAAGAGAAGAAAATCCGAAGTCCGTGTGCATAAAAGTTCCATTCCCCATGGCGGAGGGTTTAATTAAAATCTTCAGATGTTTCTCTGCAGCTTGGAAGGCATTTTTTATGAAATTCATATATTACTAGAAGTGGCTCCAACAATTCTCGAGGTCAAAAGCTTTGTAAATGACATCAGTGGATCAGGATCTCACCGCGCCCTTCAGGATCTCACCGCCCTCTTCAGGATCTCTGTCCTGGTTTCTTTGCCTCCAGTCTTGTGGCGGGAAGGACTGACTGCTCCAGGAGGCAGTGGGGTGTTTTCCAAACGTGCAAATGACAGAATCCAGAAGAAATGGACTTCCCCGTGTGTTCCCTGATTCTTTTAGTAAATATGTGTTGAGGGCTCGTCACATGCCAGGTCCAAGTGGAAGCACTGAGGATACAGCAGTGAGCAAAACAGACAAATCCTGAAAATCATGGAGCTTGTATTCTAGTGGGGAACACAGACCATAAACAAACTAGACAGCATCCCGGTGGTTCCCGGGGGTGAGCTCCTGGGCCGGCAGCCCCTGGCAGATGGAGAAATGCATGTTCTCAAGTTCTAGGACAGACACTGATGTGACAAACCCTCCAGGTGACGCTGATGTACACTCAAGTTTGAGTACTCACGTGGTGAGAAGCTATGGAGAAAAGGAGAGGATCCAGAGTGGGTGTGGCTGATACCAGCAAGTGTTAAAACAGTGAAGCCATTATCCCCGGACTCCAGAGGAGCCCAGATTCCAATATCAGCACTCCCACTATGAACTATGTCGCCCCAAACACATCAACCTCTCTGTGTCTTGGGTCTCCTCCTGAAAAATGGAGATACGAATAGTACCTATCTTATAGGACTGTGAGGATTAAATAAAATGATGAATATGAAAGTGCTCAGGGGACTTCTCTGGTGGTCCTGTGGCTAAGACTCTGTACTCCCAATGTAGGAGTTCCGGGTTTAATCCCTGGTCAGGGAACTAGATCCCACATGCCGCAACTGAGTTTGCATGTCGCAAACTGAATAAGGTCCTGCCTGGTGCAACTAAGACCTGGTACAACCAAATAAATAAATAGTTTAAAGATCCTGACACATAGCAAATCATATCCTCATAGGGAGATAGTTCTCTGGGGGTTTCTTGCATTACTGCCGTTTTGCAAGCATGGTGCTAACTACCCTTTGTTGCAAACTATTTTTGTGAGAGTGTTTGTATATAAACAGGATTCCCTGATGGCTCAGCAGGTAAAGAATCTGCCTGCAATGTACAAAACATGGGTTCGATTCCTGGGTCAGGAAGATTCCCTGGAAAAGGACATGGCAACCCACTCCAGTATCCTTGCCTGGGAAATCTCATGGACAGAGGAGCCTAGTGGGCTACAGTCCACAAAGTTGTAAAGTGTCCTACATGCCTGAGCACGCACACACATGTATGCACATTGTGTGTAAGCAGCCTTAGAAGATTGAGATTGAGATAGTGTCTCTCTCTGGGGCAAAGAGCAGCCATGCTTACTGTTCAGTATAATAAAGAATGTCCTCCTTTGGAGCTAAGGCAGCCAAGCTTACTCTCTTTATAAAGATCCAGTTCTCTAAGGAACTTCTTTAATGAAAGCCATGCAGGGACAAGTGTCATCACACCCTCTTAGTATCACACTATTGGAATCAGTGCAAAAAGTGCTGAGACGGTGGCTATTGCTTGTGAGTACAATAAGTCCCCTACATAAGAACCTTCAAGTTGTGGACTTTCAAAGATGTGAATGTGCAATTTACTAGTGAAGATCTGATAAAATTGAAGGCCTAGAGGAAGGACGAAGAGAGATAAGAAGAAGAAGAAGTAACTGAAGGACCAAAGAGATTCCCTTTGCCTTTGCAAGAAATGGCAAAGGGATTTTCCTGACTTGAGGAGGCACTGTTAGATTTTTGAGACACAGGGTCCAAACGTAGAACTGTACATGAAGGTTGCAACAGCCGTACAGAATGCAACCCAGTGCTGCCGTGTCTTCTATGATGGGAAGAAAAGAGCTACTACTCAGACATACTGGATTTTCTATTTTTAAAAAAACAGGATAGATAGAATTAAATCCAGCAAGAAACCAGAACGTATGCCATCAACATCAGTTGCGAGTGAGATTGCAGCTTGCCCTCTGTCTCCTATTGCCATTGATCCTTCAGCTCTACCACCTCCCACCTCTTATCCCTCCTCTGGTCAGTAACTCTTCTTGCCCGTTCACTCACTGCCAGCTCCTGGATGCCAGTGGTTGTACTGTACTACTGTACTTTTCAAGGTGCTGTGCTATAAGATTAAAAATGTTTACTTTTTTTGTTTTTATATATTATTTGTGAGAAAGTATTATAAACCTACTACAGTACAGTACTATATAGCTGATTGTGTTAGTTGGGTACCTAAGCTAACTTTGTTGGACTTATGGACAACTTGGACTTATGAACACACTCTCAGATCTGAACTCATTCATATGCAGGGGATTTACTGTAATAAATTGTCCTTGGTCTCTGACCCAGGAGTCTAGTATCCTCTAGCAACATCCATGAAACAGTAGCAAGCTGACTTGCTGGCTTTAAATAGGGTGGGATCTCAGCCCTTTCGGAGCTCTTGATGGTACTGTATGAATGTTTGTCTGAAGATATTATTCCCCTATGTGCCAAATTTCATAATAAACAAAAATACACCTGGCGACTCCAGCCTTCAGAGAGTTTCCTAATGACCCAAAGAGGTTAAATATCTATGTAAAGATGACTTGAAAGACAGTAAAGCAGGTTTGAATCTAGGTTCTGGACTCTTACTCACTATGGGAATTCTCTAAGCCTCAATATCTTATTTGTCAAGCAGTGTTAGTAATGATGCTTATTGTGTGAACTTGTGGACGTTAAGATAATGCATGTAGAAAGTTTAGCCCAAGGCCTGGTGTGCAGTAAACACTCAGTTATCATTAGCTGGCATTACTATATGTTGTGTATACAAGATGATCAGAGCATTTTCTACCCTCTCCCTGGATCCTTAGGGAAGTCATACCCCAATACTGTACCACTTTCCAGGCAGAAGCTGCCTTTCTACTATCCAAACACCTACTCAGTGTATTCCTGGATTCTGTCCAAAAAAATTCTCCAAATTCAGCTCCTATAGATGGGGTAGAGGACTGACTTTAGAGGCAGAAAGCTCTCATTTCATATATAATTTGAAGTTTAATAGGATAATATAATAATTTGAAGTTTATATGGTTCAGTTCAATTCAGTCACTCAGTCGTGTCCGACTCTTTGCAACTCCATGGACTGTAATACGCCGGGCTTCCCTATCACCAACTCCTAGAGCTTGCTCAAACTCATGTCCATAGAGTCAGTGATACCATCCAACCATCTCACCCTCTGTCATCCCCTTCTCCTCCTGCCTTTAATCTTTCCCAGCATCAGGGTCTTTTCCAGTGAGTCAGGTCTTTGCATCAGGTGGCCAAAGTATTGCAGCTGCAGCTTCAGTATCAGTCCTTCCAGTGCATATTCAGGACTGATTTCCTTTAGGATGGACTGGTTGGATCTCCTTGCAGTCCAAGGGACTCTCAAGAGTCTTCTCCAACACCACAGTTCAAAAGCATCAATTCTTTGGCGCTCAGCTTTCTTTATGGTCCAACTCTCACATCCATACATGACCACTGGAAAAACCATAGCTTTGCTACAGACCTTTGTTGACAAAGTAATGTCTCTGCTTTTTAACATGCTGTCTAGGTTGGTCATAGCTTTTCTTCCCAGGAGCAAGAATCTTGTAATATCATGGCTGCTGTCACCATCTGCAGTGATTTTGGAGCCCAAGAAAATAAAGTCTGTCACTGTTTCCATTGCTTCCCCATCTATTTGCCATGAAGTGATGGGACTGGATGCCATGATCTTCATTTTTTGAATGCTGAGTTTTAAGCCAGCTTTTTCACTCTCCTCTTTCACTTTCATCCAGAGGCTCTTTAGTTCCTCTTCACTTTCTGCCATAAGGCTGGTGTCATCTGCATATCTGAGGTTATTGATATTTCTCCCGGCAATCTTGATTCTAGCTTGTGCTTCATCCAGCCTGGCATTTCTCATGATGTACTCTGCATAGAAGTTAAATATTCAGGGTGACAATATACAGCCTTGACTTACCCCTTTCCCAATTATATGGTTGGTTGTTTGTAAAGACTTTATTACTGTACATAGAACTCCAGCACATACTTTATATTCAGTCAGTGTTATTCGGTCCCCTTGGCTGCAGCAGTGTGTTTAGTGGACCATTCCTTTTCATGACTGCGTCCCAAAGACTTTTTATAATGGCTGGCACATAGTAGGTGTTCAATAAAAAAAAAAAAAGACTGACCAAACCCAAGTATCTACTATATAATTAATAAATTCTGAAAAAAAGTTTTTTGGCCATGCCATGTGGCATGTGGGATCTTAGTTCCCTGACCAGGGATTGAACCCACACCCCTTTCACTGGAAATACAAAGTCTTAACCACTGGGCAGCCAAGGAAGTCCCTAATTCCTATTTTCTCTTCCTTTGGAGACGTTTCTGCTCTAAAATGTCCTCAGTACATTTTTCTGAAATCAAAAATTCTTGACAAAGCTCCTCATTTCCTCAACTTCCTCTCTGCCACTGGCTTTTAAACTTCTACAGGCCACAGAAAGACCCTCTCTGTGAAAAAACACACATGTGAACATATACACAGAATTCTGGCATGAACCCAGTGGTTCTTGGTTCTCCTAAACCCATCCAATTTAGAAGACCCCATTAAACACTTCTGTTCTACAGGACACAGTCCACCAAGATAAGAAGGCCAAGAAAGCCCATCCCCTCTGTCCCAAATCAACAAGATATTAAGGACAACCTGTATAACACAGTGGCTATTTCCACCTTCTGGTCAAGTCTGCCCCCTTCATGGATCACAGCTTTGTCGTGGTGAAGGGGTTTGCATAACTCGAATGATGCTATGAGCCGTGCTGTGTAGGGCCACCCAAGATGACCCAAGATGGATGTGTCATAGTGAAGAGGAAGACTGAAGATAAAAGGAGAAGGGGTGGCAGAGAATGAGTTTGTTAGATAGCATCACTGACTCCATGGACATGAATTTGAGCAAACTCCAGGAGAGGGACGGGGAGGCCTGGGCGTGCTGCAGTCCATGGGGAGGTGCAGGGGATGGGGTGGGTGGTCACAAAGAGTCGGACATGACTTAGCAACTGAACAACAGCAAAAGCCAAGTCTACATAAAACCTACTTCCCATCTACTTGTGATTTAGGGGAGCAAAGCTGAAGGAATTCAGATATTTTAGGTTCCTTAAAATAGGCTTGTGATCTTTGAAAAAGCTCATGGAAATGTTATTTGTAAAAATAGGTTCATTCAGTCTCACTGATCATGCTTATCATCCTGAGAAGTCTTAATGTACTTTCTATATTTCCCCTCTCCTTCCATTCTCTAGCTGTGTTCTCTGGGCCGTAGAAAACTGGGCAGTCAAGACGTTTCTGGAAGCCGAAAGGAGAATTGAACAGGAGAAGACTTTCTAAAATACATCACATCAAGTGCCGTGTTTAACCTCAAAAAACACTTCACCAGGGTTGGTAATTGATTGACAGTGAAACTCAAAGGGAGAAGTGGGGAATGGATGAAGATATGTAAAACTGCCCAAAGAAAGAACATGAAGAGTTCAGGCATAGATTTTCTGAGAAGATGAAAGTATAGGCTTTCACGTATTCACAAATTAGGCAGTGAATTTTCTCCATTTGGAAGCTTAAAAAAAGAGAATGATCTGCTGCTCAAGACAAAGAAGAAAATGATTTGGGCCCAGAGGGAATTGTCGCTCATACCTGCACTGTCCAGGGGGCTGGAGGAGGATTAGAGCCGCCATTTTGGCTTCTCTAGAGTGAAGCAGCAAAACAATGTCTAGTGGTTGCTAGGCAACCATTAGCTCATCACTCTGCCCTTTCCCATTAAACATTATCTGCCTTCCTAGATTGTTTTAATTTATATTTTTAAACAGGGAAGGTAAGGCAACAGAGAATTATTAGTGTGACCTAACACTAAAAATGCATTTGAGGTAAAGGTTTTTGCAAAGGTTAGATCACTCTTGGGTGAGATGTTAAAATTAGTGACCGTTGACTAAAACCTCTTCCCTCAAACATTTCATCACTTGACCTCATGTTTCCCAGTGCCAAAAATAACACTGGAGACAGAAGATAATCTCTGAAGGTTGTAAAACTTAAGGTCAAGGGTTTTTTCCTTGATTCAGTTTGATTCATTCTCTCCGTGCTCTGCTATGACCTACCCCAACCTAGAGCTTGTTGTAAAGCGAGTTTATCAGCAAAGAATGGCTGTTCATGGTGGTGAAATGGAGTTCTGGCTCTGCTCAGCTTTGCAGGCAACTGAAATCATGTTATTCACAGTATCTGAGCAGAGAGATAGGGAAAGACCACCTGTTTATGTAAGGAACAATTTCTGGGACATAAAAATGAAAAGTACCGGAAAGACAATATGAGTCTTTGTTCGGGAACTCATGTGCATTCAAGTTTTAGAGATACATTTGTGACTTTTACAAAAGAGGATGAGGAGAGACTCAGCAAAAAGGGTACAGAACCAGAACTGGGAGATTTACTGTTAGCCTGCCATGGACCATGCACATAGCGTCTTTTTTTGAATTTCAGCGGGTTCACTGTTTGGCTCAGGGGACCTCTCTGGGAAGGGATTCGGGGGAAAAAGGTGAATTCCACAGACCGGGGCTCAAACACTTAAAGCTGCATTTATAAAGTTAGCTCTCTCACTTCCATACATATCCAAGATAAAGGAGATGAGAGTGGGTATAAGGTCTGGGAGAGTGAAACATGCAGCTAAATAGATTTCAAGCCTGGTTCTCCTGCTCATAAGTTGTGTGACCTTGGGCAGCTTTCCTGTATTGTTTATCTGTAAGTGAGGGTAATAATACCTACTTCATCAGGGCTGTTATGAAAACTAAACAATATAATGCTTCTCTCTACAGTAGAGAAGCACTGGGTCACGTTGCCCCTTTCAGATGTCTGTTATTCTTCCAGACTGTATTTAGTGTTCTAAATGCAACTTCATCTGGACTGGAAGCATATATATACCATATGATTCCAACTATATGACATTATGGAAAAGGCCAAGATTTGGAGACAATAAAAATAATCAGGGGCTGGGGCTGAGGGACAAGAAAAGAGATGAAAATGTGGAGCACAGAAGATCTGCAGGGCAGTGAGCGCACTCTGTATGATATAATGACGGATCTGTGTCATACATTTGAATGAATACCGAGAGTGAACCCTAAGGTAAGCAGTAGGCTTTGGGTGATTATGATGTGACAGTCTAGGTTCATCCTGGTAACAAATGTATCACTCTGAGAAGTAATACTGATTATGGAGAAGGCTATGCACATGTGGGGGCAGGGCATATGGGACAGCTCTGAATCTTCCTCTCAATTTTGTTAGAAACCTAAAGTCAAAGAAGTCAAGTCTCTCAGTTGTGTTCGACTCTTCGCGACCCCATGGACTGCAGCCTACGAGGCTTCTCCGCCCATGGGATTTTCCAGGCAAGAATACTGGAGTGGGTGCCATTGCCTTCTCCATGAGAAGGTCCAGGGCTCACCTATTTTGTAGGGCCACAGAAGCTAATGAGTTAATTTGTCTTTGTACTGAAATGAAACTGCTCTATAAAAAATTGTCTTTACATTAAAAAAGAAAAGAAGAGAATGTAGGCTTCCCTCTTGCCATCACTTTCCTCTGCAAGCTTACAGTCCAGTGCAGGAGAAAAAAGTTATCAGACTCACTCAAATAGATTAAGAGTAAACTGGGGTAAGGGCTTCCCTGGTGGCTCAGTGGTAAAGAATCTGTCTGCCAGTGCAGGAGACTTGGGAGACGCAGGTTCAGTCCCTGGGTGGGGAAGATCCCCTGGAGAAGGGAATGGCAACCCACTCAAGTACTCTTGCCTGGGGAATCCCATGGACAGAGGAGCTTGGTGGGCTACAGGCCATAGGGTCACAAGAGTCAGACAGGGCTTAGCAGCTAAAAGAACAAACAACAAAAACTGGGGTAAACGGTGTAAAGGAACCCTTGATTCTAGACAAGGCCACAGTGAATGGACATGACTGGATCAAGATCCAGGAGGACCTGCAGGACATCCTTGAGGACAGGGGAGTGGGATTCAGCTCTGAAAAGGTGAGTCCATGGAAGCGAGGGGACACACAAGGGGACGGTCTACATGAGGCCTCCTGGGGCAGGGAAGTGGCACACATGGAGGCTTGAGGCTGTTGGGGTAACTAAGAGAAATCCAGGAGTGGATAGGTCAGGGGCAAAGCTGCAGGTCAGGTATAGTAGAAGTCCGGCCCAACCACACAGCGTGTTGATGACCCAACTGGGCTGTGATTTCAATGACCGTGTTTTAGGTCTTTCCTTCCAAATGAGTCGAATTCTCTGAAGACTCTACCTTTCTTTACTTAGAGGTTGAAGGCTTGCCTACTAAGACTCCGGGACCCATGACTAAATGGGTGGGCATCTCAACTTCCGGCATGTGTACCTTCCCTGATGCCCCTGGTTTGGTGTGTTTTCCCTCTTCCTACCATGTCCAATGGGCTTCCCAGATGGCACAGTGGTAAAGAATCTGCCTGCCAATGCGGGAGACACAGGAGATGTGATCCTTGGATTGGGAGGATCCCCTGGAGGAGGGAATGAGAACCCACTCCAGTATTCTTGCCTGGAAAATCCCATGGACAGAGGAGCCTAGTGGGCTACAGTCCAGGGGATCACAAAGAGTCATGTATGACTTGCCCAGTAAAAAACCACACCACCATCACCATGTCTAATATCTCTCAGTCCAAAGACATTCTGTTTGTCTTCTCCACAGAGAGGGTGGGGAAGGATATCAGTTTAAAAGGCACATTCTTGTAAACAGATTTTCCATCTGTGCCCCTTATTTGTCCAACCACCCTTCACCCCCATGTCCAGAGGCAACTGGAGTTATTATAATGTCTTATACCCTGTGTGTGCTGAGTGGGTCTTGGCTTTCCCCGTTGGCCCCTTAAGGATCTGATCATCTCAGGTTTACTTTATTCTTTTCAGCTTCTATTAACTGGGTTGCTAATGACTCTTTTTCTATTTACTGTCCTTGTAGATACATCCTTTGAAAAATGATTTTACTACTATCTGGTGAAAGGAATAAAAATTGATATGTTCCATCCACCATTCTTGTCCAGAATTCTTAGTTTTTTAAAATCAACTCCATGAAATGTGGTATATGTACAATAAGCCTCATCCATTTAAAATGTGCAATTCAAAGATTTCCCTAGGGGTCCAGTGGCCAAGGCTCCATGCTCCCAATGCAGGGGTCCTGGGTTTGATCCCTGGTCATGGAACTAGACCCCACATGCCACAACTAAAGATCTTGAAAGCCACAATTAAGACCTGGCACAGCCAAGTCAATAAATACATTTTTTAAAAATTAAAAAATTAAATGTGCAATTCACTAGTTTTAACAGAAGTATGTATCTAGAAACTTCTACCATAATTAAGATACAAAACATTCCCATCACCCCCAAATAGTCCTGGTGCCCCATTCGCAGTCCAAACCTCCCTCCAGAGTCTCACATGGAGACAGTGTTTTTATCACTATAGATTATTTGTATTTTCTATAACTTTATACAAATGGAATCATGCAATATTTTCTCTTTTGTTGGTCTGGCTTTTTTTTCACTCAGCATAATGATTTTGAGATTCATTCCTGTTGATGCATACACAGGGGTTTACTCTTTTGTATTACTAAGTAGTCTTCCATTGTGTGGGTATACCACCAGTTTATCCTCCTGCTAAAGGGCATTGTTTCTAGTTTGGGGTTATCGTGACTAAAACTTCTGTGAAGATTTGTGCACAAATCTTTGCATGGAAACTCTCATTCTTTTTTTTTTTTTTAGAATATTTATTTACTTGGCTGTGCCAGGTCTTAGTTGCAGCATGTGGATCTTTGATCTCCATTGTGGCATGCAGGGTCTTTAGCTGTGGATTGTGAACTTCGTAGCTGGGGCACATGGGATCTAGTTTCCTGACCAGGGATTGAACCTGGGCCCCCTGCATGGGAAGCTCAGATAGCCACTGGACCATCAGAGAAGCCCCTCATTCATTCTTAATTTAGCTATTTCAATAGCCAGTTACTGGGTCTTGCTGTCCTCAACCTTTCCCAGGCCAGTGTAGCCTGAACATTGCTTCCAGAACATTCTTCCCAATGCACAGCTCTGATTTCATATCTTTAAAGATGTCTCATAGTCTATAAGTAAAAGGCAATATTTTTTATTGCCAAGAGCATTCACATATCTTTTCACATCTCTCATAATCCACCTCTCCTCTGACCACATCAAACCCACTCTCCAGAAGCCCCCTTCACACTCGTGGATCCCTGGACCTTCCCCTTCCCTACTCTTCCAGGAGAGCCTCCCCCATCACTGTTCATGAGTTGTTCAGGAATTACAGCTATTACAGGAATGGAAGAAGGGCTATCGCCTCCATGAAATTCAAGTTGGCCATCGATCTCGGCTTCCATTCTCCACCCCTTGTATACCCCTCATGGACTGACTGTGCTTTGCACAGAGGTGGCTTTCTACCTGTTGAGTAAACATGTGGGTAAATTTTAGCTCTGAGTGTAGGACATAGTTAACAGGATGCAATGTATCTTGCATCACTGGGAGATGAAACAAAACATACAGATTATCCAGGTAACCTAAAATAGTTAGTGTTGAAAATAAACACTTTATGGAAGTATTTCTAAAATGAGTGATAAATGTCTCTTCCTTCTTAACCGGATTTAACTGAACATAACTGAGACTGGGTAATGGATCAGAGTAATCACTATAATGATCGTTTGTAGGTCTGTATGGTGATGGATGTCCATGGGGCAGATGTATACAGCACTTTCACACCTTCACTAAATATCCCCATACAGCTGCACTTGTATTTCCTTTCTCCATTAGGTTGTCATTTCTGACCACACAGTGTCTAGTTGCTGCCTTCTGTTACTCATAATTACCACTGAGATAGCCTGCAGTATAAAGAAATGGGGTCTGTTCAGCTGCATAGACATCAATCCTTAAAGACTGTGATCATGTGGTTGTGATAATACCATCCCAGGCACAGTATAGAGAATGGCTTAATGGCTAGAGCTGTTTGTTAGTTGACATAGGTTATGTCTTCAACAAAGGAAAGGGGGCCCAGAAAGCAGTGAACTGATGGAGGTGACATGCTCGTTAGCTGCAGAACTGATACCAGAACCTAAGCTCTCAAACTCTTGTCCCAGGACTCACTCTTTCTGTACAATTTATTTACAGAAAGTAGAGATACACAATTCTACTCTAATTTATATCTACATTTTGGGCGGCTGAGTTTCAGGAAGCATCATCATCAGATAGGTATAATTTGGCCGTGTAAATATTCAGCAATGTGGATCTCCCCACTTTCTGTTCTCTGGGGAAACTATTTTTATTCTGCACAAAAAGTTCTCCTCATTGCCACAATGAAGCCCATTAGGGAGCTGCTCATTGTACCAGTTGGGGAGCATGTATTTGCAATTAAAAGCAATGAAGTTTCTAGGAAGTCACAGTCAAAAAATTGTGCTCAGATGTGTAAGAGTGGATCCATATGCAGAAAGAAGGGTCTAATGGGCTTGGTTGGACTGGCTTGGAAATTAACACTGCAAGGTTTTCCCTTGCAAGACTCCAAGGGAAAGAATCAGTAGGTTGGAACCAGGCTGGCTCTATGAGAGGCTGTGATAATAACTGATTTGAGAATTCCTTGGAGGATGGGATGAAGCCCTGGACAAGAAGAGAGACTGATAAAGATTGACTGGGCTGCTCTTCAGTGAGGTCTTCCGCCTTCATACCCTTCCTCCTCTCAGACCATCTCTTTTCAGTCTTTTCTGTTGAATCCTTAAAGGCAGATCCCCAAGTCAAGAGATCTCTTGTTTATCTTTGAACCCCCGTGGGTGATCATATTATTGGGCCCAATTCCTTACCTCTCTCTGTATTCATCTTTTCTTAGTGACTTTGTAGTTCTCCCACCAGCTCCATGAGCAGAATGGCAGAGTATCATTTCATGCTCCTTGAATCTGGGCTTAGCCATGTGACCTGTATTGGTTAGTGATATATGGGTGAAAGGACAATTTGCCAGCTCTGATCCTGAGCTTGTATTTCCTGATGCAGAGCTTGTTGTTTGGTTCCTTTACCATCACTATAAGAAAAATATACCTACGTTAGGCAGGAGATCAACAGACCATGAGAAACATGGAATGTGGCTGCCCCAACCCACCAACAGACCTGCAATGAGAGTTACCAAGATGTCTGAAGCAGTCATCAGCTGATCCCAGACTAGATCAGCTAAATCCAAGAAGACCTGTAGATGTGAGCAATTATAAATCATTGATACTTTAAGTCACTGAGAGTTGGATGGTTTGTTACACTGCAGAACTGACACCAACCTCCAACAAGCTCTGAAAGAAAGGTCTATCAGAAAGCAAAAGAGCTGCTAAATGAAGGGTCAGGACAAGTCCACCTACTGTGTTAGAAACAAACAGCTAACATAGATAGAGCCCTGCTTTATTCCTGGATAAGAAAGGAGGAGGAGGAGCATGAGGAAGAGAAAAAAAGAAAAGGGGAGTGAGAAGAAGGAAGAAAGACAAGAAGGAAGGGAGGAAGAGAATTTGGGGCAATTGATTGAGAAAAAGAGAGATGAGCCTACAGCTTAAAAAAAGGAAGGGAACTTCGCCTGAAGATGCAGAAGAAGATCATTCTTTTGACTTACCAAAGGAAGCAAAACTTTTAGATAGCTTCTGCTTGGTACTTGTAATAAAATTGGAGAAAATATGGACTTTTGAAAATAAGCTAAATGTAAGATAAGACAACAGTATTAACAATACACACTCTTTGGATCACTTACTCTGGTTCACTTGCCAGCTGCCACACTGTGAGGACGCTTGAGTATTCCTATAGGGAGGTCCTTGGGGGAGAAGCTTAGACCTCCTACAAAGAGCCAGTATCAATTTGCCAGCTTTGTGCATGAGCCATCTTGGAAGTGGGTCCTCCAGCCTTCAGATGATGGCTGTTGGAAGAGAGTGCAAGGCGGAAGGTGCAATGAAATTTGCAGCCTACCCTCAGAAGCCACACTCCATCATTTCTTCAATGTCCTAGTGGCTGCATAGTCAGCTCTATTCACTGTGAAAATGACTATACAAGAATCATGAATGCCAGGAGACAAGAGTCTTTGGGGGCCATCTTGGAGGCTGACTACTACACTCTGTGTATGAGATACTTGCTTAGTGGAAGAATTTTTCCAGTAAACAATAGTTGCTAACACTTATTCTGTCTTGCTATGTTATAGACCCTGTTGAACATGCTTTACACGTGTTTAACCTTCCCAACAACCCTATGGGGTAGGTATTATTATCCTCATTTTACAGACCGGGAAACTGAGGCATTAAGAGTTGGAGTAATTTACCCAGTGTCATTCACTTAGTATGGACTGGCTTCAGAAGCCACACTTTTGTAAGCAATGCATTATCCTGCCCCTTAAGCATACAAAATTTTATCACTATAGCTTGTTTGCAATTATTTTGTAGGAGTGGAAGAGGAAATACCAAGAATAGGAGGGACCTAAGAGAGGTGAGGGTGTCTTACTTGCTACCATACTAAGAATAGCAATTCCAGAATCCAGAAGCATCTGCCCTACCAGAATGATCAGAGAGCCTCTCTGCACAATGTCTAGGTGACAGTTGGCTCCCTGTTTCCTGTCACTGCCTGCTGCCATCCTCAGGATGCCAGCTGCTACGGGGTGTATGCCACAGCCAAGATGCCCAAGCATTTTCACACCTCCCTAAACAAGAACACAATTAACTTTCCTTTTAAATAAACTTCCCAAGCCAGTCTATTACTAGTTATCTGCTCTTTGCTGCCATGGGGTGCAGATGAGTGGGGAGTACCTCACTTACGTGTTTGATGAACATTGAGCAGTAAATTATAAACAAAAACTCAACCTGCTCAGAATATCCCACTCCTGTACACTTGACCCCAGGAGGTTATGAACTTGCACCAGAAGAAAGTAACTGGATTTCCTGGGGCTGCCTCTGAGGCTCCCAAAGCAGAACAGGACTGGGGTAGACCAGTTGTATATTGAGACACAGTTAAGGCTCTGTACGAAGCCACCTGCAAAGTTAGGCCACCTCCTCCTGGGCTCTCAGTCAGGTTTTTGTGTCTCAGAAGATACTGCAGTGCCAGGCTTGGATAGGAAAACCCACAGGGTTTCTCACAAAGAAATAGAAAGTGTGGCTCAGAGCAGGGTGCAGGCATGAGGGAATAGCCTGCAGAGCACAGTGAGTGGGCACACTGCCATTTTTGCTGCTCTAACTTCATATTCCTTCTTTCTTTCTTTCTTTCTTTTTGGCTCAGGAGATGACTTAACATGTGGCTCACAGCTGACTCTTGTGGGGATCTCGGATAAATGATGAGAAGAAAAATAACACCTGGGTACCTTTATACTGTTCCTTCTGTGCAGATTGAGGATGGAGCCAGATGGCCTCTCTGCTCCACTCCCTTTATTTATGAAAGGCTTCACTTGCTTTTCAACAGGACAAGAGAGGGAGGGGGGGACACTGGAGTTTCGTGTTCAGGGACAGGAAAGAGTGTGTATGAGCAAGCAGCCCTGGTAAGCCACTGAATAGGGACATGGTCACTGGGGCCCATGTCAGTGGGGCCCTTTCTCTTCCAAAAGCCCTCAGCTTGTGGTCCAATCAAGGACTGCTGGAGGTCATAAGAAGAAGAGCATAATAATAAGCCCTTGTATAGTGCTTCCCTTGTAGCTCAGCTGGTAAAGAATCTGCCTGCAATGTGGGAGACCTGGGTTCGATTCCTGGGTTGGGAAGATGCCCTGGAGAAGGTAAAGGCTACCCACTCCAGTATTCTGGCCTGGAGAATTCCATGGACTGTGTAGTCCTTGGGGTTGCAAAGAGTTGAACATGACTGAGCGACTTTCATTTCTACCTCATAGTGCTTATTGGGACTTCCCTGGTAGCTCAGGTGGTAAAGAATCCACCTGCAGTGTGGGATACCTGGGTTTGATCCCTGGATTGGGAGGATCCCCTGGAGGAGGGCGTGGCAACCCACTCCAGTATTCTTGCCTGGAGACTCCACATGGACAGAGCCTGGCAGGCTACAGGCCTAGGGTAGGAAAGAGTCAGGCACGACTGAGCGACTAAGCACAGCACGTGGTACTGTCACGGAGCCAGGCTGTCTTCAAAGTGCAGTGTGTGGCAGTCTCTTGCAGTAGTAGATGGATTCTTATTTCAGTTTCACAGATAAGAGAAATGAGGCACAGAAAGATTAAGTTATCTGCTCAGGTTTGCTACTGCTGCTAAGTTGCTTCAGTCGTGTCCGACTCTGTGCGACCCCACAGACAGCAGCCCACCAGGCTCCACCGTCCCTGGGATTCTCCAGGCAAGAACACTGGAGTGGGTTGCCATTGCCTTCTCCACATGTTTATCTACATGTAAATGGTAGAGGCAGGAACTCAGACTCAGGCAGTCCAGAGCCCATGTTCGTAACCACCATTCTCTATTGCTTTAAAGCAGGAGGATCCCTGAAGCCAGGTTTCCCTAACATCACGCTCTCCTAAACGACTCATTAGTTTGCAACATCTGTGTCCCGCTTCTAATGTCACTTACCTAACATTCTGAATTAAACACTATGTTTAATTAAATGGTAAAGAATCTGCTTGCAAGGCAGGAGACCAGGGTTCGATCCCTGGGTTGGGAAATTCCTCTGGAGTAGGGAATGGCAATCCACTCCAGTATTCTTGCCTGGAAAATTCCATGGACAGAGAGGCCTGGCAGGCTACAGTTCATGGGGTTGCAAAGAGTCGGACACAACTGAGCGACTAATACACACAACACACATTTTAAAAGGAATCTTTTAAAATGATGAAGATGATTTTCATACTAAAGATGAAAAAAATCAGCATCGTTTGCCATAAGTAGAAAGGAAATGTGAACATAAATTCAGTGAACACAGTGTTACTGAAGTTTAGCTGGGTACTGCTGCCGCCCTGAGTTGAACGATGGAGAGAGAAGAGGGAGGGGTCGTGCTCACAGAGCTTGCCTCCATGGATGCTGTGTTCTCTCAATGAGCCACGTGGCTTATTCCCTCCACTCTGAGAAAGCTGGTCTAAGACATCTCTCTTCTTCTTCTTCTTTTTTTTTTTAATCTCTGTAAAAACAATAAAATAAAATTTACACTTTATTATTTTATTTATTTCTTTTTGTTTGGTTTGTTTTTCATCTTTTGGCCATGCCACATGGCATGTAGGATCCTAGTTCCCTGACTAAGGATCGAACCCATGCCCCCTGCGTTGGCAGCACAGAGTCTTAATGACTGGAAAAGAAAGTGTTAGTCACTCACTCATGTATGACTCTTTGTGATCCCATGGACTGTAGCCCTCCAGACTCCTCTGTCTATGGAATTCTCCAGCCTAGAATACTGGAGTGGGTAGCCATTCTCTTCTCCAGGGGATCTTCCCAACCCAGGGATCGAACCCACATCTCCAGCATTTCAGGAGGATTCTTTACTATCTGAGCCACCAGCGAAGCCCCTTAGCTGCTGGATCACCAGGGAAGTCCAGGACATCTCTCTTTTTATCGCTGAGGAAACAAGTTCAGAGAGGGGGACTGTTGTGCCCGTGAGCACATTGGTGGCTGGGCCTGGACCAGCACTTGAGACTTCCAACTCCCCAGCACAGCGGCCCCTGCACACCCGTTTCTAGAAACATTTTCACGCAGGCTGCACCTACCAGGTTCATTCTTGAGTGAATTCTGACCATTTACATCTTCGCTGGAGGCATACCCTCTAAGCTGGTCCTCCAGTTCACGAGTTTCTGGAGTAATTCCAAGCTTCCGCTCTCCCAGCTGTCACTGTCTGTCCTGGAGAGAGCCCCAGGCCACGTGTGAGTGTGGACTCACGACCCCTTCACCTAGTGGGGTCTGCCTGTCATTGTGGTATAAGTCACTTAACTTATTTCCATCTGCCAACCCATTTAGAAGTTCGGCTAATAGCACTTTCTCTATGTAAATACTTCAGAGGGCTGTTGTTAGAATCCAAGTGAGGTCATGGATTGGAAGATGCTCTGGTGGAATACACTGCTTTAAATAAGCACGCTCGTACTCACCCCAACACTCACTTATCTGGCATCCATAAGTGACGAGAACCGCGAAGGAAGGGAAAGGTGTGTGAACAGACGAAACAGATATCTCCAAGTTGACTCATGCATTCGTGGGGCATCTACTTATCCTGCAGCACAATGTGCCAGGTGCTAGCAGGGTACGAAAGAACAGAGATAGGGTACCACGTGGCTCTGGTTGAGGAGGTTCACAGTGTAAAAGATACCCATGCACTAAACCAATGAGGTTCTTCCCTGTGCGGATCCTTAACGTGGGCACCACCAGTCTTCCATGGTTCCCAATCTAACGGGTTTGCTCATCTGTTTTCCGAAATCACATAGCTTCAGAGCTAGAAGATGAGAAGGAGGCAGGGGCTAATTTCCTGAGCAAGGAAACACTGAGTTGATGTAGAAGAGGGGACGACTTGGAAGAAAGAGATAGGAAAGCCAAGAAGCAGGAATTTATACAATGAAGTCTGAGGTCTCATAGTGGAGGAGCTCAAAACCTTACCTCAGCCCTGAAGTTTGTTGTTTTGTAGAGTTTAGTTGTAAACCACCACATATTCATAGTTACCTCCAGAATCGAGGGCTTTGTTTCTACTGTTCCCTCCACCTGGAACGCTCTTCCGCAGACCTCTGCTGGTCTGCCTCTTCAATTGCTTCAAGTTTCTGCTCAAGTGTCCCCAACCTCAGTGACACCCACTCTGGCCACCCTCTTGTCGGTATTTCCCATCCTGCCTCTGGAACTTTTCCTCTATTTTTTCCCTTTAGTACTTATCACCGTTGGACATACTACTTTATGTATCATCATCTATTACCTATCATTTATCTATCACGTATGATGGCTTTTGTTTGACTCCCTTCTATGGAATATAAGTTCCTTGAGTGCCAGAGTGTTTGGTTACCCGCCTCCCTCTGGCGGCCCCCACATAGGTCCCGTGGCCAGAGCATGTATTAGGCACTCAATAAATATCTGTTGGTTAACCTCCAACTCTGAGTCATTAAGGAAAGGTCAAAATGTAGTTAATATATGTTAAAAAGAGAGCAGTTGACAGCTGCTTTTGCCTTCATCATCTGTCACATTATCACATGTCAGTGTGCACCTTGTATTCATTCCTGGAGAATGGACCCCATCTTCCTCATCTTTACACCCAGCCTGAGCCAGGACCTACATAGAGAAGCCACGCCCTTCTCCAGCCTGCCCCCTCTCATGGACTTCCCATGATGACTTCTCTGAAAGAATTTCTGCAGAGAAACAAGTTTATTCTTTTTTTTTTTGCCATTTGCCCAGTTTTCTTTACAATTTTCTTTCTTTCTTTCTTTTTTTATTTAACCGGTCCTTAGAAAGTCACTGAGGAGATAAGTAACCAGGATCCCTATGAAATAACTGACATAAAGAGACAGAGAAAATACTGTATCGCAATTCACTCGTCCATGATCAGCTATTTAGAGGAAAAACAAAAACTGTAAAAGGCAAACTTTTAAATTAGCAACCAAAAACGCCCCGCTTAACCTAAGTACTTTTTAGGCTACCGTTGCCATAGCAACTTGAAGCCCATCTTGGTGGTCACTGTGCCCAGTTCTATCGAAGCTAAAAATTACTTTAACTTTGTGCATATGCTTGGCCGGCACAGTAAAGTCTGGGTTAACAGAAAATTAAAACTTTTTAAACCAGTGAAATTACTTTTACTGGAGCAAAAGAAACCTCTCAATTCTAATAGTTTTTCTTCTAAAAAAAAAAAAAGCATAATTTGTCGGACATTAAAATAACAAAAGGGCTTTGAGAAAGGATTATGGGTTTCTGATGTTTCACCAACAGAATAGATTTACTTTATATCCGACTGATGTTGTAATCTTGCATTCTGAGGTAATGGTTTAGCTCTTTCTCTTCCCATAAATAAAGATTTCAATGATAGCACTTCATTCCTTCTCTAGAGCATTCCTTTGGATTTTTTTTTCTTCTCAGACTTGTAAACCATTTCACCAGGATGGAGTACAAATTGGATGCAGGACTTCTTTCGGGGGGCAGGGAACTCATTACCAGAGGTTTTCATTGCGAGGAGCTTAAAATGGAAAATGTTTAAAGTCTGGAGAGTTTGAATGGAGGTGCTTCGCATCAGATGCTTTTGCTAACCACAAGAAGGAGGAGAAATTCTGTTTTTGAAATGGAGAGTTCAAAGTTCTCTTCTTAAACCCAAAGGTGCCTGGCCCTGGGATTTCTCTGAGCCCGAGGATGCCGATGAATACGAACTTGGGGTAATTCTGATTTCAGAAAGAAAGTGCCTGTTTACTGCCCTGGCCCACTGATCACGTGCATCTCTTTCCCCCCATTGCAACCTACAACCTACAAATCTATGCGGGCAGCATAGATTTAATTAGGGTGAAATCTCTTTAAAAATTCACATATATATCCCTTCCTCTGTAAAGCAACTGCAGAAGCTAGCCAGGCATTGAATATCTTTTGAAACCAAACAACTGTATGTAAATAAAGGGCTGTTATTTACCAACAAGAGGACAAAGCCCCCAGCACCCCTTCAGCTCCAGGCCACTGCAGGACACCTCTCCTGGGCAACTTCAGACTTATTAGCCTGATTGCCAACTTTGGTTTGTTATTCACAAACTCACCCTGAGCCCTGCCTTTGAATGCAAAGAAGAAATGGTGTTTATGTTCCAGATTTTCTGCTTTATTCTCAGAACTGAAGAAAATGCTGAAGTATTTTCTGCCTCAGCAGAGCCAGCAGGGAAGAAACACATGGTGTAATTACCTTAAACAAGCAGGCGATGGAGATCGCTTCTGCAGTTGCCTGGTAGGAGCCCAGGGAAAAGTGGAGAACACAGGGATGGCCTGTCTACACTCAGCCTTCAGTGTATCTGCTCACTTGGGGACTACAGGAGGGACCCACAGTGTGATAGATACCTTCAAATGTGGCCCAATTTAGTGACACAAATGTTTACTGCTCTCCAGCCAGTAAAACACATACTATTATTTGGATCTTTGATTTTTTTTGAAAGATGAAAATTGATGAAGACATTTCAATGTTTTTTTTTAAAGAAAAATCATTGTACTCAAGTAACACAAAATGACAGGGGCAAATCTAAACTTTGCAATTACTAAAGATCATAAAAAAATAGATAATAAAAAAATCTATTAGAGAGGCATCACCAATGATAAACACTTATGAATCTGAAACAGAGATAGTTTCAGATGAAGATTTTGATCAGGACAAATCAATCAGGCCATTATTAAAAGTACAAATAATATCCAACATTTGACCTTAAATAATCTCCAGTTCTGGTATCTGATTTGAGACCTGGTTCCAAAAGAATCAGCTTCCTTCATAACCACTAAAAAAGGACCTATCAACTATGTCTCTGTTTTACTCTCAAAAGCAACTGGGCTTGCCACTGAGGTTTAGGCTTAAAAGGAATGTTTTTATTGAACAGTCTTCAGAGTTTCTCTACCAGTTAATAATGCCTGATTGTCCTTGCCAAGGTCAGGAGGCAGTTGGTAACCAAAGGCCTGGGTGGTACTCTCACCCGCCTCCCCTTGGGAATAGGTTTTGATGGGGAAGGAGCACGTTAGTGGGAGAGGGTACGTCTCCTGGTGCCCCCCACCCCCAGTGCCCTGTATCTCCCTCTTGATAGGCCGGCAGATTTATTTCTCCTAATTTCTACTATACAGTGTATGCAGTGTTCCTTCTTCCACTAATTAATGTGAGAATAGGGACTCAGAGAGGGTATCCCTCCAAAGAGTTGTTTTTGAAGAGTGACAAATTAATCCCCTCGGATATGCCTGGAGGCAGACAAGATATCTTCTGTTTTGTTTTGCAAAATTTTGCAATTAGATGTGCAAAAGTTCCATTTTTAGTAAAGATTTTGTTGACAAATTTCACTCCCTTCAGAAAGCGCGCGCGCACACACACACACACACACACACACACACTCCATTTCTGGGAAATAATTCTAAGGAGAATATATTTTTAGACAGATGAAAAATTCCTGGTGTGCCCAGCCAGCTTCCCTACCATCTCTCTAACAGACCGGGAAATTCACAGCTTGATGCAGAATGTCCCCATTAGAAGTGGCTGCCTATCCTGGAAGATGGGCACTGTGTACAGTCACAAATCCCTTCCTCACACCCATTTTGATGGTGGGACATCTGCAAGAAGGTGAATGATTTATCCAAGGTCTCATTACATTTGCTTAGTGATGGAGTCTGGATTCAAATTGGAGTTCTTTTATTCAATCAAACTCTTGACACTTAAGACCATATTTCTGTCAATATCATTTACATTAACTAAAGCTGGGTAGCTTAAAGAATAACAAGATTATGCCTGAAGATAAGGGCTATCTTACCTCTGAATCCAGTACCTGAATACAAGGAGAAAGGTGTCTACAGATCTTCATTTAATGCTAGACATTTAGTGTTAATTTCTTACTGCCAATGCACTGGGGTTCTTCTCACCCAAGAGTCCTGGTGAACACTGACTGCGTCCCCAGTTGCAGTCCCCCTAAGACCCTCATGACTGTTCGGGTTTTGTGTATTTCTTCAGGTCCCATTTGTGCATGTGTACTAAATCGCTTCAGTCATGCTGGACTCTCTGCGACCTTATGGACTATAGCCTGCCAGACTCCTCTGTCCATGGGATTCTCCAGGCAAGAATAGTGGGTAGCCATGCCCTCCTCTAGGGAATCTTCCTGACCCAGGGATTGAACCTGAGTCGCCTACATTGCAGGTGGATTCTTTACCACTGAGCCACCAGGGAAGACCTTTAGGTCACATCAGCAGGCCTAATTCTCTAGTCTTCAGGTTTTTAGTGTTTGCATTTGGGCAACATGAAAGAGGAAGCTGACATGATATTTAGCCAAGGACAGAACACTTTTCTGGGACTAAGATGGTATAACCTTGGCCAAGCCTGGAACTTAGAGACCCCTGGAAATAGGACAAGGGCATTTATATTGTCCGATTATTGCTCTCTGCCATACCTAGTTCAAAGAAAAGACAGAGAAATGCAAGAAGATGGGATGGGTCCTGGCAGTCTCAGGGACCGTGACTTGGGACATGTGTCCCCCAGTTAGGTTCCCAATGGTTGTTGGAGCTAGTAGCCAGGATGGAGCTTGCAAAATTGTGAGGTGATCCAAGTTTGTATTTTATACCCCTCCTTGTGGATCTTCTCAGGGCTCACTGGTGTCCCCACAATCAATTGCCTGGCCATACACCAACTGTAACGTCAGTTCTTTTGGACAATACAGATACCAAATATGATTATTAAAACCAAGATTTCTGGAATCTGACAAGCCCAAGTTTGCTTCCTAACCACTTCATTGCTGTACAACCTTGGACAAGTCACTTAACCTTTCTGGATCTTAGCTTTCTTATCTGTAAAATGGAGATGATAATACTGCTTATTGGATAAGGATTATGTGAGATTATGTATATAAGGTACTCGGTGCCTGGCCCATGGTAAGTGCTCAGTAAATGGTAGATGATTTTTATTTGCTGTGTATTTTGAAGATATAGCTTAAAGAGTACTAGGCTTAAGGTTGTGGAAAGGGTTCTGATTCATGCCACAACACTGGATGAACCTTGAAAACATTAGGCTAAAGTGAAAGAAGCCAGACACAAAAGACCACATATTGTAGGATTCCATTAATATGAAATGTCCAGAATAGGCGAATCTATAGACGCAGAAAATAGATTAGAGGTTTCCAGGGGATGCAGGGAGAGGTGAAGGGGAGTGACTGCTTAATGGGTCCAGGGTTTCCTTCTGGGGTGATGAAAATGTTCTGGAACTGGAGAGGGGTAATGGCTGTACAACATTGTGACTGTACAAAATACCGCTCAATTGCATATTTTAAAATAATAAATTTTATGTGTGTTTTGTTGCAGTTTAAAAAATCATGTAAAGCACACCCACATGTTTTTAGCCAACTGAGGTCACATAGTTACCTTGATAGTCATAGAGGCATAATCTATCTCTGAACTCACTTACCCTTAAGATTAGTTTGTCAAAATCTAAAGCTAAACCTCCAACCTAAACCTCTAAGCCTAAACCTAAACCTCTAAATCTAAACCTAAGCCAGAATCGAAACCTCCACATTTTAAATAGAGCTTTATCATTTGCTCACATTAAACTACATTTTCCACAATACTGTGAGGTAGGTGGCAAGTAACATTGCCCCCATTCTACAGATGAGAAACTAGAGGATCAGTGAGAGTAGAATCCGCTGTGGTTGTTCTGTGTGCTGTTTTACAGTGTTGACATTATGTTCTGAATTCACAGGAGAGCTAATGGCTGTCAGAGGTTGGACTCAAATCCTTGTTGGACTCAAATCATTGGTCCTGGGTCAATGTCACATTTCTCGATAATACATTTTATATTACACGTAATATATTTTATATGATACATATTGCACTTTAATTTTATGTTAATCACTTACAAATGATATTGTATTAGTGTTTATTCCTGGCTGACTCACAAGGAAGGCAGATTTTGTCTACGGAGACTTTGCAATTGGACCCATGGCTTCCTTTATTTAACTGAAAATTACTGCCCTCACTAGGGGCCATTAGCATATCAAAATGGTGTTTGTGGAGCCAGGAAACGTAATACATTATGCTTGAATTTGTTCTTTGGTCCCCAAAGATGAATTGTTGATTTGTGTTTTTAAACACGCTTTCAAATGCTAAGAGACCCTAATGAGTTAAATTAACATACTGTTGTTGTTTTTCGGTCACTAAGTCGTGTCCGACTCTTTGTGATCCCTTGAACTGCAGCACGTCAGTCTTCCCTATCCTTCACTATCTCCCAGAGTTTGCTCAGATTCATGTTTGTTGAATGATGGTGTGGCATGGGCTCAGTGTTCCAATGACGGGGCTGGAGACCAGGATGAGACAGTGGATACAATCACTACAAACTCCCCGATTTCTGAGGCTATTTGTCACATGACAGAGTGTTTCCTTTACCTTGTAATTTAATAAATGCATCAATCCTTTGACTTGGGGAACTAAAGCTGCCATTTCACAGGTGAGGACATGGAGGCTTAGAGAAGCAAAGTGGTGCCCATTCAGAGCTCGTAAGGACCATTCAGACATGGGCTGGGGCACCCCAGAAACCATCCCAGAGAGCACCCGTTTGCTGGTGACGTCACACATCTGGTCGGCTTTCGGACGTTCACGGCACTTGTTGGGTTTCTATTATAAACTACTCAGAGCTCATCTCAGTACTGATTTGGTGATGAGGTCCCATGATTCTACTTGAAGATCTGACTTATATCAACAGAAGCTGGTCTCTTCATGTAACTAGGTGACCCAGCGGAGACCATGGCAAGCACCATTAGAGGCTGTTAAAAGAGATGTTTGGATTATTATTCATAGTGCTGCAATGAACACTGGGCACAGGTATCGTTTTGAATTACGGTTTTCTCAGGGAATTTGCCCAGGGGTGGGATACCTTGGTCACATGGTAGTTCTATTTTTAGATTCTTAGAAACCTCCATACTGTTCTTCATACTGGCTGTATCAATTTACATTCCCACCAATGGTGCAAAAGGGTTCCCTTTTCTTCATGCCCTCTCCAGCACAGGGAGCTCTGCCTGGTGTTCTGTGAAGACCTAGATGGGTGGGATGGGGAGGTGGGAGGGAGGTTTAAGAGGGAGAGAGCATATGTATACACATGGCTGATTCAGTTCGTTGAGCAACAGAAAGTGACAACATTGTAAAGTAATTAAACTCCAAAAAAGAGAGAGATGTTTGGGGGTGGCCCCTAAAGTCTGCTGAGGTGCTCAGCTGATTTCTCTGAGTGGATGGAAACCTAGCCCTACTCCATGGTGATAAAGTATCAGCCACGTTTGGAAAATCTGGAGACATCCTCTGAGTGGATCTGTTCCTGGGGGGCCTAGGACACCATGGCTTCCGGTTGAAGTTGTTAATTACCACCACCATCTCAGCTCACTTAGTGTTTATTGGGTATGTCGTGCTCCCGTATGTATGGTCTTGGATTATGTCAGCTGTCATATGGGGTCAGCACTATTATTTTTCTACCTTGCAGAAGAATGTACTGAAGCTCAGAGCAGCTGAGTGGCTTTCCTGAAGGTATAGTACGCACTGATTCGGTGTCTCCTGCTGCACTCACCTGCAGCAACCCAGCTGGCCCCCTCCCCTGGGTGGTTCTGGCATCCCTGCTTGTCCTCATGACCTGTCAGCTGAGCTCCAGAGGCAGTGTTTCCATCATACCCTACTGAGCCAGGGCTAAAGCTCAGCTAAGGAGGTCAGTGAGAATGAGTCCAGGGGTTCAGTCAACCCATACTTGGCTCTCATATTTTAAGGCACCGGGGAAGATGGGCCAGGAATTGCTGAGAATCAAGGGCCTCTGCTCTGAGGAAGGCGTGTTTTGTTTCATTTAGTAGAAAATCATCTGGCCCTGTCTGAAGTGCTCTAACCAAAGTCTAGCTCCCCAGATTCCACCTCAATAGCACCTATATGCTATTTTGAGCCGTTTGACACTTATGGGGTCTCCCTGGTGCTAGGGAAATTGGGCTGCTTCTTAATATGTAATAATCACCATTACCTCTCAATTACTTAACAAATAGACAAGCGCAGGGCCGTGTTATTTTGAAAGCACCTCCTGAGAATAGCGCTGGAGATCTCCAAGTGCTACCCAGAATTAGCTGGGAGAGGACAGGGAGTCAGATCTTTTACTATGTACCCAGGGGAAGTGTACCTATTATGCACTAATGGCTTGGGCAGGGCCATGACTGTTTCATGCCCTTTCACTGTAAGCTCTGACCTGGGAGGCACCTGCTCCTTTTCTTGCGGAGAGAGAGCCAGCCCATGGAAGAGGGTCCAGCCAGGGCCCTTCTGTTGTTAACACTTGTGATGGATAATCTACTTTGCTCTCAAGCCTAGCAGTGTGTGTGAGTGCTATGCTCAGTTGCGGCCAAATCCTTGCGACCCCGTGGACTATAGCCCACCAGGCTGCTCTGTCCATGGGATTTTCCAGGCAAGAATACTGGAGTGAATTGTCATTTCCTGCTCCAGGGGATCTTCCCAACCCGGAGATCGAATCTGCGTCTCTTGTGTCTCCTGCACTGCAGGTGGATTCTTTATTACTCTGCCACCTGACTTACCTCCAAGTCAGAGACCAGGTAGCCATTCAGGAAAGGTGAGAAAAAAAATAAGTAAATAAAGTAGTGGGGAAAAGAGAAGTGAAATTGTTTGATGTAGTGTGTAGACCAAAAAAAAAAAAAAAAAAAAAGAGGAAAAAACCCAGAAAAACTGGATTGTGGGGAATTCTCAGGTGGTCCAGTGGTTAGAACTCCTCACTTTCTCTGTCAATGACCTGGGTTCGATCCCCAGTTGGGGAACGAAGATCCCACAAGCTGGGTGGTGTGGCCAAAAAACTAAATAAAAATCCTATAAAAAACTGGGTTATGAGACATCACCCTCTTCTTTTTCGGAATTACAGTAGCTGCCTTATGTTTTGAGTTTGCCAAAGAAGCCAGTATTAGTAAAATTCTGTGAAAAGGATTTTTTGGGCAAGTTAAACATAGCCTATTTTCTTAAGAAATATATTATTTCCCAAGGCAGTTTTTAGGGTCTTAAGCAATCACTGTTTCCTATGAGAAAGTAGGAAAAAATAAGATCTTTAGTTTTATATCCAAGATTTGATTTAGATTTAATGTAGGATTGCAACTTTGAGCTTTGATTTTTCTGGTGCCATGAAAATTAAAATTAAGTTTGGCTTTAACCAAAAATCCTCAATGCGTAACGAGGATTTAAACGTTAGGCATCTGACTGCCCATGAAACTTTTGATTTGATTTTGATTGGCATCTTTGAACACTCAGAGCAGAAGGCACACATTTACTTTACAGGACTATGGAGACTTCAGGTACTCTGCTGGCTTTGCGTGGGTCTTTACACCAAGTGAAAAGCTGTGCGCTTCCTGTAGAATCAAGGACTCGGGAAGTAAAGGGGAGAGAAGAGATTACCCTTTCAGAACCCCGATTCCCACTAAAACAAAGTTAAGCTCTTTGTAACTATTGATCAGGAAATAAATCCTCTTTAGTATTTCACAGATGCAGGAAGACCTCTCTCCCTCTGCTTTTCTTCAACTCTTCCCACAAATACATAGTTTATACTGACCTTGCATTTCTTCTCACAGACCTACCAGTCTGGAACTTTTCTGACCTTAATTGCTGATTTTTTTTTTTTTTTTAACCTCCTCAAAATAGGAAATGAAAATATCTTAGCTGGTGAGGTAGACTTTTCCATCCAAAAAAAAAAATATTCCAAACTATTTACCGTTTTCAATTTGCTGGAAAGAAAAATAGTGATATGTTTGGTCTTACTCAAGTCATTGTAACCTGTAATATCTCATATTCAGTATCTTAAACAATGCTTTTAATTATATTCAAAGAGTGATGATGAAAATACTTTAGATTTTTATGCTAAAAATCAGAGATTATGACTACATGATTCTAAGAAACCCATTGATATTTTTGAAGATGTATACATTTTTCTTACGAATTCTCAGGCCAGAAATACTCAACTTCACTCAACTTGCAAGTCTTTGCCAACAGTTGCTAGTGATCAGCCACTGCAGAGGCGGTAGAAGAGGAAGTGATGATTAGCACATATATGTTTATGTTATTTAATAGAAAATCCATGAGCCATTGGTAATGAATTGAAGGTTAAGTGACAATTTTTCTTTACAACCACTCTTGTCGTCTAGTCTGTGAACTGAAAACTGGATTAACCTTTAATTACCCTCCACGATCTCTCAGCCCCAAGACATTACCACTCCTACCAGTGGTATCTTCATATACAATTTAATGAGAGAAACATCCGTTTGCATATTTGATATCATTAGTATCATGCAGATGAATAGATACTCACAATGTGATGGGCATTCGTGCTAACGTCTCATTTTCTTTCTTCATTTCTAGTCTTTCTTCCTCCACCCACTGATTCAGCTGGACTTGTATTAATTAGAATTAAAATCTGTCTAGAGCCAACCGTCTTGTGCGGAATGCACAAACGCAATGGAATCTGAATGCCTGCAAAGCCATATTGTAATCAACTGGGGAAAACAGTGTGTGTGATTTAAAGAAAACTATGTTTTCCCCTCTTTAATCCAAATTTTAAAGAAATCCTTTGTATATCTATTTTTGAAAACGCTTGCTTTCACATACAGGTTTCTTCTGATGACTGTATCAAATACTTCCTGTCTGGAGTTTGACAGTTTTAGCACTGACAGATGCTTGGAGCCCAAGCCAATCAAATCTTTATTTTCTAGCCTAAGTGACTTGCCTGCGGTCACCTTAGTGGCCAGTGATGGAGCTGGGCTGGGTGGGAGTCTGAGCCTCCAGACTAAGCCTTGTGATTTGTCGACTGAATTGTGCTGCTTTTCTATGTGAATAAAGTTTCAAGACCTTTCTAACAGCCAGTAAACCCATTTCACACAGCTTTCTTGAAATTCTATCTGGTTATTAATTGAGGCAGTTTTAAAGGTATATACATATGCATTATAAATGTAAAATGCTTGCTAGAAATACAATCTTCATCAATAAATGTATTTTATGTATATGTGTTTTGATTCTTGCACGTGCAAAGTTTCCGTTTTTGCATCGATCCAAAGATAATGAAAGATTCCTTAAAGATTTTCAGGGCTTTAATTTCATGGTACATTTTTCAATACTTCTCTCAGTATGAAAATAAAGTGCTGTTTCTTTATGCTTTTTAAAGTAAAAGAAAACCTCTCAGTTCTAACTTAATTTCACCCCCTTCTGATTATAAGCCTTGAGCCAGGCATCATCCCCTTTAGTATTTCCAGCTTCTCAGCATATGCCATGGAAATTATTTGATAGACCTACTCCCCATGACTGTATTGTCTCATCAGAATGAAGAAAATTCTTGGCTTTCATTAGTGAATCCATCCTCATTAATTCAAACTAAATGGTGGTGGTGGTGAAGGGGCAGCCAGATTAACTAGTGAATACTTTGAACCATAGAGATTTTTTTTATGGGAATGTACTATTCTTACTTCCGTGGATGTTCTGTAATTAGAGCTGGGCTGTGACTCCAGGTCTTCAGGATACATGATTAAATCTGTTGGTTTGTGATTTCATATCCATTATTTGCAGGCAAAGCTGCATTGCTAAACTACTGGAAGCAAATTGTTCTCTCAACACTTTCAAAATTCTCCTTATACCCTACCTGCTCATTTACGCTATAATATAAAAGTAAAAAAAGCATTTCTATAAAAGAAAAAGACAGAGAGCTAGTTCAGATGGAATATGGGTTATTATCATTTCCAAATAAGTAAGCTATTTATCATATGCTCCAAGTAGAAATGCACACAATGTGACAATTTTATTTCAAAAGGCATTTTGAGCACCTGGCTTGAAAAAGAACACTGAGCAGAATGAGGGTTCTATGGGAAGCATAGTCCTTCTGTGCAATCATTTTTGATGTCTACTTCCTACTATTGTCCTGCAAGTAACACTTAAATACTAGGTGAAAATGTGACTGTATGAATGCCTGCCACACCAATAATAACAATATTCAATATTCATTAATGATAAACATTTGTTGGCTGGATGGGTGGATGGATGGAAAGATGGACTGTGGCAGCATAAGGCATTCTAATCCTGTTAGCCATTTCTAGAATCTGAAGGAGCCCACTGTTCCCAATGATCTAAGTACTAATTCTAGTCCTAGGGCAAAATTTTGTAAAGAGAGATGTCACTGTAATTCATGGCTTCTAGCAATAGCTGTTCAATCATGTATTTCGTGGGTATCCAAAAATGAATTCCTAATGACTCTAGAATTGCTTGGGCAGTAAAGTTAAGGTGTATGTGTATGTGTGTTGGGGGCGTTCGTAAGAAATCTACCTGAAATCGCATTTACTAGATAATTGGAAAGTTCAAATTAGATTCCAGCTTCATGGTGATCCAAATATTTTTAGACTTATGCTACCACTTATTCTTGTTATTTTAGGACTTCCCAGGTAATGCTAGTGGTAAAGAACCCACCTGCCAATGCAGGAGACATGAGAGATGTGGGTTCGATCCCCAGGTCAGGAAGATCCCTTGGAGGAGGGCATGACAACCCACTCCAGTATTCTTGCCTGGAGAATTCCATGGACAGAAGAGCCTAGTGGGCTACAGTCCATAGGGTCGTAAAGAGTGGGATATGACTGACCACACACGCATGCACTCATAGATGCTCTTATTGTGTTTCTGGCTGTGTTCTAGACTCTAGAATCTATAGTATGTGCTCTTGGGTGTGCTGATTTATGGGTCATGAGTACATTTACTGCAAGACAGGAGGGAAAAGATGTTAGGGGATGTTCAGAGCCAGATTTCCCTGTGGGGTGTTAAGGGTGCATCTGCTGATCCACTGGTTGGAAACCTTTAGCTTCTGCTGTAATTGCACTTCACCCGTTTCTGACCAAATTAGGTCAGAACCCTTGGCAAATGATCAAGCTTCTGTTTGCATTAAGAAATGGAAGCACATATGCCTTACCTAGATGCACCAGAAGAATCTCTTGGGCTGACCTTGGTTTTCCATGGGTCTGTCATGGAACTCGGGGGCATTTGACACTGTCAATCGGGAATCCCCTAGGGCAAGGAAAGTAAATACTAGAACTTTTATTAACATGTTTTTGTGAAAAGGATACTTATTACAATGGAGTAAATCTGTATATGTATATAATTTAATCATAACTATGCATATGCTGAGGATGATCAAATACTTTTTCAGGGATGGGGATACACGACCAAAAAAGTCGGGAGACCTCTAGTCTGTGGGAAGACGCACTGTGCATTCCCCAGCGCCACTGAGCAGGGTACTTCCTTGCGTCTCCAGTTTTGTCTCCCACTCCTCCCCCGTCATTTCTTGTTCCTCTGGACAGTCTGGACACCCCACCCAATTTTCAGATCTGGGCTATGCTCTATGCTGTCATGTCCCTCAGGGCCCTTGCTCTTCCTCTTTTTTGAACCTTAGGTTTTCTTTCCCTCTGCTCAGCGAATCTTTATTTGACTTTTGTAAACAGTTTCCTGTACTTTTTGCACAGAGTGAATCTCTCTTTCCCGGAGGCCCTGCCATCCCCACATCGTGTCTCTGTTTGGTTGTCTTCTGGACAGCATAAGATCATTTCTTCTACCTTGGTGCAGAAATGCTTGAAGAATGAATGAAAGAAGTGAAAAATAGTCTTCACTGACAACTAGCTGCACTGTTTGGACTCTGTGGCTTGTTCGGGTCACCAGGAGGGGGCGCTGTTGGCACTTTCCGTAACAGGGGAGCCTGGTACAGTGAGATCTTTCCCAAAATGGTAGAGTCTGATTCCAGTTCTGTTCTTTCCTACCCTTCTCTTACACAGTCACTTGGGAAGGGGGGAAAGACTGAGCCAGAAAGCAAAACAAAACTTAAGACATTATGATGAAATTTTTTGTGCCTGGGATATCATGGGAAACTCAGACTGGGAGACCCCAGCGTGTGGGTCCAGCCTTGATGGATGGAGTCACAAATGCTACTGGAGAAATCGCTGATGCTGCCTTGCCTCTTCTAGGTCCTCTGCAACAAGCAATGGGTTATAAAAGAGGCTTTTGAAAATATCATTAGCTGAGAAACAGCAAACAACATCCGTGAGCAGATTTTGTGAGGCACAAAATCGCTTCTCTGCTTCTGAATGCAACCAGGTTGGAAGATTCACTTGGCTTCCCTTGGTAAACTGGATAGAAAAACGCACCAAAGTAGGCGAGATCTTTGTATTAGCCGTAATGGCAGAGAATGCATTGTCATTTGCCATGACAAACTATGTTTTTAAGAGGCAAGCAATTATGAAGGAGTTGGTCCCAATAAAAAAGGGTACAGAATGTTTCAGTCCCATCCTTTAAAATTGCTATTCATTTTTTTCCATTTTATTTTAATTCCAGGACATTTTTGTACCTTGGTAATAAATTAACATTTCAAAAGTACTTTTACCTGCTGAGATGGTTCATTCCGCTAATATGGGTAACGCTGTGGACTCGAATAATTAGTGTAAATTGCCTTTGAATAACACAGAGCTGGGAACAACTCTAACTTGCTAGGGCTTAATGCCCCTTGCCGTACAGGATGAAGAGTCCTTAATGGGGCCTGGAAAAACAACTAATACCTACAAATCAAAGGAGAAAAGCCGTTTTTGATGCATTTGTCTGAGAGTGTGAGTTTTAAACTAAATTGTTAATACTTCCTCCCCTGCTGAGGGTCATGGATTAGCTAGGCTGGGAGATTCTTTGAGAATCTTTCACACTGACCAGGGGAGGTAGGGGGTTCCAAATACAAGTGTTTTCTTAACCCTAATCCCCACCTCCCTGACCAGGACAGCTCTGCATTTCCCTCTAATTAGGTGAAGAATTAGGAGGTGGATAAATGTGTTCAGGGATGAGGATAAAGTGATTAGTTCACTCCAGACCATGATAGCGATTTTGAGGCGCTACTTAGTCCCTTTCAAGATGATAACTTTTCTCTCTTTTTTTTTACAAAAACGTTTTCAAGCAAACCTCAAACATATATTTATAAGCAGTGATAATCATCTTCGGGCAAGTTTGGGGCAGTGTATTGACAGACAATTTTTACTCTCCTTTGCATTTATTTGCTTTTCATAAGATTTTTGTCCCATAGAGGAATATCTGGAGCTGTTTCTAATCTGACTCAAGTTTTATAATTATTTGTGCAATCTGAACACAATCTAATAACCTAACCAAAAAATAATGCATTCACATTTAAATGATCCTTTCAATGAAAGAGTGGAAAGGACACACTGCTTAGGAGCTGAGATAAAACCATTTTGACACTTTTCTGCATATAAATAGATACTACTGTGTATGCCCCCCACCCTTTTTTTTAAAAAGATCTTGTAGATATTCTTCACTGAAGTGTAATGTTGAATATCAGGCTGATGAAAGAGGTTACAGAACAGCTTCAAATTTTGGTGATATTAGCAACGTTCACCCTTGACGACTATCCCAGGGCTACCTAGATCGCCAAATCAGTTTCCATACACAAAAACCCCAGCCACATACCAAAAAGAACATATTGCTTTTTACGCTCGGACAATCCGTACCAGAACTGCACGCATCAAATTTTCCTCTGCTTCTGCCATTTCACTCACTTGTAGACTGAATGTATCCCCATTTGTCTTACCTAGTATATGTCTTTTGTGCTATAAAGATGTACTGGAAATAACCTGAGGAAAAAGAAAAGTGGTAGCAATAAATAACAAAACACGTTCTACCTCTTTTCAGAGGGCGTTGGAAGGCCCAAGGCCTATTCTGGTTCGTTTGAAGGCCCATGAAAAGCAATGATCTAATTGTGACTTTCCAAAACAAGTTCTTCCTGTTTTCATCTTTCTTGGACGTCCATCCTGGAGGATTATAAAGGAGCCAGAGCAAACACAACAGAGGTGAAAAGTAAAACTGTAGCTGTGTGCTGGGTCTCCACACTTAATTTTTTTCTTTCTTTTTTTTTTTTTTGAGGTTTAGGGTTTTATTTTTTTAAGAGCATATTTGTATATGTTGATGTTTTTTCCCTTAAAAAAGTAAAGGAATAGTAGGTTTACAATGTTGTGTTAGTGTCAGGTGCACAGCAAAGTAATTCAGGTATATATGCGTGAGCGCATGTGTGTGTGCTCAGCCATGTCTGACTTTTTGCGACCCCATGGGCCCCACCAGGATCCCACCAGGCTCCTCTGTCCATGGGATTCTCCAGGCAAGAACATTAGACTGTGTTGCCATGCCCTCCTCCAGTGGATCTT
The DNA here is from genome assembly GCF_002263795.3 of Bos taurus. Taxonomy (NCBI): domain Eukaryota; kingdom Metazoa; phylum Chordata; class Mammalia; order Artiodactyla; family Bovidae; genus Bos; species Bos taurus. Next base: position 38,538,044 of record NC_037353.1, on the reverse strand, counting down.
CCCAACCCAGGGATCTAACCTATGTCTCCTGAGTCTCCTGCATTGCAGGCAGATTCTTTACTGCTTGAGCCATTGGGGAAATCCCATGTATATGTGCATCTTTTTCAGATTCTTTTCCCTTATAGGTTATTATAAAATATTGAGTATAGTTTTTGGTGCTATACAGTAGGTCCTTGTTGGTTATTCATTTTATATATAATAGTGTCTATATATTCATCCCCAACTCCTAATTTATCCCTTCCCCCTTTTCCCTTTTGGTAACCATAAGCTTACCAAAAACCATAAAATAAAGTGACAGATTTTATTTCGGGGGGCTCCAAAATCACTGCAGATGGTGACTACAGCCATGAAATTAAAAGACGATTGCTCCTTGGAAGAAAAGCCATGACCAATCTAGACAGCATATTAAAAGGCAGAGATATTACTTTACCAACAAAGGTCCATCTAATCAAAGCTATGGTTTTTCCAGTGGTCATGTATGGATGTGAGAGTTGGACTATAAAGAAAGCTGAGCGCTAAAGAATTCATGTTTTTGAACTGTGGTGTTAGAGAAGACTCAAGAGTCCCTTGGACTGCAAGGAGATCCAACCAGTCAATCCTAAAGGAAATCAGTACTGAATATTCATTGGAAGGACTGATACTGAAGCTGAAGCTCCAGGATTTTGGCCACCTGATGGGAAGAACTGACCCATTGGAAAAGACCCTGATACTAGGAAAGATTGAAAGCAGGAGGAGAAGGGGATGATAGAGGATGAGATGGTTGGATGGCATCACTGACTCGATGGACATGAGTTTGAGCAAGCTCCAGGAGCTGGTGATGGACAGGGAAGCCTGCTGTGCTGTGGAACATGGGTTTGCAGAGTTGGACATGACTGAGCAACTGAACTGAACTGAACTGAACCATAAGTTTGTTTTCTATGTCTATGGGTCTATTTCTGTTTTGTAAATAAGTTCATATGTATCTTTTTTTCTTTTAGATTTTGCATATAAGCAATGGCATTTGCTATTTGTCTTTGTCTGGCTTACTTCACTTAGTATGATAATCTCTAGTTGCTAGGCTTAATTTCTGAGTTACTCTCAGCCCACTGAGAGTAGACATTTCTCCTCTGGATCACACGATGGTGGATCATAATAATGGAAGGAAGGCACGTCACATTGTTACTTAAGGACAACAACAGCAACATGAAACAACTTCCAAACTGCAGCAAGTTTTCCTTTCCACTCCTACAAATATCATGGCCTGTTTAAGCTGTGATGCCCAATTACGCTACACAGGACAGATCACACTACATTACCCAGGATTGTGTTGCCCCTTGATCTTATCAGCTTTGTTTCCTAAACTACAAAAAGATCCAAGATAGCGCTGGTTAGCAGTTTGACTTGGACAATTTCCACAGCCATCCATCACTGTCACCGGTTAGCAGGAGGCGTCAGGCACACAGCGAGGAGGCAGGATGCTGTGTTGACAGGCTCTTCCCAAACCACCCCTTCACTTCCCATGGATGCTTGCCCTTCCTCACTCCTGCAACTTTCTTTTCCTCGGTGAAAAGAAGTCTGTACCAGATAAGAGAGAGGGAACATATAAGGTAAAATACACACGTTGTTATTGGTTGGTCTCCAAGTCCTGTCTGATTCTTTTGTGACCCCATGAACTGTAGCTTGCCAGGCTCCTCTGTCCATGGAATTTTCCAGGCAAGAATACTAGAGTGGGTAGCCATTCCCTTCTCCAGGGGATCTTCCTGACCCAGGGATCGAACTTGTGTCTCCTGCATTGACAGGCAGATTCTTTACCGCTCAGCCACCGGGAAAGCCCATAAAATGTACATTCCCGAGCTAAAAAGCAGGTAGAAGGTTAGATGCCTGAGGGAGAAGAGGCTAATTCACACATTACAGCTGACCAACCCCATCTTCTGGGTTTGACTTGGATAAACTTTGTGCCCATAATGGGAATTCTCAGGAGAAAGAAACACATAGTCTAGCAACTGGGATTTAACTTTTTAAAAAAAAATCAACTCTGGGATTATTCCAAATGTGTCCATTTCTGTTTTATAGTCTGGCTCTTTTAAATAGCCTTAGGAGTAAGCTAGGACACTTGGATTCTGACCCCCTGTAAATTGGAGTAGATGGCACCTTTTTGGGCACTTACTCCTGTTAGGTATCACTGCCTTGTCCAGAGATGTGAAACAGAATGAGATTTGAAAACAGAATCTATTACCCTATTTGTGGTCAAAATCTGATAGGATCAAGTAACAGATCTCCCAGTAGAAATATCTACGTGTCATGGAGTAAACTTGATCACTGTAAGAATATAGTTAATGCAGCAGGAAAGGATAGCAAACCAGAATATTAACATTTCTGTTACCTCCTTACAAGTTCAAGGAGTTTGGCCTCTTATCACTTTATAGTGAGTATAGAAAGGAGGAGTGATCTCCTTTAATTTGGAATTATTTAACTGAAATGTGAGGTCCATCGGCCTTGCTCTCACCCTTCTGGGCTGGCAGACATTGGTATGCAGAATCCATGAGAGAAGGAACAGTACACTATCAGAGGGAGACGTGTTTGATTATTCTTTAAAACCAACTAAGAGAAGTTAATCTCATTGAACTTCTTTTTATTCAACAAAAGAGTTGGATGTTTCCAAGTCTAATGTGACTATAATGTTCATTAAATGGACTTCTTTACACCTTTAAATGGATTAACGGTACATCTTCACAGTTTAATTATTATACATGTCATTCAAAAAAATCACAGATCTAATTCAGGGGATGATAAAGCCCTTTCTTTTATGATGATGGAAAAGACACAGCAGTAAATGGGTGTGATTTTTATCTGGGCCTTTTTTTTTTTTTTTTTAAAGGGCACATGTTGCTCCAAGGAGGTGGGAGGGGAGGCCGTTGTGAATGTACCACGTGTTTCTGCCCTGCTCATTTGTGTGTGGAGATTTAGGAGCTGACCATGCTGTAGCTTGCCCCTTCCGGACTCAACCGTGCCAGGCACCTCAGCTGTTCCTCCCGCCCAAGCCTGCTCAGCTAATGACTTCAGTCTGTCCAAGACAGCTCTTAGGCAGATAAGCGATAAATTATGCTCCCCTTTCAGTCTCAGGCCTTTGGGGCTTCTCTGAGTTCCTTTACCCAGACCTTTCTTGAAAGACAGAGACGCCTTCTCATCATGCCCCAAGAAATAGCAGTTTGGTTTTTACATGTACATTTGACATCAACTATCTTTGGGTCCGTACTTGCCTCCTTTTTTTTGGCTGGGGGAGCATTAAACTTGGCATAGTCTGGCAGCTCATGGGTGTCCTAGGAATGTCACAGGCTGTGCTTGACTCAGGTGGGTAAAGAATGTTCTAGAAGCCATCTGAGAGCTACCAGGATATTTTTCTCCCTAGGGGATGGGAAGTCTAGAAGAGAGGAGACCTGGCACCCCACAGGGAGTGATTCAGGCTTTTCTGGTTTAAGTTGAAGAGAGCACAGATTCATCTTCATTCATTCATTCATTTCAGCAATATTCACTGGGAAATGATTATCTGTCAGGTCCTGGGCATAGCCTGTGAGATGCAGCAAGAAGGTGAGCAGACACAATTCCTCCTCTCAAGGAGCATTCCATCTAGAGACATTGACATATAATTTTGTAAATCAAAGGAGGCACCAAATTTTCCAGGGAAAAGGGCTAATATTTGGCAATCTGGTTGGAAGGTGACTCCAGAGGTCTTGCTTTGATGTTGTGTTTGCCTAGCAAATTCACACTATTTTTATTTGTATTGTACCTATATGGAGTCGCTTTGTAGTAACCGATGCAGACCTGGGGGAAGAAATGAAGCCCCTAACCCCTCTCTTAGGGTCACCATGAGACATCTTCCTTGGAACCAGTCAACAACCTTTTAAGCTCCTGGGAAGGCCAGCGTTGGGATCACAGGTGAGGATGTCAGGTGTGTCTTTGGACAGGATGTTCAGGATGTCACTGAAGAAGAGTCCATGTGTCAGGTAACCCAGGGGGAAACACCAGCGTGGCTACTTCCAGTGACTGGCCTGACAATTATTCATCCTCTTGAAGCCTCAGTTCTCACATCTATAAACATGGATGATTATACCCATCTTTCAGTGTCTTTGTGGGGATTTAGAAACAACACATATATAAAGAGTCTAGCCCAGTCCCTGGTGCTCAGTAGGTGTTTAGCAAATACTAGTCCATCTGTCCTTCCCTATCAGCTGCCCTCTTCATCACCCTCCTTGTTTTCTCTGCCCCATTATTAATCCTCATAATTCATCATTTAACTCTGAGTCAGGTCTTATTTCACGAACAAATGTAAAACTCAAAGCCTATCTGTACTGGGATCTTGGCCTTCTGAAAGGAAAATCGGAAGACATTCAAAATCCCAAGGAGCGGTGGAATGATGCCCAGTGGGGCTGACATTTGGTCAGATGGACACACCTTTGATGTGGACACCTGCAGAGCCACACGATCACAGACTCTCAAAGCCAGAGACCCTCATTTCAGGCTCACTCTGAGCTTGCTACCTCAAACTCCATGTCCAGGGTGTGACTTATAGCCCTGGATTGTGCACGAGGCTGGTGTGGCCCAGGCTTAGCATGCACGCTCCCCGAGCCTGGGCTGTCCAGGCTCAAAGCTCAGATGTGACACTTCTGCTCCCATCACTGCCCACTTCCTGGTCTCCTTTGCTTCTGGTGTTCCACAGGACCAGCGATGGGTGAGGGTACTCTTAGAAATGCCTGCACTGAGGCAGCAAGCTCTTTCATAAATCATTTAAGATCCATGTTGTACCAATGTCAATTATGAGAATTGATTGCCCCCCTGAAGCATGAGGAATTGTGCTGCAGAGAGTCAACATGAACTAGGCCCTGTAAGCCTCTGCAGCCTGCCTTCTGAAGGAGCGTGAGGCAGGCACCTTGATAAAGCAAACACCAGCCTTTCATTGTGCACCAGGTACCGTGTCCCCATTTCCAAACTAATAAATACTGAATGAGTAAATAATTTTGTTTTCTCTTTGCACTATAAAGATTCAGTCTTATTTGGCCAAGTAACTGCAGAGAATATCATTAAATACTTTTCCAATAGTGCTTTCTCTAAGCCAGAATCTGCTCTTGGAAAATGCCTACGGATCAGTCTAGAAAGTCAAGGTGGAAAGAGGTGCAAAAGCAACTCTCTATAAGAGGCCCTTCAAAATCGGGACCATCCTCACTGAGAGAAAAATCAACGGTGGAGAGATGAACTGTTCACTTACTCATTCACTCAGTCACTGGTTTGTCTTATTATAGTACTTTGAAAATGTACCATGGAATAGTAAGTTACAGGAATTAAAATGTTATCCAAACAAATATATTTTGTAAATGATAAAAAGCCAGGGAAAATTTTAATTATAAAAAATCTGATTTGGGGATATTTAATAGAATTCTAATATTTAATTTTTTATGTATAGAGCATATATATATAGCTGTAACTTTTATCGCATAATGGTGAGGTTAGATACATAAACAAAATGCATGTTACATAGGAGATGATAGTAACACCAAAGATTTCTGGCTCATTAGCCAGAAAACAGATTGCTACTTCAAAATTTTTCTCTACTGGGGCATTCTGTGATGATCCTATTTCCATCTTAGATTAGGTGAATTTGATCCATAAGATAGGAAGGGTAAAATAGATGCATTATATTTTATGTTGATTTTGTGCTAGGTTTATCGGGTAACAGACAACATGCTTTGATTTGCACTTACATGGAGACCTGACACCAGCTTCGAAGCTTGGGAGGGAAAAGGATTTTTGTTCAGCAAGTTTCTTGTTGGACAATTAACATGTGGAAACGATACCACATGTATGTGAAAATGGTAAGTTCACATTGAGTTTCCAAAGGGTGGAGGCTCATTCTTCTTACAGCATGACTGTGACAACTGTCCCTGATAGAATACATGGGATCATTGTATTTCCATCTCCAAGTGATTATCAAAAATGAAGCTTTGTGAATTCTTTCCTAAGGGGGCCACCTGTCACCCTTCTGTCTCTGTATACAATGCTATTTTGTTTCTGAAGACCTCGGTCCAAGTTCAGCTCTTCCAAATGTTAGGGACCAAGTCCTGACACCCCCTGTCTTGCTGTGATGAACAGATACATTCTCTGCCGGTTATCCACCCTCCACCCAACATGTGATGCTGCCCTTCCTAAGTGCCTGTGGCAGGTACGTAAAGCGAACAGCAAAGCCAGGTGCCCCACCCTCATTGCTTGCCCGTCAGCAGACTTGACTGCTGAGACATTCGTAGCAGGGGGTGACTCTCCCCACCCCCATCCCCCTCGCCTCCTCTCACCACTGCCTGCTGCTCTGGGTCCATGGCGGCTGCATCGGGCTGCTGCAGACACCCAGGGCTGGCAGCGGCTCCACATGGCCGATGGTCAGGTGAACTGGGCTTCCGGCACTTTGCTTAGGGACTCAATCCAAACACCAGCTCCACATCTCTTCAACTGGCAGACCAGTGGTGTGTGCTCAAGGCTTTTCCTCTGAGGCTAAACAGAGAATGCAGCTTGACTCTGAGACTCACAGGCTCTTTGGGGTACAGCTGCCTTGTAGATCTCTGGTGGATGATTCAAGATTTTTCTCTTTCAGGGGCATTCTGTGATGGCCCTATTTTTTGATCTGTGAGACAAGGAGCCTTAAATGCCACCATATTTTATGTTAATTTTGCCCTAGGCTTATCAGGAAATGGACAACATGCTTTGAGTTGTGATTATGCAGAAACCCGACACCAGTTTTGGGTGCTTGGGAGGGAAAGGATTTTTGTTCAGTTCAGTTCAGCTCAGTTCAGTCGCTCAGTCGTGTCCAACTCTTTGCGACCCCATGCGTAGCAGCACACCAGGCCTCCCTGTCCATCACCAACTCCTGGAGTTCACCCAAACTCATGTCCATCGAGTCAGTGATGCCATCCAGCCATCTCATCCTCTGTCATCCCCTTCTCCTCCTGCCCCCAATCCCTCCCAGCATCAGGGTCTTTTCCAATGAGTCAACTCTTCGCATGAGGTGGCCAAAGTATTGGAGTTTCAGCTTTAGCATCAGTCCTTCCAATGAACACCCAGGGCTGATCTCCTTTAGGATGGAGTGGTTGGACCTCCTTGCAGTCCAAGGGACTCTCAAGAGTCTTCTTTAGGAAGTTACTTATGGTCAATTAACGTGTGGAGACTACCCAGGTAGTATGTGAAAGTGCTGAGCTCACGTTGCATTTCTAAAGGTGAAAGCCTACCTCTTGCCTTTTTCCTGAGGCCAGAAGCCTGTGTTGCTTGGTTCAGTGATAGCTTTAAATAGTAGACTTTCCTCAAGATCGGGGGGTGGGGTGGGGACCTCCAAGAGATACAGCCTGGTACCGTGTCCTTATCAGGGATCTGCTCTCCTAGGCAGAGATGTGTGGGTAGATGATGATCTCCAGGAGATCATCTAATAGTACTTTCACAGATTGTGCTTTGTGCTGACTTCTCTGAAACAAGGAGGGGAAATCCTTGCCAAGTCTCTTCCATTTGATGATGTTTTTCCACTGGAGTGGAAAGTGCTTTTCAGGGTTTGGGAGTGAGACGGGAAATGATATTTGAGTGCAAGTCCACACAATCACAAGAGCCTGGGCGAATTTCTTTACCTCGGGATTCATAGTATTATAGGTCCATGTGGATCGTGGCTGTAACATTACTCAGAACTATAATTTCACGCTAATTAGGACTTGTCACAACCCACTTCCTGAAAGGTTCAGGTTGGTGCTAGTGAGGCAGATTTTAATCAGTAACCAAAAGCATTTATTCCTAACATACGAAAAACCCTTAGGACTCTGTTATGTCACCTAAAGATGTCCTTGCTCCAAGCTGGGCCCAGTGAGAGTGAGGGCCAAACTGATGTCTTAGCTTGTTTTACTCTCAAATTCTCTTGCAAAAGTGATGGTTCTTTAGCAACATCGCCCAGCCTCCTTCCCTTCCTCCAGTTGGACAGACTCCATCACGTCAGTGCCGGAGTGGCTAAACCGAGCACGGCCATCCCCATGTGCTTCTGTCCACAGCCCCCAAACTGACACCTGTTGAAATAATTTTGGAACCACATTTGTAACTAATCGCCACCAAGATGTCAACTCAATTATTCTGACAATAGGGCAACCCAGGAGACTCTGCTTCTGCCCAGGCTGAGGCTCCCAGCCAAGTTCAGGCTTGTTGTCTATTATCTGACAAGCCCAGGACAAAATTAACACTAAATATAAGGTAATCTAATTAACTTCTCCCATCCCAGCAGGCAGGTCCCAGCACCCTCGGCGCCCCAGGCCTTCTAGGCAGCAGAGGAGTGTTGCACTCCCAGAGGAAACAGTTGGGTTGTGCATTTATTGTTTTCAGTGGGTGATTTGCAACCAAGGATTTCTATGAAACTCCGTTGAGCAGGAAGGCAAAAATTTAGTTTTTTCTTATTCTTCAAGACACGGTAATAAATTGTATGCAAATCATTTATAGGAAAACACACCTTAAGAGTCAGGATTCTTCAAGGAATAGATGTGTGCTTCCTGGAGAGGAAAGGGGAGAGAGAAGAGTGAGAGGGAGAGAGAGAGAAAGGGCACAGTAGACCCTGGTTTAAAAAGAACAACAATAATAAGACAGTCTGAGAGGGTTAAAAAAAAACAAAGAAGTTACAATAAATACAAGAAAAAATACACTTTGTGAAATTGTTTTATTATGAAGACCTTCCATGAGCTGATATTTTTAAGGGGCATAAGGTCACTTTTATCTCCAAATTTCAACAAAGTTGGGGTAAGCTTTGTGACTCAGTGGTAAGGAATCCACCTGTCAATGCAGGCGACACAAGTTCGATGCCTGGGTCAGGAAGAACCCCCTGGAGTAGGAAATGGCAACCCACTCCAGTATTCTTGCCTGGGAAATCTCATGGACAGAGGAGCCTGGCGGGCTACAGTCAACAGGGTCACAGAAGAGTCAGACACGGCTTAGAGACTAAACAACAACAAAGCTGACCTTGACTCATCCCCAGGGAAGTGAACATCAAGCTATCTAATTATTCCTCCCACTTTGCCGCTCTCCAATATTAAGCCAACACAAAGGACAAAAGCAACAGGTTAGGAGGTTTATGAGCGAACATTGCAACCTTTCAGTCTGTAAGGATGAAGTGGACAGTTGGAAAGGCAGGGTGAGAAAAATTAGGCAGCTTATCATGGCTGTGAATGTTAGCAAGCTGAGCCCTTCTTTTGCTTGTAGCTCATCACTGGAGGTCATGGGAGAATGTGGGCTTTTCACCTCTGTCCGTGGAGTGGGAGAGATTGCCGAGAGCCAGATCCATGTTCCCACCTGGGTCTCCTGGTGACAAGCGACAGCCACGCTGAAGGCTGGCTGGGCTCGGTGTGTGTGGCTATGGGACGTGGCTTTTCTCTACATGAAGCCAATTAGATTAGGCATCAGAACAATAAGGAGGCTGCAGCACATTTCCACGTGTAGATGAAATCAGGTACCTGGGTGAGGAGAGACCAGGTCCATCAAAGCCTGCAGACCTCATTAAAAGGCAGATCAGCAGGATGGACTAAAATCATTAAATATGTTAATTTGCAGCCAGGAAATGAAAATCTGGGGAGAAGCCAGTGGTTGACAGGTGCCCCAGCCTTGGGTTTTCATCTCGGCTCCCTGGGTTCTCTCCTTGGGTGAACTTGGGCAACCCCAGGTTCTCAGGCTGCCAGTGACCTTGTCTCTTTTGTGAGGGAGTTGGTGTGCATCACCTACATGTCACCCTCTTTCCATTTAGTTGATAACTCGGGACTCCAGACACTATAAGTAAGTGCTTCTAAGCCAAGGTGGCACGTTAGAATTACCAGGGACCTTTTAAGTATCCCAGTGCCTGGACCCATCCCAGACCTATTCCACTGGCGGGACTCAGGAATCAATATTTTTCAAAGCTCTCTAGGTGATTATGTGGTCAAGACTGAAGACCAGCAAACTCTCATTCTTTCTAGTAAATAGGAACGAGAGACACTTAAGTTCTTCCCTGCCACTCCATCTCACATCCTTGAGAAAAGCTGGTATTTTCTTGGTGAGAGGAGATCAAACAAGTTGCTCCAGCTTGAATTCTTTTTCTGGGCAAATAGCTTTGAATCAGTGACGGATCACCAGTGTAGATAACAACAAATGGCTGGTCAGCTTGCTGATGGATAGAGCTGGAGAAGCCTGAAGGGGCCGTCCCATGCCAGTGTGGAATGTATGGATGGGCCGCTTGGAAGACTTGGAGCCCATCTTTGCTTCATATTCTGGAGCGCCCGGCCTCTAGTGAAGCACAGGCATCTCTTACCATGGTCCCTTGACAGCCCTCCAGCAGGGAGAGAAAACTGAGACCCATGAAAAAGTCAGTATGAAAACCGATATAATTACTCTTTTAGGCAAACCGCACTGCACCGTGTGGACTGCTGTCCTCCCCCAAACTCATGTCCTCCCCAGAACCTCCAAGTGTGACCCTATTCAGAACAGAGTCATTGTAGAGGTGGTTAAGAAGGTCATACTGGAGTAGGGTGGCCCGTAATCCACCGTGACCCATGAAGACAGGAAGCAGGGAGACACGCATGTGTCTCTGTGTGTCTATGTCCTGTGTCTACACAGGACACTACGTGTATTAGTTTGCTTGGGCTGCCATACCAAATCTCATAACAGAAACTGGTTTTCTCACAATCCTGGAAGCTAGATGCCCAAGACAAGGGAGTCAGCAGACCTGGTTTCTCCTGAGGCCTCTCTTCCGGGCTTGTGGCTGGCTGCCTTCTTGCTGTGTCCTCACATGGTCATCCATTGACTGGTTGCTGTTGTTCAGTCGCTCAGTCATGTCCAACTCTTGCAAGCCCGTGGACTGTAGCCTGCCAGGCCCCCCTGTCCATGGGGTTTCCCAGGCAAGAATACTGGTGTAGGTTGCCATTTCTTTCTCCAGAGGATCTTTCTGACCCAGGGATCAAACCTGAGTCTCCTGCATTGGCAAGCAGATTCTTTACCACTGAGCCACCTGGAAAGTCCCCACTGACCTGTTACCTGTGTCATAATCTCTTCTTCATACAGGGACATCAGTCATATTGGATTAGGGTCTACCCTAACGATCCCATTTTAACCCAGTTCCTTCTTGCAGGCTATAACTGAATACAATCTCATTCTGAGCTACTGAGGTTAGGGTTTCAGTGCATGAATTGGGGTGAGGGGAACACAGTTCTGCCCATAACACCAAGAGAAGAGAGAGGCCAAGACTAGAGCCACACATCTACAAGCCCAGAAAGTCTAAGAATTGCTGGAAGAGGCACAGAGCGCCCTCCCTGGAGCCTTGGGAGGCTCTGCTGACACCTTGATTTCAGACTTCCAGCTTCCAGAGCTGCGAGAGAAGTTTCTGCAGCCCCCTGGTTTCTGGTAGTTTGTTACAACAGCCCCAGGAAACTAATACGGCTTGCCTTCTGCCTATTCCCCTGAGCATCTACGATGCGACTTAAAGGTGCGCTGATTTTCCAGCCAAGCTTGCGTTTTCCCCTTCAGGCAGCAAGAGAGCCTCAGGAGCGGATTTCTCACCTGTTGCTTGTGCAGTCATCACTGCCCGTCTCTGCACACCTTTCCACAGGGGACCCTGGGGAAGGCCAGGCCAGGCTGCGAGGAGCAGGGCTAGTGGGGCTTATGGTGAGGAGGGACGTCTCCTACCACGGCTCACTTTTTCTGGGGAGTGATCTTCAGAGCTCAATTGTCATTTAGTTGCTCAGTCATGTCTGACTCTTTTGCAACCCCGTGGACTATAGCCCGCCAAGCTCCTCTGTCCATGGAATTCTCCAGGCAAGAATACTGGAGTGGGTTGCCATTTCCTTCTCCAGGGGATCTTCCCAACCCAGGGATTAAACCCACAGCTTCTGCATTGTGGGAAGATTCTTTAACCACTTAGCCACCAGGGAAGCCCTCTGAATGCAGTGCTGGTTGCAGATCATCCATCAGAAGTTCTGTGTGGGATCGGCCCTCGTCTTGGGACTGAGGGTGATTTTAACAGGGATCTGTTGCCCGGGTATTGCCCTCAGCATCCCGCCTAACCTAAGCTCCTTTGCGAGCGGCGATGACTGTGACCCAGGCCCTTGTGTGGACTGAGTGCTGAGGCCCGGAGGCAATGGGCCCACACCACTGGCGTCCTTGTTATGGTCATGAGTCAGTGTGGACCTCTGTGGTTCAGCAAATTCATTTACAAAAGGGGATTGCTGGGCTCCTGAATGTTGATTCTCCAATACTTTGACCACCTGATGCAAAGAGTTGACTCGTTGGAAAAGACCCTGATACTGGGAAAAATTGATGGCAGGAGGAGAAGAGGTCAACAGAGGATGACATGGTTGGATGGCATCATCGACTCAATGGACATGAGTTTGAGCAAACTCCGGGAGACAACGAAGGACAGGGAAGCCTGGCGTGCTGCAGTCCATTGGGTCACAGAGTCAGAACTGAACAACAGAGTCAGAACTAAGTAACTGAACAACAACACTCCCACCCCCACCCCACACCTCCTTTGCAGGGTCTAGCTGGCTGGCTTTTGGACCACACGGGTGGGTTTCTAATTCTGGAAGAGCCAGAAAAGGGGAACAGGCCACAAAAACCACACAAGGAAAATGTGTAGGAAGAAGCTCCAGCTGCAAAGGACAGGGCATCACAGGAACCCCTAAATTCCCTGATAGAGGAGCTCCCCTGGGAACCATTGAGGAGGCTGTGACTGTGCTCCCCATGGCAGAAACCTGTTGAATGCATGATGACTAGGTTTCAACAGGGAAACAAAGATGCAGGAAAGCCACTCCTGTGAGGTGTTTTGCCCATAAGAAGTCCGCGGCCCCAGGTTCTGCTCCGGCTGGATCCAGGCACAGTTCAGCTTCAGAGCTGCCACCTCCCCTCTGAGTCTCAGTCACAGGAGGGACTCAGGATGGGTGGCCTCCAACCTGCCCTGACTTGGCCCCCTTTCTTTGCAATCGGTGAAAATAGCAGGAGCAGGCACGATTTATTTTGTTTGTTTGCTTATTTGCTTGCTTTTGGCTCCCACCCTTGCAAATGAGCCCCGGTGTGTAAATCAGGCCCTTGAAGCCTCTCTGAAAGGCAGGAGGGCCCGAGGAGGGGAGACAGGCAGTGCTCAGCATCCATCCTTCTGGATATCTGCAAATAACGAGCAGAGAAGGCTGTGCAGAGCCCAGGGCTTGTCTGAAATGGTGCTTCCAGGGCAACTGGGCTTAACAGTGATTTTGAAATGCAGGAGGAAGGGAGAGAAGGGGCCAGGGAGAGGAAGGGCCCCAAAGTGGAGAGCTGCCCCAATTAGATCGGCGAACAGAAGGCAGCCTTTCTCCCTGGCAGGAAGCACCCCAGCATGTGATGAGTGACTAGAAGCCTCTGCGAGGTGCCCACTTTTTCAAAGGGAAATGTAATTTGTAAACAATCAACATCTTAACAAGCTATAAACAACCACTCCTGACTTCTAGCAGATTTACTGATGCTTGAGTGACTAAAATTCACAATGTTTTCCCAAACCAACTCCGTTAATTTGTGGCCTGGTATTCATTAGGGACCGCCTCCAGCTCTGCTTCCAACCTAATGATGCAGGGCTGGGTCTGAGCCCTTTTCCATCAGGGGTGCAGGCCCGGGCAGTTCAATCTTGTCTTCTTCTCTTTTTCACCACGGCTGGCCTTGGACCTCATAGGATATTATGTGTGTGCTTTGTTTTAAAATTCTGCATTTTAAAAATCACCCATCATTTATCACTCATCTCAGATGAGCAATTGTGGGCCCATGGCGGCAGGATGCTTTTTCCTCCAGGCTCCTCCTCTCTCCCCACCCCACCCCCAACCAGCCCCCACCTCCTACCGCCCCACCCCGGGGAAATCAAGAAAAACAAGATTCTACTTGTCCAGCCCCTCAGAGGCTCCCCGGAATTGTTGGAATCGTCACAATAAGTGGTAGTAATAGAACCATATACAGGATGGTAAATACAAACTGCTCTGTGAAGTGGCAAAAAATAATGAAGTAATTAGGTGAACTATTATCAGCACCTGTGACTGATTGGTGCAAGCAGGTCTCTAGCTTTATTATATTATTTTTTGTTGGGAACAATAAGCAGATTCGGAAGTTGCAGAATGTTAGCCCCTGCCCCCAACTTCCCTCTCCTGAGGCCCCCATCACTCCAAGGTGCATGGTCTGGGGGGTGGAGGGGAGCTGTCTGCTCAGCTGGTGGAAACCCACAGCAGGTAAACGCGAGTCCTGCTTCCCAACCCATTAGGGTTAATACCCCTTTAATTAGCAACTGGTGGGCCACCTAAGAGGTGGTATTTCAAGCGCTACGTCTAGGCTAAACGTGTGTCCCACAGACAGACCCAAACCAAGGGACCATCAAGAGAAGGGAGACTTTCAACGCTGCTCACTGCTGGTTCTAAGTGGAAACGACCATTTGAATGCTCAGCCTGCAATCTTGTACCTGGCATACCGCCCTTTCTCTGTGTCGGAATTTCTGCACGGAAGTGCCCAATTGCCAGTAATAGTAATTACTTGATGATGATAATAAAAGTTAACAGTTGTAGTATTACTATGCACCTGGCCCTGTTTTAAGCATTGTGTATATATGTTTACTCATTTACTCTTCACAATGACCCAGGGAGATATATACTGTTATCATTCCCATTTTATAGATGGAGAAACCAAGGCACAGAGAAGTAAAATGACTCACTCAAGGTCCCAGAGCCAGGATTCCAAGCCAGGGAGTTTTGTGGCAAAGTACACACTCTTAATCCTCTGTCCACTTCCCCTCTTCAATGGTTTCCGTATAGTACTATGGACCACGGGATACCCACAGTGTGTCTCGTAGAGGCTGGGCAAGAAGGGGGATAAAGAATGTGAAAAGAGTCATGCTAAGGACCAAGGCAAGACAATAGTTCCTCAGACTTGCCAATAGACAGGAGAATCCAGTACCTTTCCTTAGCTGGTGAAAGTAGATCTCCAGGTACAACCATCACACATACTAAAGCACACACCAGAATTCTAATCCTCATCTAGAGAGACATGCCATGTTGACACAGGACATCCTTTTACTAAGAGCCACAGATGTGCTTAGGCTGCTCTTGGGTTTCCTGTCACCCAGAACCTCTAGGAGTCCACAAAATTTGACTGACTACTTACCTTCAGGATTTTATTTTTAAACCAATTGAGTTTGTTGAATTGCTGGCCAAGTGATTCTGCTTTGCAAGTTTCCGTTCAATGGGAGACAGAGTCATTTGCCATTTCTGGCAGAAGGAGGCTGAGCAGTGAGTGGATATTGCTGGATGACCACAGTTACCCAAATTAGCCAACCTCTTTGGACCTCAACTTTATTATCTATAAAATGGGAATAATAACCCACCTGGTTCATAGGTTGACTGTGATGATTCCATGAGTTAATAAATGTTAAGCACTAATTGCTATTCTATGTATAAAGGTGGGTTGTCCATGAAGCTAATGAAACTTAAACTTTAGGTCTTAGGGTTTCATTTTTGCATGTCACCTCCCCCAAAGCACTATGTTTCATATTTATCATTTTGATCTTTTTTTTTTTTTGGTGGTGCCAGCTGGCTTGCAGGGTCTTAGTTCCACAACCAGGGATTGAACCCAAGTCCCCTGCAGTGGACGTACGGAGTCTTAACCACTGGACCACTAGGGAATTCCCTTCTTTTTCTTAAAGAAAGTCTCAGTTTGCAGAACTTCAAGCCCTTCAACACCTAGATCCACCCCCTGGATTAATCTGGAAAAGGAAGCAGTGGGTTTGGAAAATGGCTGTAGTCTCGCCTAATGCAAAAATGCAAGCTTCCAGGTCTAAGACATCAACACACGTGTGAAGGACCCTCCTTTGTGCAGAGGGGCACAACTGTCTTTCTAAGCAGACAAGGAGCTGTAGAAGATAGCATATGTGAGGCTCATGAGAGAGGGCCCAACTCGTCCCAGTTTCCCTGGGATGGCACCGGTTTTAAAATCTAAAGCATTAGGTCTCGGAAACAAACCCACTTGGTTCTGGGCAAACCGGGAGGATGGGTCACCCTCCTTGTTGAGGACAGACGCATAACACTGTTGGTCATCACGGAGCTCCCAAGTAGCTGAGTGCTTGGCGTCAGGTAGGGGTCTGGTAACTCTTTGTTGAGTGAGTGGTGTGTAAACCAACCACGGTGCCCTGTGAGCTGGAGGAGGGAGCTGCATGGGCAGCTGGGGGCGGGGGAGCAGGTAGATTGCCTGGAAATCCAGGGTGCAAATCAAGCCTGTGATGGTGAAGTTGGATCAGAGAGCTTGGATCAGAAGTTGGATCATGACTGGAGGGAGGAACGTGGACTATGATGAGGGCAAGCGCCCACACGCAGGTAGGCCGCCCAGATCCGGGGTAGTTTCTGTTTACTTCTAGCTACCTGATACAAACAGCACGGCTTCCACTGAGAATCTGCACATTGTCGTTTTCTCAGCTCGGAAACTACGCCTGTGTCCAGGCGTAATCCAAGCTGGATCTGGCTGGTGGCAGGGTGTGGTGGGCAACGGTGCCGCAGGCGGGTCTGCGGCGGGCTATGGGCACACGGGCACGAGCTGCTCAGGCCCCGGTTCCACATGCTGTGTAGACTCCAATTACCCAAGGACTAAGAGATCAAACGGCCCAACTGTGCTCCACAATAAAAGAGGAGCTCTTACTTTTACTCTGCCCTGCACCCTCCAGCCAGACCATGCAAAACAATGTACCTCATTGATGTCCTCCTGAGCCCCAAGCCTTCCTGCAATTGTCTCCACTTATCCCAGCAACATCTCTATAAAGTGGCCGGGGAGAAAGTCAGAGATTTTAAAGAATCGCCCGGAATATTACGGCTACCATAGATGGCTTGAACCCCATGCTCCTACTTTGCTAAGGACAGAGAATTTTTAAATTATTATTGATTTGCATTTTCAGGTATACTTGAAAGGTGTAACGTTGGAAGGTGAGGGAAATTATTTGCACTGGCCCTTAGCTGAGCTATAGCATAGATGCAAAGGACCTGAAAGAAAACAGAAAATCCATTGAAAGGCCAAGGACCAGAGACTGAAATTTTTGCAAAGTCTATTTTTTTCTTCTCATAGTACAAGCATAGGACATCACAGTTGGGATTTCTAGGGGGGGGGGGGGTGTGGCATACATAGCCAAAAATGAGTCTGCTTTTTTTCCCAATGATAATGTCAATTAATAGGCAAATATTCTGGAAAATGCAATCACTTTGAACATACAAAATTAAGGAAAGTTAAAAGATTTGTGGACATCTAAATATGTAGGCAACGATGGAGTTCTAAGCCCACAAATCTAATTTGCTTTTCCATATACCAGTATTAAAAAAAATACTTTTCGCTCTCAGGACAACAGATATAGAAGAATACTGTACTAAAGTGATCAAAGAAATTTCAGGATTTTTTGATAGGTGACGTCACCTGGATAATAATCAGGTTCTTCATGTTGCTACTTATTTATAGGCTTCTCTATCAATGAATGATACAGATACCTTAAATGGATCCATGGTTCCCCTTGATATAGAAAGTGAAAAATAGATGTTTGAGATGTATCTGAAGCTCTATCACAACTCAGGGATCAGGATTATAGCTCAAAAGGCAAAAGCAAGTATCTTTTAGGTTGAGCATTCTTCACTTACAGCATATATTTACAATAAAAATGGACCTTAAGACAAAATGGTCTTGCCGGCTTTTCTATTTGGAACTAATAGACTAAATTGTTTCTCATTTGATGGTCTTAAAAAGTTGTTAATATGACTTTGAAAGCAGCATTTTTCAAGCACTGTAAACACACTAGTGTAGAAAACTAGAGAGAAGCAAAACTGTCTGATGTGTGAGATTCCTAAACAACTTGTCTTCATCTTAGTTATTTACTCTCAAATACTGAGTGCCCTTCCCACCATGCCACTGTACCCACACTTTGCTTATTTAGTGATTTTTGTGAAATTTACACCTAGCTGACTTATTATCCCATTTCAAATTGCCTTGAAGTTATTTAAAGCTGAAACAATGCAAGAAGAACTCAGAGTGTTCACTCTATTTTGAATTGCTTGCCACCGCAAGAAGAAACCTGGAGATACTTTCTGCTATTAATTTTGGATCTACTCATTCTTTGTACTACAATAGCCTTCCACTAGAAAGTTAAAAATCAGGCTCTTGATAATTGTAAAATGGATATTTTGATCAATTACAAAAATGTCACGATCGCGCATACGTATAGGAATTAAGACGTCTTATGAATTAGCACCAGACAATGGCTAAAATGAGCCACCTGCCACAGAACTTCCCCTGAGCAAATTCAACAGTGCTAAGCAGGTCCTCCGAGTTGTAGAAGTCGTGGCCAGATTATGGATTTCTGCACACAGTGATGGTTTCTGTGGGAAGAATATAGCAGGGAACGTCACGTTACTTACCTTGTTTTATACCACAACTGTTGCAGGCAAAGCTTTCTCCGATGACTTCCCAGTTTTGCTCCGGATCCAGAAAGAAAACAGTTCCCCCGAATAGTTACTTCCTAGGTGTTCCTTAGGACAGAGATTTTGGAAGATAATTTGGCATACTGTCCTCAGTGGTCCCTCTCAGTTTAAAGCCTTAAAGATGGACAAACGTACATTGGTTTCCTGGCAGGCGCTGAAATTCCGAAGCAGACAAGCTGGCTCCAAAAATCTTTCCCTGGAAATGAGCACACTTTCTCATAGAGCCACTAGATGGCGTGTGACAACCATTTGTGTCAGCCCACACAGGCTTCCCATCTGTCAATAACTTAACCAAATGTGCTCTGAAACAGTTCCTGCAAGACAACTTTGCTAATAGATGATCATCATTTCAATCTTTATATGGAAATTTAAATGTTTCTGATTTATGTTTTGGAAGTAGAGAATCTCTTCACTGGAAGAGATACATCAGAAAGTGTACTTGCTATGTACTAACATTAATAAACATGGGCTCTTAAAGCTGAATTAAGATACAAATAATAAATGTCAAAATGTGGCCTGCCCATTTATCTACTCAGGCTTCAACAAACTTTTGTTAAGTGAAAATTGTGTGGTAGATGTTAGCTGTGCTTCTAAAATGTTGAAAGAACGTTTTTATTACCAGAAATTAATCAAATATTTGAAAATAAAGATGTCAATTCCATGTTTTACACTTAAGTCACCAATATAATGTTAAAATGAAGTAAGTGCTGGAATTTCAGCAACTTCATATCTGAGGTAGAAAAAAATCTGAAATTCAGGGGCAAAAGAAATCAAGTAGAGCACTTGGTAAATTCTCTTCCCCTCACAGCACAATATGATTCCCCAAATCCCCGCCTTAATAAATGTAATCTCCTATAAAGAAAATAAGCTAATAAAATATACCACTTCTATAGTAGGGTCAGTTTTCTCTTTTGTGTCCTTTGTTACTAAATATAGGTCAGAGATACTGAGCTACTCATAGGAATGAGTATTTTATGACATAATTTTTTTTTGTCTATTTGCTGATAAACCTTAATAATAATAATGACTTTTTCACGGTGTTCAGAAGGACATGAGACGATTTCTTTAAAAGTTAGTTCCACACCTGTGGAGCTAATCAACAAATCTCTAAGATCTATTCCACTTTTAAGAATCAATGATTAAAAGAAAAAAAAAAAGGAGCAAATTCTTTCACCCTTCTCATAATAGGTGTGATATTTCTTCTAGATCAGCCTCTACCCCAAAGGAAAGAATGGTCTCATTTTTAGAACTGCTGGCTGTTTGTTTGAACTGAAGAATTAGTTGCATTTCAAAATAAAGACATGGCTAATGAAATGATTAAAACATACAGAACATTAAATTATAAGCAGATGGGGGTGAGAGGAGGGAAGGGTGGATGGTGAGTTTGCTAGAGACCTGAGTCCAGGAATGTTGACAGCTTTGGGTTTTTTCTCAATAATACAGAAGATGATTATTTAAGCAATAAAAGATAGAAAACAACTTCTGAAAGAAAAAAAAAAAGTTTGATAGGAATATGCAAGAAGAGCCAGAGAGTAAAATCCATGTGTATTGTAAGGGTTTAAAGAGATGGCTGCTACAGAAGGAATCTAGATATTCACACTGATACTGGGAAAAGGAGCCAGTATATTTGCAAGTGTACCATGAGTGATAAGTCCTACATGAGCAAAGAGGATCAGACAGGCCCAGAATAGGTTGTGGTTCAGGGTCTGGAGTCTTCAGAAGAAAGTCAGACATCTCCCCAGCCGTTGTCTGGTCCCAGGTATTCAGGTAACCCTGCCTCTCTTCCCTCCTCCCTGAAGTTTATAATTTTAAATTCTGCTCCATATAGTTAAAACATAAGAGCTCGATGAGATGAAGTTTAGAACAGCTGAAAAAGAAGTTTGGTGAATGGGAGCAGTTCACAGACTGTGCAAATGGTCTCAGTGACACTATAGTTCGGCAGAATCCATGAGAGTTTTATCTTGAATTTCTATCAGGCCACATTCAGCGCAAGCTGGTTCCCTGGAAACAGACATTAAAAAAAAAAAAAAGCCCCAAACTAAAACCTGTGTGGTGTCTCTCTCTTTCCTCAATATACGATGGCAGGTTTGACTCATCTGAGCTGCCTCCCTGAACAGCAGCCCTGATTGTCCTCGAGTGCGGGTTAATGGATGTAGGTCTAGAGATAAAGGAAATACACCCTCTAAGATTTTGTCTAATTTTTAAAAGGCATCTCACCTTCCTAAGTGGTGTGTCTTCTTTGTCCTGGATGTCTGCAAGAGAGAGGACAGCCCTGCTGCAGTGACTGTGGCTTGCACCTGGGGCCAGGCTGGGCTCAAAGTGAGGGCCAGGGTCAATTTCAGAATTGAAAGCAGTCTTTGCTTTAGTAACAGAAAAAGCACACCAAAGCTAAGTGGGGTGCGCGCGCGTGCACACACACACACACACACACACACACACACACAGATGGTCTCTCCAGGAAGGAATTTGCTGCCCTTTTTCTCTTTCAGGTAAATCCGTGTCTCCCATTGGTCTGAGCTGCCCTTGTGCGTGGCCATAGTGACTGTATGTCTCACCACGTGGTGCTGCTCTGAAAACCCATCAATCACTGCAGGATCTTGTTTCTCCAGCACCATCCACTGACCTTGAGCACTGCTAAAACCTAAAGGTGGAGGTCCAGGCTATCCTCTCGTGCCACATTGAAACCCTCAGAGTCATCTCTGCCAGGAGACAAGGCCTATGTGTTCATGACTGGAGGGAAGGAGTCTCCTTCCCAAATATTTTGCCCCATTTACTGGGAAGGTTGGGGTTCAGTGGAAGGCTTAGCTGCACCCGACCCCAGTAGCCTGGTTTGAGAACAGTGATGCCTCTCCCGCATCCCTGCTCTGGCCACTGTAAGATTTTTGTGTTTGCTTTTTTAAAGTGCTACTGAATGTGCCATACAGTAAGCTTCATTCAGTTCTTGGAAGGTAAATGACCATAAATGTGTACACATTTAACACTTATGTATGAAAATATACAAATAATATTTACTGACAGTCTACCTTTAAATTTGGAAATTTTACAGTTTTTCCCATCCCTTTATGAGAAAAGAACGTTTCTGAAGAGGTTGAGACCATTTATCTCTATTAGTTACTGGCTTCTGGAAGCTCAGAAGCTGGGATGGTTTGGGGAATTATTTGGTAGCCCAAACAGCAATGCTTATCAGGGCTTGGAGAGGACATGAGACCTGATGGGGTGACAAGTGTGGGCAGAACTATGCTCTGTGTGGGGATGGGAAGGAGTCAAAGACCCACGAGAGCCACCTCTCTCTGTCTGTGGCCCTGCCCACCTCTTCCTGGTCCCTCCAAGGTCCCCCAGGAGCAAAGGGAGGACTGAAACTCTGCAACTGGACTGGAAAAGCCCATATCCTGATCTTGGATCAGGCACACCCCTGTCAAGACCTTGCATTATGTCTTCTAAAAACTCAGCTGAGTGATTGCTATCATCGTTATCCTCCCCCTCATCTTCATCATCATAGAAGTTAGTAGAAACTAACTTATTGAGAGCTTACCACCTTCAAGGGGCTATTGTAAGCACTTCACATGCATTGTGGCATTTCGAGCTCCTAGTGACCCTATGAAGTAACATCCAAGTTCATGCCAAGTCCTGGTCGGAACAGGGCTCATAAAAGCTCCAGGAAGAATAACCATGGTCGGCATTGTGTATGAGACGCATGCATGGGAACAGTGCTTTGAAAGATGACAGAGGTACCCAAGTGTGATTCATCAGCAGGAGCTCATGGACTCCTACTCAGAGTCCTTGTGGAGGAGGCAGGCTGCTGGCCCTGCAGGTCTCAGGGCACCCGGCTGTCATATTTACAGGTCGACTGGCTCCATCTACAGGGGATTCAGAGACATGGATGGGCTACCCTGGTCCTGGAGACCTCACCTTGAGGATGAGAAGTAGAGATGAGATGCAGACTGACAGAAAATTGTGAGGAACAGTAGCACAAGGTTCCTGCTGGAGACATATGCCTCCCATGCTCTCAGCTTCACATGACATTCTGGGCCCAAGGAGCATCTGAGGAGGTGATTGAAGATGCAGGCACTTGGACTGTATCCCTAGAGATGCTAATTAGCTGAGTATGGATTGGGCCAGGGAATCTGCATTTTAATTACATTTCCAGGTGCTCCCAGTGTTGGGGGTCCAAAGACCAGAAGACCGATTGGAAATGGGACTGCAATAGATTGAAATTGACAGAGACTGGGAGCTGAAACAGAGACAGGTCAAAGTCATGCATCCTGCCTTGGGAGCGGATGCTCAGAAGATGAAACAAGGCTCAGATTAGCTCTGAGGTCCCCGGAGCACAGTTCAGGGATGTGACCAGCCAGGAGGAGGCTGAGGGGCGCCTCCATCAGCCTGTGGTCCAGCTGCCTGGGTGGAAACAGCTGAACTTCAAAAGAAGCCTGGGGTTTACCCAGGCTGTGGTTGTGTGTGTGTGGGTGGGGCACCCAGAGGAGCTGACAAAAGAACTGAAGAACAAGAAGAGAGACAGAGATTTGGGGAGAAATGAACAGACTTGAGATCAGGGCTTTATTTAGGAAGGCAGTGGGCACACTTGGAAATGCCTTCCACATTTGTGTTTTCATCAGCACTGAATTGTAAAACCATCCTGGTAATCCTTCGAACATCTGCTCAGAGAAGTTGTTTCACGGTAATTCCACCTGAAACCCTTTCCTGCACCCACAGTTTAAGGACTTCCATTAAAACATCCTGGGACCCAGGAGGCAAAGAACCTGGGGTATCCTTGTCACTCCTAGCAGATCCTTTTGTGAATTCCTTCCCCCCCCTTAAGAGACAGTGATTCTAGAGAGTTTGGCTAAGAGGTGGAGAAAACCCCAAACAAACAAAAGAAAGCCACTCAGGATTTGGAAGACAGAATAGCTAAGAGCCCAAACCATGTTCTGTCTTCGGAAGACAACAGAAGACAGGGCTCCTAGCAGTTTCACAATAGGTGAGATGATGTTATCGAAGGAATTGCTTTCCATGGCTTAAGTTACAGGAGGGAAAACACGGGCTCAGAGTTTGAGAAGATTGAAAAAAAAGAAAAAAGAAAAAAGAAAAACCAAACCAGGGGATTGTGCAGAACAGGAGAACAAGCAAAACAAGGGAATGAACTGCCAAAGAAAGTGGAATTTCCATCCCTGGAGCTATTCTGGGAGAGAGGAGGGACCTCTTTATTACAGGTTGTTTAGAATAATGAACTCGATCCCAGCGCAAGGCATGGGAATGGACTAAATGACCCCGGCCAAGTTCCTTCCAGTCCAAACAACTCCATAATTATTGACCCAGGTGGCCAAGGGTTGGTCTCAGAGGAGGAAGAGTCCGCTTTCAAATGACTTGCAAGGGCTCAGTTGCCAGCAGTGCTTTGTCATTGATTGGATCGTTTTCAAGTCATTTTGCTCAGCAAAAACTCCAATGGGGAGGCCCACTCAGCAACCGGTTTTGAGCCTTTGCTGAGGGTCTCCAGGTTTCAAATCTTTCTGGCCAAATTTAATTCCCAGCTGCCCTGTACAGGCTCTAGAAAGATCCCAGAGGTCTCCTGCAGAATTCTGTGGCTCTCTGGAGAAAGGGAGGTGGCAAATGCCCTCCCTCTTTTTCTCTTGCTGGAAAGTTCCTTCCATTGGCCTCTAAGGCTGGTTGATGGAGTTTCTCCCCAAGGACGTCAAGCAGAGTCTACCTCGATCCTGCTTGCAGCCACTTGGAGTGAGTGGGACATGACTCTGGCCTCCTGGTCTGCAGTTTTGCTATTTTGTCACCTCACTTGACATGGGCATGTCTCCCTGTCCAAAAAAAAAAAAATGTCAAAAGAGACTCCTAGTCGATTTTAGCTCTCCAATTCTCTCTCATCTTTCAGTTTCTGGGAGACTGTCTTAAAAAGAATTTTAGGAAATGGGTTTCAAGCTTTTATGTACTTACACAATAAATATTTCATAACAATAATTTAATGAAAGCATCAACCCTGATTTTCTCAGGCTTCAGGAGCACAAGGGATAAAGGACCCCCACCTTAATGAACAAACCACACCTCCCTGACTGTCCCACTTCCATGACACTTAATGCATAGGGCCTCTCAAAGCCCCAGAAGGTTCTTGAATGAACACCAACAGTCACAGAGAGGCAGTCCACTCTAGCTCCCCTTCACAAGAAGCCACACGGAAGTGACAATTTTTTTACCACCCCTGCTGCCAGGACCCGCAGTGACAAATGGATTTCCTGACAAGCTTGCTGGTTCCAGGTGGTTCCAATATGACAAAGCCAGGGGCCCAGCAGTGCAGGATTCCTCAGAGTCCTCTGCATGCTGAAGACACACCAGCAGGTTCAAATCCTGCTGAAATCTGGAAAGACCTCTCTCCCTTAGTCCCTACCCACCCCACCTGTCTCTATGTCTCTGTAAGAAAGACTTAGACACCAGTCACTTAGCTTGGCCAAGGTATTAATACCTGTGGCAGTGGTTCGGTTGCTAAGTTGTATCCTACTCTTGTGATCCCATGGACTATAGCCTGCCAGACTCCTCTATCCGTGGGATTTTGCAGGCAAGAATGAGTGGGTTGCCATGCCCTTCTTCAGGGCACCTTCCTGGCTCAGGGATTGAACCTACATCTTTTATGTCTCCTGCATTGCCAAGCAGGTTCTTTACCACTAGCACAAGCTCATATGCACAATGATGTTTATTGAAATGTCATTTAGAAGAATAAGAAATTAGAAATCAATGAAATGTTTGACCATTAAAAAACAGGTGGGTAAATTATGAAACATCCCCTTCTAAAGGATGGTGCATAGCCATTAAAAATTGTTTACAGAGGCTTTGTAGTAGCAAGGAAAATGTTTGTCAAATAAGATTAAGTGAAAAAGACAATCAGAATACAGAATTTTATATTCAACTGATCGTAATCATATAAAAGAAAAGCAAAATTATGTATAAAAGGTCAGGATAGATACATAAGTAAGCATGACCAATATTTGTCTTTAGGTAGTAGAGTACTGAGTGATTTAACAAATACATTTCTTTTTATTTTTCTGACTATATCAAATTTAATCAAATGAGAGTAGCTCTTAAATAATGAAAAAAATAAGCATTAAAAAAATTCCCATCCCATTTCCATACAGGTGAAAATGAAGCCTGCTTCAGTTGATGAAGGGCACACAAGTTCAGCCTCCCACATAGGACACTCTGGCAGCCAACGTTCCTTCCTAAGAGCATTATTGTTGTTGTTCAGTCATTAAATTGTGTCCAACTCTTTGCAACCCCCCATGGACCGCAGCATGCCAGTCTTCCCTGTCCTTCACTATCTCCCTGAGTTTGCTCAAACTCATGTCCATTAATGCTATCTAACCATTTCATTCTAAGCCGCCCCCTTCTCCTTTGCCTTCAATCTTTCCCAGAATCAGGGTCTTTTCCAATGAGTCGGCTCTTTGTATCAGGTGGCCAAAGTATTGCGGTTTCCGCTTCAGCATCAGTCCTTCGAATGAATACTCAGGGTTGATTTTCTTTAGGATTGACTGGTTGATCTCCTTGCAGTCTAAGGGACTCTCAAGAGTCTTCTCTAGCATCACAGTTCGAAAGCATCAATTCTCTGTCCTCCGCCTTCTTTATGGTCCAGCTTTCACATCCGTATATGACTACTGGAAAAACCAAAGCTTTGACAATATGGATTGTCAGCAAAGTGATGTCTCTGCATTTTAATATGCTGTCTAGGTTTGTCATAGCTTTTCTTCCAAGGAGCAAATGTCTTTTAATTTCCCAACTGCAGTCAATGTCTGCAGTGATTTTGGAGCCCAAGAAAATAAAATCTGTCATTGTTTCCACTTTCCCCCCTTCTGTTTGTCATGAAGTAGTGGGACAGGATGCCATGATATTAGTTTTTTGAATGCTGAATTTTAAGCCAACTTTTTCACTCCTCTTTTTCACCCTCATCAAGAGGCTCTTTAGTTCCCCTTCACTTTCTGCCATTAAGTGGTATCATCTACGTGTCTGAGGTTGTTGATATTTCTCCTGGCAATCTTGATTCCAGCTTGTGATTCATCAAGCCCAGCATTTTGCATGATGTACTCTGCATATAAGTTAAATAAGCAGGGTGACAGTATACAGCCTTGATGTACTCCTTTCCCAGTTTTGAACTCATCTGTTGCTCCATTTCTGATTCTAACTGTTGCTTCTTGACCCACACACAAGTTTCTCAGAAGACAGGTAAGGTGGTCTGGTATTCCCATCTCTTTAAGAATTTTCCATAGTCTGTTGTGATCCACACAGTCAAAGGCTTTAGCATAACCAATGAAGCAGAAATAGAGGTTTTTCTGGAAATCCCTTGATTTTTCTACGATCCAGCGAGTGTTGGCAATTTGATCTCTGGTTCCCCTGCCTTTTCTAAATCCAGTTTGTACATTTGGAATTTCTTGGTTCACATACTGCTCAAGCTTAACTTGAAAGACTTGAGCAACTTTGTTAGCATGTAAAATGAGTACAATTGTATGGTAGTTTGAACATTTGGCATTTTGCATTGCCTTTCTTTGGGACTGGAATGAAAACTGACTTTTTCCAGTCCTGTGGTCACTGCTGAGTTTTCCAGATTTGCCAGCATATTGCTGGCAAAGATTAAAGGCAGGAGGAGAAAGGGATGACAGAGGATGAGATGGTTGGATGGCATCACCGACTCAATAAACATGAGTTTGAGTAGGCTCTGGGAGTCGGTGATGTACAGGGAAGCCTGGCCTGCTGCAGTCCATGGGATCGGAAAAGAGACACGACTGAGCGACTGAACTGCACTGGAAGTGGCTCCTTGTGAGGCTCTACCAGTAGGGGGAGCTAGAGGGAGATGGAGGAGGAAGAAGAGGCTTGCTCCTTCCTCTTGGTTTCCCCTTTCTGAGTACCTCTCCAGACTGGGCTGCTCCACCCTGGCAGCTGCATTCCTTCCTGAAGCCGTGGCTGAATCCAGTTCACAGTTTTCCCAGGGCCTACAGAACGAACCTCATGGAACCCCTTAGCAGCATGTATTCTGGCCAGTCCTTCCTCCTCAGAGGTCTGGATCCCACTCCACCAGGCCCTCTTCTAAGCTTCTAAATTTTAATAATCCCAACTTTCCCTTTGTGCCTCCAGCCCTAGTAATGGTTGTTTGTGCCTTCTGCAGTAGCTACCTCTGTAATGCCTGAAGGTGGTCTTTTTAAGTCTTTTGGTTATTTAACAGTTTTTTTTTTTTTTTAACCTTATTAACAGTTCTTCACATTAAATGATCTCTTTTCAGATAGATGGAGTGATTTCTGTGTCCTGACTGTACCTTGACCCATATGATACACATTTCCCAAAGATGAGAGTCACTTGGGTGACTGTCCGGACACTTAGGCTATCCATTATTTATTCATTTCCACTCATATATATTCAGCATTATCTCAAATGGAAACTTCTTACTGGCTATTAAAATTGATCCCAGTCCCCCCACCAGTGACCACACTTCTTGACGAGTTCTTTAATGTGTCATCTCCGTTTCCTCCCTTTCTACTCATTTCTTGATTTACTTCAATTTGGTTTCTGGTCCCACCAATCTGCTTTGTTAAAGTCAGCAATTTGGACTTTTCTGATGGAACAGTGGATGGGAATCCCCTGCCAAGGCAGAGGACATGCATTCAATCCCTGGTCTGGGAAGATCCCACCTTCTGCAGAGCAACTAAAGCCCATATGCCACAACTGCTGAAGCCCATGGGCCTAGAGCCTGTGCTCCACAACGAGAGAAGCCCCTGCAGTGAGAAGCCTGCACACAACGGAGAGTAACCTCCACCCCACCCACTCGCTGCAACTAAAGAAAGCCCAAGTGCAGCAACGAAGACAAAAAGAAATAAATACTTTTAAAAAGTCACTGATGTGTTTTTTGTTTGATGGACACGCTTTTTCAGCCCTCATTTTATGGGATTACTCAGCAGCACTTAAGACTTGTCTTATTCCTTTCCTTTTTTACGCAGAGGCTGAGGAACATAGACTCCTGCCCCTTGTCCCTTTGTCACCTGGGGGGCCACACTCCCCGAGTTTCCTTCCTCGCTTTCCAAGTCTTCTTTTCATGGCAGAGTCCCCAGGATTTTATATGCTGACAGTGCAGAAAGCTCAGCCTTAAGCCCTCTCTTTATTCATTGCTACCGAAGTCATCTTATCCACAGCAATTGCTGCTGCAGGTGAAGTATTAGCACACTTGCACTTTAGCTCAGGAGTGCCTTCTGCATCCCAGACCCATGTGTACCACTGCTCCTTGACCTCTGCCCTTGCGTGTCTCACAGGTACTTCAAACTCAACAGGAATAAGAAAAAACTCATGTTCTTCCCCCATATCTGGTCATCTTCCAGGGTCCCCTGTTTTAGTCAAATGTACAATCTTCCATCTTGTAGTACAAACCAAAAACCCAGGGTTTTTTTTTTTTATGCTTCCCTCTGTCTCTAGACCCAATTATTTCCAAACGTGTCCCCTTTACATTACAGATGTCTCTTACAAACATCTCTGCTGTTGCCTTCCTGCCATATTCTTTATCTACTGCAATGGCCTCTTAACTGAGCTGCTTTTTTCTACCTTTCCCTCTCCCAGGGCCTTCTCCAGACTGCAGTTAGAGCAGTCATCTAAAGAAGAAAATCTGAGCATGTCACCACTCAGCTTAAAGCATGTCAATGATTTCTGTTTACTCTTAGAAAACACTGAAATCCTTCCCAAGACCTTCAAGGCCCTGGCCCATTGCCAACCTCAGCCAATACCCTTCTCTTCCTTATTCTCTGTTCCTGTTCACCTCCTGTTCCCTCCTGTCTCAGGGCCCTTGTACATGCTGGTCTCATTATCTGAAATGTCTATTCATTCTTCTTAGCTCAATGCAGTGATCATTTCTGAAGGAAGCCTTCTCTGATTCCCTCTCTCATTGCTCCGGACTCGATAAGGGCCCCTTCACATAGCACTGTGAACCTGCCTCTTCCTGGAGGCATTTCCCCAGTCACAGTCTTACATTTGGGCTTCCCCAGGTGGCTCAGCGGTAAAGAATCTGCTTGCCAATGCAGGAGTGGTAGCAGGAGCCATGGGTTCCATCCCGGGGTTGGAAAGATCCCCTGGAGAAGGAAATGGCAACCCACTCAGTATTCTTGCCTGGAAAATCCCATGGACAGAGGAGCCTGGTGGGCTACAGTCCATAACATTGCAAAAGAGTTGGGCACAACTTCAGTTCAGTTCAGTTCAGTTCAGTTGCTCAGTCATGTCCGACTCTTTGCAACCCGTTAATTGCAGCACGCCAGGCCTCCCTGTCTATCACCAACTCCCGGAGTTCACCCAGACTCACATCCATTGAGTCAGTGATGCCATTCAGCCATCTCATCCTCTGTCGTCTCCTTCTCCTCCTGCCCCCAATCCCTCCCAGCATCAGAGTCTTTTCCAATGAGTTAACTCTTCGCATGAGGTGGCCAAAGTACTGGAGTTTCAGCTTTAGCATCATTCCTTCCAAAGAAATCCCAGGGCTGATCTCCTTTAGGATGGAGTGGTTGGATCTCCTTGCAGTCGAAGGGACTCTCAAGAGTCTTCTCCAACACCACACTTCAAAAGCATCAATTCTTCGGTGCTCAGCCTTCTTCACAGTCCAACTCTCACATCCATACATGACCACAGGAAAAACCATAGCCTTGACTAGACGGACCTTTGTTGGCAAAGTAATGTCTCTGCTTTTGAATATGCTATCTAGGTTGGTCATAACTTTCCTTCCAAGGAGTAAGCATCTTTTAATTTCATGGCTGCAGTCACCATCTGCAGTGATTTTGGACAATTTTACATTTATTCTGTAGCTGAATGACTCACATTGGTCTCTTCACAGGTTTCATGTTCCAGCTCAGGGACCATATCTGCCTTGCTATGCCCTCGAATTCTCAAGTCCATAACTGGCTTTTCCACACAATAAATGAGCATTTGTTGAGTAAATGGATGAGTTTAAACAGAGGACTGATGAGCTCAGGATGCTACTCTCTCAGTACCTTTACACCATGGAAACTTTCCACGTGTTTGAATGGAAAACGTTGCATGACTATAAAGAGATACTGTTCTGGAAATAGAACTGCCTTATGATCCAGCAATCCCACTGCTGGGCATACACACTGAGGAAACCAGAATTTAAAGAGACACGTGTACCCCCGTGTTCATCGCAGCACTGTTTATAATAGCCAGGACATGGAAGCAACCTAGATGTCCATCAGCAGATGAATAGATAAGAAAGCTGTGGTACATATACACAATGGAGTATGACTCAGCCATTAAAAAGAACACATGTGAACCAGTACTAATGAGGTGGATGAAACTGGAGCCTATTATACAGAGTGAAGTAAGCCAGAAAGAAAAACACCAATACAGTATACTAACGCATATATATGGAATTTAGAAAGATGGTAACAATAACCCTGTATACGAGACAGCAAAAGAGACACTGATGTATAGAACAGTCTTTTGGACTCTGTGGGAGAGGGAGAGGGTAGGATGATATGGGAGAATGGCATTGAAATACGTATAATATCATGTATGAAACGAGTCGCCAGTCGAGGTTCGATGCATGATACTGGATGCTTGGGGCTGGTGCACCGGGACGACCCAGAGGGATGGTATGGGGAGGGAGGAAGGAGGAGGGTTCAGGATGGGGAACACATGTATACCTGTGGTGGATTCATTTCGATATTTGGCAAAACCAATACAATATTGTAAAGTTTAAAAATAAAATAAAATTAAGGAAAAAAAAAAAAAAAGAGAGATACTGTTTCAAGCTGAAAGACCACAGATTAGACCACTACAACCTGAAAAGGAAAATCCATGATAAAAGTTATTATCTCTCTGACTTAAAACGGAAAGAAACTTTTCTTAAGCATTTTTAAAACTAGAAATATATTTTCAAACAGGAAAAAGGCAGATATATGTTTCATTTACTATTGAAAGCAGAAAAGTTAGATTTGTTATAGCGATGGAAGCAACAGCTTTGATATGAGACAAAACTTAGTAATTTACTGCCTGAATCCAGAAGGGACAACTAACTACCTAGAAGTGTTTGGAAAAGAATGTCCTTTAACAAATACGCTTTTTATTTTGACATGAATTTAAATGTATAAAAAAGTTGAAACGTAACGTAGAGGGAGGTCCCATATACCCTACCCACAACTTCCCCCATTGGTAAGCATCTCATTTATAATCATGATGCATTTGTCAATATAACCAACTTTTGCATATTGTTTACTACTAACGAAACTCCAGAATTTATCTTGGATTTCATGAATTTTCCCACTCATACTCTTTTTCTAAGGTCAGTCTAGTCAAGGCTATGGTTTTTCCAGTAGTCATGTATGGATGTGAGAGTTGGACTATAAAGAAAGCTGAGCACTGAAGAATTGATGCTTTTCAACTGTGGTGTTGGAGAAGACTCTTGAGAGTCCCTTGGACTGCAAGGAGAGCCAACCAGTCCATCCTAAAGGAGATCAGTCCTGGGTGTTCACTGGAAGGACTGATGCTGAAGCTGAAGCTCCAATACATTGGCTACCTCATATGAAGAGTTGATTGATTAGAAAAGACCCTGATGCTGGGAGGGATTGGGGGCAGGAGGAGAAGGGAACGACAGAGGATGAGATGGCTGGATGGCATCACCGACTCCATGGACATGAGTTTGAGTGAACTCAGAGAGTTGGTGATGGACAGGGAGGCCTGGCATGCTGCAGTTCATGGGGTTGCAAAGAGTCGGACACAACTGAGCAACTGAACTGAACTGAACTGACCCTTTTTCTGTCCCAGGATCGAATCCAGGATACCACACCATATTTAGGAACTTTCCTTTTTCGAGGGAGAAAAAATAAAGGGCTCCCAAACTTGCTACTGATGAGATGAGAAACTGAATCTGAACTCACTGGCTGGGATGAACTGCCAGTGAAGTGAAGTACGTATTTTCAATGAGTACTTATTGAGCACCTAACATATATGTTACATTACTTACATGTATTTTTATATAATGTGTATTATAATAATAGTTATGTTTTGAGCGATTATATGCACTGACTGATTGCATCTTCACAAAATTCTGAGGTTGGTGTAATTGTCATTTCTATTTTATGGATGAAAGCACCAAGTCTTGGGGAGCTAAACTTGCTCAAGATTATAAGGCAGAGAGTCTCAAATCCCTGTCAGCTTGACTCCAAAGTTCAGCATGTTAATCACCATTAGAAAATTCTACTCAATGTTCACTCTGTGGATATATCAGTGGTACAGTTATCTATTGCTATGTAACAAACCTTTCCAAAATTGGTTATTTAAACAACTATTTTATTATGCTTATAAGTCTGAGGGTCAGGAATTCAAGTAAGGCACAGAAAAATGGCTTGTCTCTACTTAAACTGACTCAAATGACAGAGGATGACTGGTGCAGCTCACAGGGCTTTACATGTTGGGGACCCTGGTTCTGGCTCTTGGTTGAGTTCCCTGACTCTTCTTTTTTTAATATTTATTTTTTAATTAGAGGATAATTACAATATTGTGATGGTTTTTGCCATACATCAACTTGAACCAGCATCATGTGTACATATTTCCCTCCCTCTTGAATCCCCCTGTCCCCTCCTTCCCTTTCCTACCCCTCTGTGTTGTCACAGAGCGCCAGCTCAAGGTTCCCTGTGTCATATATCAAACTCCCCTTGGCTATCTATTTGTATATGTTTCAGTGCTACTCTCTCAAATTATCCCAACCCATGGCTTTTTCAGTCACATGTCTGACACTGACCTAGAGTAGTTGGATGAGCTGGGGCTTTATTTCTTTCTCCCTTTCTCTTTCTCCCAAGAGTGTTTCTATGCAGTTACCTTGGGCTTCTTCACAGCCTGGTAGTCTCCAAAGGATGGGTCTTAGATGGCAGCTGGATTTCTTCAGAATGACCATTGCAAGAGATGGGCTGGAGACTGAAACAATGTCACTTCTTGTATTGGTCAAAACAGTCGCAAAGTGCAACTAGACTCAAGGGAAGGGGAAACAGACCCCAGATGGTGGTGGTGGGGGGTGTCATAAAATGTCACTGCTTAAATTCATCATAATCAGATACATAATCATAAAATCAGAATTACTCTCTTTCAATGCTTTGGAATAGTTTCAGTTCAGTTCTGTCTCTCAGTCGTGTTTGACTCTTTGGGACCCCATGGACTGCAGCACACCAGGCTTCCCTGTCCATCACCAACTCCCGGAGCTTGCTCAAACTCATGTCCATTGAGTCAGTGTTACCGTCCAACCATCCCATCCTCTGTCATCCCCTTCTCCCATCTTCAGTCTTTCCCAGCATCAGGGTCTTTTCCAATGAATCAGTTCTTCACATCAGGTGGCCAAAGTGTTGGAGTTTCAGCTTCAGCATCAGTCCTTCCAATGAATATTCAGCAAGGAGATCCAGCCAGTCCATTGTAAAGATCAGTCCTGGATGTTCTTTGGAAGGACTGATGCTAAAGCTAAAACTCCAGTACTTTGGCCACCTCATGCGAAGAGTTGACTCACTGGAAAAGACTCTAATGCTGGGAGGGACTGGGGGCAGGAGGAGAAGGGGACAACAGGATGAGATGGCTGGATGGCATCACCGACTCGATGGACATGAGTCTGAGTGAACTCCGGGAGTTGGTGATGGACAGGGAGGCCTGGCGTGCTGCAATTCATGGGGTCGCAAAGAGTCAGACACGACTGAGCGACTGAACCGAACTGATTTCCTTTAGGATGGATTGGTTGGATCTCCTTGCTGTCCTAGGGACTCTCAAGAGTCTTCTCCAACACCACAGTTCAAAAGCATCAATTCTTTACCCCTCAGCTTTCTTTATGGTCCAAATCTCACATCCATACATGACTAGTGGAAAAACCATAGCTTTAACTAGATGGACATTTTTTGGCCAAGCAATGTCTCTGCTTTTTAATATTCTGTCTAGGTTGGTCATGGCTTTCCTTCCAAGGAGCAAGCATCTTTTAATTTCATGGCTGCAGTCATCATCTGCAGTGATTTTGGAGCCCTCCAAAATAGTCAGCCACTGTTTCCCCATCTATTTGCCATGAAGTGATGGGACCGGATGCCATGATTGTAGTTTTCTGAATGTTGAGCTTTAAGCCAACTTTTTCACTCTCCTCTTTCACTTTTATCAAGAGGCACTTCAGTTCCTCTTTGTTTTCTGCCATAAGGATGGGGTCATCTGCATATCTGAGGTTATTGATATTTCTCCCAGCAATCTTGACTCCAGCTTGTGCTTCATCCAGCCTGGCATTTTGCATGATGTACTTACTCTGCTTATAAGTTAAATAAGCAGGGTGACAATATACAGCCTTGATGTACTCCCTTCCTGATTTGGAACCAGTCTGTTGTTCCATGTCCAGTTCTAACTGTTGCTTCTTGACCTACATACAGATTTCTCAGGGGGCAGGTCAGGTGGTCTGGTATTCCCATCTCTTTAAGAGTTTTCTATAGTTTGTTTTGATCCACACAGTCAAAGGCTTTAACATAGTCAATAAAGCAGAAGTAGATGTTTTTCTGGAATTCTCATACTTTTTTGATAATCCAATGGAGGTTGTCAATTTGATCTCTGGTTCCTCTGCCTTTTCTAAATCCAGCTTGAACATCTGGAAGTTCACAGTTCATGTACTGTTGAAGCCTGGCTTGGAGAATTTTGAGCATTGCTTTGCTAGTGTGTGAGATGAGTGCAATTGTGCAGTAGTTTGAACATTCTTTGGCATTGCCTTTCTTTGAGATTGGAATGAAAACTGACCTTTTCTAGTCCAGTCCATTAAAATGATAAGTATACATTAAATAACTCAGAAATGTTGATGGTGATCATGGCGGGACATTAAGCTGGAGGGTAAATAGAACAGAAAGGGTAGCAATATTCTGTTACTTATGAACCCTGATGGTTAAAACACAGTGACTCCCAGGAGAGTAGTGGACAGTTGAAGAAGCACAGAAATGGTATGTTATCATTAATGCTTCAATTTCCACTGTTTTTATGATTTCCTTTCTCATGGTTATCTTTACTTTTTTAAGGTTTTGGGTTTTTACTGGTTCCCTGGTAGCTCAGATGGTAAAGATTCTGCCTGCAATGCAAGACACTAGTGTTCGATACCTGGGTCAGGAAGATCTCCTGGAGAAGGCAATGGCTATCTACTCCAGTATTCGTGTCTGGAGAATCCCATGGACAAAGGAGCCTGGTGCACTACTGTCCATGGGGTCACAAAGAGTCGAACACAACTGAGTGACTTTCACTTTTGTCTTTTAGCATTTTATCCCTGTAAATGTCATTGTTCTGTCTTACAGCTTCATATGCCCTTCTCTGAATTTTTTTTTAAAATTAAAACTTTTATTTTGAAATGATTGTAGATTCAAATAGAATTGCAAGATATAACACACATCTCTGTACCATTGACCTAGTTTCTCCTGATGACAACACCTTGTAAAACTGTAGTATGATATCATGAACAGGAAACCGACACTGATAAGATCAAGATGCAGAACACTTCTATCTCCATAAGGATCCCTCAAAGGTGCCCTTTATAGCCATACCCACTTCCTTCCCAACCCAAACCCTCTTTAACCCATGGCAAGCACAAATTTGTTCTCCATTTCTATAATTTTGTCATTCAAGAATGACATAAAAGACATTCATTCAAGACAAACCTAAAGGGAAAGATATATGTGTGTAACCTTCGGGGACTGGCTTTTTTCAATCCCTGTAATTCTCTAGAGATTCATTCAACTAGTGGTGTGTATCGAGAATGCATTCGTTTTCATTTCTGAGTGATATTCCATGGTATGCGTGGACTATAATTGAATCATTCACCTATTGAGGAACATCTGGGCTATTTCCAGATATTGGCTTTTCCAAAAAAATGGTGCTATCCACATACACTTACAGGCTTTGTGTGAACATAAGTTTTCATTTCTGTAGGATAAATTTCCAGGAGTCCAGTCGCTGGGTGGTATGACAATTGCACATTTGGTATTTTAAGAAACTGCCAAACAATTTTTTCAGGGGGCTATACCATTTTCCATTCTCATCAGCAGTATACGGGTGATCCAGTTTCTCTGCATCATCTCCAGCATTTGAGTTGTTGTTATTTTAATTTTAGCCACCCTGACAGGTGCATAGTGATAGGGCATGCTTTTAGTTTGCATTTCTGTGATGGTTAATGATGTCAAATATCTTTTCATGTACTTATTTGCCATCTGTGTAGTCTCTTCAGTGAAACGTCAGTTCATGTCTTCTGCCCCTTTTCTAATTGGATTGTTTGCTTTCTCACCATTGAGTTTTGAGAGTACCCTGTACATTCTAGATACCAGTACTTTGTCTAGCATGTGGTTTGCAAGTATTTTCTCCTACTCTGAAGCTTGTCTCTTCATCCTCTTAACCATCTTTTTCAGAACAAAAGTTTAAAAAATTTGTGAAGTGAATTTATCAAATTTTCTTTTGGTGGTGTGAAATTTTGGTGTCAAATCGAATTCTTTTCCCGTTCCTAGATTCCAAAGATTTTCCCTAAAACTTTCAGTATTATCTTTTACATTTAACTTAGTGATCTGTTTTGAGTTAATCTTTGGATAAAGTATGAGACTCAGGTCAAGATTAATTCCTTTCTTACATCCATTTGCTCCAATACCATTTGTTTTAAAGACTATCTTTCACCAATCAAACTGTTTTTTGAACCTTTGGAAGATCAGTTGGGCATATCTGTGTGGGTCTATTCCTGGACTGTATTCTGTTTCATTGATCTATGAGTGTATTCCTCTGTCAGTGCCGCACAGCCTTGGTTACTGTAGCTATGCCATAAATATTGAAATCAGGTAAACTGATTCTTCTCACTTTTTTTTTTTTAACATTTTTTGGCCATGACATATGGCATCCAGGATCTTAGTTCCCCAACCAAGGACTGAACCTGTGTTCCCTTCAGTGGAAGCACAGAGTCTTAACCCCTGAACTGCCAAGGAAGTCCCTTAATTTTTACTTTTAAAAACTTGCCTTAGTTATTGAAGTCTTATTCCAAGATTGTTATTTGGAATAATCTTGCTGACTTCTACACAAATCTTGCTGAGATTTGGATACAAATTATATTAAACTTATCTATATGTTTGGGTAGAATTGGTATCTTTGCTACTGAGTCTTTCAATTCATAAATGAAGTATTCATTTATCTATTTAGATCTTTGATTTCCTTCATCAATATTGTATAACTTCAGCAAACAAGTCCTATTTTATTAGATTTATATTTAAGAATGTTATTGTTTGAAATGGTAATAAATAAATAAGTGGTATTATATTTAAAAATTTCATGTTATGTTCATGGCTGTTATATACAAATATACTTGATTTTTTGTGTATTTATCTTGTATCCTGTGACCTTGCTAAACTTGCTTATTCTATGAGTTTTGAGTGTAGATTTCTTGGAATTTTCTATGTAAACAATTGTGCCATCTGTAAGTAGGGGCAGTTTTATTTCTTCCCAATCTGCATTCCTTTTGCTTTCTTTCCTTGTTTCATTACACTGGTTGGAAAGACCAGCACTATGATGAATAAGAGCGGTGAGTGCTTCATTCCTGATGTTAAGGGAAAAGTATTTAGTCTTTTTCCATTAATTGTAATGTCAGTCGTAGGTTTTTGGTAGATGCTCTGTTCTTTTTCTGAGAGGTTTTTTGTTTGTTTGCTTTTGTTAATATCATGAATGGGTTGAAGTTTGTTAAATGCTTTTTCTGCGTATCTTGACATGATCATACGACTTTTTGTTTTTTAGCCGGTCATTATGGTGGATTACAGGGATTGATTTTCACATACTGAACCGGCCTTGCATTTCTAAGATGACCTACATTTGGTCATGATGTGTAATTCTTATATTGCTGAATTCTACTTGCCAATATTTTGTTAAGAAGTTTTGTATCTCTACTCATGAGGAGTAATGGTCTATAGTTCTCTTTCCTACTGTCTTTGCCTGGTTTTAGTACTGAGG
Organism: Bos taurus; assembly: GCF_002263795.3. Taxonomy (NCBI): domain Eukaryota; kingdom Metazoa; phylum Chordata; class Mammalia; order Artiodactyla; family Bovidae; genus Bos; species Bos taurus. The sequence continues at coordinate 38,499,555 of NC_037353.1, read as the reverse complement.
GCATACTAACTTTATAAAATTTATTGGAAAATATTCCCTCCTCTTCTTTTATTTGAAAGAGATTGTGTAGAATCAATGTTAGTTCTGAAACTCTCGTTAAAATTCTTCAGTAAAACATCTAGGTCTGGAGATTTCTTTGGGTGGGTGGTTAAAATTATAAATGCAATTTTCTTAATAGTTATAGGGCTGTTCAAATGATCTATTTTGTATTGGTGAGTTGTAGTAGTTTGATTTTTTGAAAGTATTTGCAATAGGTTTATTTTATCTAAATTGTTAAATGTATGCATGTAGAGTATTTGAAGTATTTCCTTATTATCCCTCTGATATTTTCAGGATCTGTGGCAATATTTCATGTATCATTTCTGATACTGGTGATTTGTGTTTCTCTTTTTCAGTCTTCATAGAAGTTTGACAATTTTATTTCTTCTCGAAGAACCAGTTCTTTGTTTCATTGACTTTCTCTTTTTATATTGTTTTTATTTCATTTATTGCTTCTCTTGTCTTTAAATTTTGCTTCCTTTGTTTGTTTTCTTTGTTTATTTTGTTCTTCTTCTTGGTCCTTGAGGTAGATGCTTAGATTATTGATTGTATTTATGGTTTCCATCCCTTTTATCACCAATTTGTTTTTCTTATTATATATGAAATGAATTTCTTGTAGACAGCACATACTTAGGCCATGTTGGTTTTTTTAAAATACACCTCTTCTAATCTCTGAATTGGTATATTCAGACCATTTACATTTAAAATTATTGTTGATATGTTGGGTCTTAAGTCTGCCATCTTTTTCCTGCTTGTTCTCTGTTTTTAATTTTTCTGTTTTTTTCCTCAAATTCCTGTGTTTCACTTAAACATTTCTTAAACTTCAAATTTGATTTATCTATGGCAGTTTGAATGTATCTCTTTCTAGAGCTTTTTGAATGGTTGCTTCAGATATTATATTGTATATACATAATTTATCAGTTTACCAGTATCATCATTTTACTGGTTTGAGAAAAATGTAAAAAGCTTGTCTTCCTTCATGTCATTTTATCCTTCATATAATGGTTCAGTTCAGTTCAGTTCAGTCGCTCAGTCATGTCCGACTCTTTGCGACCCCATGAACCGCAGCACACCAGGCCTCCCTGTCCATCACCAACTCCTGGAGTCCACCCAAACTCATGTCCATTGTGTCAGTGATGCCATCCAACCATCTTATCCTCTGTCATCCCCTTCTCCTACCCTCAATCTTGCCCAGCATCAGGGTATTTTCAAATGAGTCAGCTCTATGCATTCAGTGGCCAAAGGATTGGAGTTTCAGCTTTAACATCAGTCCTTCCAATGAACACCCAGGGCTGATCTCATTTAGGATGGACTGGTTGGATCTCCTTGCAGTCCAAGGGACTCTCAAGAGTTTTCTCCAACACCACAGTTTAAAAGCATCAATTCTTTGGCGCTCAGCTTTCTTTATAGTCCAACTCTCACATCCATACATGACTACTGGAAAAACCATAGCCTTGACTAGATGGACCTTTGTTGGCAAAGTAATATCTCTGCTTTTCAATATGGTATCTAGGTTGGTCATAACTTTCCTTCCAAGGAGTAAGTGTCTTTTAATTTCATGGCTGCAATTACCATCTGCAGTGATTTTGGAGCCCAGAAAAATAAAGTCTGACACTGTTTCCACTGTTTCCCCATCTATTTCCCATGAAGTGATGGGACCGGATGCCATGATCTTAGTTTTCTGAACATTGAGCTTTAAGCCAACTTTTCACTCTCCTCTTTCAGTTTCACTCTCCTCTTTCACTTTCATCAAGAGGCTCTTTAGCTCTTCTTCACTTTCTGCCATAAGGGTGGTGTCATCTGCATATCTGAGGTTATTGATATGCATATAATATCCTTCTTCATATAATAAGAGTGTGTTAAATATTTCCTTTAATACATTTAGAATATGTCAGACTGTTATACTTTTTGCTTCAAGCATCAACAGTAATTTAAAAGACTCAAGAGGAGAAAGAAAGTCTATTATATTGACCTGTAATTTTGCTTACTACATTCTTTCCTTCTTCCTGGTGTTCTGATATTGTTTCTTTTATCATCTCATTTTTATTTAGAGAACTTTCATTAGCCATTCTCTTAGGGTAGATCTGCTGGCAAGAATTCTCTTCGGTTTTCTTCATTTTCTCTGAAAATGTGTTGATTTCTTCTTAATTCCTGAAGGATATCTTTCTTACGTATAGGATTATAAGGTTGTCAGTTCTTTTCTTTCAGTATTGGAACAATGTTATACCACTGCCTCTGGCCTCCATGATTTCTGATAAAAAATTCACTGTCATTAGAATTGCTTTCCTCCTATAGGTAAGGTGTTGTTTCTCAGTAATTTCAAGATTTTTTCCTTTGTCTTTGGTTTTCAGAAGTTTGACTATGATGTATCTTGGTGTGGCTTTCTCTGGGCTTATTCTGTTTGGAGTACACTCAGTTTCTTAAATCTAAAAATGTATGTATTTTACCAAATTTGGGATGTTTTCAGTCATTATCTCTTCCAGTACTTATTCAACCTCACTCTCTTATTTTCCTGTCCTTCTGGGATTCCAAGGGTACAAATATTCAATCTTTTATTAAAGTCTCATAGGCACCTGAGGCTCTGATCATTACTTCCAGTCTAATTTTCTCTGTTGTTCAGATTAGATAACTTATTGTTCTATCTTCAAATTCAATGATTCTTCCCTCTGTTCCCTTCATTCTGTTGTTGAGCCTATTTATTGAATTTTTAAAGTTACTATACTTTCCAGTTATGAAACTTCCATTTAGTTTTTCATTATATCTTCTATGGTTTTGCTGCAATTCTGTCTTTTTAAATTTGTTTCAAGTTCATAATTGCTGATCAAAGCATTTTTATGATGGGTGTTTAAAAATCTTAGGTAATTCTAATATCTCTGTTATGTCAATGTTGCTTGCTTCAGTCGTGTCCAACTCTCTGTGACCCTATGGACCATAGCCTGCTAAACTCCTCTGTCCATAGGATTCTCCAGGCAAGACTACTGGAGTGGGTTATCTCAATGTTAGCATCTCTTAATTGCCTTTTTCATTCAGGTTGATATTATCCTGGTTTGTGGTATGATGAATAATTTTGATTGAAATCTGAATATTTTTAGTACAATGTTATAAGACACTAGATCTTAATTTAGTCTTTTGTTTCAGTTGGCTTCTCTTGAGACCACTCCAGCAGGAAAAGGGGGAGGGGAGAGAGGTACCACCTCATCATGGCTAGGTCTCTTCTTGACCTCTGTTGAGGCCTATTCAAAAGGGAGGGGTGCTTCTTGTTAGTGCTGGGAGGGTGTGGGGCTTCTGGCTCCCCATGAGGCCTCCAGTGACAGCCTGGAATGGAGTGGCCTCTGGATGTTGAAAGTTATGAAATTCTGACTCTTCAAGTCCACCATTTCTGATACCACCAGTGAATCAGGGTAGTGGGGGCACCTCGTTACTGTCGTGTGGGAGTTAAATTTAAACTTACTGATACTGCAGGGGCATGGGGGTTTGAGCTCTTTACTTCCTGTAAAGAATGGAAGTCTCAGCTACAGGACCATCTCTGACATCATTGCAGTGAGGGTGGGGGTGGGATTCAGACATCTCCTTATAGCCTGGTGGGGACTTCCCTGATAGCTCAGTTGGTAAAGAATTTGCCTGCAATGCAGGAGACCTGGGTTCAATCCCTGGGTTGGGAAGATCCCCTGGAGAAGGGAAAGGCTACCTACTCCAGTATTCTGGCCTGGAGAATTCCATGGACTGTATAGTCCATGGGGTTGCAAAGAGTCGGGCACGACTGAGTGACTTTCACTTACAGCCTGGTGAGAGTTGAGGTCTAAAATCCCACTTGGTCTTTACTGTCATGCGGTGGGGCTGGGGCCACAGTTTTTTGTGATGTGCTGTTGCAGCCAAAAAGTTGTTTTCTAAAAGTTTACTTTCTTGCAAGGCTATCCTTTCCTTATCCTGTGGTGCAAGAGAGCAGGCTTTTTGTTGAGGCTTTTTTGTTTGCATCTGTAGGTATTCACAGATTACCTGCTTTATCAGCACCCAGTCTGGAATGTCTAGAAAATTCCTCACTGTGCTGTTTTTCAAGTCCTGTGATCCCTAGCCCATCTGCCTTATTTCCTCTGCCTTTCAGAGTCTTCTCATGCTTGTCTTATATATTGTGTCTGAGATTTTTAGTTGTATTTTGAGGAAAGGATAGAGAAAAGTACACTGACATTATCTTCCCAGAAGGTGAATTTCTGTTATCTTTATTTTTAAAGAATACAAAGGATTTTGTTTAAAAATAATAATTTTAGTTTGCACAGTAGGAAAACAAATACAGCCAATATGAAACAAACTTAGGTGTAAAACTTGGAAATAAATGCTCAACATGGTCTTTTAAAGAAACCTATAGTCATTAAGACTATTCAAAACCTTCCTAGAATAAAAAGAACGTGCCCTTATACTTTGAGTTCTTTATACTTTCTTATCTTTGATCTTGTTGGATCCTACTGGGAACCCTGTGAAGGAAGTAAGGCAAATATTATCATTCCAGTTTTACAGAAGGGGAAATGGGACCATAAAAATCAGAGCGAAACATAGGACCTATTAAAAATTTATATTGAACCATTGGCATATTTGTTTCCCTACTTTAAAATAAATAATCCTTTTATAGAACATCATAAAACTAATCTTTCCTGAAGGCTTTCTACCCTTTCATCAAAAAAGAGAGTATTTTACCTACTCTAACGCTTCCAGGTTCCAACAATGAGAAGATTTGTTTGGAATCAATGATAGGATGGAAATTTACTACCTTGGCACCCCCCTCAGAAATTCCCCACCGTATCGTCTCCCACTCATGAATCATCTTTTGAAAGTCTTGAGTTAAATGCTGAATCCTCATCTGGACCCAAGCTGGAGAAATGGCATCCTCTTTGAATTTCAGATTCCTTCTGTGCAATGGAGACTAAACTCTACCGTGTTTCCCCTGCTGCTGTGTGGGCAGCAGGCTGAAACATGGGAACCATTCTGAAGAATGTGTGATGCTGAAATGAGATGGTGTCCATTCTGATCCTGAATTACAGGCAAAGCACACTGTAGCCGAGTTTTTCTTGGACACCAAAGATTTTCATATGCCACAAAAATTTCTCAAGTGTGATTTTCCACTGTCTGCCTCCACAGTTCTGCAAGAGGCAGGGAGCGCCGAGGAAGTGGTCGTAGGACTTCCTTTTGGAAATACAGCCTGAAGAATTTCTCTGTTTAGTTTGGTTGCTATGTGCAGATTAAAAAGATTCAAATGCAGACTCTATTGAAGAAGAGAAGGGAAATAAAGCAATACCTTAGAACATGAGGAATCTTTTAAAATCATGATAAGAGAGAAGTGTTTGAGAGTCAGGAATTGAGACCTGGCAGAGTGAGATGCTGAATTTATTTGTTGTTATGTTAGTCGCTCAGTTGTGTCCAACTCTTTGCAACCCCATGGACTGTAGCCTGCCAGGCTCTTCTGTCCATGGGATTCTTCAGGCAAGAATACTGGAGAAGGTTGCCATTTCCTTCTCCAGGGGATCTTCCTGACCCAGGGATTGAACTCAGGTCCCCTGCATTGGCAGGTGGATTCTTTACCATCTGAGCCAACAGGGAAGCCCAATTTATTTAGGTATTCAATAATGGCTCACCAACACAAGGCACTGTGACATGGAGAAACCATTTTCCCAATTAGGCCAGGGTCTGGCTCTTTCGTTTATTGTCAACACTTATCCATCGCCGGTTCCTCCTATCCGAGGCAATTGCTGGCAGCAAGAAGATTCAGCCTCTGTCCTCAGGGAGCTTCCGGCTCAGCTGAAGAAGCCAGACATAGAGACAAGAAGATGAGGAGTTGCAAGCGAATGGCACAGATGTGTCCTTGGTTCTGTTATTTTTGGACTGGGCTGGCCCTAGGAAGTAGGCCTGGGAGGTAGCAGGGGGAAGAGGTTTCAGCCAGAGAAGAGAAGGGAGGAGAAGCACTCGAATGGGTCTCTGCCGTTACTTCAGGGCAATGGATGAACATGCCTCTAGGATCTCTGCCAAGGAGATAGTTTATAGAGGAACATAGTGGAAAGGGGGGCCCCAGAGACAGGACAGGTGAGACTGGGACTTTCCTTGGCAAGGAAGGAACGCTCTTAGGGGTCAATGGGGAAATGAGAGACACATAGAAGGAAATGCATCAGTAAGATGAATCCAGCAGTGGAGTTCCAGATGGGTTGCAGAGAAGAGACCTGCATGAAGTGGTGACAGGTCATTTGTATAGAAAGAAATGTTCCCTTTTTGGTTAAACAACAAACCTCCACAAGGGAATAATTAATTTGCATCCTCTTGATGTGTTTACAATTAATATGGTCAAATAAATGTCCAAAAATTCAAATTCAGCCAAGTTCAAGCTTTGTCAACCCTGGGGATTCCCTAATACAATCACGAAGCTATTATTCAACTGTCTCTGAACGTCTTCTGAGTCCCTGCACTGAATTAACACTCTTACATCTAATTTGGGATGCAGAACTGAAACTATCATATTTTTACTCACAGAAGGAATATCTCATAATTTCGACTACTATGTCTTCTCAAAATTATAAAATCTGCTTCACGTTTTTTATTGAAGTATAGCTGATTCACAACACTGTGTTAGTTTCAGATATACAGCAAGGTGATTCAGTTATGCATACATATATATCTGTTCTTTGTCAGATTATTTTCCTTTATAGGTTATTACAAAATATTGACTGTAGTTTCTTGTGCTATACAGTTCAGTTCAGTTCAGTTCAGTTGCTCAGTCATGTCCAACTCTTTGCGACCCCATGAACCACAGCACGCCAGGCCTCCCTGTCATCACCAACTCCTGGAGTTCACTCAAACTCATGTCCATCGAGTCAGTGAAGCCATCCAGCCATCTCACCCTCTATCATCCCCTTCTCCTCTTGCCCCCAATCCCTCCCAGCAACAGGGTCTTTTCCAATAAGTCAACTCTTCGCATGAGGTGGCCAAAGTATTGGCACTTCAGCTTTAGCATCAGTCCTTCCAATGAACACCCAGGACCGATCTCCTTTAGTATGGACTGGTTAGACCTCCTTGTAGTCCAGGGGACTCTCAAGAGTCTTCTCCAGCACCACAGTTCAAAAGCATCAATTCTTCAGCGCTCAGTTTTCTTCACAGTCCAACTCTCACATCCATACATAACCACTGGAAAAACCGTAGCCTTGACTAGATGGACATTTGTTGGCAAAGTAATATCTCTGCTTTTTAATATGCTATCTAGGTTGGTCATAACTTTCCTACCAAGGAGTAAGCATCTTTTAATTTCATGGCTGCAATTACCATCTGCAGTGATTTTGGAGCCCCCCCAAATAAAGTCTAACACTGTTTCCATTGTTTCTCCATCTATTTGCCATGAAGTGATGGGACCAGATGCCATGATCTTAGTTTTCTGAATGTTGGGCTTTAAGCCAACTTTTTCACTCTCCTCTCTCACTTTCATCAAGAGGCTTTTGAGTTCCTCTTCCCTTTCTGCCATAAGGGTGGTGTCATCTGCATATCTGAGGTTATTGATATTTCTCCCGGCAATCTTGATTCTAGCTTGTCCTTTTAAGTTATCTATTTTATATATTTTTTGTTGTGCTTAAGTGATGTGATGTTTGTATTTCTTCCTCTGACTTATTTCACTTAGTATGATAATCTCTAGGTCCGTCCATGTTGCTGCAAATCACATTATTTCATTCTTTTTTCTGTTGCAGTAATATTCCCTTGTGTTTGGTACATCAGCTGCTTATCCTTCAAGGGGAAAAATTAAGTCATCCAAATGACTAAAAAGAAGCCCACTTCCAAGTATACGTAAGACTAGAAAGAAGTGGGTTGGGCTTGTCTCAGCATTGAGATGCAGTAATGCCCTTCAAGACCAGATACTACCAACCTTTCACTTCAGAGATGAGGGTGTCAAGACCAGAGGGGTTTGGGGCCTGCCGCCTGTCCAGTTGGTGGTCAGATGGGACCATGCTGGTTTCACCCCATAACTCCATCTTCTGATGTTCACTGGGATGTCTGCTCATATCTCTGGCTGCCCTGGCCCTTGCTGGGCCTATTAGACAATAGGTATGAGCATCGCTTCCTTGGTCTGGGATCTGAGTGGACAGTCTCTCTCAGAGTGGAGTCCCATGACAACTCTGTTTCCAAATTCTATCACAAGTTTCTTTGACTTTTCTGGTTCTCAGTTGCTTCTTCTTTAAAATAGACTTATACCTGCTCCGTGCATGTTACAAAGCTCTGATTAGGATCAGGGAGATTGTGCATGTGAACTTTCTTAGAAAATAGGAACTCATGATGCAATTATTTCTATATTAGCTGATTTATCCTCCAGCCAACTGTGGATTGGTTTGATATAAGTCATCAGGGAATAGTTTTTAAAGCCCTTGATTTAGTGCTGTTATTCACACCAAAAGCTCTGGTCAGACTTATACTAGCCTGTCGGGTGTGTGAAGAATATAATTATTCTAAATATCTTTTGTCTCACGTCCATAAGGTTTTTTTTTCCTAGGACAGAGAGGAATGTCTTCCTTTCTGGCTCCCAGAATTCGATTCAATAATGTTTACTGAAACAACGTGCTATAGGAAGAATCATGCTAAGTGCTGAAGAGATAAGTGAAAAGAGTCCAGCTGCCCAGAGAAAACTCACAACCTGGAAACGGGAAAAGAGCTCTTAGTATCCTGACTTGAGAACCAGACATGAATTAACTGCCAGCCTCGGGTGATACATACGCCAGAGCGTTTGCCCTTCTGAGAAGAAACTGACTGACAAATTAGCTTGATTTTGAGTGTGTTGATGCCTCTAACTTTCAGGTTGGGGCTATTTGAAATCACTGTTTGCCTCCCTCCCTATCAGCAGTTGCTCTGGCCGCGTGTGGCACCTAGCTTTGACTCATCCTAAGAATCATCATCCATCCATTTGCCATGTCCCACCCCATGCTCATCTAGAGTGATTTCCACATAAACTCACATGGTTCCCATTTTAGACCTTTCCAAGTGGAGCGTAAGATTTCTTTATCCATTTTCTTTTGTGCTTTTGTAGAAATTTAATTTTATTTCCTACACATTTTAATCCAATTTCTTTGAAAAAAATATTAAGGCACTTAACCATGATCCTACGAGATAACAACGTTATGTGTGTTAGCTTGCCAAGGTTGCCATGACAAAACACCTCATACCACAGAAATTTATTCTCTCAGAGCTATGGAGGCTGGAAGTCAGAGATCAAGATGTTGGCAGAGCTACAGTCATCTGAAGGCTCCTTCCTTGCCTCTTCTTAGCTTCTGCTGGCTCCTGGCAATCCTTGGCAATTTTTTTGGGATTGCAACTTCATCCCTGTAATCTTGCCTCCATTGTCACGTGGCATTTTTCTTGTGTCTCTCTCAGTGTCTTCTTTTCTTATAAAGACACCAGTCATTGGATTCAGGGCCTACCCTGTTCTAGTATGACCTCATTTTAATCTAACTAATTATACCTTCAATGGCCTTATATCTAAATAGGTTCACATTCTTAGTTTTCCCCCAGGTGGATATGAATTGGTGGGGAGAACTTCTGCCTCCTATAGTAAATAAGAGGGACTGTCAGCAGTGAGATAGGAAAGTTGTTGTTCAGTCACTAAGTTGTGTCTGACTCTTTTGTGACCCCGTGGACTATAGCCCACCAGGCTCCTCAGTCCATGGGATTTCCAGGCAAGAATACTAGAGTGGGTTGCCATTTCTTTTCCAGGGAATCTTCCCAACCCAGGGACTGAACCTACATCTCCTGGTGGATTCTTTACTAGTGAGCCTCCAGGGAAGCCTGGCAGGGGAAAGGACTTGCCAAATAAAATGAAGAGGAGGGTTGACATCCAGAGGCTGCTGTAGTCTATTCCATACTTTTTTTAGAAGACGGGCTGCAGGCTTGTGGTTGCAATTCCTTACACGGAGTTACTATAATCAAGAACTTGAGTTCTAGGGTCTGACCATCTGGGTTTAAATCCTGATTGATTTCATCAATATGATTGGAGGCAAGTTAGTTAAACTCCTTATGCCTCAATTTCTTCATCTATAAGCTGGGATTAATGACTATTGGGGGAATAATGAAATAAAGCATGTAAGGTGTGTGGCACAAGTGAAAGTCAGCCATGAAGATATTGGCTTTCCAAAGTCCAGAAGGTGAAATGTAAAGGAAGTCACAAAGTTCTGATGTGGGAGGGGATGGCCAAGGAGTGATGAAGTCTGGCTGAGAAGTTTAGGAAAGCCTCCATGGAAGGGATGGCCATTACAAGGACTCGGATATTTGGAGGCGGGTGGGCACAGGTCCTATCCAGCTGTCAGGAAAGTGTAGGGTCTTGGGGACTTGGGGCAAGTCTGGTCTGGAACAGAGAATGAGCGAGGAGGTGTGTAGAGCTGATTGAACAAGTTGGCTGGGCCCATGCTGGACACCAGGATGAAGACCCTGACCCAACTGGCACAAGTGGTGCCATCTTGCCAAAGTCCTGATACCCACAGAGAACCAGGAGGAAGGGCATTCCCTGGTCTCTGCAGGAGCCTATATCATCCCATGCCATGTATCTCTGTATTCCCACTCATAAAACCTCCTCATTGCTGTTGGTTTTCAACCCAGTTGTAAATTTTGTAGCTCTGCTTTGATGTACCACAAACTGTCCCTCATCTCCCCTCTTTGGTAGAACCAGAACTGCCCATTGTTAGGGTTTTATCCTACTTCAGATGTTTTATTCCAAATTCCCAGTTTTACAACCTGGTGTCTTCTGTCTCTCCACCCCCTCACTTCTTTATCTATAAACAGGGTTATATATGTGACTCTGTGTCTGGTCCACTGTGACCCCTGGATCATTTCCAGCCTGTCTCCTTGATCTGTAGATGTTCTAAATCTTATCCTGGCCTAATTTGCTGCTTCCCTCTCTGTGGGGCACTGTGATGTGCACGCATAGTACTGCACTGTATCAGGACTGTGGCAAGCTGCTCTCCTCCCAGCCACAAACCGTAAAATTAAGATCGGCGAGACTCTCTTGATTAATTTCATTCGCCTGTCTTTAAATCCGTTAAAGAAAATGCCTGCTTAAATCATTCTTTTGCAAGCATATTTGTAAATAATATTTAAAAAGCACTTCATCTAATTATTCTTACCACAGCTGAATGTTAACAGATTGAAGATGAGATATATGTTTAGACAGAACTAAGGTACCAATTTTTTCTCAACAATAGATGCTGCCATTAACAAAATTAAAACAGAAGATGTACACCCACAAAAATTAATTTGCAGCAGGCTTCATCATTTCTCTAAGCAAAGCCAGTCTCTCCTCAGCTGCCTGAGAAAACCCATAAAAATTTCTGAGAAGAATCTGGAGTTTGGGATTCCACACTAATTGCTTCCCCTCCCCTTTTACCTCATCTCCTTTTCTTGTTCATCTTGACCACAAAGGGACAAGTAGTTTCCATATCCAAAATACCTTCAGCTCTGCTGGGGTGAGGAAGTCAGTGGGGAGTGGTGGGGGCAGGCCGGGGAACCACATAAATAAATGGGAATTTCTACACAGACATGAGGATTTTCGTTTTCATTTTTTTTAAATGAGAAGAAGGCACGAGTATAAATTCCAAAAAGAGCAATTCATTTAAGTCTATCATTTTTGGCAACACAATAGAACGCACATTGGGATGAACAGTCACAAATCACTTCCCTTCCCACTGTCTGTTTTCTCCACCATATGTTGCGGAGAATACAGTTCACATACTGAAGTTTCGCCTCCTTTCCATGTGAGAAAGCATATTGCTATATCAGCAGCCTGGTCACCGAGCCAACGTTTCTTGGAGCGGTGGGGGTGGGAAGGGAGAGGAAGGTTGCGGGGAAGACAGCTCACCTTCCAGTCAGAGTATTTATTGTAAAGCCTGGGGAACCTTCAGCATAGTTTGCTCCTCAGTAACATGGGCTGGACTGAGCTGGACTAGGTGCTTCCTGCAGTGACTTTTACTGACTCCCAGTAATCAGGTTCTGGGTGGGAACTTGATGGGCCACCAGTGTGAACACATAGCATAGATGTCCCATCAGTTTTGTTTTTTTTTCTTTTTACGGTTTACCATTTTATCCACCAGGGTCACCTCCCTTCTCCATAGCGAGTGCAGTGTGTGAATCCAAGTATTTACTTAGTCAAAAGCTTATGATATTGTCCATTCTCCTTCATGGTTTCCCCCACCCCATCATAGCCCCTCATCTGATCCACCAATCGAAAATTCGACAGCAGTGACTGATGAAGAAGACAAAAGGTTACTCCACGAAAGCCTCACAGTTCCAACCTTGTTGTTGTTTAGTCGCTAAGTCATGTCTGACTTTTTTTTGACCCCATGTGGGCTGTAGCCTTCCAGGCTCCTCTGCTCATGGGATTTCCCAGGCAAGAACATTGGAGTGGGTTGCCATTTCCTTCTCCAGGGGATCTTCGCGACCCAGGGATTGAACCCCCACCTGCATTGGCAGGGGCATTCTTTACCACCAAGTCACCAGGGAAGCCCCTCCAACCTCATTAGTACTTTGCTATAACCCGATGAGCTGATCTACCCACAATGCACCGCACAGAGAGAAGTGTGATGAAGGCTAAAGAGAAATCTAAAGCTTTAGTCTTTAGGGAAGGCTAAAGCTGTGATGACCTCTCCTTGCCATCTCGGTTATGACTGGTCGGATGCTCTCTGTATCATACGTGTTATAATCTCTGACCTTCCATGTACATGGCAAAGATGGCCCTGGTGAAACAGGTTTTCTGGAGACATTCTAAGCTGACTTAGGATGAGGTCAAATATTTGACTAGGCCCCACTCTTTCATTTATTTAAAATTAAAAAAAAAAAAAAAACCCACTCCCCAAATCAAAAAAACTTGTTTTTTTTTCATTTACACCATGACAGTGTTTGAAACAATGTTTTCAACATGTTCCAGTATTTAATCCATTGCCAAGTGCAGGCTGACCTGTAGGAAACTTCATGAAAAACAAGGAAAATCTTTTTTTTTTTTTGGCTCTTGGGAGTTGTAAGAATCACAGGTAAAAAGTGAATTAGATTCCTAAAATGATGCATCAAACTCCTTGTCTAAATTAAACTGAACAGATGTGGAAAAAATGAGTCAGGGGCTCCCCATATAATTCGAAACGAGCTTTCAGGTTCCGCTTCCTAAGGCCGATTTCAGCCTAAGCCGCCTTATTGCCTAAAATCTGCAACTTGATACTAAAAGCTTGTCAGAATTAAGTGCACGCTTTATAAGTTTACATTTTACAGTCTAACTGTTTTTCTTTGATATTTGACAGGGACACAGGTTCCCATGTCATCTGGCCTTGAAGTACTTTTGGAACTTTCTCCTGGACCAATTTGAGGAAGCTCAAGATTGCCATGAGTTATAGGCCTTTAAGCTGCCCGCCCAGCCGCCGGCCGTTGGGCTCACACTTGAGGGCTAACACCTGTTGGCTGGACAGAGCAATTAATTTTTTTTTTTAAATGCAGTAAGCCGCCAAAAATCAAAGCTAAAGGATAAAAATATAATTTTACCTCTTGAGCTTCCAGGGGTGACCTTTGATCTTATCCAACGTCTGTGTGGCAGGAGGCACCGATCTTAAATTTTCTTCCCAAAGAAGCAGCTTTGAAAGACACAAGTTCTGAGAGCTGGCTGCACGTGTCTATCCTCTGTCATTTCACTCTTGCGTGATTATTCACACAGAGACCCGAGATCGCCACTCAGAACAAAGAATCAGAACCACCAAGTGTCCCCTTCTTTAGGAAAATTCTAATTGGAAGCTCTAAAATTATACTGCAGTCCATCCCTTGTTAGATCAACTCTTATTTCCCTAAGAGGCGTTAGTTGGGTTTTCCAGTTGACGATGATAATGTGGCATTTGTTTCAGAATATGTCTGTACATTAAACAGATAACTGTGAACTTGAAAGAGCTAAACACCAGTCGTGGACTGGGGCCTGGCCACACGGACAGCCTCCCTCCTTCTCTAAACCCTTTGGTAGCCAAGACAAGGTCACTGATCAGGGTAATTTGCAGGAAAAGTCAATTTCTCAAGTACCGAAGCAGGTGTTGTGGCACTCTATGACAATTTACTGAATCTAAATTGAGGAAGTTGAAAAAAACCAAAGGTCATGATCTGTAGGAAGAAAAGAGGAAAGGAAATCTCTTTGACTGTATTTTTAACTCCTTTTCTACTAAGACACATTCACCAACCGAAATGATTAGTGCTAAAAATAAATAAATGAAAATCAGAATATCTCACTGTGATCAGCAACTTATCTGATTAAGTCAGAGGAGAGGAATTCAATTTTGCTTGCATTCATAAGGAAATAAGCCCAATTTATAGACTCTCAAGATCAGGTCTTTTGGCTTATGACTGTTTAGAAACAAAAATCAAACCAAGATGTCAGAACTTTCTGTCTTAAGAAAAATTAAATATGTTATAAACATTAACGATATACATTTAATACTTAGTCTGAGTGCTGAGTTGAGTCCAACTCTTTGGGACCCCATGGACTGTAGCCTGCCAGGTTCCTCTATCCATGGGTTTTCCCGGGCTGGAGTGAGTTACCATTTCCTACTCCAGGGGATCTTCCTGACCCGGGGATTGAATTCGTGTCTTCTGTATCTCCTGCGCTGTCAGGCAGATTCTTTACCACTGGTTAGCACATTGTCAGGTGGATTCTTTACCACTGATTTACCATAAAGTGTGGAATATAATGTATGATAAACATAGAATCTATAATTTGGATTTTTTTCTTTTAAATGAGCACATTCCCTACTTCTCCAACCCTAGGAAAAGAGAACACAGCTAAAATGAAAAATACTTTTAGGAAGGGAAATGTAACACAACCTTAGTTGTTGGTGTAGCAAGGAGAACATGGGGTGTGGAGTTAGATTTAAACTTGAATTTTAGTTAATAACTAATTAACTGTGTAATTATAGCTAATCATTTAACCTCTTTAAGCCTCTATTTTCTCACCTGTAAAACTGGGTGTTATTATAAGGATTAAATGAGCTAATATATGGGGGGGGGGTAAAATTTTGGCAAACTATACATACTAATTATGATTACTAACCTTTAGGGTATCTTTATCCTGAAGGATGATATGTATACCACTGGTGTGTATGAAGTTGTTATAAGCCTTTGAGGTTAAAAAAAATGTATCAATTAGAAGAAAAATGTTAAGTAAATAAGAGCACAGGTGGAAAAATATTGAAGGTGGCAGGTGAAAGACTGGCATTTGGGTGACTTGCCAAGATTTAGTTAAGTTCTTCTTGGGAGGTAAGGAAAAGAGATGGAGTTCCCAAACTCCCTAGTGATGTTTCCTGCAAAAGAAAATTTTTTAAAATTTTGGTAAAAAGTTAAAAAATTAGTTATTTTTAGTTAATTCTAACATTTCAGCCTAAGAAGAAAATCCATTCACTTGCTTGTCAGTTTCTCTTATTCCAGAGGAAATACTCATGAAAACAGTATTCATGTAATCGGAAGATTTCTGAGTTCTAGTTTGTAGGTCAATGATTTAAAGCAATTTTAAGCGGAACAAAATTCTCTTCCAGCATAATCTGAATGCCCCACTGGGAACTCATGTCCTTTGTCTAACAAGGTGTGCAGGTTGGAATATGATAGCCACAGTTATCATAAATGTCCTGTACGCCAACTCCCTTGTTTTTTGGATAGGGAGGTTGAAGACCGGAGAATGACAGCTGTCTGGTGACTGTGGATGTTACACATTTAGGACTGGGAGGGGCTTTGTGTCCCATGATTAAGTTCAGGGCTTTTCCTAGTTTCTAAATGTCAAGTGCTTAATGTTCCAGCTAAGTAGAGAGGGATCGTGGAGGATGCCATTGTTACCTGCGGCATTTTGACATTTAAATCTCCTCCAATCTTTTTTTCATACTGGTGCTAGTGAAAATGTAGAACACAGAGGGCAACCTTGAAAAACATTAAGCACTCCATACATTAAGAATTGAAATGTAGGTCGAATATTATTCTTCCAGACTCATATTCTCACCTGCTTTTAAAGTTTATGACTCTTTAATATTCCCAGTTTAGTTCTAAAGTTACTTTTCTTGTGTATGTTGCCTCCCCTTGGGTTTAAAGATATTGGGTTGGCCAAAGTTTCATCTGAGTTTTTCTGTAACACCGTGTGGAAAAACCTGAATGAACTTTTTGGCCAACCTAATTCTTTCACAAAGGTGCTTCTTAATCTTAACCATAATGTTTGTGCACCTCTTACCTTTTTTACAATATTTTAATATTTGGTGTTGCTCATTGAAAATTCACCATACAGAAAACTTTGGTCTATAAGGAAGAGAATTTCATTGTTGGTACATCTCATTACACTTGAACACTTAACCTGAAAATAGTTGGCTTTTTATTTGTTGTTGTTGTTCAGTTTCTCAGTCATTTCTGACTCTTTGTGACCCCATGGACTGCAGCACACCAGGATTCCTTGTCCTTCACCATCTCCTGGAACTTGCTAAAACTCATGTCCGTTGAGTTGGTGATGACATCCAACCCTCTCATCCTCTGTTGTCTCCTTCTCCTCCTGCCTTCAATCTTTCCCAGCATCAGGGTCTCTTCTAATGAGTCAGCTCTTCACATCCTTGCTTTTTTTATTGTTACTTATTGTTTGGTCAAACAGATATTTTCCAGTGACCTTTCAAATAAATTGCTAGAAAATGCATTCTATGTTACCTATCAGGATTCTGTGGTCATTTTGGCTTTCAGAAACCAAGTTCCAAACATGTGGAGAGACACATTTCCTGCAGTGATGAGTCCCAGAACATTCCAGCATTTTACTCACACTCCTGGCACTGTGCCCTCCAGAATTGAATGTCAAGTCTAGAGGTTCATTTATTTTAAAGTTTTATTTTATTTTTTTTGTATTTTATTATTATTATGATTTTTACTTTACAATGTTGTATTGGTTTTGCCATACATCAACATGCATCCGCCATGGGTGTATACATGTTCCCCATCCTGAACCCCTCTCTCAACTCTCTCCCCATACCATCCCTCTGGGTCATCCCAGTGCACCAGCCCCAAGCTTCCTGTATCCTGCATCAAACCTGGACTGGCGATTTGTTTCTTATATGATATTATACATGTTTTAATGCCATTCTCCCAAATCATCCCCCCTCCCTCTCCCACAGAGTCCAAAAGACTGTTCTATACATCTGTATCTCTTTTGCTGTCTCGCATACAGGCCTTGAAAAACTGGAAATAGAACTGCCATATGACCCAGCAATCCCACTGCTGGGCATATACACGGAGGAAACCAGAATTGAAAGAGACACGTGTACCCCAATGTTCATCGCAGCACTGTTATAATAGCCAGGACATGGAAGCAACCTAGATGTCCATCAGCAGATGAATGGATAAGAAAGCTGTGGTACATATAACACAATGGAGTATTACTCAGCCATTAAAAAGAACACATTTGAATCAGTTCTAATGAGGTGGATGAAACTGGAGCCTATTTTAAAGTTTTAAAATTACATTTTAAAGTTGGAAATGTTTTATATAATGAAAATTTACAATAATAGGATGAAGAACTCCTGTAGATCTTTCAGATTGTCCATGTTCACACTCTACCGCAGTTATTTTATCATTCTTGACAGAGAGATAGAGATATTTATTTTCTCTGAAACATTTGAGAATAAATTGCAAGCGTGATGTTGCTTTATTCCTAAATATTTCAATGTTTATTTTCCCTGTATAAGGACATTCTCCTACACGGCCACAGTAAAAATAATCAAAATCAAGAACTGAGCCTTAATATAGGACTAATATCTAATCTGCTTCCCAGGTGGCTCAATGGTAAAGAATCCACCTGCTGACATAGAAGACGTGGGTTTGATCCCTGGGTTTGGAAGATCTCCTGGAGGAAAAAATGGCGACCCACTCCAGTATTCTTGCCTGGGAAATCCCATAGACAGAGGAGCCTGGTGGGCTACAGTCCATGGGGTCACAAACAGTCAGACACGATTTAGCAACTGAGCACACTCACAAGCATTATCTCGTCTACAGACCTATCTTGAGACCTATCTCAAAAATGACAGAATGATCTTAATTCATTTACAAGGCAAACCATTCAACATCACAGTAATCCAAGTCTATGCCCCAACCACTAATGTTGAAGTTGAATGGTTCTACGAAGAACTACAAGACCTTCTAGAACTAACACCAAAAAAAAGATGTCCTTTTCATCATAGGGCATTGGAATGCTTATTCTTGGAGCCTTGATTTCCTCTAGTCAGTGGGATACACAAGCTCTTTCTTCATGAATTACAGGAATTAAGTAAAGCATTAGGACTGGAACTGGCCCATTAAGGGCCCTGTCACTGATAGACATGACTGATCTCATCATTTGCGTGAGCTAACAGGCAAATGCACTTTGTTTTGCATTAAACAGGAAAAAAATATTCTAAGTCAATGGAAAGCAATTAGCATATTGATTTCCCACAGCTACTCTAAGCAAGTTAAAGGGATCTTAGCCCTCCTCCCAAAAGAAAAAAAAAATAATCTCAGCCTTATCTTGGAACTTTCAAATTAAGAGAATATATTAAACTAAGATGGAGTAGGAAATGGCAACCCACTCCAGTATTCTTGCCTGGAAAGTTCCATGGATAGAGGAGTGTGGCAAGGGCTACAGTCCATGCGGTCACAGGGGCTGTTTTATTTTTATACTGCAGTGGATACTTTATCTACAGTGCATTAAATGATATACCAAAAAACTTTCTGACTGTCAAATTATATTCCTCTTCCTTGTCTAAGAGGTCTTAAAATAAGACATCTTATCACAGAGGCTAAAGAAAATTACAAAGCTCCATTCTTATTTCCTTACTTTCTTTCTTCCTGGAAGGGACAAAGAAGGAACACCTCCAGCTTGGGAATGTGACCCCGAGCTGATTAGCCAGGCAAATAAACAAATACAGTAAAATATACAAATAGAGGTCGCCACACCTGCAGACAGGCAGACAGGGTGAGAGGGGACCACGTTGGCCCCTTTTCCACCACCACTGACCGTCCTGCAAGTGCAGCTGTGACACCACTTTGCCTCCAGCAAGGTCAGAGCCCAGCGGGCCACAAACAGAGGCAGCATTGTCTCCATGTCCACACAGAACAGCATCCCGTGTGCTCTGGTCTGCAGCTGCAACGTGGCTTCCCCAGAAAGCCGTCTGCCATCAGCCACCCTTCTTCCATGGACTCACCTTCCCCAAAATGCCTGATCTTGACCATTTAAACACTCTTCCATTTTCCTTTGGTGAACATGAGACTTCTAAGCTTTCTTATTTGTACAAATTGCCTTTAAATGAGAAGGTATTTGGTCTGTGGTGGGCACTGTCACCTGGAGCTCAATGAAAGCTATGATTAATGAATGATAAAGCCAGTTACTGAGCCATGACATTGTTACAGCACTGTCCTAGGCAGGAAACTAATTATATGTGGAAATAATCATTCAACCTGAGAAAGGTGTTTCCTATTCATTAGAAAATACTATGAAGAGATAATACTTAAGAAAAAAGATGTTTTTACTATACTCTGGGCCAAAAGAAAGGATTATTCCATTCTTTATAATGAATTTGTTGGGAAACCTCAAATTTGAATTTTGGCTTAGTTGTAGGTTTTGCTTTGGGGTGAAAACAGTGTTACTCGATTATAAACAATTTAGTACATGACTAGTTCTTGAAAAATATACATCTCTAAATGAAAATTTTCAATTTGTGTTTCATCACTGAAAAACCTGGTAGGCAAAAATGTTTTCAAGACTATAATACAAGCTTAGGGGAAATTTTGGTCATTATTGTTCATTTATTTTCCTTATTGAGCTAATTTAATTATCATAGAGACACAAACATCAGCTCCAGTGCTGGGCTTCTCACATCTGTTAGTAAAGATTTGATTAGGGCTACGCAAATGTGCTAGATTAAACTATCTAGTTGGTGAAATTCAAGCCACCTGGATATTTTAGCAACATCAATAAGAATAATTCTCTTTTTCAAAATCAGTAAATCCAGGCTATATTAAAAAGAATTAATTAATGAGTGCCAGATAGGCAAAACAAACATTTGACAATGAATCATATTATCAAAGGTTTTGAGGGAGATCCTTCTCAGCTTATGTTTAGATGTCAAATTATATTACCAAAACTAAACAATCTGTTAAAATGATGTCTTAATGCAATAAGTCTCCTGCGCCGTACTTTTTTTTTAACTTCTTAAATATTTATAGTAGAAAAAAAGATATGCTCTATTTAACAATGATAATCAAATCACAAGACATTTGCCCCAAAATATTGCCTTAGATATTTCCAAGAGCTGTTAACACAATTTAAATCCTATAAGAAAAAGAAGCTATTATGTAGTTTGGTTAATATATAATGCATATCATTTGAAGCAGCACAACACTTATTTCACAGAAGATCTGTAAAGATACGGGCATTGAAAGAATTAATGTATAAATATTAGGTGTTTTATAGGATACATAAACAATTCTAGAACAGGAAGGGATGCCGAAAATTGACTCCTCCAGGGCTGCCCAACTTGCTCTTTGGTGGATGGGTAGTAACTATTTTAGGCTTCCCAGGTGAAGAACCTGCCTGCCAATGCAGGAGAGGCAAGCGATGCAGGTTCAATCCCTGGGTTGGAAAGGTCCCCTGCAGGAGGGCATGGCAATCCACTCCTCTCCATTCTTGCCTGGAGAATCCCATGGACAGAGGAGCCTGGTGGGCTACAGCCTGTGGGATCACAAAAAATCAGACACGACTAAGCACACATGCACTCACAGTAACTACTTTAGGTTTTGTGGGCCAGATGGGCTCTGTCACAACTGCTCAACTCTGCCCTTGTGGCTGTAGACAATAGTAAACGCACAGGCATGGTTGTGTCTCAATAAAACTTTATTTATAAAAGCAGACAGCAGACTGGATTTAGCCCATGTGTCATATTCCAATGATCCCTTATGGAGCCCAACCTCCGTATTTTGAAGATCAGACACCTTAGGTCCTGGGTGGGAAAGTAACTCACTCACAGCTAAACAGAAAGTTACATAACAAGTGGCAGAGCTAGAGCTGAAATTGACCTTTCCAACTTCTAGGCGGGCACTCACGCTGGGATGAATTAATTGCAATGACACGTGGACAGGTGGCCATGTTCAAATGGAAGGTCTGCCTCTGTGTTAAAGCACATCCACATGCTTCATGCATTGATGTCTGTAGAACTGTGATGTGTAGATGATTCCTCAAGTCTCCAGAGAATGAGTAGCTTTTCAGAGACCTCAGCAGAGTCACAAAGAATATTTTTTTGGGAAAGGAACATGAACAGCCTGACAGTTACTGAAGCATGAAAATGCTTGACTGAAAAGCCACACATGGCTTGCTTCCTTAAAAACCATTTCAGTCCTGGAAAACTGCATTTCTATTGAATATTTATAACAAATATTGAATAAGAAGAATCTAAAGTGGAAAAAAAAAACCTGTGTGTTGTGATTCCAAATTAAATCTTATTTTCATGGTTGACAGTGTTTTGCATTCCCCACGTTTGCATTGTATAAAAAAACCATCATATTACAATGCCCTTTTCCAGCACCAAATAATAAGATTTCTAGATTAACACTTGAGTCACCAACATCCATTTTCTGGTGGGGTTTCCCATTTTCACATAACTCATTCTTTTCATTTGGAAGAAAGTGGAAGAAACGGGACCCTAGGAAATTCTACATGGAGAACTGGATCAGGGTCTTTCTTCGAGGGCGTCTGTGGACGTCTGCGTGGAAAGGCTTGGTAATCGCTGCTCTGAAACTGACAGTCCAGAAAGACATGATTGATGAAAGGGAATTGGATGTTTGAGCCAAAATGGACCGTCATTAACTAACTGAACCAAGTAAACGAAACGGAGTTTCCGAGGGGCATGGGGCACATTCTTCTGGAAAATGTGGGCTCAGTGTTCAGGATGTGTTTCACCGAAGGGGGTGGGGGGAGTGGAAGGAGCCATTACTTAATGGCTCCCAGCTTGTGAAGGTGAAATAACCCACACTATGTAGGCTTTTTTTTTCCCCCTTCGGCAGTTCTGTGTTGGTGTTGATTCACAGATTTCCATTGGAACAGATGAAGGTGTATCTTCTCATGTGTCATGCATTTTCTGGTCCTGAAAATCACAAAAAAATGTTTCTGTACTAATAAATGCAAATAGGATTCTGCTACTGTAATTGTTTTCTATGGTAGGCATTTTAAACCAAGTTAGTCAATTAAACTGTATTATTTGAACTTCAGCTTATGTGAGCAAACAAAATTGTATGTGTGTATAAAATAAAATTATGCATTTGTGTAAATTCATATTTTTTAAAAGGAGAAAAGAAATTTTAATTGATCTATTTTTTTAAATATCTTGTGGATCTATTTTTGTTTATTAAAAAAGTTTTGCTGTGTAGTTGGTTAAAGTCATATTTTCATATATAGTTCTCTTTCTTGATCCAAACAACAGTAGGTATTTCAGAAATCTTATTTATTTTATAATATCTCATGTTAGAACTTAACTTTAAAGTAATAAGTAGTTTTTACAATATAATAAAAAATCCATACAATTATTGACATATTGGAGTATATAACACTTTTTAAAAAATGTTTTCTAATAAAAAGTTTGTCCCCCCCAAAACATATCCACCAGATTGCTTTAGGTCAAGGATAACAAAAGCATGAATGATTCAGATGGACACCTTTTGAACTTTCCTCAGGAAGACTTGAGTGGTAGGATAACTTAAAATCTTAACCAGAATGTGTGCAGGTGGCCATTTCTCGGCTTGAAACATCTTGAAACAGTTTCCGTGCCTAGCAAGGAGGCTCCTGGTGTCAGAAAGTGGCTTGCTTAAGAGGGAGGGAATGAGAGTATGTAAATGAGCGCATATGTATTAGTTCAAGAGCAAGACTGAGCACCTTAAAGGTTAGAAGCCCAGAATCTCATTACCCTCCTCTCAGAATCTGGCCAGAGTACACCAAGTGACCAAAAATGCATTTTCATTCTGTTTTATTAACCGAAAGAATTTCTGTTTTGGTTTCTGTAATAGACTATGAAGAAATACAGGACGGCCTGCAATGTATTATTCTGCAAGAGTAACAAAGACAAACAATTAGCAGACTACTGAATTCGAGTGGATTTACTCTGGTGGATGTTTACCTAAACAGAAGTCTGGGCCTTGATTTTAAGTATTAACGGATGAAAATCTTGGCTGAGCTGTGTGAGCTATTTCAGCTTATAAAACAGAACTTGTGACAAGTGTGTAAGAGTTTGTAGTATACATTTTTGTATTAGCTTTATTCCTTGCTTCATGTTATAGTTACACTTTCTTAAAATGTTATGTTATCTTGAAGAATTTCATGTATCTCTAGAAATACTTTAGGTCCTTTTTGGAAATAGAAAGTTGCATATATAGTGTGTAAATTTTAAATAATCATGGAAATTTAAAGATGGTATGATTCAATGACAGGCACAAATTATTATAAGAAAACCTGAAGTCATTAGCCCAAATAAAGGATTAGAATTAACAATGGAATTGAACCTAGAGTATAATTAATGCAGTCTCTAATTGTGCTTCCTGTGTTAGTTCATTAAGCCTCACTATCGAATGGATATTCGGGCATCTGTCTCTAACATCTGTTGTCTCATTGATTCCCTGGGTTGAATCCATCAACGCCTGGGAGGAAGGGTATGATTTCC
This sequence comes from Bos taurus, assembly GCF_002263795.3. Lineage (NCBI taxonomy): Eukaryota > Metazoa > Chordata > Mammalia > Artiodactyla > Bovidae > Bos > Bos taurus. The sequence goes on along the minus strand of NC_037353.1, from coordinate 38,475,808 downwards.
CTCCAAAACTGAACATACTGGAAAAAAAACAAACCAATAACCATTCTTTAATATGATAGCATGATAAAGAAGGGAGTTTAACTAACCTGAGACTTACATGAAAAGATCAGAGATTATGCTAAATGAGTTCACTAAATGAAAAATAGAAAGTATAATTTTCCCAAGAAATTTCACATTAGCTGAATTCAATTGCAATCAAAAACACATATCAAACACCTACTTGTCACAAGATGTTCTTGGCTAATGATGGCTCTTATTGACTGAGCACTTATCTGTATCAGACTCAGTGTCAAGGTTTTTATGTACTTTATCAAGTTTAATTTACTCCTGCCTTGAGGGCCAGTGTTGGTATTTCCATTTGCAGCTGAGTAGACTGAGGCCCAGAGACATCATTTGACTTGCCCATTTTCAACCAGTAAGTGAGGAAGTGAGGCTCCCCACCTGCTTCCAGCACTGAGCTTTTATCCAATACTCTGAGAATAAAATGTCCCCTCTGGAAAGCTATTTCTTGCGTGACTTAGTTGGCTCAGGCTGCTATAACAAAAGTAGTGTAGGTGGCTTAAACAAACATTTGTTTCTCATAGCTCTGGAGGCTTGGAAGTTTAAGATCAAGGTGCCAGCAGATTCAGTGTCTGGTAGGAGCCCGCTTCCCAGTTCATTGATGACTGTCTTTTTGCTGTGTCCTCACATTGGTGTTTTATAAGGACACTAATTCCAATCACAAGGGCTCCACCCTCATGACCTCATCACCCAAGGGCCCCAGGTTCTAATACCATCTCATTGGAAGGTTACATTTCAACATATGAATTTTGAGAGATCACAAATATTCAGCCCATAACACAGAGGGCCTGCAAAGTTTTCCCCCTGTTCCTTAATGATCCAGAAATAAAAATGTGAATAAGAAATCAGAATGTCAAAACTAGGACACAAAATCTGTCACTTGCTATGGATGGCTGATGTCAGGGGGAGAAAGAGATACTTGTAGAAGTGTCTCTAGATACTTAGGCTCATTTTAATATCTGCTTATGTAGGTTGTGTTGGGTTGGCCAAAAAATTCCCTTGGATTTTTCCATAACATCCTACAGAAAAACCTGAACAAACCTTTTGGCCAACCCAATACACAGCCCACAGTGTGGCCACCCCTGGCCATGCATTATCTTTCTTTCTGTGCTCTACTGGTGATGAGATAGGAGATGGGCAGATGTCTTCTCAGATAGATGACTGTTCTCAGCACCATGGACTCATTTGTCAGAAACAAAAAGTTCACAGCCTATATTTGGATCCTGCCATATGACCTTTTCCCAGTTGGAAGATTCTAAATAGTCTCACAGAGCTCAGAGATTAATGGTGTGGAGAAGAAATAAATTTATCTTTTTCTTGTTTTATGATGACCTTTATTGTGCTCTAGATAACCTTTTATGATGACCTTTAGTGTTCTAGATAACACACTCATTAAGAATTGGAGAGCAGAAAGACCTAGAAGATGGCAGAGGCACAGAAAGAAGCAAAAGATGTCCTTGTCATTTAATCAGATTGTTAAGTTCCAGGACTTTACATTAAAAAAGAAGGAATAGTTGCTTAGGCTATTATTAAAAGCAAACAATAAAACTAGCTGAAGAATAGTTGGCTAGTAAAAGCAATCCGAGGATAAGTTAAAACTTGGATGCAGTGTGCTGGGTTAAGATACTTTCCCTGCAGATAAATAAATGTATAGTAAAGCTCATTGCTACTTTGAAAGTAATTTGGCTTCAGCTTGCACTGGCAGATGGTTGTATGTATAAATATTTGCTCATGGCCATTACTATTATTAATGTATACCATTTGGGAAGTTTCAGAGTTCTAGTCATATGGATTTATTAGGAAATGTTCTCCTGTCTGAGAGATGTGCATTGCTACAGTTTTCCTTTTTTGCAGTAAAGTGTGAGTCAAGCAAAAAAATCTGTAAGTGGACACACTGAAGAGGGTAAAAGACTAGCTTTATTTTTACCCATGTCACCCCTTCGCAAGGTGACACAGCTTGGTGCCAAAAGAGGACCCTAAGCCTGTGGTTTCTCCCATGGGTGGACATGAGAGCAAAATGAGCACCTGGGTTCCTCATCCTTGTGGGATGATCCCCCGGAGGCTACTTCCATCCTGCCCCATGCAGAACGTGGAAAGGTGGGGACAGGGATCACCAGGGCTACATCTTCTAGGGGCAATGAGGAACAGCTAGGAGCAGAGATAGAGGATACAAATTCACAAGCAGCATGTGGATCTCATAATCTGGACACAGTCCTTTTCATTGGCTTGCAGACCCTACCAAGAGGCCTGTCCACGAAACCTTCAGGACAACCTGCCTGCAAACCCCCAATCAGCCAATGTACTCTGCAAGCCCCTGTGCATGACCCCCTGCAAGCTCTTGCAAATGATGTATGTGAGGCCCTACTAAGAGATCTACAGAGGCCTACAGAGATCTCGATAGTAGGAATGGATGTCAACAGCTAACTGGACTCTCTGAACTGGACTGGATGTATAGACTTGAAACTTCAAGGTACTGCCCAAGGGAACATGAACAGGAGGCTCTACGCACCCAGCTTGGCTTTGGGGGATCAAGAGAAGACACACAATGCTAAGGCTTTCCCTCTTAGAGGGAACAAGAGGAGCAGAGCTAGTACATCCCAGGGGCTCTAGCTGGGCTGACTGGTAAAAGTCATTCTTCCCTGAAGCCAGTCACTAAAAGGTGGAGCTGGTGACAGCTTCTTCAAATGCAAAAACAGGAGGCTTGGGAACACAAAACCTCAAGGAAACATGGCCCCTCCAAAGGAATGAAATCAAACTACATTGGTGGAGCACAAAGAAAGGGGGATTGATGAACTGCCTGACAAAGAATTCAAAATCATCATCTGAAAGTAGCTCAGTGAACTATAAGAAAACACAGACAACTAAATTAAATCAGGAAAACAACACTTGGACAAAATGTGAAGTTTAATAAAGAAATAGTAAACATGTAAAAGAACCAAACCGAAATGTCTGAACTGAAGATTCAACAAAGAGTTTCAGCAACAGAGGTTTGGAAAAAGCATTTCATCAATAAAGAAACGCAATGGCAAATAAGCACATGAAAAGATGCTGAACATCATTAGACATCAGGGAAGTGAAAATTAAAGCTGCAATGAGATACTACTACATATAAAGTTAAATGGGTGACTGCCTCAAGTGTAGGTGAGAGGGTAGAGGAATTGGACCTCTAGTATCCTGATGGGAATGTCAAATGGAAGGATTGGTGTAAAAAGGCTCAGTAGCTTCTGAAAATGTTAACTATCTACTGCCATATGACCTAGTTATGCCTTTTTTTTTTTTTAAGTCTTTCAGTCACGTCCAACTCTTTGGGACCCCATGGGGTATACAGTCCATGGAATTCTCCAGGCCAGAATACTGGAGTGGGCAGCCTTTCCCTTCTCCAGGGGATCTTCCCAACCCAGGGATCGAGCCCGGGTCTCCTGCATTAGGGGCTGATTCTTTACCAGCTGAGCCACCAGGGAAGCCCAAGAATACTGGAATGGGAAGCTTATCACTTCTCCAGCAGATCTTCCCCTCCCAGGAATCAAACTGGGATCTCCTGCATTACAGGTGGATTTTTTACCCGCTGAGCTGCCCTAGCTATTCTACTCAGGGGTATTTACCCAAGAGAAATAAAAGCTTATCCATAGGAAAACCTGCACAGGTTCATAGCAGATTTATTAATTTATTTATTTTTCTTTAATTTTTTAATTGAAGGATAATTGCTTTACAGACTTCTGTGGTTTTCTGTCACATCAACAAGAATCAGCCATAGGTACACCCATGTCCCCTCCCTCCCAGATCCCCTTCCCATCTCCCTCCCATCTCAGCCTTTAGCCTGTCACAGAGCCCCTGTTTGAGTTTCCTGAATCATACAACAAATTCCCTTTGGCTATCTATTTTATATACGGTATTGTGAATTTCTATGTTAGTCTCTCCATAGATCTCCTCCCGTCTTCCTCCTCTCCTCCCGCCATGTCCATAGTCTGTTCTCTATGTCTGTTTCTCCATTGCTGCCCTGAAAATAAATTTATCAGTGCCATCTTTCAGATTCCCATATATATATGTGTGTGTGTGTGACAGTATATGATATTTATATTTCTCTTTCTGACTTAGATTTTTTTTATGCTGATCTTTTGTTCTAATTTATTTTTTTATTGAAGGATAATTGCTTTACAGAATTTTGTTGTTTTCTGTCAAACCTCAACATGAATCAGCCATAGGTTTACAAATATCTCCTCCCTTTTGAACCTCCCTCCCATCTCCCTCCCCATCCCACCCCTCTAGGTTGACACAGAGCCCCTGTTTGAGTTTCCTGAACCATAGAGCAAATTCCCATTGGCTATCTATTTTACATATGGTAATGTAAGTTTCTGGGTTACTCTTTCCATATGTCTTACCCTCTCTTCCCCTCTCCCCATGTTCATAAGTCTATTCTCCACATCTATTTCTCCATTGCTGCCCTGTAAATAAATTCTTCAGTACCATTTTTCTAGATTTTGTATATATGCGTTAGAATACGATATTTATCTTTCTCTTTCTGACTTACTTCACTCTGTATAATAGGTTCTAGGTTCATCCATCATTAGAACTGATTCAAATACATTCCTTTTTATGGCTGAGTAATATTCCATTGTGTAATAGCCAAGATCTAGAGATAACCTGGAGAAGGAAATGGCAACCCACTCCAGTAATCTTGCTTGGAGAATCCCATGGACGGAGGAGCCTGGTGGGCTACAGTCCATAGGGTTGCAAAGAGCCAGACACAACTGAAGTGACTTAGCATGCACATAGAGACAACCAAAATGTCCATCAACAAGTGAATGGATAAACTTGTGGCATAGTCATAGAATGAAGTACTACTTAGCAATAAGAGCTTCCCAGGTAGGGCTAGTGGTAAAGAACCCATCTGCTAATGCAGGAGACATGAGACACGGGTTTGATTCCGGGGTTGGGAAGATCCCCTGGGGAAGAAAATGGCAACCCATTCCAGTATTCTTGCCTGGAGTATCCCATGGACAGAGGAGCCTGGCAGGCTATAGTCCATAGGGTCACAAAGAGTCGGACATGACTGAAGTGACTTAGCAGGCACTTAGCAATAAAAAAGGAATTAACTATTGATAGACAAAACAGTGTGGATGGATCACTAAATAATAATGCTGAATGAAAGAGGACAAGCAAGAGTACGTATTATATGATTCCACAAACATAAAACTCTAGAAAATGCAAACTAATCTACAGTGTCAGAAAACAGGTCAGTTGTCACCTATAGATAGAAATGGAGGGATTAGAGAAGACTTTGGGGGTTATGGATAAATTCATTGCCTTGACTGTGCTGAAGGTAGAGGTCAAAATTTATCAAATTATGTACTTTGAATTTGTGCAATTTGTTGTATGTCAATAAAGTTTATTTAAAAAATAAGCAAAACTAAGAAAGTATATTTATAGCAAATATGATAATCATACCATATCTATAATAGATATAAAAGTTTGTGTACATTGATATGATAAACTAATAGTTTCAGCACAGCCAAATAAATAAATAAAAATTTTAAATATTAAACTTCAAAAATATTAAAAAACTAAGCCCACTAATAGTCCAAAAATAAATGGGCAAAGGCCATAAATAGTTTTTTTAAATAATAAAAGTAAGACTAGTGCTTTAAATATGAAAATGTTCAATGTCTTAAAGAATTAAAATGGGAATTAAAACAACTTAATAATATCAATTTTTACTTTGGGAAATATATTTAAGTGATTAAAAAACATTCATCAAATTATGATGAAATAGTCCCTCACATATTGCTAGTTCAGTTCAGTTCAGTTCAGTCACTCAGTTGTGTCCTAGTCTTTGTGACCCCATGGACCGCAGCACACAGGCCTCCCAGTCCATCAACAACCCCTGGAGTCCACCCAAACTCATGTCCATTGAATTGGTGATGTCATCCAACCATCTCATCCTCTATTGTTCCCTTCTCCTCCTGCCCTCAATCTTTCCCAAATCAGGGTCTTTTCAGATGAGTCAGCTCTTCGCATCAGGTGGCCAAAGTATTGAGTTTCAGCTTCAACATCAATCCTTCCAATGAACACCCAGGACTGATCTCCTTTAGGATGGACTGGTTGGATCTCCTTGCAGTCCAAGGGACTCTCAAGAGTCTTCTCCAACACCACAGTTCAAAAGCATCAATTCTTCAGCACTCAGCTTTCTTTATACTCCAACTCTCACATCCATACATGACCACTGGAAAAACCATAGCCTTGACTAGACAGTCCTTTGTTGACAAAGTAATGTCTCTGCTTTTTAATATGCTGTCTAGGTTGGTCATAATTTTCCTTCCAAGGAGTCAGCATCTTTTAATTTCATGGATTCACCATGTGCAGTGACTTTGGAGCCCCCCAAAATAAAGTCAGCCACTGTTTCCACTGTTTCCCCATCTATTTGCCATGAAGTGATGGGACCGGATGCTATGATCTTAGTTTTCTGAATGTTGAGTTTTAAGCCAACTTTTCCACTCTCTTCTTTCACTTTCATCAAGAGGCTCTTTAGTTCCTCTTCACTTTCTGCCATAAGGGTGGTGTCATCTGCATATCTGAGGTTATTGATATTCTCCCGGCAATCTTGATTCCAGCTTGTGCTTCCTCCAGCCCAGCGTTTCTCATGAGGTACTCTGCATATAAGGTAAATAAGCAGGGTGATAATATACAGCCTTCACATACTCCTTTTCCTATTTGGAACCAGTCTGTTGTTCCATGTCCAGTTCTAACTGTTGCTTCCTTAATCTGCATACAGGTTTCTCAAGAGGCAGGTCAGGTGGTCTGGTATTCCATCTCTTTCAGAATTTTCCACAGTTTAGTGTGACCCACACAGTCAAAGGCTTTGGAATAGTCAATAAAAGCAGAAATAGATGTTTTTCTGGAACTCTTGCTTTTTTGATGATCCAGCAGATGTTGGCAATTTGATCTCTGGTTCCTCTTTGTTTTCTAGTGATCATATAAATTTATATGTATATATACTATAGGGCTATATGCAAATTCATATATGGCTTCCCTGGTAGCTCAGATGGTAAAGAATCCACCTGCAATGCAGGAAAGGTGGGTTTGATCCCTGGGTCGGGAAGATCCCCTGGAGGAGGAAACAGCAACCCACTCCAGTATTCTTGCCTGGAGAATCCCATGGACAGGGTAGCCTGGCAAACTGCAGTCCATGGGGTCACAAAGAATCAACACGACTGAGTGACTCAAGTTTAGTTTTAGTTTATATATATATATATATATATATATATATATATATACACACACATATATATATATAGGAAAACAATTTTCAATGTGCACTATATATACAAAAAAACATACAACCCTGAGCCTTGAAAATAAACTTGATATTGATTCAGTAATTCTACTACTGGAAACCCATCCTAAGAGAAAAAAATCCTAAAAATGAAAATCCGTCTTTTCCCCAAAGATATTCATGGCAATTATATTTATAATAAAGAAGTCTTAGAAACCGTATAAAATTGAATCTTAAGGATTTTTTTTGTTGTATCAATTATTTGAAAAATTACACAGCACTATACATTTACAACAATTCTATAATAACTGAAGGGGGAGATTAAAAAACCAAATAAAAGTACACAAAATCACATGATTATTACAATTATGTTTTTACAGTGTATTTTATTTATTTTTGGCCTGCTGAGTCTTCATTGCTGCATGGTCTTTTCTCTAGTTGTGTGAGTTGGGGCTACTCTGTAGTTGTGGTGCTTGGGCTTCCCAGTGTGGTGCTTTCTCGGTTGCAGAGTGCAGGCTCTAAGGCTTGTGGGTGTCAGTAGTTGCAGCACACGTCATGTGGGATCTTCCTGGATCAGGGATTGAACCCGTGTCTCCTGCATTGGCAGGCAGATTCTATACAACTGAGTCACCAAGGAAGCCCCTAAAATGTATTTTTTAATCAAGAAAAGACATAATAAAGTGAAGATTGGATTTGATTCAGCTTCCCTTCTTTTGATCTTTGAATGTTTCCAATTTTTTTAGTGACTGTGTTATATTTTTGTATTAAGGAAAAAATTCATTTAAAACTACAGAAGAAGAAGAATTTTATAGTTTGAGAATAAAAGTTTGAGTTTCAAGATCTTTTTTTCAGTTATTTGAAAGTGAAAGTGTCAGTCGCTCAGTCGTGTCCGACTCTTTGCGACCCCATGAACTGTAGCCCACCAGGCACCTCTGTCCATGGAATTCTCCAGAATAGAATACTGGAGTGGGTTGCCATTCCCTTCTCCAGGGGATCTTCCCAACCCAGGGATTGAACCCAGATCTCCCTCACTGCAGGTGGGTTCTTTATCATTTGAGAGGGTGTTTCCACTTACAAAATGATATTTGGAAAGACCACTACCGAGTTCGCATCATTGCCATCAACTATTTGTGTGGCAAGATTCTGTTTGTCTGAATCTGTTTCTTTGTCTTCTCACTGAGAGAACTGGACTAGTTCTGTACCTTTCAAAGCATGTATTTCTAGAGTACCTGCTCTAGGCAAATTGGGAGCAGGGATGCTGGAAAACCTGTGCTGTTCTCGGGATCAAAGATTTCCTCTGGGAGCTTTATGATGAGTAAGTTTTTGAGAGCTGGTGATTTCCCATGAGCCAGTTGCAGGTTGTTTGAAAGAACAAACACTCAGAGGTCTCTCTCACTGAAGAGTGAAAACAGCCTTCAGATCAACAGGTAAATGCACATTTATCCCAGAGGCATGTCCAGATCAAATAAGGTCAGAGGAAAAATTTTACAGGTCAGATCAAAATAAACGCTATTATTTCTGAGAGCCTTCATAATACATCCACCATCAGCTCAGAGAGAAGCAAGAGGAAGAAATGGCAACGTGTGGTGATAATTTGCGTGCATTCTAAGTCACTTCAGTCATGTCCAACTTGCGACCCTATGGACCACAGCCTACCAGGCTCCTCTGCCCGTGGGATTCTCCAGGCAAGAATACTGGAGTGTGTTGTTGTGCCTTCCTCCAGAGGACCTTCCCAACCCAGGGATCGAAACTGCGTCTCCTGTATCTCCTGCATTGCAGGCAGATTCTTTACCACTGAGCCATCAGGGAAGCCCAGTTTAGAGGAGGTAAAGGCAAATACTAGTAATGTCTGTGTGGAGGGCTGACTCTGGACATTATGAACTCAAAGTGTGTTCATAACCAAGTTTAACTGGCTCTGAAGACTGAGGGTTTTATAATAACCCGGATGCTAGTTCTGAATGGATCACAAGTTCTACTCTCATGGGAGGATGATGTCGCTCTAAACAAACACCTTGACCCCAGAACACATCTTCCCTACCTCTGAACATTCTGCCTGCCTTCTCCATCCTAACTTTTTAATGTTGATGACGCCAGGGGAAGCAGGGTGCTACAGACACTCATCCAGAAAAATGTGCTAGCTGCTTTTAGCTCAGACCAACTTCCAGCTTCTGATTAAAGCCTGAAAAGAGAATCTATTTTGACTTTCTCCTATATGTAAAAAATGATCATTTGCTGAGGGTTCCTTGTGCAATTCGAAAAGAAAATGGTTAGATGTATGCAGGCAAGTACCAGCTTGCAATGACAGTTTCACTGAAGATGTAGAACGTATCAAAAATATATTGGTAGGAATTTTCTGTTTGTTTTCATTATCTAATGTTCACTAGGTTGGTGGGAGGTGAGGGTGTGTATATGTGTGTGTTTCCACGTAGGGAGAAAGTGCAAAGTTATTAACAATTTCATCTGCAGAAACTGATTGAAATTGTGTTCACTGACTCACAAGTGAGATCCATTAAAGGATGCTGGTTGGCACTGTCTTCTGAAAAGCAGGTGGTGAATAAGAGATTGTCATGCGGGTTTGTGTGTGGGGTGGTGGCAGTAGTGGCCACTTCTGAGACAAGGGTTTTGAGGGGTGGTTTTAAAGGGGTTTGGCTCGAGTTGGAGGACCCTCCAGGCTCTGGCGAAGGGTTTGACAACATTTAATGGGTCACACTCTGGCTTGTCACATCCTCAGGAAAAGCGGATCGGTTTCCTAAGTCCACGAGTGACAGGATTATTGTGTAAGTGCTTCCGAAACACTTTCATCTTGACTGTTCTCATCTGAAGCTGTTGGAAGGGGCTTTGCCAAGAAAAGCAAAGACTAAAACCGAAACAAGCCCAGTGTGAACGTCCTGGGTTTCACAAGCGCCACGCCAGGGACTTTGGATTTTAAACGGCGTGCCCTCGGAGCGGGTCGGGAGCAGGGATGGAAGCTCATCACAGGACACAGCGGAAAGGAAGCAGAGGGTTCAAACCACGTTTCTCTGCCCCGGGCCGAGCCATCACTCGTGGGGAGTTTCCACTCCAGCCAGGCGTGTCAGAACCTCTTCAGAGACAAGCCCATCCAAGGGCTATATTCTGGGCCAGGCAGTGACCCAGTTTTATGCACGACCCACGGGATAAATGCGTTTTGTTCCCCAGCCTCCTCTAAAGAGCCAGATGCTTTCTCAGTATTCCTCTTGATCCTAACACACTAAGTGTCTCCTAAGAGTGGGTTGTGGTCTCCCTGCACCAACATTATCTGGAGCAAGTGTTAAAAATGCAGATTCCTGCCTCCAACCACCCTGACCTACAGAATCAAAGTTTGGGGGATTCTCACCCCGAATCTGTAGTCTTAAGCACAGGGAGGTTTGAGGAGCCCTGAGAAAGGTGTAGAGGTGTGGTTTGACTTTTTTTTCCCTTTAGTCATGCCCCAGCAGCAACACTGCCCTGTATGCTCCTCCTCTGGACCCTCAGATTGGAAACTGGGACACTGCGGTGGGGGGGGCATGTACATAGGACCCCTTCACATCCAACCATCTCCTGGGACTCATTTAATCAATGTCTTTGGTAATCAAGTACGGTCGCCTCATTACACCTGTCCACACCACCCCCTGCCCTGTCCATTCTGTCCTTTGTCTCTAACCCCACCCACCCGCCTTGGGTCTTCTTGCACAGCCCTTTTCTTCTCGTCCCTAAGTGCCCTACAGACTGGCATCAGGGTACTTCTTTTTTTGCTATAAACAGACTGACTTTTGTCATTGGCAGTTTCTTTGGAAATTCTTTCTATCCTTAGCACAATTTCCATTCCAACCAGGAGTGTCTCAGAGAGTGTCTGCAGAGAACCAGAATCTCTGCAGGGAGAAATTCATGCACAGACTACATTATGGCAGGACCCACTGATGGCACGAAGTGCAAAGTAGGACATATGTCTCCAGTATGTTTACTTCCCCTCTGACAAGTGTCGTCTATCCTGATCTTTTTGTTGTTTATTCACTAAGTCGTGTCCAACTCTTTGTGACCCCATGGACTGCAGCACGCCAGGCTCCTCTGTCCTTCACTGTCTCCTAGAGTTTGATCAAATTCATGTCCATGAGTCGGTGTTTCCTGATCTATCACTTGCAAACTGGAGGCCCAGGAAAGCCAGTGGTGTTGATCCAGTCTAAACCCAAAATCCAGAGAACCAGAGGGTCCAATGGTGTGAGTCCTGGTAAATTCCAGTGACCCAAGAACCAGGAGTGCAGAAGGCAGAAGATGAATGTCTCAGTTCAAGCAGAGAGCAAGTTCATTCTTCTTTTTGTTCTAATTAGGCCCCCAACAAATGGGAAGAGACCCATTCATGTGGGGGAGGGGGATCTTCTTCACACAGTCAAATGCTAATCTCTTCCAGAAACATCTTTACAGACACACCCAGTAAATAATTAATCATCAAAATGATTATAGAGGATAAAAATAAATGGATGCCAGGAGAAGAAAGAGACGCAGATTCAGTCCCTGGGTTGGGAAGATCCCCTGGAGGAGAGCATGGCAACGCACTCCAGGATTCTTGCCTGGAGAATCCCCATGAACAGAGGAGCCTGGTAGGCTACAGTCCAAGGGGTCGAAAAGAGTCAGACACAACTGAACAACTTAGCACTCACATAGAAACCTTACGTGACTCAATCAAATCCTTAAATGTAAAGAACCTTAGGTAAATCCAAGTTCTTGTTAGGGATGCCAATCTAGTAATGGTCCTTTAAGTCCCCTTTAAGACACACAGAAGAAGATGCGGAATCCCGTAGCTCCCTCTTCCTGTATCTCTGAGACTCCGAGCAGGATAAAGCAGTCTAAACGCAATGATGCGCTTTGTAGAGCTGAAGAAAGAGAAAAAGAATCAAGTGAGTAGATTGGGGAAAAATAATGTTATATTGAGATGATATATTGAGGCAAATTGAAGGAGCCTCTCGTTCATGCCCTAATGAATGGTATTGTGTTATATGACTTACGGGTTGCAAGATTATTGATACTTTCATTCTACTAGCTCATGAAATTAGTTGATGGTGGAATAAATCTTTGTTATGTGAAGTGGAATGCTCATGTTATTTGGGGACAGAAAATCACCATGACCTTTGAACCATCTCCTCTCACCTTGCCTAGAGCCTCCATTGTCACAGAATATTCTATTTAGAAGGAAGCCTAAAAACTCTCATGTCAATTACTATTAGAGTAGGCTACTGGCTTTTTCAAAATCACAAACCTCATTTCTTTGAAGGACGTTTCAGTTTGAGGTTAGCATGGCCTGTTTCTATGCACTGTGGTGGCACAAGAACACTTTGGGTCTGGTAGAAAAGGAATGGAAAGTACAATTGTCTAACTTCCCAAGACAGATTAGAGAACATTGATGTAGTGCAAAGATGTTTAGATAAACTAATCTAAATATTTAGATAAACTAATCCATTAGGTCCTAGATGGATTTCTGGGATGAATATATCAGAGTCTTTATGAAAGCTTCAAGAACAGATTGTCTTCTAGGTTATCTACTTTCTATTTTTGACACTAGTCTGACCTGTTAGTGAGGATTCATTTCACTGATAACTTGATTAGAAACTCAAATTGTGATGTCATCTTTCCCCACCTCGTTGTCATTCTCAAATCTGTTTATCTTCTAGTGTTTCCAGCTCAGCAGATGACTTACCTTCACCCTTTTGCACCCACTTTTCCCTTCAATATTCATCTAACCAAAGGGCAAGTCTAATTAATATCCACTATCCATCACTCCCTTTTCACTGTCATCTCATAGTCCAAACACCACCATCCTTATCCCACCATCATGGCCATTTACTCCTAACTTCTCTATTTCTTCTTGTCTTTCTGTTCCTTCCCCATCTAATCTCTGCACAGTAGCTAGGATGATGTCCTCAAGACACCAATCTGACCATATCTTACCTTCAGTGGATCCCTCTGTGATACTTTGGCATGGCCTCCAAGGCATCATCTGACTTCTGGCCAACCCCCTCCTGATTGCATCACTTTTTAAGCACTCCCACCATCACCCTGCCTTAACCATGTAGACTTTCACTCTGTTCTTCAAATGGGCTAAGATCCTGCTGATTCAAAATCTTTCATTCACGCTCTCTTATCTTTCTGGGCCTAGATAGATCCCCCGATTTTGCATCAACCCCTCAAACTTGCCTGGCCAGCTCCTTTTTAACTTATCTCACCTTATATGTCAGTTTCTCAGAAAGACCTCCCTGATCCCTGAGATTTAGATTCCTTCTGTTAGATGTGCTTAGAGCTCTGATAGCATACTGTCTTTAAAGGGTCAGAGAGTATTTTTTACTTTATTTGGTCTCTGTAGTAATTACTCAGTTCTGCAATTATAGTGGAAAGCAGTCAGAGACAATATGTAAATACATGAACATGACCGTGTTTCAATAAAGTTTTTTTTTTATTTATAAAAAATATATAAAAAATAAATATATTTATTTATTTATAAAAAGTTTTTGTTTTATTTATAAAAACAGGCACTGGGCTAGATTGGATCCACAGAACATAATTTACCAACCCATGCCTTAGAGCATCCTATTCTTTTGCTTCATAGTATTTACAGTGATGTGTAATAAGGTCATTATATCTGAATGATTATAGGTTAATGTCTGTCTTTGCTCCCTGGATCGCTTTTTTATGAAGACAGAGATCAAACAACAACACCAAGGGGGGCAAATAAAACAGCATGTGACTCAAGCCAAGCTGATTTTTCCCATCAGACTTTACCCCAAGTCTTCTTCAGCTTAAGCAATGAGGAGGATACTTGTGGAGGACAATAACCATAAGCATGTATATGAGTTGGAGTTGCTGCAGCCTTCTTGGCATCATGTAGAGCCTGAGTATGGAGCCAGCACTGGGGAAATAGGTCTGAGAAATGAAGAGAATAAATTGGATTGTGACTATATCATTCAGGCTCTGGCTCAAGCCCTACCTGACATGTTTACTATCTTTCGTGTATAAAGTTACATAAACCAATATATTCTCATTTTTATTAAACACATTTTAATTAAAATTTTCTGTCACACACAATGGAAAAATATTTTCTCATTTGCACAATGGGAATAATAAAACAAATAAAGGGCTATCATAAGCCTTAAAAACTATATATATGTGTGTGTACATATATATATATATAAGTATTGTACATAGAAACCACTCATGTTTATAAAATGAATGAGTAATTATTCTAACAAAGTCATATGATTCTATAAAGGATTACTTTTAATAATGTCTTTACCTCTTCATCCCATTTAAAATCTTGAATATAGAAAATCTTGCTCTTATTGTCATTTGGAAAGCAATCAAAATGGAGGTATCATTTCGATAGATAGAACAAGTCACCATGGAAAGGGGATGTAATAACAATAATAATAACTTGTTTTATGCACAATTTTAGCAATAGATAATTTATGTAAAAAGAGACTTGCAGACACCTCATGAAAGAAGATATACAGATGGCAAATAAGCATGTAAAGCATCAACATCATATTCATAAGGGAAACACAAACTAAAACAACAATGATGCCATTATCCCCTATTAGAGAGGTCAAAATGCAAAACACTGACAATACCAAATGCTGGCAAAGATGTTTAGCAACAGGAACTGTAATTTTTTGCTGCTGGGAGTAAAAATGGTACAGCTACTTTGGAAGACAACTTCTGGCAGTTTCTTACAAAATTAAACATACTCTTACCATACAATCGAGCAATCAAGCTCCTTGGTATTTACCCAAATGAACTGAAAAGTTATCTCCATACAAAAGCCCACACATAGATGTTTATAGCAGCTTTATTCATAATTTGCAAAACTTCGAAGCATTCAAATCCAAGATATCTTTCAGGAGGTGAATGGGTAAACAAACTGTAGTACATCCTGTCAATGGAAAAATATTTAGGGCTAAAAGAAATAAGCTATCAAACCATGAAATGATATGGAGGAAGCTTAAGTGCATATTAAGTGAAAGAAGCCCATTTGAAAAGACTACAGTTGGTATGATTTCAATTGTATGACATACCAGAAAAGGCAAAACCATGGAGACAGTAAAAAGATCAGTGGTTGCCAGGGCTTTGAGGGGGAGAAAGAGAAAGAGGCTAAGCTAAGCACAGAGGATTTGTAGGGCAATGAGGAAACCAGTCCATCCTGAAGGAGATCAGCCCTGGGATTTCTTTGGAAGGAATGATGCTAAAGCTGAAACTCCAGTACTTTGGCCACCTCATGCGAAGAGTTGACTCATTCGAAAAGACTCTGATGCTGGGAGGGATTGGGGGCAGGAGGAGAAGGGGACGACAGAGGATGAGATGGTTGGATGGCATCACTGACTCGATGGACGTGAGTCTGAGTGAACTCCGGGAGTTGGTGATGGACAGGGAGGCCTGGCATGCTGCGATTCATGGGATCGCAAAGAGTCGGACACGACTGAGCAACTGATCTGATCTGATCTGAGGAAATGATCTGTATGGTACCATAAAGGTGGATACTTGTCCTACATTTGATGAAACTTTGAACACAAGTTTGTGTGCACAACACACAATGAGGCCAAACTGAAAGGCTGGAGTTTGCAGAGAAAGGTTTGTGGCAGGGCCCTGCAGGGACATAGGTGATCAGGCTCTAAAAGCCCTGAACTCCCCAAAGGATTTCAGCAAAACACTTTTAAAAGCCAGGTGAGGGATGCGGGTCTCAGGGTCTGTAGTCAATGTGTGCCCAATTCTCTAATTAGCTGATGTTGAGGTAGCAGGGAGGTGTCACAAGGGTTAACATTATCAGTCCTCAGGCTCCAGGAGGCCTGGGGCTATGTGCTCCTGATCCTCAAGTAGTGAACATCTTCTATTTGTTGGAGAGGGAGGTTTTTTACATCTGCAAAACAACTCAGGAAATGGGCATCAAATACTATTATCTAGGTACTTCAGAGAAGAGCTAAAGCAGAAGATATGGGGGAAGGTCCCATGAGGTTACAATACCTGTAGAATGTGCAGCACCAAGGGTGAATTCTAATTATACTGTTGACTTTGGGGGATAATGATGCATCAGTGTAGGATCATCAATTGGATCAAATGTAACACTGTGATCTAGGGATGCCCACTACAGGGTGGGTTGTGCTTGTGTGGGGACAGGGGTTATCTGGGAACTGTCTGCCCTTTCTGCTGAATTTTGCTCTGAATCTGAAACTCCGAACAATAAAGTCTATTAATTTTTTAAAAAGTATTTTAAAAAAGAAGGTTTCCCTTAAAATTATTCAAAAATAAAAAAATCTCCTTGACACATCCCCTCCAATTTTCCCCCAAGATGGTATTTTTGAAGAATCAGGAAAAGAGACAGAGGACAAAAAGAAAATAATGGAACAAACCTCCAAACCTGAGGATTGAGCTCTCTGTGTCTTTGGTACCAGCTTTTCAATCTTCTTCATGAGTACAAAGAGAATAGAATTCATTTTCTTTTGTCCCAAGACTCAGGATCGTGAATAACCATTGACAGATGCTTGCCAAGACATGAAAATCATGGGACTGCATCTGACTCAAGCAGCAAAAGATACAAAACTGAGAATAGAACAAAGATGGCAAGACCTAAAATAGAAATTGGAGCCAATTCCATCACACTGCACCCCCACCCCCCACCCTGCCTTTCCTGAGCTGGCTCCTCACAGCACTTGGAATAAAGGTCCCAGTCCTTTCCAGGAGCTGCCTCCACACTCCTGTCCAATCTCACTTCCTACCAGTCCCTCCTTGCACCTGATTTCTTATTGTTTCTGCCTCAGGACCTTTGCACTTGTTCTTTTTGCCTGGACGATTCTCCTCCACCTGCATGACTTCCTGCCACCCATTCTAGTCTCTGATCAAATGTCATTTCTACAGAGAGGCCACCCTTGACTACAAGACTTTAAATATTAACTCCCTTCAACCTATTTCTCTTCCCTGCTTGACGTCTTTTCACATCATAATACATATTGCTCTGTCCTTCTGTTCCACATCTGTCTTCTCCATCTAAATGTGAGCTCTGGAGGACAGAGTTCTGTCATTGGGCTCTCTTATCTTCACCTCAGCATCCCTGACAGTGCCCAATGCACAGTAGCAAGTCCATATAACCATATTTATTGATTGAATTTGTTGCAACCAATTTCTATATGTCAACTTGGCAATTGCAGTAAATCCATTGTTTGATTTTCTAACAATCAAAAGAAACCTCAGTGACTATGAACCTCCCTGGGACAGCTCATGTATCTCCTCTGACGGAGGCGTAGGTGGCTGACAGTGCTACCGGTCTCATTTATTCCAGATCAAACTCAAACACTCATAATGTAAAGAATATCACATGCTTCCTCATGGAACTGAGACATACTTTTCAAGAGGATTAGCTTATAAGAGTCAGATAATCCCCCTGGGTTGAATAAATAGATCTTATAGAAATTCCTGGGGCACGTTCTACATAAGGCCTTTCGCTAAAATTAAATTAGCAACAAAATGAGCTTTTCTTGGGGGTAAATTCAAGTGGGTTTTCCTTTACAAGCTGTTTTAAACTATCATAATCTGATAGACAGGGTCCTCTCCCAGACACACAGTATTTCAAATGCCTCATTTTAGAAACACATGCCACCAAGGCCAGAAAGATGGGAACCCCCCAAATTTGCAAAGAGAGGCAGACTGGGGACTTGTTAAAAAGAACCTAAGAATTTCAGTAATTTAGGAAAACAATAGGATTCCCAGGTCACTCAGTAGTAAAGAGTCTGCCTGCCTAGGCAGGAGATGCAGGAGACATGGGTTCGATCCCTGGATTGGGAAGATCCCGTGGAGAAGGAAATGTCAACCCACTCCAGTATTCTTGCCTGGAGAATCCCATGGACAGAGGAGTCTGGCAGGTTACAGTTCATGGGGTCGCAAAGAGGTGGACACGACTGAGCGACTGAGCACTCACACACTTGCTCAGATTGGTGCCTGTGACAATGCGAAGCACACAGGGAAACAGTGATGTATTAAAAAAATCAGCCTGTCACTTGCCCCCGACCCTTCAACAAACCAAAACTGAGGTTGTGATTATGTCGCAATCCAGCAATGTTTGTCAATAACTGTCACCGGGGCAGTGACCTAAGCAAGGGCATGTCCACAGAGCACACGCAAGGCTGAGGTTTGCTTGCCTCCTACAAAAATGTTGGTCTTGGCGAGGTCAGCTGACCATCCTCCTCCCACTCAGGTGCAGCGCTGTCTGCTCCCGACTGAATCACACACTGTACAAATATTTTACTTTCATACATCATCTGTAGCAAGTGTAATACTGAGATTTAAAGGTAAATAGCTAGAGAAATTGCTGTTGCATTATCAGGCTGACATTCCTATCATCGCAAATCAAATTCTGCCATGTGCAGCCCAAAACAAATAGTGGTTTTAGTCAATGCCCCCCCTCCCACCCTTTTCTTTTGTGGCTTCCTGCAGACCATATATACAAGGCTTTGATTTTGGTCAACAAATAATCAAATAAGAAACTTATTTCATAAGGATTATTCCCAGTGAAGGGGTTGAACTCTTTATTGTAAAATCTTATTATTTCTTCCTGCTAGAAAGAGAACTAAACTGGGAGAATTGATATACTGGGTGTGATTTAGAACAAGAAGAGAGCAAATGAATTGGAATTTGAAAGCATGCTTGGCCCCTGAAAGGATCTGGTTTAGCCACTGCAGATGGCTCAACTGAAGGGCTTTGGCCTGAGGTGGCTTCTCTTCTGTGACTGTGAGAAGAAGGTGAAGCAGAGTGCCCAGGAATGAAAGCAAAATTCAAAATGGCGAGTCATTCACTTACTCATTCAATCATAATGAGGCCAACTCCATGCCAAATTCTGTGCTGGGTTTTGGGATAGAAAGCAGCCCCTTTGCCTGGTTACTTATATAAGGACGAATGATGCATAAGCACCTATGAATATGAAATAAAATTTATTACTTACACAATAAACAGTAAAATCACAGAGAAGGAGATGGTAACCCACTTCAGTACTCTTGCCTGGGAAATCCCATGAACAGAGGAGCCTGGCAGGCTGCCGTTCATGGAGTCTCAAGAGTCGGACATGACTTAGTGACTAAACCACCACAAACAGTGAAAGGATTCCCTGAGAAGAAAGACTCTGGAGTAAGGGCAAAACTTCGTGGGACTTTGAGGGTGTATCTGGGGTGGGGTTCCCCAGCATGGGCTAGAAGTTGTGTTGTAGGGCATTTCCCTGGGAATAGAGGTGGGAGTCCCTTGGGGTCACACAAGAGATAGGCAGGAGGGGCTCTAACATACTCACCAAAGAGTACCATCCCTACTCTGCTGGAGGGCAGAAGCTGTGTCTTAATCATCTTTGCAAACTGCATTCTGCCAACAATGAATTTACTCAGGCCCCTCCTACTGGCCTTCTGGTTCTGCTTCTCTGGAGAACTCTGCCTGATTCAGCTTTTGTTTTCTAAGCAGGAGTTTGGAATGATATGATATGTAGGAGTTAGCTTTTACCAGCTCACAGGAGCCAATTTTGGGCACATCTTTCTAGTGTTGTGTCCAGTCATGTCATGTTGGTAGCTTGAAACTAACCCATAATGAAAGTATTAATATTCACATCATAGAAATTGGCGAGCACTGGACACTAGGGCTTTTTTGTTTTTCCCTCTGAAAGTCAGTTTTACCAGCATACCACCAGGGCTAGTTCATCCTCACAGATCTTTTCTCAAATTGTTTGCTGTTCACAGCTATTGTACCACACCGACTTTAGAATGCTTTTAAGATTGTTGCTGGCATCATATTTAAGCTTATTTAATCTGGAAAGAATTGATATCTTCCAACTTACGACAGTCAATCTTACCCTTCTAATGAAAGGTGCATAGTTTGATTTAAGCCTTTCTAAATAAATCTCTTCAAAAAATGGTCAGTAGTTTTCTCTGTATGGGTCATATAAATTTTATAGGGTACTTGGTAAATGATATTCTAGACTGAAATTGTGATAAGTTTGCAAAATTATTGACCCAAAAGAAATGCAAATGAAAAGACACATACCTTAGATGTCCCTTGGAGAGCTGAATTTTATGCTCGTCTAGTGTTGACAACATCCTGCCTCATCTGACTCTAAAGAGGTGATAGACAAAGTTTGGGATGCTCATTCTCAAAAAGAAAACCGGGGCTTCCCTGGTGGGCCAGTGGTAGAGAATTTGCCTGCCAATGCAAGGGACGTGGGTTCCTCCGCTGGTCTGGGAAGATCCCACATGCTGTGGAGCAACTAAACCTGTGCGCCACAGCTACTGAGCCTGTGCTCTAGAGCCAGGGAGCCACAACTGCTCCTGAGTCGTGCACAACTCAGTCCTACTGAGTCCATATGCTGCAGCTACTGAAGCCTACACACCCAAGAGCCCGTGCTCCACAATTAGAGGCCACCACAGTGAGAAGCCCCGTGCAGCACACTGGACAGTGGCCCCTGCTCTCTGCAACCAGAGAAATAACGCACAGCAACAAAGATCAGCTCAGCCAAAAGTAAAAATACCGCGTAGCCACAAAGACTCAGCACAGCCAAAAATAAAATAATAAAAAGAAAATCAAGGGACAGAAGATAGGTCATACCAGGCAAAGCCAAAGGGTCTGGAAGCTTCATTCTAGAGAAGAGAAACCTAATGTATGACTTGATAAGTAATATAAAGATTCTTCTGAAAAAAAGTATACTAGGGAGCTCATCTAAGAATGAGGACTAGAAAAAGTGGAGAGGGAATTTATACAACAGTCAGAATTAGATGAACGGACATCAAAGATTCTTTTGACTATTGCAGGCCGAGATTTAAATTCTCTCTGATTGTGGTGAACTAACAAAAAGAAGCAGAAGTTTCAGTTCAATGGAAGGAAAATTCTAACTCTATTAATCCAAACAAGCAAAAAAACAATGGAATAAACACTGGAAAGGAGTTTGAATGAGGCTGGGTGTTCTCCAGCTGAATATTTAGTAGCAACCCTGGATCTGTGTCAGCACACTGGAAGGTGATGGTCTCAGTATGGCAACAGGGGTGTTTCATTTATCTGGCAAGATAGCATTAACAAACCAAGTCACACTGTGTGTCTCCGGTGGTGGAAGATGCATTCTCGGATTTGCCACAGCCCATCTTCTCTCTACTGCTTATCCTCTTTCCACTGGAAATCTGCTTTCATCACTTACACACCCTGGCTAGTTCTGAAGGCAGACCTACATGAAACCTCTGCTTTAAGCATTCAGTACTCTGAGGTTGAGGTATTAAAAAACAATCCCAGTCTTAAAGTTGCAAAAGCCTTAATGGAATTTTAAGTTGACAACTAAGATTCACATCTTGGACTTTTAATCTTTTTTTTCTAAACTTGCTAGCAAAATTCATATTCATTAGCGGTGATTCAAAAGTAACATTTGGGCTTCCCTGGTGGTTCAGAGGGTAAAGAATCTGCCTGCTAAGCAGGAGACCTGGGTTGGATCCCTGGGTTGGGAAGATCCCTTGGAGAAGGGGGAACGGCTACCTACTCCAGTATTCTTGCCTGGAGAATTCCATGGACAGAGGAGGCTGGCAGGTTATAGTCCATGGGGTTCCAAAGAGTTGGACATGACTGAGAGACTAATTTTCAGAAGTAGCATTTTGGGGTAGGTAATGTTTTCTGCTCCTAGTTGAGCATGGTAACATTTCTACTTTTAAGAATAAGTTTGCTGAACCACTTTCCTGGTTGACCAGGCCAATAAGTATTTGAGACCCAAGTTCAGTTCAGTTGCTCAGTCGTGTCCAACTCTTTGCGACCCCATGAATCACAGCACGCCAGGCCTCCCTATCCATCACCAACTCCCGGAGTTCACTCAAATTCATGTCCATCGGGTTGGTGATGCCATCCAGCCATCGCATCCTCTGTCATCCCCTTCTCCTCCTGCCCCCAAACCCTCCCAGCATCAGGGTCTTTTCCAATGAGTCAACTCT
This sequence comes from Bos taurus, assembly GCF_002263795.3. Lineage (NCBI taxonomy): Eukaryota > Metazoa > Chordata > Mammalia > Artiodactyla > Bovidae > Bos > Bos taurus. The sequence continues at coordinate 38,453,515 of NC_037353.1, read as the reverse complement.
TCACATAAGGTGGCCAAAGTATTGGAGTTTCAGCTTCAGCATCAGTCCTTCCAATGAACACCTAGGACTGATCTCCTTTAGGATGGACTGGTTGGATCTCCTTGCAGTCCTAGGGACTCTCAAGAGTCTTCTCCAACAGCACAGTTCAAAAGCATCAATTCTTTGGCGCTCAGCTTTCTTCACAGTCCAACTCTCACATCCATACAAGACCAATGGAAAAACCATAGCCTTGACTAGACGGACCTTTGTTGGCAAAGTAATATCTCTGCTTTTCAATATGCTATGTAGGTTGGTCATAACTTTTCTTCCAAGGAGTAAGCGTCTTTTAATTTCATGGCTGCAATCCCCATCTGCAGTGATTTTGGAGCCCCCCAAAATAAATTATCTCGCTGTTTCCACTGTTTCCCCATCTATTTCCCATGAAGTGATGGGACCAGATACCATGATCTTCGTCTTCTGAATGTTGGGCTTTAAGCCAACTTTTTCACTCTCCTCTTTCACTTTCATCAAGAGGCTTTTTAGTTCCTCTTCACTTTCTGCCATAAGGGTGGTGTCATCTGCATATCTGAGGTTATTGATATTTCTCCCGGCAATCTTGATTCCAGCTTGTGCTTCTTCCAGTCCAGCGTTTCTCATGATGTACTCTGCATATAAGTTAAATAAGCAGAGTGACAATATACAGCCTTGACGTACTCCTTTTCCTATTTGGAACCAGTCTGTTGTTCCACGTCCAGTTCTAACTGTTGCTTCCTGACCTGCATACAGGTTTCTCATGAGGCAGGTCAGGTGGTCTGGTATTCCCATCTCTTTCAGAATTTTCTAGTTTATTGTGATCCACACATTTGAGACCCAAAGATAATGATAAATAAAGACATGGTAAATTATTTGTTCTTAAAATACATTTCTAGAGACTAAGACAATCTTTGAATGTTTTCTGCAGGTACAGATGTTCTGGAGCCATTTTGACCATCACGTAACAAATGGGTAAACAAGAGTTCCACAGGCTCAGTTGCTATGAGGGATGCATTGGGAGATTGCGGTTGACATATGCACACAATTATGTATAAAATGGGCTTCCCAGGTGGCTCAGTGGGTAAAGAATCTGCTTACAATGCAGGAGATGCACGAAACGGGGTCTTAATCCCCGAGTTGAGAAGATTCCCCCGGAGGAGGGCATAGCAACCTACTTTAGTATTCTTGCCTGGAAAATCCCATGGACAGAGGAGCCTGGGGGGCTATCGTCCATAGGGTTGCAAAGAGTTGGACGTGACCGAAGCAACTGAGCACACACACAGTGCACATGTATAAAATAGACAACGAACTTAACTTATATGCAAGCGCTTTATATGAAACGCTGGGCTGGATGAAGCACAAGCTGGAATCAAGACTGCCAGGAAAAATATCAATAACCTCAGATATGCAGATGACACCACCCTTATGGCAGAAAGTGAAGAGGAACTAAAGAGCCTCTTGATGAAAGTGAAAGAGGAGAGTGAAAAAGTTGGCTTAAAGCTCAACATTCAGAAAACGAAGATCATGGCATCCGGTCCCATCACTTCATGGGAAATAGATGGGGAAACAGTGGAAACAGCGAGATAATTTATTTTGGGGGGCTCCAAAATCACTGCAGATGGTGATTGCAGCCATAAAATTGACAGATGCATGCTCCTTGGAAGAAAAGTTATGACCAACCTACCCAGCATATTAAAAAAGCCGACATTACTTTACCAACAAAGGTCCGTCTAGTCAAGGCTATGGTTTTCCAGTAGTCATGTATGGATGTGAGAGTTGGACTGTGAAGAAAGCTGAGCGCCGAAGACTTGATGCTTTTGAACTGTGGTATTGGAGAAGACTCTTGAGAGTCCCCTTGGACTGCAAGGAGATCCAATCCAGCACATCCTAAAGGAAATCAGTCCTGAATATTCATTGGAAGGACTGATGCTGAAGTTGAAACTCCAATACTTTGGCCACCTGATGTGAAGAACCTACTTATTGGAAAAGACCCTGATGCTGGGAAAGATTGAAGGCTGGAGGAGAAGGGGACAACAGAGATGAGATGGTTGGATGGCATCACCCATGCAATTTACATGAGTTTGAGCCAGCTCCAGGAGTTGGTGATGGACAGGGTGGCCTGGCAGGCTGCAGCCCATGGCGTTGCGAAGAGTCGGACATGACTGAGCAACTGGACTGAACTGATTGAGAACCTGCTGTATAGCACAGGGAGCTCTACCTAATGCTCTACGGAGACCTAAGTGGGAAGGAAATCCAAAAAAGAGAGGATGTATGTATCTGTATAGCCAATTCACTTCAATGTACAGCAGGAATGAATGCAACGTTGTGAAGCAACTATACCACAATAAAAAAGAAAAAAAGGTAATAACAAAGAAAGCAATCTTATAGATGTACATCCTAATCACAGAGGCAAATCACAATTATTGAACTTCCAGCCATGGTTCTTGACCTTTTGTATCAAATGGTAAGGCAAATGTAAAAAAATAATCTAAAACCGAGTACATGGACTCCTAAGAGGTCGGTGTCAGTGACTCAATCCACTTGGCAGGCTTGTTCTTGCTTTTGTCCTTAACTTCTTAGCTTCAACTTGGAATGAGATAATAAGGAGAGAAACAGCTAGATGGAGAGCAAATGTCACACCCTCAACATGGCTTTAATATTTAATAGATTAGAAACAATATAAATTTGGGTTGAAGAAACTGGTTCTTCTTTTCCTTTATATGCAGCATCAGAGTTCTAAACACAGTGTTTTGAAAGCCAGAGCCTCCTGAATAAGAGTTTAAAGTTATTTCTTAGAATTTGTTTCAGGAGTTTTGGATAGGGTCATATTTTGAACATATGTATAAAACAGCATTCCATAATTGATTTATTAACATATGAGGTCATGTTTATGATTTCTTTCTGAAATATTTAAAAGCAAACTATAACTGCATAATCCTATAAAATCTATTCATCACAAACCTGCTTCAAAAGTTCATAAAAAGCACCAAAAGAGCCAGCATATTGTATTTAGTTACGGTTGAAGTTTGTACTCCAAAGGATAAATGAATACGATTTGTATTTGCTATGGATTGGGCTGGGTTTTATTCACATTGTATTACATCTCAGGAGAGAGTTTGCTAAATAAGTCCAAATGGCAGAGATTCAGAAATCCAGAAAAATGCAAACATCACATTTTTTTTTCATGATGGACAAGACAGGAATGATTAAGAAATCCTTTAGAAAATATTATGTTTTCAAATGTTTTCAAAAGGCCACAAAATTCCTAAAAGCTAAATCCCTTCCCATCTCATTCATCTTTAACTATCCTGTCATTGGATGCGATCTTTGAGAATATAATGTGCATGCCTTGCTCTGCTAAGCTCTTTTAATTTAGGTTTCATGTATCCTTTATATTCAGATATATTTACTTGTCACCATTCCCTGCTGATTTCAATGGTTACCAGAGAAAAGCCCTATGTTGGCTCAAAGATAGGGTTGGCAATTTTATTTGCAGTATAATATCTGGGTTTTCAGAAAACCTCTTCTTACTTCAAAATTGATCCCCCCAAAGTGTGTATGAATATCTCACCTCTTTTATCAAGGATGTCTGGAAGAGGTAACATATTGAGTTTAGTGCGGTGTGTGCATGTTAAGTGGTGTCTGACTCTTTGTGACCCCATGGACTTTAGCCCGCCAGGCTCCTCGGTCCATGGGATTTTCACAGCAATAGTACTGGAGTGGGTTGCCATTTCTTACACCAGAGAACATTTCCGATCCAGGGATCGAAACTTTGTCTCCTGGGGCTCCCGCGTTGGCAAGCAGATTCTTTCCCATTGTGCCATTTATTATGTTGGGAAGCCCAACAAAATGAATTAAATTTACATTTAATTTTACAATTTACTCTGAATTGTAAATGACTGCTCTTAGGTCTCTTAATGAGAATTGCTTTTACTGGAGAGGAGGGTAGAGTTCTGGCACTTAGAGGAATCTTTGGAATGGGAAAGAGAACATTTTCTGGGAAAGGACAGAAGTCAAGAAAAGAGAGTCTGCAGGTATTGAAGACTAGCCTGTTGCACAGTTTTTCTGAGAAAGGAAGTAAAGAAAGTGACAGGGCCTGAGACCAACTAATTGCAACACGTGGACCTGTTTCATCCAATTGTAGTCTTGAGAGAGTCCTTTTTTAAAAATTTTATTTTACAGATAGGAGAAGTAAAGCACATACTTTTTTAGTGGATAAAATCATGACTGTCATGCAAATAAACACATCAGAGGTTTTATTTAATTCGTTAGTTAATGAGAGCGCCAGCAAGATGTAATAGGTATAAGAAAAAAGCCTTTGAATCAAATTGATCAAGAGTGCTGAAGTGATTTTGCTCATAAATGCAAAACTAGTCAATAGCTACATGGTAATAACCTCTTGCATCTCCACAGGGATAAAGCTCATTTACATCTGCATCGGCAAGAATCATTTGCATCACTCTAAGTTTCCTGCAATTTATAGAGTTGCAAAAAAAAACACAAAACAATGAAAGGTGTAGACCCCTAAGAATCAGAGAACCCCCTGGAGGATCTGTCTAGATTGGGTTTTCTTAATCTCATTTTGGGCCAAACAAGTTTTCACAGTGGAGGGCTATCTTGTGTGTAGTAGGATGTTTTACAGCATCTCTGCTCTCTTTCAGCTAGATTCCAGGAGCAACCCCCAAGTTGTGATGACCAAAAATGTCTGCTGAAATTGTCAAATATCCCTTGGGGGACAAAAATCACCCCAGGTTGATATACTGGTTTAATAATCTCCAGCATTCCATTGAAAGGATACCAGTCCACCCTGCCCATTTCCAGGTCTCCCAAGATTTTTCCAGACAAAATGAGATTGAAAAAATTAAGTATCTTGGTCAAGATTACATTACTACAAGGTGGTGGAACAAATTATTTAATCCTTCCACACTGTGTTTCTTTTTCATTCTGCCACTATGAAAATAGGAATTGGTAATATTTAGCTCTTCACTTGAAAATTTCCAAGTATTATAATCCAAATAATTCTGGACTTTCTGGTACTAAGAAATAATTTTTGCTTGGTGTCACTATTAAGAAAAACAAAGATTTAATCCAAAGGTCTAGGAAAAATAATGTCTTCACTGAAGTCTCTTGATGAAGTAGAAAATGAGAATTTCATTGCATAAAAAATAGCAAAGCTACTTAAAACTCTTTATAGGCATCTACCTTTCGAAACCATCCTCATGTAGTTTTATAGCAGCTTCCCTAATATCTCTTCTGTCTCTCTGATGCTTCAGCTTGCTTTGTTGTCATGATTTTAAGCTTCTTGCTTCATTGCAAAAAAAAATTTTGAGATGAAGTGAGAGGTAAGAAGTAGGTTTATTTAGAGAGAAACACACATCACAGGCGGAGTGTGAGCCATTTCAGAAGGTGAGAGAGAACCTTGAATACAGCTTGCTTAGTGTTTATAGGCTGAGTAATTTCATAGGCTAATGAGTGGGAGGACTATTCCAATTATTTTGGCAGAGGGGTGGGGATTTCCAGGAATTGGGCCACCATCCACTTTTTGACTTTTTACGGTTGACTTCCGAACTGCCATGGCACCGGTGGGTGTGTCATTTAGATGCTGTTGCTCTTCAGTCTCTTAGTCCTGTCCTCCTCTTTGTGACCCCGTGGACTACAGCACACCAGGCTTCCCTGTCCTTCACCGTCTTCTGAGTTTGCTCAAATTCATGTTCATTGAGCTGGTGATGCCATACAACCATGTCATCTTCTGTCATCCCTTTCTCTTCCTGGCTTCAGTCTTTCTCAGGATCAGGGTCTTTTCTAATGAGTCAGCTCTGTGTATCGGGTGGCCAAAGTTTTGGTGCTTCAGCTTCAGCATCAGTCCCTCCAGTGAATATTCAGGGTTGATTTCCTTTAGGATTGACTGGTTTGAATCCTTGTTGACTGAGGGACTCTCAAGAGTCTTCTCCAACACCACAGTTCAAAAACATCAATTCTTTGGCACTCAGCCTCCTTTATGGTCCAACTCTCACATCTGTACGTGACTACTGGATAAAAACCATAGCTTTTATGAACCTTTCTTGGCAAAGTGACGTCTCTGCTTTTTAATACACTGTCCAGGTGTGTCATAGCTTTTCATCCAATGAGCATATTGTGAGGTTCAGGGTGTACTGGAAGTCGAATCTTCTGCCATCTTGAATTTATTTGGTTCCGATCAGTTCACGTTGTGTCCTTGGGCTATGCCCTTCTTTTAAAGGTAGTGACCCACTCACTTCCTCCTGTTTCAGCTTCTCTCGTATCTCTTAGTCCCATGCTCCGGAGAGAAGCAGCACTATGCCCTTATGAAAGTTAATTTTGTTTTCCTGCCTTTGTTTTTTAATTGATTTCTTCATCCCTTACTCTGATCCACAGGACAAAGAGGCTGAAGGGGAGAATAAAGAACAAAGCTGTGAATCCTTACATTTTGGTATTTTTAACCATATGCAAAAATAAAAAATCCTTTCAAAATGAGAAGGTAAAGAATAATACTTTGAGAGGCTGTCCAATCAATGAATCTAGAAGCAGTGACACTCCAGGAGCAATACGCACTGCTAATGCCCAGAGCTTGGTTTCTAAATACCAAGATATCCATTAACAGGAACCAGGGCTCTTCAGAAAAAGGCGCTGGGGGAGGAAAAAGCACAGAGTGAGCCTGGAACATCTTGAACCAGAAAGGGAGGAAGGGCTTAAAGATGAATGATGGGGACATGTCAAAAAAATGCAGGAGCCAGCTTTAAAAGAGTTCCCATTGCCAAATTTAAAACAATTTGAGCAGCAGAAAGAATAATGGCAGTTAAGGATCATAGCACAAGGAATTCGTGACTCCATAGTGATACTCAAAACAAAAAGTAAAACAAACCTTTGGGTGCTGGGAAAAGGAGAAGGAAAAGATTTTCTTTACCAAAAAATACTAACTAATAAATGTAAAAGGAATGATAGAGAGCGTACATATAGTTTTTCTGCAATTATTTTAATTCCTCTCATTACCAAAGTAATTATATATATTTTTAAACAAAAAATTATATCGATCCATCCATGTATATATACTTGGATTTTATATTTACATGAATCTTTAGGTTCATCTACTAACATGAATTTGAATAAAATTTGAATAAGTTACACAACTTATTTTATATATTTTATTTCTATGTCTGCCTAGATTTCTTTGTTTAGGCTTAAGAAATTTAATTTAACCATGTGTTAATTGTGGTCACTTTTAAAAGCATTTCTTTGTCATGTTAAAATTGACCTCCTTGTTAGTAACTTTCTTTGTATATCTGAACTGTTTCCTCCAGATCAGTGCAGAGACATGGACTGCCTGATTCAAAAGATGGAGATAGTTTTGGATTTTGGGTATAGATTTTCCAGAAAAACCATGTGGCAGTATTTCCCTCCAGCAGTGAGCTCGCATGATGTTCTGATTTATGAATGGTGGCAGTCACGCTGGTTCCCACTTCCTGGGCACTTGCACTGCACCCCACAGTCTGTAGACATCTTTCCTATCGTCCTCCCAGCCACCTTGCAAGGTTGGTCAGCTTTTCCCCATAAAAAACAGGATCTGAAGCTGGAACTGGAGGTGCTTTTTCTGGGTCCCTAGAGCCTGTGCTCTTTCCGCTTGACCGAGCTTCCTGGCTCTGTGTGTTAAAAACACGGTCTCATTCCTTGAGAGTCTGTCTCTCTCCATGTCTAATTTTCACAAACTGTAACTTGTCCTTTACTCAGGGGAAGGAATAGTCTGCTTTCTCATCCTGTTTTATTCAGTACTTAGTTTGAATCCCATTCCCCAGAAAGCTAGCTGAACCGAACACTTGCTCCTCCACACCTCATACAGGGATGTGTGGACAGGACAATGGCACTCATTTGATGCCTCCAAGTCTAGTCCAAAACCGAACGATTCTTTCTCCCCATTCCATATTCTTCATCTACCTTTATCCACAGGGAGGACCCTGGTTCCCAACAATACGAGCATATTTGCTTGTTTTCTCAATCTTAAGATACAAAATTTCAGAATCATTCTGTCAATATCACTATCAGACAACAAATCTACTGAGTAAACTGAGTTCCTTAAAATTCCTTTATATCCTTCGCTTATATCCCACTGAGGGTGTCCAGTCAGAGGAAGGTGCTCAGCACTTACTCAGATTAATTCTTCATTTATCCTGTGTGGTTATGTTATTAATTTTGTATATGGTTAGAGCAATTGTTTTCCATTTGTCTTCAAATGTAGGATCTTCTCCATCTTTTCTGATGCAACCCTACATCTGAATATAAACATGATACAAAAATCACAACTATATACTCAGAGAAGTCTTATTTCCTCTCTGTCCAACTCTGTTTCCACCTACTTCTTATAAACAGCCAATGTGACTCACTTCTGGCTTATGCCAGAAATCTTATTTTCCCTTCTGTCTTATGTACAAGTAGCACATTGTATACATTCTTTTTCACCTAGCTTTTTTCTCACTAAATATATTTGGAGAATTATATCAGTTCATAGAAATCTTCTTTATTTCTTTTTTAAAAGATCTGCATACAGCTCCCCTGTGTGGCTGTACCATTGTTTATTCAACCATTCTCCTAAGTATTGGCATTTACACAATTTCCAACAATTTTCTAGTAGAAATCACAACTTCAATACTTTTTTGTACTCCTACAGGTATATCTTCAGAATAATTTCTTAGAAGTGGATTTCTGGGCCAACAGGTAAATGCATTCATAATTAGAAGTTGCCTCCTAGCAATATAAGAGAATCCATTTCCTCAAAGTCTCATCAAGAGGATGTTATCAAATTTCTGACATTTCGCCTGTCAGTTTCAGGAGAAATTACACCTCTGTGCAGCTTAATTTGTATTTCTCTTATCATAAGTGAGGCTAGATATTTCAGTGTACATGTGTCATTTGTATATGTACATTTGAATACATTGCGTGTACGTTTATACATCCATATATCTTTTCTGAATTTCCTGTTTATCTCCTTTGCCCATTTTTCTATTTAGCTTTTTTTTTCTCCCATAATTTTTAAGAGTGCTTTATGTATGTAATGGATATTAACCTTTTGTCTGTGATATATGTTGCAACTATTTTATTCCAGTTTAACATTTGTGTATTGACATATGATCTTTTCTTAATGCACAGATTTTTTAAAACTCAACATTTTCTTTGTTGCATCTGGATTTGGAGTCATAGTTAGAAAACCTTTCTCCGTGTCCAAGTTTTATAATGAAATTCACCTGTGTTTTATTTCAATACATATATGGTTTCATGTTTTACATGAAAATTTCTCACTCAGTTGGAGTTTATTTCTGTATGTGGTATAAGGACAAAGATTTAAAAATTAATTTTAAGGTTGCCATTTTCGTGGCTTGAGGTTTAAGAACTTGCTAGAATGTATAACTTATAAAAATGCAAGAGCTATGAGGATAAGGGCTTCCCCTTGTGGCTCAGTGGTAAAGAATCCACCTGCCAAGCAGTAGACATGGGTTTGATCCCTGGGTTGGGAAGATCCCCTGAAGGAAATGGCAGATAACTCTAGTATTTCCTCTGACCTGGGAAATCCCATGGACAGAGGAGCCTGGCAGGCTACAGTCCAAGAGGTTTCAAAAGAGTCAGACATGACTTAGCGACTAAATAGCGACAACAACATGAGGATAAGGGATGATGAAGTAGCAACATCAGTGTGAGATTCACATGCACAGGAGACCTTCTCTTTCTGAAAAGGGCAGGCTGGTCCCCAAACATCACCTTTCAGAAGCCTACAGCATTGCATGGAAGGTGTGAGTTGGGACTGGGCCAAATTGCTGGTGGCCAGGCAAACTGCTTTCTGGCAAGAGGGTAACAAGGCAATGAAGAGAAGTCAGGGAAGGAGGGAAATCTGGGTTGATCAGTGATGGGTTCAAAGGAAGGGGAGTTACCTCCCACTGAGTTGTGGAAGCTGAGAGGGGCATCGCTGCAGTGATGCCTCAAAAAGCCAAACTGGTGAAGATCAGAGTTGGGGTAGAAGATACGGGTCATGGGGTGACCAGGAAGCCCACTGGGAAGAAGGTGGGGCTGGTGGCCATGGTGCTCTGCCAAGATGACTCTTGTTAGTCTGAGTTCTGTGATCTGGATCTAAAGGGTTGGCTTGAACCCAGCATTTCAAGTGATCTGCATTCTCCAAACTCAGGGGTGGGAAGAGAAACCTTGGCCGTCTGAGGGAGTTTTATGGATAATCCCCAAGAGCATTCAAAAATTCATCGTACAGAGTGGAACACAACTTGCAAGGATTTAGAGAGATTTCTGACACAGACCATGAAATCTGGCTCACAGAGACATCTATGAGTCAGGGGTGTTCCTCTAAGCAGAAAAGAACTAGTTTTCACAAAGTGAGTTATTGCTGGATATGAGACCAAAAGAAAGTTAGTCTTTTACCATATTAATAGAGATGCCACTGCTTCACCCATTGTCTCCTGTCCTCTCTGTGGCTGGGGCCTCTGACACCAGGATGCAAAGATAACCCAGAGGCCATGTGCTGGCATGTAGCCAAACCAGGATTGAGGACCCCTGGTCTTCTATTCACAATCTAAAGAAAGGCCCAATACAATACTTTTCACTTTAAAATGACATTGCCTGTGAATCAAAGTCAAGAGGGCCTTGTGATGGGTTCAAAATCCCATTTCAAATATCAGGGAGAGAGAGGGCTGAGGAGCCCCTGATAAGCTTACGCAGCATTCTTGAAATGGGATCCAAACTAGGTACAAGGGGAACAGAGTGAGAGCAGGTCCTCCCTCTCCTGAATAAGAAGTGGGCTGTAGCCTGAGTGCAGGAAGCATCCTGGCCTGGGGCAAGAGAGAATCAGAGAAAGGACATCCAATTCAGGCATGCCTTGATCCTTGCTTTGTAACTCTGCACAACTGGGTCTGGTGAGCTACAGGCCCTCATTTGTAGGGGGAACAGATGACTAACCTTGCTTGCTGGTTGGGAGGACTATGAAGGTGTCAGTCCCTCAGTCATGTCCGATCATGTCTACTCCATGGACTATAGCCCACCAGGTTCTTCTGTCCATGGGATTTTCCAGGCTAGAATACTGGAATGGGGAGCCATTTTCCAGCCTTCTCTAGGGGATCTTCCCTACCCAGGAATTGAACTCAGGTCTCCCACTTTGCAGGCAGATTCTTTACTCTCTGAGCCACCAGGGTAGCCCAGGAGGACCATAGGAGACATATCTGTAAACTGCAAGGCAAGTGCCCAGAAAATGGAAACCAGCATGACTGTTACTTTGTATAAATCACAAGATCATGAAAGCCCTTTGCTGGAGGGAGATATTGGTACATCGTTTTTCTGGGAAATCTATACCAAAAGTTCTAAAAAAATGTCTCCATTCTTTGAATCAGCCATCCTATTTCTTTACATTTATCTGAAGGAAACAATCGAGATGAACATAGAAAATTATGGATTAAGATGTCCATGTTAGCATCATAAATAAATGATATTTTAAATTTAACATAATTGAGAAACAATTAAAATATAGTTAACGTTTTCAAAGTTAGCAAAATGCTAGGCAGAAAAAATAATTAATGAAACATTAATTTTCAAACTTCTTTAGTAGAGAAAGAAACTCAAAAATCTTGTACAGAATCAGAACAGACATATAAACATATATACACACATACGTTCACACCTGTGTGTATACATATAGGTGTGTATACACACATATATACATGGATATGTTCACATCCACATGTTAATATATACCCACACATATACATATATATGAAGATGAATGTATAGATATATATAGAGAAATACAGATTTATTATTAAATATATATTTCTTTACATTGGTAAGTAGGAAAAATTATTCAAAGTCATAAAGACAAAATGTAGATGAATTCTACCGAAGTATTAACAGCCATATGCAATATTGGGATAGTCTCTTACTTTGTCTTTACTCCACAGATATTTATTACAAGTATAATTGAAATTGTCTTCTACCAGGACAAAAATACATGTTTGGCTTCTTAATAAACATAACAAAAATCAATCTTGCTATCTAATCCTAACTTGGCAGCCACAAGATGTAAATTTCTGTTCAGTCAGCATAGAGCTCTTTTCAATCAGCTCTTACGAGACAGCTCATTTGTGAATGGACTGCTCTGTATTGCCCATCAAGGCATGATTGAGACTACAGATGCTTGATGGAGATGCCTAAAACTTTTCTTCTCAGTCCTTATGCTCCAACCTGATGTCAAATCGAATTACCAGACCATAATGTAGATATAACCTCTGCTAAAAACAACTCCAATTAAACACTGTGTCTTTCTATCATAGGCTGGAATTAGAAGCATTAATGCAAATAACATGTCTGCATTTTGCATAACTTACTTTTTAATAAAATTCATTACCCTGTTAAATGCTATTTGATGAGGAGATATATATATATATATATATATATATAAAATAAACTTTAAGATTTAGTACCAAGGAATTTGCCCCTCCCAAAGAAGTGGTAAACTGCTTTTTACCAGCATTGAAAGGTATGTATCTTGATTGATTTTCCTTTTTCCTTTGGCTATCAGGAAGCTCTCCTGGTGGCTCAGATAGTAAAGAATCCAGATTATGGATTGCTGTCATTCCCTGGTGGTCCAGTGGTTAAGACTTTGTGTTTCCAACACAGGGAGCATGGATTTGATCCCTGGTCAGGGAACTGAGATACCACATGAGCACCGTGGCCCAAAAAAGGCATTAAAATAACAAAAGACAATTGAGATAAAAAAGTGTAATAAATGTGCTCAGGCAGAGACTTCCCAGGATAGGTCTGTGATAGTAACTCAGAACAAGCCTGGTCCTCAGCCCTGTTGTTCTAGAAACAGGATACTTTCTAGAAAATAAGTCACAGAGAGATGATTATTCTCTTAAGCATTATATTAAACTAATCAAACTTGTAAGAAACCAATAGTGATATTGTTGTTGCTTAGTCACTAAGTCGTGTCTGACTCTTTGCACCTCCGTGGACTACAGCACGTCAGGCTTCCCCGTCCTTCATTATCTCCTGTTGCTCAAACTCAGGTCCAATGAGTCGGTGATGCTAATAACTATGATCATAACGACTAACATTTACTGAATGCCTGTTTTGTTAAATACTTACAAGCAACCAAATATATTGAATAGTTGATTCTAGAACAATAAGAGTTTATTTGTCTCTTGGAGACTACTTGAGTCAACCAAATTCACAAGAGACCGATTTTAATAATCATGATAGCAATTGTTCCCCTTGTGAAATTTTCTTACAAGCAGCCAAGACAAACTGAATCGTGGTTAAGAGCAAAGTATTTGAACTTGTGTCTGAGTGTAAGACCCAGCTCTGTTACTTAGTCAATGTGTAACTTTGGGCAAATTACTTCACTTTTCCATGCGGGTTTCCTCATCTATAAAATCGAGATGATTACAATACTAATACGATACTCTCTAAGCACTGGTGGGGAATGATGTATGTAGATAGTCAGCATAGAAACTAGAGAATAAATCAGTGGAAGTCTTGATGATGAGTGGATGCGGAGGGGAAGATAAGAGAAGTCCCATGGGAAGCCAAGTCATAATTAGAAAGATAATCCAAGAGCAAGGATGGATTCAGAACCAAGGGAAGTCATCAACTATCTTAACAAAGTTACTCCTCACTCACTTGGCTTGACCAGTCTCCCCATTCCTGGGCCTGAAACTTCCAATCAGAGTGCGAGGCCCATACAGTGTTGATTCTGTCTGTACCTCTTTTTGGCTGGAAGTTAAGCATAGCCCCAGAAAACACAGCCCCCAGTGTGCTGCTCACTCACCTTCCCGCCCCGCCCCCCGCCCCGCATTCAGCTTCCTTTCACTGCATAGACTTCCTTCTCCTTGAGAAAGGGATTCAGGCATGTTGGCACCATAATTTTTTCCTGATCATGTTCATGGACAATATTGTTGTCACACTCCCTCAAGCTTGCATGCTATTTTTAAAAGGGATATCATTTTTAAAATTGTGTTGATTTTTACCCATTGTGTGATAATGGATAAACTTTTGGTCCACTTCTTGTGATTAGTTTAGCCCTTCATGCTGTTCCTCCAGGTATCTATGTTCTTTGGGGTTTTGTTTTGTTTTTTACTGGAGCTTGCTTCATATTCTTTCCTTTCAGCTTTGAAAATAATCAGGCAGAGTGTTAATATTTTAAAAATTATAATCAAGAGGATTTGTGAAAACATATTTCAAAAACTTCTAAATAATGAATGCATTGGCCAAGGGAAAAATGATTTTATTAATTTTAAAACCTACACACCTGTTCACTAGTGGGAAAAGCAGAGGAAACAAAAGCTGGTTTAAAAGCACTAATGGTGATACCATCTCAGCAAGACCATGTGGTTTTTCTTTACAAATCCAAGAGAAAGAGCCAAACTCTAAGAAACCAGAGTTGATCACCTTAGTATAGAGAGAAGTCATAGATTATTTTCTTCTTCTAGTGAAATCCTATTCAAATTGAGTATTTATATTCTTCCTTTCACTAAAATGCAATTGAAAATGAATATGAATCTTGTGGGGATTTAAGCATTGCATATTGTCTGGTTGATAGTCATTTATAAAAGTCAGGATATTTTATATCCCATCAGGGCTTAATTAGGTTTATAAAGATCACTGGCAGTTGCAACAGAAATATTGTATTTTTCCTTCCCCCGATGACTTTCCCTAGTTCTTTTATGGGGGCCTTTAAAACTCATTGAAGTCTTGCTGAAGTTCATCATAAAGATAGATACCGACCATTCTACTGGGGAATTTAATCTTCTCCACTTTCCCTTTTGCCCTCCAAATTTCTTGGAAAACCATAAGCAGGTCAGTTTCAAATTCCACCCCTTCTCCTAATAGACTTTTGAAAGGAAATGCCCTCCAAACAAGGAGGTAATTGAAAATACACACTAAACTCAAGACATCTGCACTCAGAGAATTTCAGCTGATTTAAGCCAAAGAATAAAAAATGAACTGTTTGGTAACTCCAAATGATGGAAAATGCTGACAAATGGTATCTTTGCACAAGCAGTCTTAACACTCTGACTGTGAGGGTGACAAATTGAACAGATGGCACCTCTAAATGCAAGACTCATGTAATCTATTTCCACTCATGTTTTTTTGTAAACTTTTATTTTAAATTTGGTGCTAAGAACAAAAAAAAGGTGGGGGGGTGTTAATGGCACCATCGCAGGACAAACTTGCACAAGCTTCTCTTTAAGAGCTTGACTAGTGTGCTTCTAATTCAGCCTAGATTCAGAGGATCTAATTCTCTGATCCTCGTCCTGTTTTTAGTCTTTCTGGGAACCAATTAGAGTGAGATTTCAGGGGAATCAGGCTGTTCAGCCAGATAATGACTGTATTAGGGTCTGTACTGGGACAAGACCTCTGAGGCCCTTGACATCAAAATGGAAACCCCTAGTGGTTCTCTGCTGGTCTGTCTGCCCCGTCCCATTGTGGATTGTATCAGTGACAAATTTATTGAACTGAAACTATGAATAAAGGGCAAGACAGAAATCTTACGTTGTGACCCTTTATATGTGAAAGACAACACATTGACTTAATTGTCAACTAAGACTTAATTGTCAAAGCAAATTGTCAAAACATGTCCATCTTAAGTTTAGCTGTTAAGTTTTGAGCTGGATTCTAATGTGGGAATATTTTAGAATGTTGAGACTCTACAAATTCCATCCCTCTGGTTATGTAATATAATTAGTTGGTTTTGTTGTGTTGCTCACAGAACAGGTATTTCGGGAACCAGGTTTTTATCTTGACGTGCGTTTGTGTCTTACCTTCTACAACCAAATCTTAAGGGTCCTCAGAGCAGGGACTGTATCTTTTACTTCTGTATGTATATCCCCACTGCCCCAGTTGTGTGGATCAGATGAAGTACTCACTAAATGCATGTAACAGAACTCTGTGCTCAGTCACTTCAGTCGTGTCTGACTCTTCGCAACCCCATGGACTGCAGCCCACCAGACTCCTCTGTCTATGGGATTCTCCAGGCAAGAATACTGGAGTGGGTTGCTATGCCCTCCTCCAGAGGATCTTCCCAGTCCAGGGATAGAACCAGCATCTCCTTCATTGCAGGTGAGTTCTTTACTGCTGAGGCAGCAGGGAAGCCCCAGTTAAACTCTAGTCAAGTTTAAAACAGGGGTGGAAAGATCACTGCAGATAATTTATAAACATAAAAATCTAGAGATCAAATGTTCAGGCAAGTGAGGGCTGAGCAAAAATAACTCTAGACAAAAGTGAATGAGCCGTGTTCTAAGTAAACTTCAAATCTCTTCCTGTTGATGCATGTCAGGTGTTAGCTGCTAAAAACATCATTATTTTTACAAAATAACTAGGTAACCCCTTGGAAGTTCAAACGCATCCATCAAAATTGCCACTCTACTCTCTGCTGGTCCTAGGAAACGGCTGTATCAGTTGGATATTTAGGTGCAAACAAGGCACAGACACTGACACTGAGTAATTCAAGTTCCAAACGGAACTGGGCAAATCATGGCAATTCTGGGGTGGGGAGGGACTCAGAAAATGGCTGCAGGGAGGCAACCAAAAGCAAGGGCCAGATGATGCTACAGAACCAGGCTGGTAGATACCACTGTGGCAGTCACGGGGCACAGATGCCAAGGTTCATCCCACAGTGCCCTCCACCACCAGTGCTGGACGCTGGATACTGCCCCCTTGAGCCACGAAATGGCCAGCGCTGGAGATTAGATGCAAATTTTGCTGCTGATGTCAAATTCCAGTCCCCAGGTAGAATCCGCTTCGTGGCTGCACCAGCTTCTGATTTGAGATGGAGGGCTTCCTACTACACGATCGGTGGACATGAAGCTACCTGCTGGCCCTAAAAGCAAGGGAAGGTGGCAGACAAGAACCGAGCACTTGGAGCTCCAATAGAAAGAAGAGGACTGTATGTCATATGACTTGAGCCTGTTCTAGGGAGTTGTAATTTCCAAGCATAGTTGTTGCTGTTGTTCAGCTGCTAAGCTGTGTCTGACTCTTTGTGACCCCATGAACTGCAGCATGCCAGTTTCCCTGTCCTTCACTATCTCCTGGAGTTTGCTCAAATTCACATCCATTGAGTCGGTGATGCCATCCAACTATCTCATCCTCTGTCACCCCCTTCTCCTCCTGCCCTCAATCTTTTGCAGCATCAGGGTCTTTTCCAATGAGTTGGCTCTTCACATCAAGTGGACAAAATATTGGAGCACCAACTTCAGCATCAGTCCTTCCAATGAATATTCAGGGTTGATTACCTTTAGGATTTATGGGTTTGATCTACTTGCTCTCCAAGGGACTCTCAAGAGTCTTCTCCAGAACCACAATTTGAAAACATCAATTCTTCAACACTCAGCTTTTTTTATGGTCCAACTCTCATGTCCAAGCATAGGAGGGAGTTCAAATACCAGCACACAAAACTGAAAACAAATGTTCATTACATTCATCATTTCATCAAATCTGGAGCTCTCTGCAGGACTGGCTGTCTCCTCACTTTCTCTCCACTGTCCCTCCCAACTGATACCTTGTAACAGTCCATTCACCTACTTATGTCCTCCTTAACCCATTGCTCCCAGAGAGCAACGGTTCTATCTCTTTTCTCTCGTGTTCTCAATGCCCACCCCGGTCCCAGGCACGGAGTCAATAGATAGTTGATTGATGGGGATGCATTGGTCTCCTTTGAAGCTGGTCTCTAGGACAATTACACAGAAGGAGAGCTGGGGCAGCTAGAAAAATTCCTGTCTTTAAATTTCCTAACCACAGGCTTCAGAACATCTGTGTCAGGAAATATACCCAAATATTTGTGTACATATGTGTGTGTGTGTGTGCATTTCTCTAGGAAGAGAATCCATTTTCTCAGAGGCATTGAAGATGCCAGAAAGAACCCTTAATATGTCTGTTTATGTTTAATGCCTGCATAAAGGTAGGCAATGCTCACTAAGAATACTCTGAAAACACTTCAAAATCCCACAGTAGGGTGTTTCTCTGGAACAGATCACTGTGTTCCTGTCTTTATATGTATATTTTTAGAAGATAAAATGTCAGTACATATGCATTTATTGAGCTAATAAAATTATGGAATTGATAGCAGGAAAGGAGCTTAAGACACAAGCGTGAAATCAGGGTCTACTATTAGTTGCCCATCTTGGATAATTAGCCAGCTTCTCTGAACCTTGCCTTCTTCATAGAGAAGGTACATGTAACTCCTGCTTCAGAAGGTTGTGTGTATGTGCGTATGTGCTAAGTCACTTCAGTTGTGTCCAACCCTCTGTGATCCTATGGACTGTAGCCCACCAGGCTCCATGGGATTCTTCAAGCAAGAATACTGGAGTGGGCTGTCATGCCCTCCTCCAGCGGGTCTTCATGACCCAGGGATCAAACCTATGTCTCTTATGCCTCCTGCATTGGCAGGTGGATTCTTTACCACTAGCGCCACCTGAAGTGGTCTGAGGAAGCATTCGGCAAAGACTTAGAGCTCAACAAACAATATTTCCTTTCTCTCTATTCAAAATAGCTAACAATCACACAGGCAAGATTTCTGAATTAAATTTCCTCCTGTCTTAGAAAGAAGTCGAGTGTCAGAAGACTGCATTGTTCTTTGCCTCTGGTATTAGTGCCTGGTTATCTAGTGTTGGGATTTGTGTCTCCACTTTCACTGAAGACTAAGGAACAGAGTGGCATGTCAGTTGCCTGAAGAAGGGGTCTGATTGTCCTTATGGTCACTGAGATGTTGGCATACTACTCAAACTCGTCCCTAAATCAGTAGCATCGTCATCATCACTTGGGAGCTTTTCAGACATGTGGACCTCAGACCTACTGATTGAGAGTCTGCATTCAATCGGATCCCCAGGTAAATCATACACACATTAGAGTTTAAGAAACATCATCCACAGCAAAAGTTCTAAGCCTTAATTGTACATTTCAATCACCTCAGGAGTTTTTAAAACGATTGACGTCGGAGCCCACCTCCAGTAATTCTGGTTTAATTGTTATAGGATGTTACTGAGCAAGGGGAGTTTAAAATGCTTCCCAGATGATTCTAATGGGAGCACAATTTGAGAACCACTGCTCTTTTGCACATTGAACATGTGGTCCCCCTGCCTTTTCTTGAATACATTCAGGGATGGTAACATTCAGGCCATGAGAGTGCAGTGTGCCACTTGATGCTAAATTGGAGAAATGTACCTTTGGGTAGCTTTTATCTTCTTGGCCCAGCTTCTATCCTGGGAGGATTTAAAGAAAGTGTCCAGTTCCTGTTAGGGTGACCAGCTCATCCTGATTTGCCCACAACCTTCCCAATATTAGCTCCGAAAGTCCCTTGTTCCAGAAGACCTTAGTCCCTGGCAAACTGAGATGGTTGGGACAGTGTCCTCCTTCCAAGTCTGTTCTTCCTGAGGCTAAACATGAATCCTTTCTTAAATGCATTGATCAGTTCTTACCTTCCTAGGGAAACATCTACATCTGTGGTCCTGTGGTCCCAAATCCATCAATGCAACTGAGAATGGCACTGGATCTTAAGAAAGGAAGCTCAGAAAAGAATTGTGATCCAAGTCAAGTAAACTGGTCCTTGAGGGGCTTCTATTTTCTAAAAATAAAATTGAGTTTAAGAGATGCTGCTTTGAAAATAAATAATGATCAATTATCTCCTTCCAAAATCATCCCTTGTGTTATTTTCACAGATTTTCAGTGCAGAAGGTGACACATACCTGTTATTTTGTTTCTCTATCATCTTCCAATGTAACCACTGATCATAATTAAAGAACAACGAAAGCACTATAAATTGTAGAATTAAGTTTTGAAACCAAAAATAACAGATAATTATTTTGGTTTAAATTTATCTTTAAAAAAAACCTACTAAAAATAAAATGTCATATGAATAAATGTTTGTATTGTAGTATTACTTAAAACTGTGAAGAAAATCAGAAATAATGTTAATATATAATGATGTGTGTGTGTGTGTGTTAGTCGCTCAATCATGTCTTACTCTTTGCGACCCCATGAGGGTAAGTAAATTACAAATTAGTCACTTGATAAAATGTTATTCCACAATTATAAAATATGGTTGTGATGACCAGGTAGCAGCATAGAAACGCTTATTGTATAGCATTGGCTGAATAAACCAAAATACAAAATTAAATCCATGCTGTGATTATAATTTATGTAGTCAAATTACAGTTTTAGATGAACAGAGACAGAAAGGGAAATAGATATTTTAAGTCATGACGGAAAGGGTGGTACGAGTCCTCATGACCTAATTTTTTATTTTATTTTGGCTTCTGCTCCTGTTATTAGGGGAAAAAATTATAATAAAACATGTATTCTCTCCAGCTGCAGTAATTATTTTTAATCCATTTGCACTTATTTAGAATAACAAATCTATCTGTGAAAGGTGGCAGAGGAGAGTGAGTTCAGGTGCCACTTGGCACCTCCACACCTCAGCTTCCTCTTCTGGAAAATGGGCATAACAAGAGCTGCCTTGCAGCATTGTGGTGAGGGTTAAGTCAATGAATCAAATAGTACTTACAAAACAGTGCCTTGCACATAATAGTGTTACAGCTGAGACATGTACAACAGTAAATTATATATGTGGGGGGGCGTCCCTTGTGACTCAGTGGGTAAAGAATCTGCCTGCAATGCAGGAGACCCGGGTTCAATCCCTGATTTGGAAAGATCTCCTGAAGAAGAGAATGGCTACCCACCCCAGTATTCCTGCCTGGAAAATCCCATGGACAGAGAAGCCTGGTGGGCTACAGTCCATGGGGTCGCAAAGAGTCAATAGGACGCAGGGACTAATACTTTCACTTTTCATATGTGTATATATATATATGTGTATATATATATATATATATATATAATGATTATATATGATTAAGAATTAAAAAATCCAGACTAGAGCCTACTGGACGTGGTTGTCCTCAAGCAGGGTGTATGTGCTTCATTTCTGGTGTGTCTGTGGGTGTGAGTCTATGCAGGTGAATATGGATACACCTGTCTGTGAAGTTACCCACGTACCTCTGGATGGCACTTTCGGACCATCTACTCAAATCCTTTCATTTTATCAGGGAGGATACTGTGGCCCAGAACTGGGGTGTGATCCTCATCTGATCACAGCATGAGAGAGAGCAGGTGGGAATCTGGGCAGCCCCACTGGTGACCCTGAGTGCTGAGCAGGCTGGATGGACAGTGTGGCTTGGGGGCTAAGAGGGTGGGCTCCATGATGAGAGGGCTCAGGCTTCAGTCTTGGCTTTTCTATTCCAGACAGTGGTTGAACCTCACTACCCCTTGATTTCTTCACTTGAAGACTAGGGATAATAATACCCATCTCGTGCTTGTCATGAATATCAAAAATAAGATGGACAGTGCCTCACACATAGTGAGAACCAATGAATGTCTGCTATGATTGGACAGAGTTTCCAGGGGGCTACAATTCAACATTATTTCATCAAATAGATAAATATTTAAAAAGGATAAGTTGTCATTACATTTAATTTCAGGGAAATAAAGAATAGTCACACATTATTATGTGGGTAGAAATTTATATAAGCAAACTCAGTTAATTTCCAAAATGGCCCTCCTAGCAGGAGCAGTATTATCATGCCCATTTCACAGGTAAAGAAGATTAGTCTATGAATGATTAAGTAACTAATTCAGTAAAAATGTATATTACAAGAAATAAAATTGTTAATAAATGTGAAGACATAATCAAATTCACTAATAATCAAAGGGATATATACAAAATACTAATGAGATACCACTTTTAATACATCATTTTTTTTTCTTATTGTTTTTGAACAAGATTACTCAAACTCAGGTAGCTGGAGTAAAATAGAATTCTTACACACTACTTACTACTAGGAACATAATTTGGTACAAGCCTTCTGAAGAGCAATTTGATGATGTGATTCATGAGACTTAAATTCATACTCATAAACTTCAGTATAATATTAGTCTGTCTTAAAATCTATGTTAATAAAATAACTGAAAATGTCAATAAAGACCGACACATAAAGATAGTCAAGTGTTATTTATAACAGCAAAAAAGAGAAAGAAACCATATAAGTGGTCACAATAGACCAGTGATTAAGTACATTTCACATAAAGTAATATTATACAACTGTTAAATATGGTGTTTATTAAGCATGGGAAAAGGCTGGTATTATGATAGTGACAGTAAGTGAAAAACAAGGTATAAAACTATAGATAAAGTATTATCTCAATCATATTAGGAAATCTTAGAAAAATTAAGGATGACACACCCATGTATTCTATTTATTAAACTAGATGATTTCTTTTATCTTCTTTATACTTTACCTTCAGTCGTTCTAAAATGAGCATACATTCACTCAGAACGAGGAAAAGTAAAATAAATTTGGTCCAACACATACTCCAGAGCAGAGCCAAGGTTTAAATCAAGCCCATCAGACAAGGGCGCTGCCTTTATTCAACCACATCCAGGGTCTCGAACTCAAGAGACTACAGGAATTGGCAGGTATGGCCAGTGAGCAAATGGGGATGGTGCGGGAGCTCCAGAAGATGGTGGGGCCTTTGGGGCTCCGGATGCCACGTGCTTCTTCTAAATGGGTGGTTACTCAGCTCTTCCAGCCAATCTCTGCCATGGGGAGAATGCAGGCTTGGTCTTGATAGATCTTTGGATATTTTAAGAAAAGCCAAAAATCCAACTTTTGAATGTTAAATGTTGACAATCACAGTCTTGTCGACTCTTTGAGGCCCCATAGACTGTAGTCCACTAGGTTTTTTCTGTCCATGGAATTTTCCAGTCGAGAATACTGGAGCAGGTTGCCATTTGCTACTCCAGGGGATCTTCCTGACCCAGGGATCGAACCTGTGTCTCTTGCATTGGCAGGCAGATTCTTTACCGCTAGTGCCACCTGGGAAACCTAAATGTTCATAAATAATTCAAAATATTTAAAAGCACCATGCAGGCCACAAGAAGCTGACTTGGGATATCTGCTCTCTATCACACTCCCCTCCCTCCTGCCAGGTTTCTGTCACCTGAGTGAATCAATCACCTGTCCCAGTCTTGTCGCCTAAGGTCCGAGCCTTGCCAAGGAACCTCCCACAACCAAATCTCTGGCAAGATGCAATGAGCTTTGATTAAATCTCTTATATTTGACACACCATAAAAGTGAAACTGATTTCAAACCATTTTTCATAGTAGTATTTCCCTGGGACAAAGTTTAATCCCAACTTTAAATTTAATCAAAGTAAAAAGTGATGACACAGCCCAGGCAATCATTTAATCACTACTTCAGAAGCAGACATTTTTCTGGGTAGAAAGTTTGGGTATCAGTATGTTGTCCCTGTATGATACTTTACAGGTTAATCTGTGTCTTGAATGAGTGGTCCTGGTGGAAGAAAGACAGAACCAGGTGGAATCGCCTATATATATATATATATATATATATATATATATATATATATATATATATATATATATATGTAAGATGCCTGGTAAAATTCTGGAAGAAAGAAAAAAAAAGCATTCTTGTAAAAATTTTTATAAGGCTGTAATTCAAATGCTTAACCAAGCATTAAAATATTACGTTTCTGGGAAAATCTCACCCTATACAGGCACACCTGCTTTCTCAATTTTTGTTCTGAGTTTTAATTAAGCAGTTAGACTCCATCCCATCCCCTTAACCTGTAACAACAAGTACCTGATGGAATCAATAGCATTTTCTATCAGTAGGAGAGGCTCCTTGCCTACTTTTACCCAGTAAATCTGAAGTCACTGGTAGAACACTTTGCAAATATTTTGCAGACTGCAGTGTTTAGGTGTTTTCCATGATTAGTTGTTTGCTAATATCCCAAATTACCCTCTGTAGGTACAGGCTGCTGTTTTTCTTCCTTTAGCATAGCACTTTTATTTTGACAAGAACGTGACAAAGGATTAATTGGACCCATTTAATTCTTCAAATGTTGAACTCTCAGGAAATTCACTAGTTCCACTTCTAATCAAGAGCTAAACTGGCAAGTGGATAGTTAGCAATGTTGAGCACACATCTGTGAATATCAAATGTCTGCGAACAAGACGAAGAATGCTCTCTCTCCTTTCTGGTCAGATGGTTTCATTTAAGATCCAAAGGGTCAAGGGTCACAGCATGACCTCATCAAATTAGACCCAACTGAGAGAGGTGTTTAGCACAACAGAAAGGAAATAATCTGAAGGACATTAAATGCAAATGAAATTGCCATCTGCAAACTTCAAAAAACACCTGACCTAAAAAAATAAATCTCCCACTTAGAGCTGAAACCTTGCCTCCTTCCCTTGTCCAGAGTGGACACAGAAGTTTGCTCTTGGAGCTGCCTGACAATCACTCAAACTGCCAAAGTCCATTTGCATTTAATACTCCCTTCTTGATTTTTTTTTCTAGTTGAAGAATTTGACAATGATCTCCGAGGAGCAAGAAGAGGGAAGTTCAAGCGTGAATATTACACCTTTGCCTCTTGTGTCTGGTTGATTAAATTGGTCACAGGAACATTTGATTTCTAAAACTAGAAGCCCGTCACTTTGGGGCAAATTTGTGAGACCATTAGTGGGACACTGGGTAAATTCATGGAATGGGGCTATGAGACAGAGGTCCTAAGGGTGATGGGAATTACAGTTTATCTTTTATTTATTCAAAATATGCCAGGTCCTGGGGATATACACTGCTAAGCCAAGCAGACATGGTTCCTGTCCTCATAGAACTCATAGACAAGTAATGACTGTAAAGTGTGACAATTGCTGTTCATCATAGTCGTCACTCAGAAATACCCAAGCACCACCCAGGTGGTCTTGTCCTGCTCAGATCCAATCTAGACAGAGAGGAGAACAAAGCAAGGGACAGCAAGGGACAGTACCTGAGCCGTTGCTCTTGTCTGGAGAATGCAAATCAGAAAGGCTCATGGGTGATAGATACTGTCACTGACTCTCAGCCCTGCTACGGAGCATGATCCATTGCAAGACCCCTCGCCGGTCTGGCCCTGGTTTCCCCATCAGGCTGATAAGGTTGGAGTAGGGCTGTTCTATTGATACAGACCCTGATGCAGGGAAAGACTGAGGGCATGAGGAGAAGGGGACAACAGAGGACAAGATGGTTGGATGGCATCAGTGACTCAATGGACATGAATCTGAGCTAACTCCGGGAGATGGTGAGGGACAGGGAAGCCGGGCGTGCTGCACTCCATGGGGTCGCAAAGGGCCTGACGCAACTGAACGACTGAATAACAATAACAATTGATACAGAACTTTCTAAGAACCTAGACGTCTGGAAAATCCAATCAACAGTTTCATGAGGTGAGCTTCTCTTTACTGGCTCTGTTCCAGAAAGGGAGAGAAAACAGTAGCTAGGATTGTTAGGGGCAACTGGAGGAGGTGGATGGGTGTCTAAAGCCAGATCCAGTTTCAGCATTGCAGAAGACTGAGAGAGGGTTTTTTTTTTTTTTTTTCAGTTGTAAAACCATGATCTTATTCATTTTCATAAAAATCACTGTAAACATTTCACCCACATAACATTAGGGAAAAACTTTCGTAAAGATGTCAGGTGGATGGTGCTTCCTGGAGTCATTCACAGCTAGGACCCTGTGTAACCTAAAACCAGGTTTCCCTCTGACCAGATGTAAAGTTCCCTGAGAGACTAACAGGTTTTTCAAACATCCTCTGATGCCTCTCATTGAACGAACATGATAAATAAAATCTTGTGATTTTGATCAAGGTCTGTGAGGTTTCTGCTGATGATGTCCTTGTGGCCTTGCTGTCACACACACCAGTGGGAACTGGGAGACTGTAGTCAGTGGCTCTGCCGCTTGCAAGCTGATTTATCTTATGCAAGTTCCCTAAGATTTCTGAAACTCAGTTTTATTATTTATAAATGAGATTGTAAAAACTTGGCCTGCAAAGATTCTATAAACTGTAAAGAACTACAGAAATGAGAAGGCTACCACTGTTCCTTATCAATGATGGGCACCAGGTTTTCCTTGAATTATGGGAAGAAATATCAGGAATGGGAATAGAGATCTCCTGGCATCAAGACTCTTGGTGTCTTTTTGTTGCCAAAGCAATCTGAAGGTTGAACAACGATCAAATCTTGCTTCCAAGGCAATAACAACCTCAAGATTTTGCCTCATGTTTTCAGAACTGTCTAGAAGGCAAGTAGAGATCAAGGTTCATGAGAAAAAGTGGGAAAAAAAATAACTGTCCTGAGCAGTGTCTTGTTTATCCACTGACCAAGGGTCACATTCATTACATCTCAGTAACTCATTGCTTGGTGGTTTAGTTGGTAAGTCGTGTCTGACTCTTGTGACCCCATTGACTGCAGCCCACCAGACTCTTCTGGCCATGGGATTTCCCAGGCAAGAATACTGGAGTAGGTTGCCATTTCCTTCTCTAGGGGATCTTCCTGAGCCTCGTCTCCTGCATTTCATGTGGACTCTTTACCAAACTGAGTCACCAGGGAAGCCCAACTCATTGCTTAGGGCTTGCTAACTTATCCTACAAAAGAATCTGAGAGACCCAAAGAGAGGTATATAGATGCCAGGGAGCTGAACCTGAGAGATGGGAGCAGTAACGATGATTTCACAGCCACCAGTTTTGCATATGTAGGATCTTCAGCTTTCCTAAGACTTGTCCCAGGAGACACGGAAGCCATGCGGGCTGTGCGGGTACAGAGAACAAGGAAGGGGAAGGAAGGGCAGGGACAGGAGCAGAGAGGGGAAGAAAGAGGTGTGAATGGAGAGCATGAAGGACATGAGCCCTCCCAGCTCCACTATTATCTGTTTGAAAATAATGTTCAGCAAGTCTTGGGTGCTGAGTTCACTCATCAGAACAATAAAAGGACTGAACCAGATGCTTTTCAAAGACTTGGTCATGATAATGGTGGAAAATTCACTGGATTAAGCAATGGAAGGTCTCGCTTTGGAGAAGCAGCCCTGCCATGCATGGGTTCTGTAATATTCTACAAATCACTTCCACCTCTCTGAGCTTTGCTTTTCTCCTATTCTCTCTGGGACACCAGTAAGGGCTTCCCTGGTGGCTCAGTGGTAAAGAACTTCAATGCAGGAGATGCAGGTTCGATCCCTGGGTTGGGAAGATCCCCTGGAGTAGGAAATGACAACCCACTCCAGTATTCTTGCCTGAGAAATTGCATGGACAGAGGAACCTGGCAGGCTGCAATCCATGGGTTGTAAAGAGTTAGACACGACTTAGTGACTAAATAACCACAACAACAACAAAATATACCAGTAATACCTATCTCACGGGGTTGTAGAGAGGGTTAAGATGGCAAAATCAACATGGCAATCTTTTGTTAAGTGCTACACAAGTGTCAACTCATTTATGACCCCAGAAGTGAAGGGCAAAGAATGAAGGGGCAGGAAATGTGCCCTGATGTAAAACAATGATTTCTCTCTAGTGAAATGGATATGAAATATTAGTAGCTAAAACTGGCTTCCCTGGAGCCAATGCACTAGATTCAAGTATTTTTCATCACTAAACACTTTTAATGCATCAACAGATAACAGAAGACAGAAAAATCTAGGCCTGGATGACAAATAAAGGGACTGGACTCCACAATGGTGTTTTGGCCCATGTGGATGGGACCAAAAATACATCCCATGATGCTAGGATCAAATACACTTTTGGACCCAGTGGTGACACAGGGTAACTTCATCATCCTGGTGCCTGTAGGAATGGAGAAGGAGGATTTGGGCATGAGGCCTAACTGTCATCTTCTTGGGTTTGGAGATGATGACACCTCATCCATCTTGTGTCATTTCAGAAAATGGCCAATCACCTCCCTGCCTTGGAACTGGGTCAGGGAGCAGCAGTCCAAAGAGGCATTTGTTAGCGTTGAGAGAGCAGTCAGTGCGGGGAGCAGGGGATTTATGAATCTGAGCCCAGGAACGCTGGGTGTGGGGGCACACATCTGGCCACAAGATGCTCTCTGGCTGCCTTGTGGATGAAGAGGCTTGGTCAAAGGAGGTCACGGCAGGTTCAGGGGGACGGTGAAGGGTGGGGGCTGGAGTGAAGGTAAACAAGGAGCCTTCATGGCTTTGGGCTTCCCCCGAGCCAGGAGAGAAAAGGGGTGCACTTATATTTATCTTCAAGATCACTGAGCTATTTCTAAGCTCTTGGAAATTCAGAGCTGACAGATCGCTCTCATCAATCAATATTCAAAGTTTGGTATGAGGACCATGACATCTGAAAAGCTACCTAAATCGAAAGAGCACTGCTCTAAGTAATTGCTACAAGGGTTAAAGGAAAAAAATCTATGCCTATGGTATCAATCCTACAAAGTAAATCAACAATCAATTCCACATAATTTCTGCACAATAACTTTTGCTATTTTCCTGGATTAATTGAAAATACTATATTGGTAAAGATTTGAGTGAATTTGATAAGGTTCCCCCCACACTTTGGACAGAAGACAGCTCTATTATATATAGAAGATAGACCTACTGTATACAGAAGAAAGAAGACAGATCAACTCTTTTTTTTTTTTTTTGGCTACACTGTGCAGCTTGTGGGAATAAACCTGGGCCCTCAGCAGTGAGAGTACAGACAGAGTCCTAACCACTGGACCACCAGGGAATTCCCCAGATTAACTCAGTTTTGAGAACTTTAAAAATAAGAGTCATTCAGTGAGACTGAAAGGACTTCTTATTAAGGCAGAAAAAAGTCATGTTCTCCTGGTATTTCTTGCATAGGAGCATCGAGTATGGTTTTCTGCGCCCCCTGTGGTCTTGCACAGTACATGTCCCTCATACCATTTCTGTGGATTATGTCACCAAGCAGAAGCCCAGCTCTAGTTCCACCTGGACAGACATACCAGGCTATGTATACAACTTCAGCCTGATGCATTTCCCCATCAAGAATTCCCTCTTGAGCATCCTCTTTCATCAGTCTGGAAAAATGTCTTTACTGAAGCATTGCTCTGCTCCCATATTTGGTATCAGAGTATAAAGTTCATTTCTAACAAAGACAAAAGTGTAATTCATAAAAAATCTGGGGCCTGGAGTCATCGGGAAAGAGGTGCTCTCGTCCACTTCCACATACGTGGAAGAGGAAATGGGCAATGTTGTCATATCATCACTGGTACCATCTCTTTTCCTGGGTGAAACCTAAGAGAAAATGCCTTGGCTATCACATATTTAGACCCAGATATATAATATCTTCAGATCCTTCTTGGGGATCTTTCTATTTGGAAGAAGAGATGAGCAAGAGAAGGATCATCTTTCTAAGAAATGACTATGGGCTGGGCCATTAGAGGCAGAGCAATAGATCCTTGGGAAAGAACGGGTCAGATTGTTGCTAACGCTTCATGCAAATCCCTGATCTTAGGGAAACGTGCTTAGGAACAACAAACAAATAGGAAAAAGTTTCAGATACTCTAAAGGATTTCTGAATCAGGTATAGCTACCCAGTACTGATATCCCAAAATTAGAATAGTTCTCACTGAAGTTTCAGGCTGGTGGCATTCTTCAAGACCTTCCTCAATTCTCATCACATAATCTGTCTTCTCATTTTGCACTTGTGGAAGAAAAAAAATACCTTCAAAATGGAACCGATCAAAGTTTTGAAAACCTACTCTACAGTTAACTATTAAGTTTAAAATGAAAATTGATATTTCCCAGAAGAGTAAACTAACACTCTACAGGACAGCTTAAAAATTATGAAATATATACCTACAAGGTTTGTTTGGCCCTTGTTTAGGACAACATGAATTTGTGATGTAGTTGACATTTCAAGGAGAAAAATTTTCTTAATTTTATCCCTGGACTTCTTACAGAAATGTGAATACTTTATAATAAGAATGCATTACTTTTACAAATTAAAAAAAGTAGTAATTTTTCTTAACAAGTGAGAAGCAAATATATTAATAATGTTGAATTCTAGGTACTAAAAATATACAGGATTGTTATTTTCTTCTGTGCACTGGTCTATATCTTCTCAATTTCCTGAAGTTAAATAAGTCTTAAGAGTAATACTGAAGAGGAGATAATGTAATAACAACATAATCATTGTTGTCTATAATTTTAAGCAGCTTTTTAAGAGACATTTTATTGAATGTCATCAATTAACTAAACGTACAAATATGTAAGCTTTCAAAATCTATCTTATTAAGTCTTGAGTGATAGATTTTCATCACAAAGAT
The DNA here is from genome assembly GCF_002263795.3 of Bos taurus. Taxonomy (NCBI): domain Eukaryota; kingdom Metazoa; phylum Chordata; class Mammalia; order Artiodactyla; family Bovidae; genus Bos; species Bos taurus. Next base: position 38,423,318 of record NC_037353.1, on the reverse strand, counting down.
ATATGAAATCTTTAAGCTCAAATAATTTATGTGTTTTAATTTAAGACATCTGTTTTTCGTTTGACTGGGTAAAATACCTTCTGTACAATATTTAGATTTTTTTTTTTTCTACTCTGCATCATTTAGTTAGACCATCTTTTGAGCTTGAGAAATTTTAAAAGTCCTAATACATTGAATGCATAAATCATTTTAAAAATACAAATTGACAAGGCTGTCTTATCACACCACATCATTCCCCGAGCGGCAGGACTGAGTTCTCAAGAGACATCATTCATTGGGTCCATAAAACTGTTCTCTTCCTCAATGACAGGAGAACAGGAGACTAGTTCAGATTTTCACAAAGTTATCTTTCCTCCTTTTGTTCTTCTTTGAGTGTTTGTTTGCTTTACCTCTTTAGATTCAAGCCTTTCTATAGGAGGCAACAACATGTAATCAACATGTACAAACACCCTACAGGGTACCAGGCCTTATTATTGGTGTGAATAGGACACAGTTAAGTCATCAAGGAGCTTATAATTTACTAAGGGAGACAGAGGTGTACATAATTCATCTAATAATGGCAACATGTAGTAAGTGCTTTGATAAGGCCACAAAGAAAAATGAGAGTGTGACACGAGAAGAGATTAATTCAAGTGTGGAAGGGGGAGTGAAGGAGGAGAAGTTATCTGAGCCAGGGTTTGAAGGGTGGTCAGGAGGGGATGCACATTCCAAAATGAAAAACTGCAATGAGTACAAAGGACTGAAGAGAGGGAAACAGGACAACTTATGGGATGTTACAAAGAATCGCAAGAAGACGATTGTGGCTGATGCTTGGAGGTACATTTGGGACAGTGGCAGTGAAAGATAAATTTTGAAAGAAACTTTGGGGCAGAATAAGGAAAGACATGAATAACATATTAAGGGATTTCAAGTTTATTTTAGAGAATAGGGGAAGATGCATATGGAAGGTTTTCAGGCATTAAAAGTTACATGACCGTATCTGCACTGTAGGATGCTAACTCTGGCCAGTAGTCTGGTAGATGCATCAGAAGAATACACTGGGGACAGGGGCCATAAGAGCATATTGTACCGGTCTAAGTAAAACATTGTTTTAAAATGGCCTGAATTAAGATAGCAGAAGTGGTCATGGGAAGCTATTTCAGATCTTTAAGAAGATGGATGGATGAATAATATAGAGACCTATCTACTAGATGCTGGAAAAGAGGAGATAAAAGATGATCCCCATTCTCACACGGAAGGAACCAGAAGCGTGGTTTCACCCCTTCTTTCCCAAGGATCTATTGCTCTGCCTCTAATGGCCCAGCCCATAGTCATTTCTTAGAAAGATGATCCTTCTCTTGCTCATCTCTTCTTCCAAATGGAAAGATCCTCAAAAAGGATCTGAAGATATTATATATCTGGGTCAAAACATGTGATAGCCAAGGCATTTTGTCTTAGGTTTCTCCCAGGAAAAGAGATGGTATCAGTGATGACATGACGGCATTGCCCATTTTCTCTTCCGTGTGTGTGGAAGTGGATGAAATACTCCACTAAAATTCAACTGAAATAATTAATAATTAAGGAAAACTACTAAAATTGGAAATAAGTTTTTAAAATTACTTCAATCACTTTTCAATGTCCTATTGGAGCGTTATCTAACAATTTCTTACTCTTGAGGGAAATGTAACTTTGTTTGTCTTACCCTTTCTTATTAATTAGGGCCCAGAATCAGTAAATTATATTAATTTGTAGACTTTTATCTGTTGCAAATGATTTTTGTGTAGTAGAGATACAAATGACTTCTTTCCAGTGGAAAAGAGAAACCTGAAGGTCATGGTTGTGTTGACCCTTAGGACATTAAACAGTTTGCATCTGACTTAGTAATCTTCGTTCAGCATTTTTTTTTCATTTTTTCTTTGAAACAACTTTGTCATCTTGAAGTTCCCTCATAAATTATTTATATAAACTACTTTACACACGCTTACTCTATACTATACATTTTTATGAAAAACATTTGTAACTTCTTGATAATTATACATTGAGAGGACCTAACATATAACATGAAAATACCAAGGCTTTCCTTGCATTCATAGGCAAAACAATATATTAAAATTACCCTAAATGAGGATTTTTAACAACAGACAAAATATGACAGACAAGTATGTTTTGGTTGGAAATGTAGCATACCTTAAATACTTCGATTTTCCAAAACCCTCCATGTGGTTCACTTAAAAATATTTCCCATTAGTGCATTCATCACCCTCCGGTATTGAGATGATTTTAGCCACATTTTAGCCCACATCCTTGGTTATTTATGTAAGATAAACTACGAGGACAGAATTGCCTTTTTGAAGGGCATGGACATTTCTCTAAGGCTTTTGATATGAATTATCAAATTGAACTATAATTTATATCCCTATCAAATGGTACATATAAATGCTCATATTCTTGAAAAGTTGGCAATAATGAGAATTTTCTTTTCTTTATTTGAATTTTATACCTAAAAACATGTTTTGAGGTATATCAGCTGCATAGAGAAAACCTTAGCTACTCCAAGCATGTTATTTAAAAACAGATAAAATAAAACTAATAAATGCATAATTGAGTCAGATACTAATAAAGGAAAGCACCAGACCTAGGTTTCAACAGCAGTGAGTGAAAGCAGAAGCTGAGCAGGTCCTGGGAACTGGAAGTGGGCCTGGGTGGGGAGGGGGCTTCAGGGAGGGTTAAGGCAGGAGAAAGAAAGGGCTATTACCATTTCCTTAAAAGAGGGATAAGAAAGGTACCCACAGGCCCATAAGACAATGAGGAAGTCCATCTGCTCTGTGGGACCATGGTGGGAAATAGCGTCCCCCTCACAAATTAGAGCACACGACTATCTCACACACGACTGCTGAGTCAGACTTCAAGTACCAATGAAGAAAATGCACTTTTACTGAAAAGTTATTTAAAAAGTGATCCTGGACCAGTAAAACCTATAGGAACTTACAGAAATATTAATAAAACTGAAACAATGCTTTTACCAACTAGGTAATGAGACTTCTAGGAAGACAACCACTGCTAAAGATGAACTCACAATGGGAAATTACAAACCACACGAGGAACCAACCACCACAGAGGTGGGGAGTCAGGACACATAATAATGAAAAACAGGTATTCCACATATTGAGTATAAGAGAATAATTTTAAATAGTCTTTAGAATATTTAAAATGTTAAGGAAGTTAAAAAAAGCCTTAATACAAGAACATAACACTATTAAAAAAAGAAAGGAGGAAAGCCAGCTAGGAAAACTAAGCAAAATAGAATTTTCAAAAAAATAGAGAGTATGGATCCAACCACCAGCATCGTGCCAAAGTATCATTAAAAACAATAAATACTTGTTGAATGAGGAAAAAAAAACAATTTGCAGGATAAGTGATATATTAGCTCCAGCTATACCAAAACTCAAACCTAGAAAATTGATAACATACAACTCAGTTATCTGATCTTAAAGCAATTAAGTCATAAGTCAAATATAAAAAAGATGATTTTATAAACTGGAAATGAAAACCAATTCCATTTGTAAATAAGATCTAGATAATGGAAGAAATCATTAGAGATAGAGATCATGAAATATTTTGATCTAAATAGAAGCAAACTTCTCCTTATTAGAATATGTGGCATGTAGCTTGAAGAAGTACTTTGAGTGTCTTTCTGTGACTGGCTTATTTCTCTTAGCATAACGTCCTCGAGTTTCATCCATGGATCATTTTCCTTTCTTTTTAAGGTTGAATGGTATTTAATTGTGTATATGTATACATATATAATTATACATACATATGTAAATATACCTATATTAAATATATACATATATAACTGTATATATCAATATATACCATATTTTGCTTATCTTTTCATCCTTCCTTTGAGGGACACTTGGGTTGCTTTCACATTGTTTATGAATTGCAGATTGAAGGCAAAAGCAGGCAGCAGAGGATGAGATGGTTAGATAGCATCACCGACTCAGTTGACATGAATTTGAGCAAACGCTGGGAGATAGTGAAGGACAGAGGAGCCTGGTGTGCTAGAGTCCACGGAGTCTCAAAGAGTCAGACACATCTTAGCGACTGAACAACAACAAAAGACCTACTTAGCATCCCTAAAAAAGTGATTTGATTTAATTTATGTTTGAAACATTGAAATAGCTAAAAAATGAAATTATGACTGAGTTAGAGGCTCAATCCCAAGTCTCATTCAGAAGTACCTAGGGATACCGCCTCCTTCATTCCCATATATCACAAACATGGCCTGAGTGTTGAATGTTTATAGTCAGAATCCTGAGGTATGTGTGCCTCTTTTTTTTTTTTTTTTGGAATGAACTTGAGATTAATTTCTATTAAAAGATTAACAAGTCAAACTTAATTAAATTCTATATTTTAAGTCTGTGAATAATATTGTTTAAGAAATGCTTAATGATTTTATTTTGTTGTTTTGGATTAGGTGTTTAAAGACAAAAGACTTGAGGCTCCAATTAGCTGCTGCCAAAATTAATTTAAGTAAACTAATTGACTACTTGCTGTAAGCTACATACAGTCTTGGTGTTTAAATAATTCAATTCCTTGGAAAAAAGTGGGTGTGAGTTTTGTACTTTCTAATAAAATAATGCAAGATCAGTTTGTTACCAAATACTTATCGAGCATTTATCCAGTTAAGCTCTGCTCTGGCCCTTGATGTGCCCACAGTCCACACTATTCTCTTTCACACATAGCAGATGCTTCAGAAATATTTGCTTTTGTTTGTCTCCTGTGGAGGACACAAACCAATCCAAGTCTCAGCTTTACCATCAAGGAGTCAATATTGGGAAGACAGAGCTTATGAGAGATATAAAAGGCTAGATGTGATCAATATTCAAATGAATGAATGAGTTTTCCTCAGTTCATGAGTTTAGAGAGGAGAGAGTAAGAGCATTATGGATGCAAAGGTCTGGAAAAACTTGCAAAAGAAACAAATTGATCACACTGAATGTCCTTGGTTGAAGGAAGGATAGGAGAAGAGAAAAGTAAAAACATGGGGAGAGGAAATGACATGACATTTGGTGCTTAGTATGTTACTCTCTGGGCTGCCCTGGTGGTTCAGTGTTAAACAATCTGTCTGCAATGCAGGAAACCCAGGTTCAATCCCTGGGTCAGGGAGGTCCCCTGCAGGAGGACATGGCAACCCCACTAGTACTCTTGCCTTGGAGAATCTTGTCCAGAGAATCCCATGGACAGAGGAGCCTGGCGGGCTGCAGTCCACAGGATCACAAAGAGTCAGACAGGACTGAAGCGACTAAGCAGCAGCAGCAGCATGTTGCTCTCTGGGCTGTTTGCTATGTTTTACTTGCCTATGACTTTAATCTCCAACTGAGGGGAAAAATAGTACACAAACATGATGATGATGGCAATGGTGTCAGTGACACCCACCGAGCCTATGCCATGACACAGGGACCCAACTGAGCATTACGTGTATTAACTCATCTAATCTTCACAACCATTCTGTGAGGAAATACAATAGATCGTAAGAAGGAAGAGTCACGCAGGCTAAAGAGGCAGGTGTGTGTATGCGTGAGTGTGCATGTGTATGAGTGTGTCAACCACAAACTGGCACTTGCCATCTACCTCTTCAAGGATTAAATCATGTACAGCTCTGCTAGTGGCTCAGATGGTAAAAACTCTGCCTGCAATGCAGGAGACCTGGGTTTGATCGCTGAGCCGGAAGGATCCCTGGAGAAGGGAATGGCTACCCACTCCTATATTCTTGCCTGGAGAATTCCATCGATAGAGAAGCTTGGCGGGCTACTGTCCATGGGGTCGATAAAGAGTAGGACACTACTCAGCGATTAACACACATTGCTACAGCTGCTGACTTTCAACACTCCCTGAAAGGAGTTCAGGTAGGAGAGCACAAATGAGGTACTCTGTGCTCTGGGAAAAACTGGCAGAACAGGTCTTTGGATAGTTAGATCTTTCCAAGAGCCGATTTTATGAGCCCAGCTCTTGTATCTCCTCATATCTAGAAAAGCACTAAAATCTTTCATGGTGATGATTGCTTCTCATGAGTAGCAGAAACCTTTTCCAAAAAAAAAAAGGGGGGGGGCGCTTGATTGCACGTATTCCCCTTCACCAAAAATCACATGTATACTGACCTTCCTCCCTACTTCTTTGGAGCAGTTTCTCAGAGCCACCTGGGATGCTGTCTCTGGGGCTACAGCCCTCATTTTGCCCCAAATAAAACTTAACTCACAACTCTCATGTTGTGCATTTTTTTAAGTCGACATGTGTGACTATGTGTTAAAGAGACAAAGATGGAGAGAGAGCTGTTTGGAGGTTGGGTGCTGGCAGATGGCAGGTTGGGTGCTAGGAAGATAAAAGATGAGGGTTTCCAAGCCAGCAGAAACGTCTGTGCCAAGACCTGGGCATGAGGTAGAGCCTAGTGTCTTCAGGAAGGTCAAGTGGGTGGTCTTGCAGAGAACAAAGAAGTGAATCAATGGGCCCATGGGTCTGCCACCTACAGGCCTTATATACCATATGAAAGGGTCTGGACTTGATTCTCAGGTAAGGAGAAGACACTGAAGGGCTTCAGCCTGGAATGGCATGATCCAATTTGCATTTTTTAACATTTATTTTTATTTATTTTCAATTGGAAGATAACTGCTTTACAATGTTGTGCTGCTTTCTGCCATACAGCAACATGTATCAGATATAAGTATACATGTATCACCTCCTTCTTGAGCCTCCTCCCCTGACCTCACCCCCATCCCACCCCTCTAGGTCATCACAGAGCTCAGGCTGGGCTCCCTGTGTTAAGCAGCAGCTTCCCACTAGCTCTCTATTTCACACATGGTGGTGTGTATATTTCAATGCTACTCTCTCAATTCCCACTCTGTCTCTTCTCCGCTGTTTCCACAAGTCCATTCTCTACAACTATGTCTCTATTCCTGCCTTGCAAATAGGCTAATCAGTACTATTTTTTCTAGATTCCATATATATGAGTTAATATACATTATTTGTTTTTCTCTTTCTGACTTACTTCACTGTCAAGTTGCATTTTTGAGCATCACCGGCTACTGAATGAAGAACAGTTGGAGAAAGGTGTAAAGGGAGGTATGGGGACCAGGCAGGAGGCTGTCTGTCATTCAAGGGATAGAGGCTGGGGGCAGAGGGAACAGGGAGGAATGGATACAGCCCAGGCAAGGCTGTCCTTAGTCATTCAGTTGTATCTGACTCTTTGTGACCACATGGACTGTAGCCCACTAGGCTCCTCTGTCCATGGGGATTCTCCAGGCAAGAATACTGGTGTAGGCTGCCATGCCTTCCTCCAGGGGATCTTCCCAACCCAGAGAATGAACCCAGGTCTCCTACATTGCAAGCAGATTCTTTACCTACCATCTGAGCCACCAGGGAAGCCCTAGGCAAGATTAGAGTCAACAGAAATTGATGACAGATTATTTGGGTGAGGGCTACCTGCTGTCTCCCAGGCTTTTGGCTCCAGCAGTTGGACTTTCACAATTTATACACCTCACTGTTGGCATGACCTCCTCACCTTCTGACTGTACTTGGGAAAGATCTATTTAGAAGCATGGAGCAGGAAGATGGGCCCTTTGCTGAAGAATTCATTCATGCTGCAGTATTAACCATCTAAAGAGTTTCCTCTGGCAAGCCTTAAAAATTCTTATTCAAGAATTTATTGTCCAAGAAATGAGAATATTGTGTGCTTCCCTTTGAAAGGGCCCTCCACAGGGAAGAGACTTACTGAAAACAAACTTCATACATTCCTGGTGTCTTTCCACCCATTGAGATCAAAGTCCTCAAGAGTCATTGGCTTGGGTTATAATGACTATTCAGAGTTTAGGTAAAAATTAATGAAGCACATATTTCGCTTCAGTGTAAGGAAGGACTTTTTGAAGAGGAAATGAGCTGCCTCAGGGGAGTGCATTACTCACATCTGAGACTCAGCTCCAAAATCACCTCTTAGGATGCCAGCCCTGTGTCCTCCGGCCAGAGGCCATTTACTCCAGTCTCGCTGCCACACTGCATTGTGTCCCTCTCCACGGCAATGCTCACCTCCTCTTACTACATCTCATTACAAACAACTACCACCTACTAGTCTTGTGCATGATTGTGGTCTGACATGAGATGGTGATGGACAGGGAAGCCTGGCATCCTGCAGTCCATGGGGTCGCAAAGAGTCGGGCATGACTGAGTGACTGAACTTAACTGAACTGAAATGAATGTGGAAGGCACTCAAATATTAAATGGCTGAGCGAATGAATGAATGTTGTCAGAAGTTCATAGAGGTTGGATGGTGACATAGCTGTGAGGTGAGGAAACTCAGGTGAACAGTGAAGGAGTTGGATTATAAGAACTTTAAGATCCTTTTTATAAAAATTGTGCCCGTTTTAGCCAGGAACAACCTTCACATTTTAACTGAAGCCCTCCATCCTCGCGATCATGGGCCAATGCCTCAGGAATTTCTTCTGAGCCTGAATCTTCCTAACTTGTGGGCCTTATACTGCTTCTACTTGATAATCGGCTTTCATTTCCAATTTGGATTTGGCCATCAGGACGGAAGTTTTCAGTCCTTACAAAGGGTACCAGGACACTGGCTTCCCTCTTCTTTGCTCTGTACTCTCCAACCAAGGACTAGAAGATGTAAGCCTAGTCTCAGCATAGCCAACCCAAGTGAGGGTCCAGACCTCTCCCAAGAGTAGCTTTTAAATAAATACATTTCACATCATAGTCTCAGAGCATTCCATCGGGATGAATGCTTTGTTGAGAATGCTTAATTAACCCTGAAGTCTTGTGCTTATTCCTCTACAAATGTTTCCCTGCAAGTATTATAGGAAAATCCAGCAGAAGATGTATTTTGTGGCCTAACCAGGTATGTAGGTCTCCTGTGGCTATTGGAAAAAACTATTACAAACTAGGGGGTTTAAAAGAAGAGAAATGTGTTCTCAAATGGTGCTGGGGACCAGAAGTCTGAAATCAAGGTATTGGCCTTGGCCATGGTTTCTGTCAAAGTTCTCGGGGAAAATGTTTCCCTTGGTTCTTCTAGCTTCTGGTGGCTCTAGGTGTTCCTTGGCTCGTGGCATCACCACTCCAAATCTCTGTCTCCATGATCAGTTGTCTCCTCTTCTTCCGCCTCAAAACTCCATCTACTTTTCTCTTACATGGACACATCTGATTGTATTTAAGGCCCACCCAGATAATCTATGGAGAAGGCAATGGCACCCCACTCCAGTACTCTTGCCTGGGAAATCCCATGGATGGAGGAGCCTGGTAGGCTGCAGTCCATGGGGTTGCTAGGAGTTGGACACAGCTGAGTGACTTCACTTTCACTTTTCACTTTCATGCATTGGAGAAGGAAATGGCAACCCACTCCAGTGTTCTTGCCCAGAGAATCCCAAGGATGGGGGAGCCTAGTGGGCTGCTGTCTATGGGGTTGCACAGAGTCAGACACGACTGAAGCAATTTAGCAGGAGCAGCAGTAGATAATCTAGGGCATATTCCTCCTTTCAAGATCCTTCTTATTTTTTTTTTTCTTATTCAAGGAATATTCACTCATTTGCCATATAAGGTAACATTCACAGTTCCAGCAGTGAGGACATGGATATATCTTTCAAACAACTCATGACACTTAGGTCAAACTTGCTTGGTCCTATCATCTTTGGAAGATGTTAATGTTATTGAAAAGGCCATTATATGCGAGATCTGGTAAGTCACTGAGAAAGCAAGTGAAGAAGTCTGAATCCAGAGAGGTTAAGTGACTTGCCAAATGTTGCTCAGCAGTAGAGCTAGAACTGGAGGGAGGCCTCCAGGCATCCAGCCCAGGGAGCTTGAGTCCCATATCATGAAATAATCCCAGTAGAAATATTATGTATGTGCCCATTGAGTTACAAAAATTAATCCCTATATTGAGTTTGTGTGGGTGACAGAAAAGGGAAGCCACTTGAGACAGCAAAGCTGAAGGCATTTCATTTATTACCATCCCTCTGGCATAAGTGAAGAATAAAAATGTCGTGTTGTTACTGTTCAGTCACTAAGTCACGTTGGACTCTTCTGTGATCCCATGAACTGTAGCCCACTAGGTTCCTCTGTCCGTGGGATTTCTCAAGCAAGAATACTAGAGTGGGTTGCCATTTCCTCCTCCAGGGAATCTTCCCAATCTAGGGATCAAATCTGCATCTCCTGCATTGGCAGGTGGATTCTTTACTGCTGGAATAAAATGTACATGACTTAGTATCTCTCTGTGATACTTAAGAGTGATGTGAGCAAATCCTGTAGAATAAATCTGCAGAGAGAATGGAGCTTATTGTTCTTCATAGCAAAGAAATTAGAAGGTGGAGGCTTTGGAAATAAACCAATACAGGCTTGAACTGCAGTTCTTCCACTTCAATGGTGCATCTCCAGGAAGGTGATTAACATCATCAGCAAATGGAGAAAATAACCATCAGAATGGGTTCAAATATAGAAATCCTCAAAGCACCAAGACAAGGACTGGATGTGGCAGACTCTCGATCAGCCACAGTAATATCATTATCACCCCTATACTGATACATTGGAGAGAGAGCCAGGTGCTTTCTAAGTAAATTATGTACGTCTACCTGAAAATGATAAGAAAAACATAAGCCCAGATATGAAAATGACAAGAAAACCATGGGGAAGCATTTGGAAACTCATTTTAGCACACTATTTTTTTTTTTTTACCCAAATTATAAAAATTTGGCTGGCTACTTTTGGAACTAAAATTATTTTCAAACTTCACAGGTCTTCAGTACTCTTGGGCCACATTTTACTCTTCCAAAACATGAAATATGCTTACTTATGTCAACAAGACTTCTTTGAACACTCAGCATGTGCAAAGAATTAGACTGGGATTTACAAGTGCCAATTTTAAAATTATATTAAGAACAAAGAGCTATTTGACCAAATAAGTGAGAGTTCTAAATGTACCTAGACATTTAAGGATCGGACCACTTTAACAATGCCGTAGAGCACATGACTTCCATAGAAGTCACCGTTTCTGCTTTTGCCTGCAATGGAATAAAGCAAGAATCACTATATTCAACAATATGGTCACCAGACCACATCAGAAATTTAAGCTAAAGAACAATGTATACCTAAACATAGTAAAAATGATACAGTATGATTTGCAAAATAAACTGTGAACATCAAAACAGAAATAATTGGAAATAATTACTTATTTCCTATGGGAAATAACTGAATTCATTTCAAAAGAGACCATATGAAGTGGCAGAGAACACAGCTCTGAAGTCTGACACCTAGGTTTGAAACCTGGTTCTGTCCCTGACCAAAAAGACTGCGGACATGTTACTTCTCTTTGTGCTTAGTTGCTTAGTCATGTTTGACTCTTTGCGATCCTTCAGACTGTAGCCCTCCAGGCTCCTCTCTCCATGGGGTTTTTCAGGAGAGAATATTGGAGAGGGCTGCCATTTCCTTTTCCAGGGGATTTAACCCCTGTCTCTTGCGTCTCCTGCATTACATGCGTATTCTTTACCTACTGAGCCTCAATTTCCTCATCTGTGAAATGGGGATAGGATAACTTGCTTCATAGGAGTGTTGTGAATAGTAGTGCTGACGATTAGGCTTAGGGAATGTCCAGGACACAGTATTCCCATCTCCCACAGTAAGTGCTCAATAAATGCTGTCCGTCTCTGAAAATAATCAGTCACATAGTTGACTTCATCAAAAGAAGCATCAGGCTTTTTGAGTTTAAATTTTTAAATGGCTTCTCTCCTTACCATTTGTCTTCTATTTTATTCTATTAGTTAAGGCATATTGTTGCCAACTAGAAATATTTGTCTCATTATTAATTTGTTTCATTCATATATTCATTTCAGACATTAACAGAAGTGAAAATACCTTCACAGAGTTACTATGCATATATCACAATGGAGATTCCTCTGAGCTCTTTGCACTGGGAAAGACAGTCATCCAAATGCTAGATCTAAAACACCCCAACATAGCTCCCCTCCTCTGACATCTTTCCCCTTTTACCTACCCCCCCAAAAAGAATCAGCCTGCATTGTTGTTCACTGTAATCCTTGGCAGGGAGAGTTTATTTTCTTGGAGGAAAATAAGATCTTTCCTTCTCATAGTTTGAATTTGATGGAAGATAGTCCAAATGTTCGACACAATAGATTGAGCTCTTTTTTTCTGATAGAACCTACATTCCCAAGTGTGAGCTAATCCATACTTTCCCATGGTCCTTGGACAGAAATAAAATGGATAAGTCAACAAATCTCATTTCAACCCATTCATTATAACTACCCTTTTATGAAAATGCATGCTAAAGTTCTTCCAAAGGAAAATCCCAATGGGCTTGAGGTACGGCTCCATCCATTCCCTTTTCATAATTGGTACTAGGAAGACATAGTAGCTTGTTTGTATTTAAGGGCAGAGCTTAAGGGAGAAATGAGTGCACTGGGTAATAACATAAGAGGAATTTTTTTTTTTAATTTACCCCAAGGCCTTGCTCTGGATAAGGGGAAAATAAATTTCTGGCTGTCTTCATTCTATCACAAAAGTTGATGTACTGGCCAAAAACTCTGCCTCAGAATACAAACAGAAACAAATTATAGGAAAAAATCAAAATGCAAAGCATCTGTTAATGTTTTGCTTTGCTAAGGGTGTAGAATCTTTTGCGTAGGAAAATACCCTAATAAGCTTTCTTGGATGATGAAAAGTTTGAAAGGAGATGGTTGATATAAAAGGTCCAAATTATATTAGATAATAAGATTGTAAACAACAACCAGCATGACTAGAAGATGTTCCCAAGCAGTAGATGGGTAAGAAGCTTGTGTGTGTGTGTGTGTGAGGTTCCTCTGATCTGTAAAAAAGTGGGAGTAGGCACAGGAAACATGGCAGCCTGTTAAGCAGATCTTGAGAAGGAAGATGGTCAATAAGACAGCCATAGTGACGGGTTGGCAAAGGGTCTTATAAGAAAAAGCAATATCTACTGTTTAATTTTAAGCAATCTCTTTTTGTGCACAAGACTGTTGTCTTCTCTAATATCATCAACCTTCTATGACTATCTGTCACACAGCAACCCTGAGTTTGTGGTGCTTTGGAGAGTAAATGTGAGGAGATATTGACCACACAGGAGATAAAGTAGATGGAGAGAAGACAGCAATAGGTGGCAAGATGGGAAGTCAGTGGGAGCAGGAATCTGGAGTGGAAATTTAGGAGAGTGTGTGCACGTAGTATATGTGACAAATCCATTCTGGGTGCATGAATGTATGAATAAATGGACCTCTGGAAATGCTGAGGTAGGAATGCTTGCCTTCTAAAAGTCTAAAGTATTACAGGTATTTCGAGTCATTGTATTTGGATGTTGTTGTTGTTCAGTTGATCAGCCTACTCTTTGCAACCCCCTGGACTGCAGCACAGTAGGCTTCCCAGTCTTTCACCATCTCCTGGAGCTTGCCCAACTCATGTCCATTGAGTTGGTGATGACGTCCAATCATCTCATCCTCTGTCGTTCCCTTCTCCTCCTGCCTTCAATCTTTCCCAGCATGTATTTGGGTACTAATTTTTAAAGTGCTCTCAGAAGCATGTAGAAATTGGGGACATCTTCCCTGGTAGCTTAAGAATCTGCCTGCAATACAAGAGATCTGTGTTTGATCCCTGGGTTGGAAAGATACCCTAGAGAAGGGAATGGCTACCCACTCCAGGATTCTTGCCTGGGGAATTCCACAGACAGAGGAGACTGCGGGGCTGCAGTCCATGTGGTTGCAAAGAGTCACATGTGACTGAGTGACTAACAAACAATAAGTGGTTAAGACCTAGATATTGCAAGATCAATGTGAAGAAGATGCCTAAAAGTTGAGGATAAGAAAGATGAGAAGCTGAGGATGTCAGTTCTAGAGAACTGTGTTTTGCACTTCTACATCTTGCTTACGTTTCTGGGAGGGAGATAAGGGAAAATTTCCTCAACTAGTTCTTGACACTCTCCATTATACTTGAAGCGGAGAGGCCCAGTGCTATTTGTGAGAACAAACACTCAATGACATTTTGTTTCTCTCAAACAAACAAAAGGCATCACATGACACCTGGGATGAGGTAGACAGGAGTCATGAGACCTCATAGCCTCAGACTCTTGGGACTTGGGCTGGGTGCCTGTTTATTAGTGTATTCCACTAAACCATCCAATGGAAAAGAATAGGGAAAAACAGCTGATTTGGGAGTCCAGATTCTTGATGGCAGAATATGTGAAGCTGTCATTTTTGGTCTCTGTCCTGGAACTGTGGCATTTGGCCAAACTCAGACCAATGGCTCAAGAAAAGAATGGCATTGCATTCCCTGATGAAATGAACATGATCTTCCCAAACTAGCACACATTGTGATCTCCACTAAAAAAGTCCTAAAATAAAACCTCCAAAGGGTAAAATGAATTAATAACTGACAGCATTTATTATTAAATTCTTAGACTTGAGCAATACATTTGGCTATTTTTACTTATCGAAACATTTTACCTTCTAGAATAGCCCCATATCAGATGGAGTCCATCCAAAGCAGAAGCTCAGGAAAGAAACAAGGCTTCGTTTAACTCTGTGGTTAATTGTACTCTGAGGGTAATTTTGTCCACCAGGGGTCATTTGGCAATGGCTCGGTGGTAAAGAATCTTCCTGCTAAGCAGGAGACCTGGGTTCGATCCCTGGGTCAGGAAGATCCCCTGAAGAAGGAAATGGCAACCCACTCCAGCATTCTCACCTGGAGAATACCACGGACAGAGGAGCTTGGTAGGTTACAGTCCGTAGCATCACAAAGAGTTGGACATGACTGAAGTGACTGAGCACAGTAGCACATAGCACATGCCCACATCTAACCCACTTCAGATCAGTTGTTTCTTATTGTGTACATATACATTAGAGGATCTCTTTTTTAAAAAATTTAAAAATCATTGGTTTAAGAAATTCACATTGCCCAAGTGAAAACCAGGGACACTGATATGAATTCAGTCAACATGGTGTAAAGAGAACTATATTACACAGGCAGACAGGAAGCCCACATTCTCACTTAACTCTGCTCTTGACAAGCTGGTAACTCTTCTCTTGTGCAAGGTATTTCATCCCGTGGGTCTCAGTTTCTTCACCTGCAAAAGGCAATGATTATTCTAAATTTTCTCTGAGGTAGCTCTCAGCTATAAGAAGCTATTATGTAATTATATGATAATACTGGAGAAATAAATAGGCAGAGAAAAGGTTTGATTACACAGACAAGAATAAATAAAATCCTGGGAGTCCTTTTCTAAGAGAATGGACACTTCAAATTTGAATCCATGTACTAGATTGATATACACAGAGTAGTGTTCTGAGTGCAAAGTCTGAGTAGCATCCTTGGGTCTCTCCTTAATCTCACCAGATATGCAAATTAGGAAGAATTCACTGCGCCCAAGGTCAAATGTAAATATCGAATAGCAATGGAAGATATTTATTAATAAAAAGAACCCTGCATTTAACCAACGAAACATGTGGTTTCATCAAGGTATCCAGCAGAACACCAGATGCTCAAAAGTTTTCTTCACTGGTGATCTGGTCTACCCAGGAGGAGCCATAACTGAATAGCAGGGAGGGGAGCCTTATTCTCCCTTCCCTTTCCCTTAACAGGTGGCAAGGCCTTTTTAAGTCATATGACGTCACTTGCAACTGCACTGATTTCAGCTCATCTTGAGCAGGTTTCTGATAACAAGAAATATAACACCTTTCATTCATCCATTCAGACAACAAAGATTTACTGAACACCTGCTCTGTGCCCTAGAGGTGAGGCACTCTCTTGTTCCTAGTACCACCTCTAAAGACGAAGATGGTTTTAAAACGACGGCCACGGGTCCATCCTGTAACCTGTGTAGTCCAGAAGTATTCCATTATCTGAAACCACGAGTTACTGAGCCTTAGCATTGCCATTTTATCAGCATTTCCCCTTTCTGTGTTTTATAACTCCATGAAGTCACATCTCCCCTAGGCTATCGGAACAGTTCAGCTGAGCCTGAAACCTACCAAGAAAGGAGAAATGAGAAAAAAGTAGAGGGGGTGGGGAAGTTAATGGTGCCACCCCTATGGGTCCAACAGGTTCTGAGATATCCTTGCAAGCTTGGTTAGTGAGGCATGCCTCCCCCGAGGACAGACATGCCAGGACGTCCAGTTTCTCCAAAGGACCCGCCAGGCCAAACTTCCTGGAGAAAAACCCCATTATCCATAAAACACGTTTTGAGTCACACCAAAGTGCACAGTGACCCTTAGCTTTCCTCTTCTGAACAAATTGTTTAAAGATCAAGATGTGTTGAGGAGATACCAGGCACTGGAGAATTAGCCGCAGGTGCTATTTATAGAGCCACTGGGCTCTGCTGAGATCACTCTGCCCAGGGAAAGCCATTAATCTTCTCCAGCAAAAGAAAAAAAGAAGTAATAAACTTAATAATGATTTAGAGTAAAGAGGGGGAGAGAAAGCACTGAGGCTAATACTAAGGTGGAGCTAAGCCAAGAGATTAGCTTCTCCCTGTGGAAAACAACATGTGTGCGTGCACACACACACACACATGCACACACATGCAAGAACATTAAAAAATGCAGGCTAGCCTTGTTTCCTCCCACCTCCCTAAACTCACCACTGCAGTTCAGCCTCTGAAAAGAAGCAGTTAAATGGCTTTCCTTTTTTTGAGGCTGACATACATGTGTCTTCAAATCTCACCTTGCTACGCAAAATACTCTCCAGATATGCAGCTCTTAAAACAGAAAAGTGAAGGCACTGGAGGTTTATTAAACCCTACCATGTCCAATAAATAGAATAGAATTAATTACTATTACCTTTATCAATAAAAAAAGCCAAGACGTATTTTTAAACATTTCTATTTTAGTATTGTTAAACTCACACTCCAGTGTGAAAACCTAGCACTGAAGACCTTTTTTCTCAAGAAGCTTGAGAAAAAAGTTTCTGGTTTTGTACTTAAAAGAGATCTTGGCCAGGTGTATCTATATAAATATATATGAAGGTTAAAGCTCCTAGTCAGTAAAGGAGTAATTCGTCAATAAAAGAGATTCTCTCTTTTTCATAAAGTTCTCATGGATGGGAAAACATAAATTACGATGAGCAAGATACACAAAGAAATAACTTTTTTTCAGAAAAGATGCATAAAAATAAGTATTCTTCCAAAGGAAGTGACTGTCTTCATTTGCGTCTTTAACGTTCTCAGAGAGTGCCAGTTAGCAGGAAGTATTTTCTTTGCAAACAATTCTGCCTTTTTAAATGGTAAGTATCCTTTATTCCTGGACACCAACCAGAGACAATGGAAAGAAAGAGAGACCTGGGCATCCAGGCAGAAAACAGGCCTTGTAACGCAGCCAAAATGAATTGAGAATTCTTGTGCAATACAATGTTAAGGCAGGAGTGTTGAGTCGAAATGTGTAATGAACTCCAAGTGGCTGCCTTTCAGATCTCAAGAGCTGAAACTGACTTGACGCCGGGACGTTGCTTCTCTCGCTCAAGTATTCAAGTGGCTCGGCACCGGAGAATAACAATGAGAAAGGCGCAAAGACCACCACTTCAGTGCGGTGTTCATGGATGCAGAAGGGCCAAATGTACAGGGGGCAACAGACCCCTCAGGCGCTTTGTGGGTAATAATTGTTCCAATTTGGTATCGCCTAGGGGAAAAAATATCAGGGGTGGGTGGCCACTAAGTTCATGTCACTTTGGGGGAAGTTCTTGGAATGCAAAAACACTAGATACTTTTCATTAATAGCCCATAGGAAGGGGAAAAGCATATTCCAGGGCTTTGTTAAGTAAAACGTCCCTCATGAGATAAGAGCCTGTCACTGAATAAGTGCATGTCACTTTGGGGGAAGCTTTTGGGATGCAAAAATTAATAACTTATTAATATCTTAATAAGTTAATGACTTAACATATTTAATTAACTAATACCTTAATTAATAACTCATTAATATCACATAGGAAGGGGAAGAGTATATTCCAGGGCTTTGTTAAGTAAAACATATCTTATGAGACATGAGATTGTCATTATATTGACTAAATTGTTAGTGATGTGAAGAACATCATCTCCTAATTTTTTTATGTTGATGTCTATTTTCACAAAGACTGTGCTTCATGACAAATCTGCAATGTAGGTATGGCCGTGTTACCATCATTGTTCTGCAATAGGAAACTATAGCATGGAGAAACGACTGCTCCATGTAAATGGGATGGTAGCACCTGGGTCTCCTGATCTCTATTTTGCTGATCATGATGCCATAGCAACTATAACATGGAGCCCAAAATCTGTAAAAGTTTCCAAGTGCAGCTACAGTGTCACTGATCAACTGGCTCGAACACGGTCCTAATAAATCAAAGGCAATAATAAAAGTAGACTGAACTATAAAAAGGAACATCTAGTCTTGCTCCATTTCATGGCCACAAGCCATATCCATGACTTCATTCAGCTACTTCCTAAATATGCACCCAAGCGTCAAAAGTATGTGAAATAAGGCAGGAAGGAAGATGGGGCTTCCCAGGTGGCTCAGTATTAAAGAATCCACCTACCAGTGCAGGAGACGCAGGAGACACAGATGCCCCCCCTGGAGGAGAGCATGGCAACCCGCTCTAGTATTCTTGTCTGGAACATCCCATGGACAGAAGAGTCTGGTGGGCTAGAGTACCCAGGGTCACAAAGAGCTGGGCACGAATGAGGGACTAACACACACACAAGAGGGTAGATAGACCAGCAGAGACTTCTTATTACAAACAGGGAGAAAAAAAAAAAAAGAACAAGATAATTTTGAATTAATTGTACGTTAATGATGAATTTTCATAATAAAAGACATTTTATTATTACAAGATTACAGGAGTATAACTAACTTTTTGCCAGTATGGGAGAACAGAATACCATACCACTAGTGTAGCCCCCAGACTTTACACTTCACACATTCTCTAAAGTACAATTGCTCTGGTATTTCGCACTTATCACAACGCACAGGATGGAATTCAGATAAGGCAGAATTGCCTTTGTTCCCATTTAAAGCAATATAGCACTTTCTCCTTATAAATGTCTACAGTACCACCGGTTTTCCATTTGATTTTTCTCCGACAGTTCCTTTATTTACTGTGTAATGCCCAATGCTGCTAATTTGCATTCTCTCTTCTTTTGAAAATGCCCTTTAAAAATGTTGCTGACTAAATAGAAACATTCTAGAAACTAGTGAATGAAGGCTAAGAAGCATTCTCATTTTCACTTCCTCTAATACAAGATGATCTGTTTCGGAACAAAATTTTCAAGGCTATTAATGAACTGTACCCAACTTCCAGCGTGTGAGTTTTGTTTTGTTGGCTCCTTTATCACATGAGCAATATGCATTTTCATCTCCTCGGGTTTTTATGAAGCAGGATTATATCAGAGGGAGAGAAGAAGAGCAGGGAGAGTTGAAACAGTGACATACTCTGGAAATGAGAATTATATGAAATTGCAGAATATCCCTATTCTAGAAAATCCCAATAATGGGTCAAATTGGAGCATAATGTATGAAACTCAGAGAGCCCATTTTCAAATGTCTGTCTCTTCTTGGATCACAGAACTAGTTAGTCCTTAGCCCTAATTTTCTTTTTAGGGCAGCAAAATGAGTCTGTATTATATTATGATGGATACATGTCATTATGCATTTTCCAAATCCATAGAATGCCCAACACCAAGACTGAGCCCTGATAAAGACTGTGGACTTTAGTTAGCAATAAAATATCAACACTGGCTTCTTAGTTATAACAAATATATCACACTAATGCAAGATGTTTATGATGGGGAAACTCTGTGTATGTTGGGGGGATGTGGGAACTTGACTACCTCTGTATATTATATTAACAAGATTTTATAATATCTAATGAATAATGTTTTACATCAAAATTTTCTCATTTATTTTTCAGTGGTTCCACCATTGATTACAAGAAAAGTAGCTTTGATGATTTGTTCTTTTGATAGTCACTTCTTAGATATTGGAGGATCACTTCAGTTCAGTTCAGTTCAGTCGCTCAGTCGTGTCCAACTCTGCGACCCCATGAATCACAGCATGCCAGGCCTTCCTGTCCATCACCAACTCTCGGAGTTCACTCAAACTCATGTCCATCAAGTCGGTGATGCCATTCAGCCATCTCATCTTCTGTCGTCCCCTTTTCCTCCTGCCCCCAATCCCTCCCAGCATCAGGGTCTTTTCCAATGAGTCAACTCTTCACATGAGGTGGCCAAAGTATTGGAGCTTCAGCTTCAGCATCAGGAGGGTGACTAGGCCACACATTAATATGTTACTATTCACAGAATAGGAACTATACTAAGAGGAATTCCACTTGAAGGAAAAAAGACAATCTAAGAATCTGAGTTTCTTGTTAAAAGAATAGCCAAAACCAATGACATTTAATCTCTCTGTGTTTAATCTCATAGTTTTTGCCATTTCCACTTATACATTTCAACATTTCTTCTATGTGAAAATAAGCAAAAATAGCAAAATTACACTGGCTATCCAACATTGTAGTTAAGATTTGTTCCACAGAAAATTTTTGTTATAAGGCCGGTGAATAATACTATAAAACAAATTCCTCTGCTGAAGATAGCCTGTTTTTCTTAAAATAGGGGGAAATTCATAGCTGACTTTTAAATGCTGGTCTCTGGGTTATCATTGAGACTGACAGTATAAAGATGAGCATCCCTTACAGAGGGTGGCCATGTTCAATAGACTAGGAGGCTACTGGTCCACCCACCCCCATGGAGGCTGAGATCGCAGTGAGGAAGCCAAGTCCTTGATGCAATGTGGCTGCTGAGAAGGTAAGAAGCAGTTCATCGGGCACGGAAGTGTCCCACTTTGCTTTCTCAGGCACAGTCCCAACTGGAAGAACAGGACTGGTGGCACCCAGCCTGACAACATCGTCATTCTTTACTATTTGTCCCTGAGGCTGCAGTCCATGGGGTTGCAAAGAGTTGGCCACAACTGAGCGACTGAACTGAACTGAAGGGGGTGAATGCCTACTTGGATAGTTGATTAATCAGTAATTCAAGGAGATCAAAATCACAAAATTAAAAGGCAGAGTTCAATCATATCCCTTAACAAAAGGAATGTCCTAATTACTGCATGCCCAAGGCAGGATATGGAGAGGGTGTGGAAGTGTGGAAGGCACTAATCCGATGGAGGTGATTAGCAAACCATTTTATCCCAGCTCCCTAAAGTCTCCTACCCCAATCCTCCCCCAGATTGCAGTTCACCAAAATTTCCCTCCTACTGCCAAGTAAGGCTGCCATGCCAGAGAACTGCTAGGATTTATTTTCCTAAGAATTGTAGGACAGACATATCAGAATTCACACACTGCATCCCAGGAGACGTACTCATTTATAACTTGGCAGCAGTCTCAGGTCTCACTTGACACTCACTAGTGGCAGATTCGTGAAGGTGGGACTGCTCCTACCAGCGGTATCCAGTTCAGAGGAAGCAGAGCGACAACACTCGTCCAGTCTCCAACCGGAGTTTCCAGATGGCCATCCTACACAGCATGATCACCAAGACAGCTCCAACGTCTGATCCTCAAGGAGAGGGTACACTGCATCCTGGTCAGGATTCTTAGCTGCGGGGTGTCATTGACACCCACATAGGCGTCACTTCTCTTCCTGCCTCATGTTCTGGAAGCTTCGTCCTCAGGCCAGAATATAGTGAAGCAATTTAGGGCACTGCTCTGCTCCTAAGAAGCTTTCAAAGGAGCTGGATTCTAAACCTTCCTTGGGATGTATTTATTTCCAGCTTAAAGAAGATTCTTTCCTGATTCTGTGAGTTAAGAGGTTACCACAACTACTGTGAACTTGGTGAATCATGTAGAATGTTTACTTGGGCTTTCTATACACTGCTCTGAACAATATCAAGTCTCTCATACACATCCTTAAACAGTGATGTCATGTAAGACATTTTAAAAACCTTTGTGTCCCACAACTAGCTTCTGTTGGGACAAACCAGATGTTTGATTATTTCTGTCCCTCTGCAGGTGTTTTGAATGAGAAACCAGAGTTAATACTAAACCTTAACTAAGTAAAGCCTACAAGATATTACTGGATAACCCTGCACCCATTAAGTGAAAGTGAAAGTATTAGTTGCTCAGTTGTGTCCGACTCTTTCCAACCCCACAGACTGTAGCCTGCCAGGCTCCTTTGTCCATGGGGATTCTTCAGGTAAGACCACTGGAGTGGGTTGCCATTTCCTTCTCCAGGGGATCTTCCCGACCAAGGGATCAAACCCAGGTTTCCCACATCGCAGGCAGATTCTTTACCTCTGAGCCACCAGGGAAGCCACACCCATTAAAGAGCACCATATTTTTTCCTCCCCTATCATAAAGATGTCACTGACTCCAACTTTTTTCTTAAGCAAGTTTATATGATCATTTTTAATTTCAGGAAATGAAGAAAACTCCAATTATATTCTGATGAATGTTACTGTTATTGCTTCCAGATGAGGAAACCAGGGACATTGTTGTTGAAGGAAAAACAGCCCATTCCTGGCAGAGCTGGGTAAGGTCACATGAAAACCAATGGTTTGCTTGTTAAAATCCAGCTACATATGAGTTTGTCTTCACTGTGACAAGACCAGAGCTCAGCACCCAATCAACCTGTCTTCAAGAGAAGGGATTGGTGGCATTTCAGTGTAATCATCAAGGAAAAACTGCAGTTGTACAAGGTAAAGCTATGGTTTTTCCAGTAGTGATGTACAGATGTGAGAGTTGGACAAGAAAAAAGGCTGAGTGCCAAAAACTGATGCTTTCGAATTGTGGTGCTGGAGAAGACTCTTGAGCGTCCCTTGGACAGCAAGGAGATCAAACTAGTCAATCCTAAAGAAAATCAACACTGAATATTCATTTGGAAGGACTGGTGCTAAAGCTCCAGTACTTTGACCACCTGATGTGAAGAGTTGACTCACTGGAAAAGACACTGATGCTGGGAAAGATTGAAGGCAGGAGAAGAGGGGCAGTAGAGAATGAGACAGTTAGCATCACTGACTCAATGGATGTGGGTTTGAGCTAACTCTGGGAGATAGTGGAGGACAGAGGAGCCTGATGTGTTGAAGTACATGGGGTTGCAAACAGTCAGACGCAACCTAGCGACTGAACAGCAACAGCAAGGCAAACTCTCCCACGGGAGTATTTTCCTCAGCTGGATTTTTTTTTTTAAACTGGTGTTTTTCATCTTTACTTTTTTAACTTTCAGTGTCTTTTGGAATTAAGTGACTTTTGTAATCTGATGATGGGAGATGATTAAAAAAATTCAGGATTAGTAGATCTTAAAAGTTCTCATCACAAGAAAAAAAATTATAACTATGTGTGGTGGTGGATGTTAACTAAACTTCTTGTGGTCATCACCTCACAATATATACCTATACCAAATCATTACGTTGTACTCCTAAAACTGATACAGAATTTTACATGATAATAAAAAATCTCAGTAATAATCAGGAATAAAGAGGTCCAAAATTTGCAGTCATCTAAATTAAAAAAGAATTATATATGTATATACATGACTGAGTCAGTAATGGAAGTGTTTCTTATTTGTCTTAAAAAAAAAAGCTTTATATCTTATTAGCAGTTGAAATATAAACACAGATAAATACATTTAGCACAGGGTCTGGTGCTTAGGAAATAGATTTTTTTTTTTTAGGAATCTCAGCCAATCTGGGGTATGGAATCTTTGTAAGTCTGTATGGTATTTAACATGAATGTCAAAAGCATAGCTCTTATGCTCTGCAAAGAATTGTAGTGGCTCTGACTGATGTCCTGTCCCTCCAAATTTTATACCATGCTCTTCTTTCAACCCTACCCAACAAGTCTGCTAGATGCTATTTGTAAATTTGCCCAAGACAAATATAATATTTAAGAAAACTGAGCAATAACCTATATTAAATATACTATCAGATAGAATAAAGAATAATAATATAAAACTGAAAGCCATGTTGCATAAGAGAAAAATAACAAAACTTCTATTGACTTTAGAGCTGGATTAAAAGCTGCTCTTAAAGCTTCACTCTGCCCAGCCTACATTTCCCAGTCACTTTGGGTTTTATAGATGTTTCATGATCATTGGCCTTTACGGGCATTTAGTGGGTCTGTGGGAGCCATGCAAACCCACAACAATGATTTACCAGAGAGGAGGGGTAAGGTTTTTCTGTTTAGGGGAGTTTTGCTCAAAATGGAAAATCCCTTGAGATCCATTGATTGGCTATTTTTAAATTATTGAGTTATTTGCTTATGCAAAGCTTAAAGCAGAAGGAGGAAAGTCCTCAGTGCCCAAATATATTAAGACTGAATTTCATAGGGAAAAAAAAGAAGAAAAAAATTATTGTTTTTATTTGTCTGTTGTCCATCAACAAATCTGTAGCATGCACTGATGGTAGGTTTCAATTTGCAGTCCTGTTGCTCAGATATAATTGCTTATGTCTTTAAAGCAGAATACCTGTCAGTAAAAATCTAAGTAGGTCACCGTCATAGCTACTCAAAGAGGATTCTAGGGGAGTCTCTTCAGATGACCTTCCTTCAAACACTCATCTTTTATTGACATCTGAGCGTTCTCTCAGCACTGAGAGTAGCTCCTTGAATTGAAAGGCTGTAACTGTTTTTGTGACAGAACAATTGATTTTCCTTTCTGATGACTTAGCATATCATACTGGGTTTCACAAGCCACCTACCTCAATATAAAGTGGTTTTTAAAGAGCTCAGATAGGAGTCATGTGTGGGCCACGTATGTATATAAATAGATGTAACAGATCTCTTTTTATTCCTACAACGACAAAGTATAAGAAGCACAGCATAATAAAGTTAACTTCTTTATTTGATGAAAAGCTTTCCTACTTTACACCACGCGATGCTGTACTTTCCAGGCAGAAAGCACCAGTCACTTCCAGCCCCACTGGAAGAGTGGGCACTAGTGTGGGGATTTCCCATTTGATTTCTTTAAACAGCATATTCGTGGAAATCATAATTCCATTTTTTAATTAAAGAAGAACCTCATTCTCCGAATGCTCTCCTGTACATCATTCCAAGCTAGGTAGCCTGAACACAGTTTGAGACTGGAAAGAGGCCGCCCAAGGTGCTTATTAGGGAACTTTCCTGGCGGACCACTGAAAAATATCCTAAAGTGTGACTCATCACGTCTGCATCAAGTTATGAAAAAAGTAAGGCTTGTTAACCTGCTGTTTGGAAACCAGAGCACTTTTATCAGTTCATATAATTGCTAACCCCTTATTCACTGCTCAGCACTGCAGAGTTCTTTACCTCCTAAGATCCCACTAATTGCTGACAGATTTGATTTCTCCCTGACAGCAGGAGTCCTGTTTCTGGCCTTTACATCAAGTAATTGCTTTATTTTTCTCCCTCTGCTCTAAAAAACGGAATTCCCTTCTCCCCTGCTTGAACCCCTTTAATGGCTCCTTTCTCTGTTATTAAATCCTTGCCATTTAAATCACATTTAGCGATGTTTTGAATAACTGATTCCAATTACTCCAGCTCTTACCAAGAAGCAGCTGAAAACGCAAGTCATTACTTGCCCACAGACAAGCGGCTTTACCTTGCAGCCAAGTCTCTGGTGAACTGTACTGTGTTTCCTCTCAGTACGGGGCAATTTAGACGCACAGGAGGCTGATGCTCAGCAAATAGCCAGCCGCCGGAGCGCTCCTCCACTATCATCTGTGTATAATGGATATTAGACTCTATATTTATTTTATAAATAGCCCAATTCCTTAAAGAAATCATTCCTTCCTTCCCATAGAGGCCAAGGTGGGCCACTTGGAACAGCAGAGATGCGCAGCTGACCGCCCCGTGACCCACCATGAGGCTGCTCTTCAAAGGTCTGGCGCAACCCGTGGTGGGGTTCACACTCAACAGTGACCCGGCCATGACAATGCCACGCCCAGGCCTCTGCTGTGACAGATTCGGCTTCTACAGTCCCCACTTTGTTTTCCCTTGATGTTGCAGAGCTGTCTTTTTTTAAAATCTCTGCCATCTTGCCTTCCCCCTCTCCCCATGCTTTTGGGGAGCAGTACTCCCCAGTCGAGTACTGCTGTCCTGTTTATGTTTTTATCTACTTGGCATGCACTTGCGTTGTGTTTTTATTTATTGATCAAATTCATGGCATGACCATATTTCTGTTATCATCACATCATTTCAGGCTTTGGGTAGATCCTGTTTCTCAGTCACAATGGATGAGAGATGATCAGAAATTTTACTCTGTTGCTAATCTGATTTTGGCCTCATGCACGGTTTTGGCCTCACTTATACTGTATATTTTCTTGCCCTGTTTGTCCTAACAAAACATGATTTTGTTGGGTATAACTTTTCATGCAGGAAAGCCTTTGTTACACAAGGGATTTAGGCGGTGTGGCGTAATTTATGTGTCTTTGACATTCTTATTTTAAACACTGAATAACCAATTAATTGTATAAACACATGTATAACATGTTGGATTTAAATGGTTCACCACATAATCTTGACACGGCCTGGTCATCACGGCTCTTGGGCGTATCTAACTTAATGAAATTGTGTATCTGACAAATGTGAAATCAGACTCATACTTTTAATTTGATTAACTGACTGGATGTCTCTGCTGTGACTGGGGCTTAGGAAGGTTATCACTAATTTCAAACTTGAGATTGTTAGAGAAATTAAGAGGTTCCTCAATTTTATATACTACATCTAGATGTGAAAAGCGTTTTGTGTGGGCAGCTGTGTTCAAAGCTTTAGTCAACATCATCACCATAAAAATAAATAACTTGTGTGGGAGTTAATTAATTGTGTTTTGTATTGTACTAGACTCTTGTCTACTTTGCTGAGGGTCTGACAGAGCTACAGAAGTCAATCCACTACCGTATAGAGGAAGACCTTTTCTTCCTGAAAATTACGGACATTTGGGTTTTCATCTTTTGATTAAAGTAGTCAATTTAAGTAGGTAACTTAACTTGAAATCGATGATTCTATTATTTGACCCCCTTCAAAACAGTGACAAAAATACAAGCTTCTGAAAGAATTTAAACGAGGTGTCAAGAGCGTTTCAAAGTCCTCATGGGCAAGAGGGCAGAGGCACATTGATAAGCAACATATTCATTTGGGATTTTGTCTTTCCTGCTTTTAAACATTGCCTTTTAAATGATTTATGCTTGATATTTGTGAAAAGTGATACCTTGGATGGCCCAGAGACTCGGGTCTTCTATTTTATGTGGAAAAGGAAGCCAGGGTAGGGGCACCACCCATTCTAGAGACTGTATTATTCATGTGCTTCAAATCTAAGGCCATTACCTCATTTCCCTCATTCAGCCTCAGAACCCGAGTGGTGCTAATCCATCCATAGAGAGCAAAACCTTTTTATGATTTTAGGACTGAGTACATATCAGGAGAAATGGTCCAACCTTCCCCGGCATCTATTATAAATAGGTAGCCCTCCATTTCTGCCTAGTTCTCACCTCCTATCAACTCTGTGCAGAAATCCATTTGCAGAGGGGCTTCCAAAGCCTCAGTGCTTCTTTTACAAAGGTTCCTGGAGGAGGTCTCTGGTGGCAGACAGTGTACTGTAGGGGTCGTCAGGACAAGGCAGCTTTTGAGACTTAAGTGCCAAATTCATCAGGTCAAGCAGATGTGGGGGCAGGGACGAGTCTTCTTAGAGTCATTTAGTGGAGGGCTTCCTGGTGGCTCAGACTGTGAAGAATCTACCTGCGATACAGGAGACCCAGCTTAGATCCCCGGGTCAGGAAGATCCCCTGGAGAAGGAAACAGCACTCTGCACCAGGATCTTTCATCATGGGTGCACAAGCTCAGTAGTTGTTGCATACCAATTTAGTTGCCCCTCAGTATGTGGGATCTCAGTTTCCCAATCAGACATCAAGCCCACGTCTCCTGCATTGAAAGGTGGATTCTTAACCACTGGGCCATCCTGGAAGTCCCTGGGCAAACTTCATGTTTGAAATCAATGTTGGAACTCATCAGGAAGATTCTTCTTTATCCAATACTAGGTATTTTTTAACTCGAATTTAAAAAGAGAACAGACAATAAAACACAGCATGTATTATTATTTATCGATAATATTGATAGCTTCTTAATATTATATATTAATGTTATTGAGCAAACTCCAGGAGATAGTGGAAGACAGAGGAGACTCGTGTGCTACACAGTCCATGGGGTTGCAAAGAGTCAGACCTGACTCAGCGACCGAACAACAACAACATTAATGTTATAGTATGTATACTATGTGAAGATATGTATGGCTAAGTCCCTTCACTGTTCTCCTGAAACTACCGCAACATTGTTAATCGGCTATGAAAGTGAAAGTGTTAGTCACGCAGTCGTGTCCGACTCTTTGCAACCAATGGACTGTAGCCGCCAGGCTCCTCTGTCCATGGGATTCTCCAGGCAAGAATACTGGAGGGGTTGCCATTTCCTCCTCCAAGGGATCTTCCCCACCCAGGGATTGAACCTGTGTTTCTTATGTCTCCTGCATTGGAAGGCAGGCTCTTTACCACTTGCACCACCTGGAAAGCCCTATACCCCAACACAAAATAAAAAGTTTAAAATTTGAAAAAATTATATATATATATGTGTGTGTGTATACATATACCATGTTAAGTATTTATATATTACTGTGTATAAATGTTATATATGTGACATTATATATAATATGTGATGGTATATGTAATATAATGTTGTTAATAATGATAATATCAATACTGACCAAAATAATTGGGTTCCTGAGAGTCTGTAAGTGCTTTATACCTGGTAAAACTATAATGAAATTCATTTAGAGCATTTCATTTAAAAGATCACATCTGTGCCCTTAATGAATAGTAATTAAAACTCACAGCAGCACTCCCATTAGGTGACAAAGGGTTATTATACATACTTTCTAAGACAGATAGATTTTGGACCATGGAGTCCGGCCTTTTATGTGGATGTCAGCATTCAGGAGGAAATTGAGACTTAATTCTAAATTTTCCATTTCTAGAAGACTAGGTACTCTTTTAGAAACAACCGTTAAGCCTGAGAATCAGCATTCTGACTTGACCCCTTGCCACTGTAGCATGGAGTGGCGGGCAAGTGCCGTGGCAGTCTCTAGTCCTGACTCTTTAACTGAGGGTGGTGGGACTGCCCTTGCTTAAGACATCCATCCTCAGTTTCTCATCTGCAGAACGAGAGGCTGCACTGTATCTTGGTCAAACTCATGTTTAACTATAGTGAGCACTGAATTTCTCTCTGCCCCAATATTCCTGGCAACAGCCACTGTAGCCAGCGACATTCCCTATAGAACCCAAGCCATCTCTTTTTGAGAATGGACTCTATCTATTAAGGAATGTACAAACAGTCCCTGAGCACCCTACGCCTCCCCCTCAGGGCTTCAGCTGCTTCTTGTTAGTGGGCTCATGCCTCTTCCTCCCCGCTTAACTTGCCTGGTCTGCGGCCCTTGACTGCTTGGATGATGAGTCTTCAGCTGCCTCCTGTTGTCTTCTGGATCCAATCTGCTGTCCCTGAGCACATGCACCTACTATTTCTGGTGCATTTCTTAGCTATGGTAAGATTTCACGGGTCTAAATTCTTCCATCTTTCGGGTCCTTTCCTTAGCTTCCTTGGTCCCTGACAGTTCCTACAGGCTGTTGCTATTCCCTAACGTGGCAATGATACCCCTCAGCAAGACAGGTCTTATTTTGGTTCATCCAGAAGCCAACTCTGAAACAGGGATTCAGATGCAAGTCGTTTATTTGGGAGGTGAAGGAAACATGGGTAGGAAAGTAGGGAAAAGAGGCAGAGAGGTAATTCGACCCCAAAAGGAGCGTCATCAAGCAAGCAGTTGTTGTGTTGTGTTAGCCACTCAGTCATGTCCAACTTTGCCATCCCAGTGGGCTGCCATTCCCTTCTCCAGGGATCAAGCAAGTTACCACGGTCAATAAGTGGACCTTCCCCACAGGAACTCTGGGAACCAAAGTGGAATATGAGCTCAAAGAGGTACTGAGCTCTGTGGGGTGAGACAGAGATGGGGTATTTATACACCAACTGCCATTGTCATTCAGATGAAAGGAGGGCTTTAATTCTTGGGCACTTCCTGCCTACCCATGCTTAGCAGAATTGGTTCTGCTCACCAGAAAAGGCCCTCAGGTAGATAGGTACCAGGCTTGGAAGTTGGGAGACAAGGAGAGTACAGCCAATGGAAGGACTGGAGGGAGTATGTGCAGGTGCCCACAGCCCATCAGGGTTTGAATACAGGCACCGAAATTCGATCACTCTGGCAACCCACTCCAGTACTCTTGCCTGGAAAATCCCATGGACAGAGGAGCCTGGTAGGCTGCAGTCCATGGGGTCGCTACTAGTCAGGCACAACTGAGCGACTTCACTTTCACTTTTCACTTTCCTGCATTGGGGAAGGAAATGGCAATCCACTCCAGTGTTCTTGCCTGGAGAATCCCAGGGATGGAGGAGCCTGGTGGGCTTCCGTCTATGGGGTCGCACAGAGTCGGACAAGACTGAAGCGACTTAGCAGCAGCAGCAGCAGCAGCAGCAGCAAGGATTCTAACCATCCCATTAAGAGAGCTCAGTAATGAAACCCTGTCAGTCGGACTTTAGCAGCAGCCTATATCCCAGCTTGGGTTCTTCTGTGCCCATCTTTTCCTTCTTCCCGGCACCTTACTTCTTCAGCTAATTTCCCTTCTTACAACCTCCTTCTAGCTTCTGACTCAACACTTCTTTTCTCAACAAATAACCAGTTTTTTGTCTTACAGTTGAGTTTTCTGCTCCCCAGATCTGCTATATTGCTACTGTTTCTGCTTGTTCTCTCTACTATACTATTCTATGAAAAATCCAGTGGTTTAGATTTTCAACATTTCCCCTACTTTCCCTGACTTTGGCCTCAGAAGGTCAAAAATAAGGTTTAAGGGATGTGATTAAGTAACACTTTGCATTTGTAAGGCACTTTACAGTTCATTGGGCTTCCCGGGTAGCACTAGTGGTAAAGAAACTGCCTACTAATGTGGCTAGATGTAAGAGATATAAGTTCAATCCCCAGGTTGGGAAGATCCCTTGGAGGAGAGCACAGCAACCCACCCCAGTATTCTTGCCTGGAGAATCTCATGGACAGAGGAACCTGACAGGCTAAGGTCTAGTTTATAAAGAATTTAATGGCAACTTATTGGGAGAGCATGAAGGTTAGAGTTAAAAGTATTGAACTTGCATGTTGGTTCTCATACTTACTAACTCTGTGATAATGGCAAGCCATTCCCTATTAGGTGTCAATTGACTGGAAAATAGGACTAATAATGTCAATATCTGTCCTCCTTACATCACCAGAGCTGTTGCAAGGTTGAGTAGGGCAGTGGGTCCCAGACAATGATCACGGGTTTCATCTACATTTTGGTGACCTGATTTTTCAAGATTTTACTATCTGATTTTTCACTCTATACTGTTTTGACAGCAGTCTTGTGGGAAAGTGTCAAGGTAATGTTTTCTTTGTTTTGCGAGTAAAGAAACAGAGACTGTCTTCTGACTTTCATGCCAGCATGTATCATTCTCAAATGCATGCAAAGAATTATTGTAGCTTTGAATCACATCCCATCTAAAATATATTTGTAATGTTACATTCTTCAAGAGAAAAGCAAATACGTGACATTCTTTGAATAAGTAGAGTCACAAATCTGAGGTCCTGGAACAACTGAAAGAGTATGAGACTTGGATCCTTAGAAAAAGTTTTGCTTTCTCTCTTTAAATTCGCCTCAAAGTTAACTGGATCAGTCATTTGTGATTCTAAAATGTACAAATCCAATTGCGCTAAGAAACCAAGGACTATGTACTTATCTGTTATTGCTTCTTTAAAAAAAATTCTCCCCAATGACTTTTAATTTCCTAGATAGGGGGCAGCCAGCCTTTTGAAGAAACTCATTTATTTCATCGTCACTCTGAGTTCCTAATGTAAACGTTTTTAGGGGCTGATTTAGAAGAACTAGGACAAGACATTTCCAGTGTTGCCTGAGGCCAATTTGCATCTCTTAGAGATGAAGAGGCAGAGGGTAAACATAAGCTGAAGCTCATCATGACTTATATACCATGGAATTTTTTTATATATCATTTCACACAGATCCGTTTTTAAAAGTTGAATTATGTGATTTTTTTAAAGTCAAATATCTGCAAAGGAAATTGGACTGACCCGACTCTGCCTCCGAGGTTTCAGGTTAAAGGATGTTGTGAAATTTGAAGCAATTTTGTTTTCCATGCACATATTCTTTTTTAGGAAGAAAATCTTTCTTTGCTTCACATTCCTCTTTGTGCCCACAGAAATGCTTGATTTGGTTTGGTATGAGTCAAACAAACTGTTCTCATCACAGTGGAGCAAAGGAAAAAAAGAGCTTTTCATTCAAGTTATGGGTTCTGGAAAAATCTGTGTAAAAGCATTCTATGTAACTGTAGTTGTTGGCCACTCTTTTGTGAGTTATCTGTAGAATAGTTATTTTCTCCTGTGCCCAACAGGAAAATAATGGAGCATGAGAAAATTCAGCCCATTAAAGTGCAGGGAGTATAGAAAAGTGCTTATAACGCTCCTTTTTTCTCTCCATCATATGAATGTTCTTGCACATGTGTGGAGAATTCTTTCTCTTCTGTCTTTCCATGCTTCCCTCAAGATTGTGCCCTGTCAGTCCAGCAGGTTTAAGGGATGGACTGCAAGATGGGAATCACATCCAATGCCAGATTTCCTGGGATGATGTGCCGTATGTATTAAATCTCACCTACTACCAGTATTAGGGCTTCCCCGGTAGCACTGGTGGTAACGAGTACACCTGCCAATGCAGGAGACACACAAAAACTGTGGGTTTGATCCCTGGATTGGGAAGATCCGTTGGAGTAGAAAATGACAACCCACTCCAGTATTCTCGCCTGGAAAATTCTATGGGCAGAGGAGCCTGTCAGGTTACAGTCCAAGGGGCCACAGTCAGACACAACTGAGCAGATATGTACATACTAGCATTATGATTTGGTTAACATGGTTTATATACATAATTATCATTCTTAAATCACAATACTTAAAGATGAATATTTAACAAAAAAAAGAAGTTAAAATGAGCCAAAGATAGGAATTAGACAATTATTGGGACTTCCCTGGTGGTCCAGTGGTTAAGACTCCACACTTCCAATACAAGGGACATGAGTTCAATCCCTAGCCATAGAACTAAGGTCTCACATGCCGTGTGGTGTGGCCAAAAAAATAAAGAAACTAAACAATCGTTTATTCTATTACAGAAAGCTTCTTAGCAAATCAGATGGTAAATAATCTGCCTGCAATGTGGGAGACCCAGGTTCGATCCCTGGATGGAGAAGATCCCCTGGAGAAGGAAATGGCAACCCACTCCAGTATTCTTGCCTGGAGAATCCCATGGACAGAGGAGCCTGGTGGGCTACAGTCCATAACATTGCAAAAGAGTTGGGCACAATGGAGCAACTTAACACTTTTTCAGCAAATGAAAAAAGAAAACATCATCATGATCAAAGAAGAATGAGACTAAGACCTCAGCGAACCCTCTTAGAGACTCAGTCATCCTGTATTATACTTTGGAGACGCTAGAATCACTTCTTTGATGTACTGGGACACAACTAATGCCAACTCAGAAGCTCTTTAAAATATCTAGTGTATCTTTTCCAGGGGGTCTTCCTTTCCCAGGGATCGAACCCAGGTCTCCTGTATTACAGGCAGGTTCTTTACTATCTGAGCCACCAGGAAAGCCCAGTGTATCAGGCGATGAGATATTAAAACTAGAGCAAGAACAGGCCTGACAAATCAAAGGAGACTGGACCCCTGTGGAGGAGCTCTCATGGTTTCAGTGGTGGTGTTCTTGGTGGGTGAATGGAGCCTCTTGAGTTTTACGAAATGACGTGGGGAAAAAATATCTTAGGATCTCAAGTCCAGGAGGAAACTGTGGATCCCACCCCGTCTGCCCACCTGCCTTTCAGTTAGACTACACCAAACCTTATAAAAATTCCATGGAGCTCATACATTGCAACTTAGTAGCATTGTTGTAAGAGAAAGAAGTAATCCATTTGTTTTCCCTTCTGAAAAACCTACCTCAACCTTAAGGAATTAGTTCACACCTCTCAAATGGTTGTTGATTCTCAGCTAAAAGATTGTCCAGAAGTGCGGAGCATCATTGCTCGCGATGCTTCTCCCCTTTCAAAATCAGCTTTGGAAACACTTAAGTTTTGGATGGTTTGGCATTCTGGTTTGAGATCTTGCATGACTTAAAAACACTAACCAACAAGTAAATGTCAAAAGATGAAAAAAATCTACCACGTTCTGTTTTTCATAAAAATGTAGATTTAATAAATTTCTAAAGGAGAACAGAATGGGCACATTAGAACACTGCCAAAGTTATAAACTTTGACAGTCCCACATACTGAGATGAACAGGAAAATGCATTTCACAAGAAATAAAATACATTTTCCGTCCTCTGGATTTGTTGAAGAAGAAGAAAAAAGCACATCTGTCTCAAATTTCTTTGAAGGAACTGAAGGCATTCAGTTTTCTTGAGTGAATAGACTTACTCTTTCTGCTGGGTTACCTTAGAGGGCTTTTAAAAGATAATTTCAAAGCTATAATCAAATACCATCAAGGAGACAAATTGAAAAATCTTTATTTCAATTAACATTTGGAAGCTGGAAATAAAAATTCCCTAGATATAGGAAGAAGATCAATATGAGTAATTAAATATTTGTAGGGTTGCTTACCACAGGGTTGTATAAAAATAATTATAACATTTTGTGGTGTTTTTGTATCATTTTTTCTCCTAAATATTTTATTCTCTTGATAAGTGTTAGTGTTTAATCTTCCTAAGTGTAAGATTCTTCCCTAGAATGTTAAACTCCTGTAGAATGGACATGTTTTATGTTTTGGGGGATGTGCGTGTATGCTAAGTCATTTCAGTCATGTCCGACTCTTTGTGAGCCTATGGACTGTAGCCCGCCAGGCTCCTCTGTCCATGGGATTCTCCAGGCAAGAATACCGGGGTGTGTTGCCATGCCCTCCTCCAGGGTATCGTCCCCACCCAGGGATCAAACCCATGTCTTTTACATCTCCTGCATTGGCAGGAGGATCCCTTACTACTAGCACCCCCTGGGAAGCCCCCAAAATGTGATAGTCATAGCCATTTCGTAGGTCTTGTGGAAGTCATGTGAATTAATGCCTATAGCTACACAAACATACGGTCTATGTTTTATTTAATTTAGTTAGATTATGGCAGCATGAAGAAGTGGGTTACAGTGTGGTGGACTCCAGAGCAATACTCTCTGGGTCCAAATCTTTGCTCTGCTTTTCACTGCTTCTTTAATTTTTGGTAAGGTTGGTAATCTGCCTGTCCATCAGTTTCATCACCTGTAAAATGGGAATAATACTAGCCTCTGCCTCATCTAGTTGTTGTGAGAATTAAATGAGTTCATACATGTAAGTGCTTCATGTCTGACAGTAGTAAACATGCTGGAAGTTGTTGCTGCTTCTCCTACTGTTGCTGCTGTCGTGGTCCGTGTTGCTGCTGCTGTCGTGGTCCGCGTTGCTGCTGCTGTCGTCATTTGTGTTATTATTCCATTCTAACTAGCCTCTCTGGGGACAGACTGCAGGAACCTCAGTGGCCAAGGAAGGTTACAGACAAGGATGTCTGAAAGCAAATTTCAGGGCTCACATTTTCTGGATTTCTAAGTGGGAGGGGTAATGAATAGGACTAGGTTACCACGTCTCAAAGGGACAGGACAAGGAGGACCATGACTGAAACCAAGAAATGTAAGCAAGTGTAGTGGAGAGCCCAGTCTGAAGACACTTCCTCTCCCACCTCACGCCCCAGGGCCACTTTGTGCCACTGAGACTGCAGTCAGGGGTGTCCCAAGCACGTAAGGGCAAGGCACTGCGAGAAGACACAGTCCATCACTTCACCTCCTTCTGAAGGATTTTAAAGCATACGCCAGAAAGATATTACAAAATAGGAATATTGATAACATTTAAAAACAACTCTCCAAAATGGCAAGAAAGTCTCAATTTAATGTTCAGATAAATAAGTCTTTGTAGGTGCAAATGACATATTAGGATGTCAAAGGACCAATTCAAGCAACCTCTCCAGCTAAGTACCCACTCTGGTTCACCAGAAGACCTTATTATTTAATCTAACAGTGCCCGATCCAGGAGAGAGTCTTCACAACATACAAATAAAGAACTGAACCTGTGTCTACATTGACAATTCAGTAAACGTTATAGGAAAAATCAAATCTCAAATCATTGAAGACATCATTAAAATAAACTGGCATTCCGGCTCTATGAAGACAAAAGTTCTCAAGTGTTGATTTTCAATTAGTTGTTTTGTTCCTGCATAAACTTTACTGTCGACACTTTTATTGTTCTTGTTTTCTCCTATTAGGAGAAAAATCCTTCAAATGTCAGTGGCATTACAAAGTTTTATTTTTATTTTACTTTTCTTTTGAGAAAGAGAGTTATGGGAATATTTCCTACAGATCCTCTTTAACACCCGCCCGCCTGTTTCAGAATGTTAAGGCTGCTTATTTAAAAATGCAGATTTGTGGAACTCACATTATGAATGAGTCAGTGTCTTTGACCTATGGGAAAAATGGGAAAGGTACATAAAAACAGAGGGTAAGAAATGTCTTTCAGAAAAATTAATAATATGTAGAGTGCCTCTCATTCACAAAACTAGAAAAACAGTCTTAGCCGAAATGTATTACAGATTTTCTGATATAACTATCTCCAAGGCTAGTTCCAAAACCTAACTCCATATGTCTTTTTTATTTGTTATATATTTTTGTTTGATTATACAAGTTCTGTTTTTCATAAAATATAGATTTCATTATTTCTAAAGAAGAACGTAGTTTTATAGTAAACTGCCTTTTTAGGGAGGATTAATTAGTATATAAATCAAGGAATGTAAGCCTAGAAAAAAATACAAAAAGTATGAGTGGAAAAATGTTAGCTGGAGAGAGGATTTTTCTCCCTTTTTAATATATATGTTTTACATAACAGGAAATCCTCTAGTTTATTTTTAGAAGGATGTTACATACATGCCTAAAGAAATAACCATAATCTGCTCTTTCATGAGAATACAGATAAAACCTACTGAAATTCCTAAATACTATGTTTTCTGGAAAGTTCCCAGCAATCACAGAGATAGCCTAGTATGAACAAAATGGACACCATCAGAGAACATAGCCACCTAGATGTTTAAATTCATAATCACTATACATTCTATTACTTGAATTTTCTAAACAGTAGACTGTGTCTGTGTGTGTGTGTGTAAGTCATGTGTGACTCTTTGCCAGCCTTTGGACCGTAACTCACCCGGTTCCTCTGCCCATGGGTTTCTCCAGGCAAGAATACTGGAGTGAGTTGCCATGCCATTCTCCAGGGGATCTTTCCAACCCAGGGATCAAACCCATGTCTCTTACATCTCCTGCACTGGCAGGCAGGTTCTTTACCTCTAGTGTCACCTGGGCAGGATCAAAGAGTTGACTATTCTTGGAATTAAGATGTCCCTTCTCTTCTCCCACTTAACTTTTTGTCCACAATGCATGGTTTGGGGGATCCCTATTTCCCCAACCAGGGATTGAGTCTGAGCCCTATGCAGTGAAAGC
This sequence comes from Bos taurus, assembly GCF_002263795.3. Lineage (NCBI taxonomy): Eukaryota > Metazoa > Chordata > Mammalia > Artiodactyla > Bovidae > Bos > Bos taurus. Next base: position 38,385,674 of record NC_037353.1, on the reverse strand, counting down.
GTGGAGTCTTAACCACTTAGCTGACAGGGAATCCCCTCTTCTAATTTTGATAATTAAGTTCAACCTGATGATTATCCAAGGAAAGTTATATCTGTGAACCCAGGAACTCCCTCTAGCTTTTGGGCACCTATCCTAATAGTCTTTCTGTTTAGTTTACATCTGAGCTTTGAGGATGGCCTCCCTCCCTCTCCTTCCTCTATAATCCCTCAGTTTTTAAACACTTAGCAACTCTTTGTCTGACAGAGAGAAATTGAGCTTGGTTGCATTCAGAATTATTGATGTGCTTTTGATATGGCCAAAATGGATGTAAATATGCTTTATGTGTGCAAAGAAAATTAAACACTTGGATGGTGCAGTTAAGTAGATGGCAGGGTGTCATCATGTTTGATAACTGAGCCATGTTAACTGTCATTAGTGAAAGTGAAAGTGAAGTCGCTCAATCGTGTCCAACTCTTTGCGACCCCATGGACTGTAGCCTACCAGGCTCCTCTGTCCATCCATGGGATTTTCCAGGCAAGAGTACTGGAGTGGCTTGCCGTTTCCTTCTCCAGGGGGATCTTCCTGACCCAGGGATTGAACCCTGCTCTCCTGCATTGTAGGCAGACGCTTTTACCATCTGAGCTGTCATTAGGAGATATCAAAAGTCATTATTCTTTTCTTACAAAAGTTTCTTATACATCTTTTCAGACTTCATGTACCTTAAATTCTAAGCTTTGCATATTATTATCACTATTACTTAAGAAATCAGAGCCGAACTTTGATGGATGTAGAAAACATTTACTTAGATACATCCAAAAGCAGAGATGAACAGACAGATGCAATTATGAGAACAAACATCTGTATCTTTATTGATACAATAGTTTCTTGGGATAAGAAGGCTAATCAAAGAATTAAGTCATCTGAGGTCAAGGTTTCCATTTCCAATGCCCATAGGTTGGAGATGATATTAGTTCAGTTCAGTTCAGTTCAGTCACTCAGTCATGTCTGACTCTGTGACCCCATGAATTGCAGCATGCCAGGCCCCCCTGTCCATCACCAACTCCTGGAATTCACTCAGACTCATCTCCATCGAGTCAGTAATGCCATCCAGACATCTCATCCTCTGTCATCCCCTTTTCCTCCTGCCCCCAATCCCTCCCAGCATCAGGGTCTTTTCCAATGAGTCAGCTCTTCTCATGAGGTGGCCAAAGTACTGGAGTTTCAGCTTCAGCATCAGTCCTTCCAATGAACACCCAGGACTGATCTCCTTTAGAATGGACTGGTTGGATCTCCTTGCAGTCCTAGGGACTCTCAAGAGTCTTCTCCAACACCACAGTTCAAAGGCATCAATTCTTCGGTGCTCAGCTTTCTCCACGGTCCAACTCTCACATCCATACACGACCACTGGAAAAACCATAGCCTTGACTAGACGGACCTTTGTTGGCAAAGTAATATCTCTGCTTTTGAATATGCTGTCTAGGTTGGTCATAGCTTTTCTCCCAAGGAGTAAGCGTCTTTTAATTTCATGGCTGCAATCACCATCTGCAGTGATTTTGGAGCCCAGAAAAATAAAGTCTGACAGTGTTTCCACTGTTTCCTCAACTATTTCCCATGAAGTGATGAGACCAGATGCCATGATCTTAGTTTTCTGAATGTTGAGCTTTAAGCCAACTTGTTCACTCTCCTCTTTCACTTTCATCAAGAGGCTTTTTAGTTCCTCTTCACTTTCTGCCATAAGGGTGGTGTCATCTGCATATCTGAGGTTATTGATATTTCTCCCATCAGTCTTGATCCCAGCTTGTGCTTCTTCCAGCCCAGCGTTTCTCATGATGTACTCTGCATAGAAGTTCAATAAGCAGATGGTATATAGATGATATAGCAAAGAGCAAAAGAGTATTGGACGGAATTAAGAGATCTGGGACCTAAGTCTGACTTTATGACTAAACAGTTCTATAGCTTTGGGAAATTCTATTGAATTCAGTTTCTTTATTTGCAAAATAAATGGGTTGAGATGAATAATCTGTAATGTCACTTCTGGTGTTAAGGCTTTAAAATGGACATGAATCATCATCATCATATCAATATATGTATGAGTGAGTGAAAGTCACTCAGTCATGTCAGACTCTTTGCCACACTATGGACTATAGCCTGCCAGGCTTCTCTGTCCACAGAATTTTTCTAGCAAGAATACTGGAATGAGCTGCCATTCCCTCTACAGGGGATCTTCCCAACCCAGGGATCAAACCTGGGTCTCCTACACTGCAGGTGGATTCTTTACCATCTGAACCACCAGGAAGTCCAAATATATATGATTAAGACTCTCATTTCCCTCTTTACAGAAATCTCAGCTAAAGACTTTTCTCCAACAATAAAGTCAACTAACAATGAGGAGGCAAGTCACCAATAATGTTTTTCAATATATCCAATTGAACGATAAACAAAACTCTATGCAGATATTTATTGTTTCAGAGAAATGCCACTAGTCTGTCAGGTACAGAAATGGAGGAGCAGAATGAAAGTTAGGTATCTGTCTCTTAGTCAAACTGAACCCAGAAATAAGCTTCGATTGACTCAATGATCTAGAACTTGGAGCAATACATTCAGAAAGCCTTGGAAGAAAGAAGCGGGAGCTTCTGTCTGTCCCCCATAAGGTCCTTTGCAATCATAGTGAACAGTTTGCCGGCTCCAGTACTCTTGCCTGGAAAATCCCATGGATGGAGGAGCCTGGTGGGCTGCAGCCCATGGGGTCGCGAAGAGTTGGACATGACTGAGTGACTTCACTTTCACTTTTTACTTTCACGCATTGGAGAAGGAAATGGCAACCCACTCCAGTGTTCTTGCCTGGAGAATCCCAGGGACGGGGGAGCCTGGTGGGCTGCCATCTATGGGGTTACACAGAGTCGGACACGACTGAAGTGATTTAGCAGCAGCAGCAACAGCAGCAGCAAATGGAAGACCCTTTGTTCTTTAGAGCTTTAGAGGAAGCAAAGAGAACCCCACCAGCCAATAAGTATATTAAAGTGACATGGATTTTTGCTTTTGAAGTAAAATGTACATAAGAACTTGTGTGATATGCCCAGATTTGCTCTCGCTGCAGTAATTTCCATTCAACGCCCTAAAATTGAAGAGATATGCTCCTTATTGGAGACATGTTCAAAGTTTACCCATCATTGCTGGTCTGTCTGTCTTCTTCTATAATCTTTGACTTAACTAGGCTGCTAAGATCCTCATTTTGATTCTTCCATTGGAAGGTGCCAGGATCACATCAAAAATTAAATTAATTTTTGGGATTAAAAGGCTCTATTCAACATTCTTTTCCATGGGAATGGTCTTGATCCCTGTCTCCTGTACAATGTCACGAACCTCCATCCATAGTTCATCAGGCACTCTGTCTATCAGATCTAGTCCCTTAAATCTATTTGTCACTTCCACTGTATAATCATAAGGGATTTGATTTAGGTCATACCTGAATGGTCTAGTGGTTTTCCCTACTTTCTTCAATTTCAGTCTGAATTTGGCAATAAGGAGTTCATGATCTGAGCCACAGTCAGCTCCTGGTCTTGTTTTTGTTGACTGTATAGAGCTTCTCCATCTTTGGCTGCAAAGAATATAATCAATATGATTTTGGTGTTGACCATCTGGTGATGTCCAAATGTAGAGTCTTCTCTTGTGTTGTTGGAAGGAGGGTGTTTGCTATGACCAGTGCGTTCTCTTGGCAAAACTCTATTAGCCTTTGCTCTCCTTCATTCCGTATTCCAAGGCCAAATTTACCTGTTAGTCCAGGTGTTTCTTGACTTCCTACTTTTGCATTCCAGTCGCCTATAAAGAAAAGGACATCTTTTTTTGGTGTTAATTCTAAAAGGTCTTGTAGGTCTTCATAGAACCATTCAACTTCAGCTTCTTTAGTGTTACTGGTTGGGGCATAGGCTTGGATTACCATGAAATTGAATCGTTTGCCTTGGAAACAAACAGATATCATTCTGTCATCTTTGAGATTGCATCCAAATACTGCATTTCAGACTCTTTTGTTGACCATGATGGCTACTCCATTTCTTCTGAGGGATTCCTGCCCGCAGTAGTAGATATAATGGTCATCTGAGTTAAATTGACCCATTCTGGTCCATTTTAGTTCTCTGATTCCTAGAATGTCGACGTTCACTCTTGCCATCTCCAGTTTGACCACTTCCAATTTGCCTTGATACATGAACGTAACATCCCAGGTTCCTATGCAATATTGCTCTCTACAGCATCGGACCTTGCTTCTATCACCAGTCACATCCACAACTGGGTATTGTTTTGCTTTGGCTCCATCCCTTCATTCTGTCTGGAGTTGTTTCTCCACTGATCTCCAGTAGCATATTGGGCACTTACCGAACTGGGGAGTTCCTCTTTTAGCATCCTGTCATTTTGTCTTTTCATACTGTTCATGGGGTTCTCAAAGCAAGAATACTGAAGTGGTTTGCCATTCCCTTTTCCACTGGGCCACATTCTGTCAGGAAGGAAGAAAGCCTTCCTCAAAGATTAATGCAAGAAATAGAGGAAAACAACAAAATGGGAAAGACTAGAGATCTCTTCAAGAAAATTAGAGATACCAAGGGAACATCTCATGCAAAGATGGGCTTGATAAATGACAGAAATGGTATGGACCTAACAGAAGCAGAAGATATTAAGAAGAGGTGGCAAGAATACACAGAAGAACTGGACAAAAAAGATCTTCACGACCCAGATAATCACGATGATGTGATCACTCACCTAGAGCCTAACATCCTGGAATGTGAAGTCAAGTGGGCCTTAGAAAGCATCACTATGAACAAAGCTAGTGGAGGTGATGGGATTCCAGTTGAGCTATTTCAAATCCTGAAAGATGATGCTGTGAAAGTGCTGCACTCGATATGCCAGCAAATTTGGAAAACTCTGCAGTGGCCACAGGACTGGAAAAGGTCAGTTTTCATTAAAATCCCAAAGAAAGGCAATGCCAAAGAATGCTCAAACTACCACACAATAGCACATATCTCACATGCTAGTAAAGTAATGCATAAAATTCTCCAAGCCAGGCTTCAGCAGTACGTGAACCATGAACTTCCAGATGTTCAAGCTGGTTTTAGAAAAGGCAGAGGAACCAGAGATCAAATTGCCAACATCTGCTGGATCATAGAAAAAGCAAAAAAGTTCCAAAAAACCATCTATTTCTGCTTTATTGACTATGCCAAGCCTTTGACTGTGTGGATCCCAATAAACAGCGGAAAATTCTGAAAGAGATGGGAATACCAGACTACCTGACCTACCTCTTGAGAAACCTATATGAAGGTCAGGAAGCAACAGTTAGAACTGGACATGGAACAACAGACTGGTTCCAAATAGGAAAAGGACTACGTCAAGGCTGTATATTGTTACCCTGCTTATTTAACTTATATGCAGAACATCATGAGAAACACTGGGCTGGAAGAAGCACAAGCTGGGATCAAGATTGCTGGGAGAAATATCAATAACCTCAGATATGCAGATGACACCACCCTTATGGCAGAAAGTGAAGATGAACTAAAAAAAAGCCTCCTGATGAAAGTGAAAGAGGAGAGTGAAAAAGTCGGCTTAAAGCTCAACATTCAGAAAACTAAGATCATAGCATCTGGTCCCATCACTTCATGGGAAATAGATGGGCAAACAGTGGAAACACTGTCAGACTTTATTTTTCTGGGCTCCAAAATCACTGCAGATGGTGATTGCAGCCATGAAATTAAAAGACGCTTACTCCTTGGAAGAAAAGCTATGACCAACCTAGATAGCATATTAAAAAGCAGAGACATTACTTTGCCAACAAAGGTCCATCTAGTCAAGGTTATGGCTTTTCCAGTGGTCATGTATGGATGTGAGAGTTGGACTGTGAAGAAAGCTGAGCACCGAAGAATTGATGCTTTTGAACTGTGGTGTTGGAGAAGACTCTTGAGAGTCCCATGGACTGCAAGGAGATCCAACCAGTCCATCCTAAAGGAGATCAGCCCTGGGTGTTCATTGGAAGGACTGATGCTGAAGCTGAAACTCTAATACTTCGGCCACCTCATGAGAAGAGTTGACTCATTGGAAAAGACCCTGATGCTGGGAGGGATTGGGGGTAGGAGGGAAAGGGGACGACTGAGGATGAGATGTCTGGATGGCATCATCAACTCGATGGACGTGAGTTTGGGTAAACTCCGGGAGTTGGTAATGGACAGGGAGGCCTGGAGTGCTGTGAACTGAACTGAACTGAACTGATTCAGCATTATTTGTATGTCTTGCCTTGCAGTGGAAGTGGAGATGTGGTTAACTTTCCCAGGAGTTCCGGGACTAGCTGGCTTACAGAGTTAAATGGGAGTGTCAGGTAGGGAGAAGGCACCAGACAGGGGGAAGGCAGTTTGGAAGCACAGCCTTTATGTGAGGCATCACCATCATAAGTCATCATGTTTTCCTCCAACAGGACCAATAAACTTTCAGTCTCAAGGAGCCCTCCCCAACTTAGCAAGGCATATAGTTTGTGTTTTTGCAGATGATAGATCTTGAGCCAATGTGTTACATTTCTGATAGCAAGGCATGCAGCCTGACTTAGTACTTCTTAATGATACCAAAGATGAAAAAATTGTCCCAGAGTGAAAATACAAGACGGATTTGTTTCAAGGCGGTAGATCATTTGAAGACAGTGTCATGAAAAACATCGGCCATGGTTTATCATATCTGTCATCTATTAGTGGCTTCTGGAAAAGAGTTAAGTTATATATTGGATTTCTCCTTCAATTTTTAACTTTCAAAACTTAAATTTTTTGATTAAACTCATTAAAGTTCAACAATTAGTATCTTAAGAAATTGCTAGTACAGGCAATATGGAGAAAGGAATAAATAGCCTGTTTAGAGAAATGATATTAGATATGAAAATGATTAGATATGAAAATGATAGGTTTCCCTTCGTAGTAGGATTTGTTGTTGTTTAGTCACTTGGTCGTGTCTGACTTTTTTGTGGCCCCATGGACTGTAGCCTGCCAGGCTCCTCCATCCATGGGATTTCCCAGGCAAGAATACTGAAGTGGGTTGCCATTTCCTTCTCCAGTGGATTTTCCCAACCCTGGGATCAAAACCACATCTGCTCCTTGGCAGACAGATTCTTTACCACTGAGCCACCTGGGAAGCCCCTAATAGGATACTTTGTCCAATTTAGTCATCTAAGTTAGATCATATTTTCAGTCAGAAAGTGGTAAGAATTATTTTGGAAGCTTTGCTATCTTTGCTTTTTGCAACTGGAACAATAGTCTAGGTATGTACCAAGATGTAATATCCGCAGGTTTTGTTCTATCTTCTTTTCTTTGAAGGCATTCAGATGAGAAACTGCTATACAATCAAGTTTACCAAAAGCTCTGTGTAAAAAGTAGTTCTGCCAGTCAAATTATTCTAAATGAAGCAACTAACCATTGCTAAGAAAAAAGCATGCTAAAATGCGAGAGTGACTGCACAAAAGAGGGAGGAAGAGAACTGAGGGGATCTGAGGGGAACACCAACCTTATCCACCGTGTCCACTTATTCACCGAGGTCCATCATATTTTGCCAGACAGGTGAAATGCACAGGGTTATAATGGAGACCACTAACGCTGTGACCTGCAGTCTTTGCAGGGATGGAGTAGTTACTTCTGATGTGTGTGCGTGCGTGGTAAGTTGCTTCAGTCATGTCTGACTCTTTGCAACCCTATGGACTGTAGCCCACCAATTCCTCTGTCCATAGGATTCTCCAGGCAAGAATACTGGTTGCCATGCCAATGAACTGTTTGCTATTTTAGCAGTTTACCTCGCCTATACCCACTAGATACCAGGGGCATCCTCTTCCATCCCTCCACCCCCTGCCACATTATGACAACCAAAAGTGTTTCTAGATGTTGCCAAGTGTCTCTTGGAGTCCCCAGTTGAGAACAACTGATCTAGAGAACCCAGCCTCCTTTTAACCAAAGGTCTCTGGGTCTGTGAACTGACTTAGATCTGAAAATTGGGTGAGGGACCATGATTTAAAAGCAGGGGCTGCTATCAGCTTTCTGCTTGCCAGTTCACATTTTTAAATTATTATTCCAGCTGGGTAACTGGCTAGTGGACCTTTCACATGTTGCCACAGATTCCTGTATAATCAAGTCACCCTGATTGTTACTCCAGCCTTTCAACTCATGTGAGTCATCACATCCTTCTTGTCTCTGATGACCAAGGGCTTTTGCCAGTCTAGATTTCCATGGTTCCCAGGGAGCTCATGAAGCATCTTCCACCATCCTTCCAGACTGAAACAGTTAACTGATTTCCTGAGTGAACAGCTTAGAGATGTAATTCATAGTGCTCTCATGAAATGAGATGACTCAGGACTGAGTCATCCAGAGTGTTTTTCCCCTCCTTTCTTGTTTTACTATCCTTGTCCCTTACATCCAATTCCTGGGGTTCACATTTCAAAATAAACTACCTAGATATGGACCTCAGTTTTAAGGATCATTTTTCAAGGAGTCCAGGCTAAGACTCTTACTATCAACCGTGACCCTAGGAAGGAGACTCTCTGGGTTGGATTTTAAAGCTGGATCACTCACCAAGCATATGACAGTAAGAATCCCTTTGCTAGTGGTAAGTGGGGTGGTGATAATGCTTGGCAAGTAGACACAGGCGAAAAGTATCTGTGGCACTTGAATGTTCTGGGGGCAATAGTAATGATGTGGCTTGCAGAGTGGCCTGGCATTTGTTAAAGTTTTTAGAAATCTGGGGAAGCGTGGGAAACAATGAGCTCACCAACTATCAACATAAGGCATGCAGTCAAATCTTCAAGGACACATTAAGAAGCCCTACTTCTACAACAGCCACAGAAGAAATTGTTGAAAATTAGACCCTGAATCTTTCTGTGAAGGGCAAGAGCTGTAAAGGTACCTGTTTTGGCTGTGCATTTAAGCTCGTTTATAGCCCTGCCTCATATCAAAAATCTTAAGTTACATACACATATACAACTGTATCACTTTGCTGTAAGGCAGAAATTACCACAACATTGTAAATCAACTACGCTTCAATAAAATAAAATTTTAAAACAATGAAGAAGCCTCATGGAGCAAAACCATACCTGACCCCCAGCAAATAAGTCACTTCAGCTTAAATACTTTTATGACTGTTAGCCGCAGAGATTTTGAGATTGTTATTGCAGCAAAATTTAATGACAGCTGATTGATAAACCCTCTATAATCTTCATTAAGCTTTCCCCAAAGCCACCTCAATTTTCCAAAAATTCTCTCATATTCTCATGTGATATTTTCTCAGTCTGAGGTCAAATGAGAATAAGAGCATCTTCATTAGAAAAGAAAAAGAAAAAGAAGACTCTTACTTGGACTCCTTTAAAGAAGAGACTGAAACAAAGGCCTACCTTGGTGGTTTATTTTGGAATATGAACTCCATGAAGCAGGAGTTAAGGGAGTATAGGAAAACATTTGTTTTAGTCGCTAAGTCGTGTCTGACTCTGTGCAACCCCATGGACTGTAGCCTGCCAGGGTCCTCTGTCCATGGGACTTCCCAGTCAAGAATACTGGAGTGGGTCGCCATTTCCTTCTCCAGGGGATCTTCCCAACTCAGGGATGGAACCTCTGTCTCCTGAGTCTCCTGCATTGGCAGGCAGGCTCTTTACCACTGAGCCACCTGGGAAGCCCATAGTAAAATGTAGACAAAGGGGAAAACCACTCTGCATGGCTTGATCTGATAGGACTTTCACAAATATCTTATGAAATGCATCTTCACACTGTCTGCTCAGGGAAGAATGGAAAAAGCATTTATCCAGTGGCTTCTCTCCCTGATTAATCAAGGATGTCTCCAAGGAATGTTAACTCCCTCACACTTCTGGATCACGCATGAGTTATTTCTACCTGCATCTTATAAGATGTCCCATTCCATGGTGTCAGAGTAGTGCCAGGGCAGAAAGCAGGAGAGGCAAGACATGGTCACATCTGCAAAGTTGGTTGAAGCCTTCACGTTTCTGGTCCCCAGAGCAATGGCTAGAGTTAAAAGTGGAGCCCATATAGCATAAGGGAATGCACAATGTATATCTTCTCAAGCTAGAAAAGACAGTGTTTCAGGGAACAGGAAATGATCCATTGTACCAAATGCTGTTAATAAGTAAGATGAGAACTGACGTTTAGCAGCACTGAAGGTCACGATGACCTTGACAAGAGCAGGTCTCATGGAATGATGGCAGGCAAAGCCTGCTTCCTTTGCCTAGACTCAGCTCCTCTTTGCTATTTCAGACTAGGAAATATGTCACACAATAGAACTGAGTTCATTTCTGGGGTGTCACTTTCTTTTTTCGAGAAGAATTGTATTTATTTTTGACTGTGCTGGGTTTTCTTTGCTGCTGTGTGAGCTTTGCTCTAGCTGCAGCAAGTGGGGGCTACTCTCCAGTTGCAGTGTGAGGGCGTCGCATGGTGGTGGTTCTCTTGTTGCAGAGCACAGGCTCTAGGGTGCGCTGGCTTCAGTAGTGGCAGCATGTAGGTTCAGTAGTTGCAACTCCTGGGCTCTAGAGCACAGGTTCAACAGTTGTGGTGGATGAGCTTAGCTGCTTCTCAGCATGTGAGATCCTCCCAGCTCAGGGATTGAACCTGTGTCTGCTGCATTAGCAGGCAGATTCTTCACCACTGAGCCGCTAGGAAAGCCCTTGTGTAACTTTTAAATCTATCTTAGCCATCAGCCTTGGCTTCTTCCCTTTAGATGCAAGGAAGGAGATAGTCTCTTTCTGCCTAAGAGTTCTCTCCAAGCCTCGTAGGATCTCTTCATTATTTACTTTTCCTTCTCGATATTCAATACCCCCTTCTCTGTTTAGTTTTTCCCATCCTGAAGCCACCACAGAGTACAACCTATTCATCAAACAGCCACCAGAGTCTAGAACAAGGCTTGGTATAGAGTAGACCCTAAATATATATTTGTTAATGATCAGATAAATGAGTTTTAACTACTTCTTTACCTATATCTTGCTCATAACAGTCCTTGCCTAAGTACAGGTATGAATCAATCAAAGTGTGTGTGTGTGTGTGTGCGTGTGTGTGTTAGTTGTTCACTCGTGTCCGATTCTTTGTGATCCCAAGTTCCTCTGTCCATGGGATTTCCCAAGCAAGAATCCAGGAGCAGGGTGCCATTTCCCTCTCCAGGGGTTCTTCCTGACCTAGGGATCAAACTCGGGTCTCCTTCATTGCAGGCAGATTCTTTACCATTGAGCCACCAGGGAAGCCCCAGTCAGTGTATAAACGACTGAATATTTTCTTGGCTCCCCCAGCTGGAAGAAATCTCTCCTTTCTCTGAACTCATACACATCATCACTTTAAATGTCAACACATTATTCTATCTTTAAGTCAGTTCATTTCAATATGCCATCTCTCTTACTGACTATAAACTCCTGAGCTCAAGATCAAATCTTTTTTATCTTCACTTCCCACCTAACATATACTGCCAGATGTTACAGAGAGTGGTACTTCAACTGATATTTGGTGATTGACATGAATGAATGAATAAGCAAATGACTATAAAGGACAAAATCTGGCAACTTGTAAACTCCCACATCCTTAAGACTATTGAATCCTCCTTTCCTACTTGTCCCAGATCTGCTTCTGCTCTCCACCAAATTCACCACTTGAAGGTTTAGAGACTCAAAAAACTTCATTTCTTCCCTCTGAGCTGTGACTTTAAGAGGCAGCAAGTTGTGAAACACTCATGATACCCATGGGCCTATTGGACTCTTTTTTGACCACTAACCCACTTAATCTGGTGTAGTTTAGGCATCATGTATGGATGTGAGAGTTGGACTGTGAAGAAGGCTGAGCGCCGAAGAATTGATGCTTTTGAACTGTGGTGTTGGAGAAGACTCTTGAGAGTCCCTTGGACTGCAAGGAGATCCAACCAGTCCATTCTGAAGGAGATCAGCCCTAGGATTTCTTTGGAAGGAATGATGCTAAAGCTGAAACTCCAGTACTTTGGCCACCTCATGCGAAGAGCTGACTCATTGGAAAAGACTCTGATGCTGGGAGGGATTGGGGGCAGGAGGAGAAGGGGACAACAGAGGATGAGATGGCTGGATGGCATCACTGACTCGATGGACGTGAGTCTGAGTGAACTCCGGGAGTTGGTGATGGACAGGGAGGCCTGGAGTGCTGCGATTCATGGGGTCGCAAGAGTCGGATACGACTGAGCGGCTGAACTGAACTGAACTGAACTAAGCACATTACAAGATGGTTCAAGAGTGCTATAAATGGGGGAAGGTGCCAAGATGGCGGAGGAGTAGGACGGGGAAAACACTTTCTCCCCCACAAATTCATCAAAAGCGCATTTAAACGTCGAGTAAATTCCACAAAACAACTTCTGAATGCCGGCAGAGGACATCAGGCACCCAGAAAAGCAACCCAACTCCTTGAAAGGAGGTAGGAAAAAATATTAAAGACAATAAAAGAGACAAAAGAGGGAGGGACGGAGTTCCGTCCTGGGAAGGGAGTCTTAAAAAGAGAGAAGTTTCCAAACACCAGGAAACCTTCTCACTGCCGAATCCGTGCCGAGCTTTGGAAGCACAGAGGGCAACATAACAGGGAGAAAAAATAAATAAACAATTAAAACTCGCAGATTGCGAGCCCTACGGTAACTCCCCCAGCGGAGAAGCAGCGCAGACGCCTGCATCCGCCATTAGCAAGCGGGGGCTGGGCAGGGAGGCGCAGCGCGGGCTGCATCGCTTAGAGTAAGAATCTGGCCTGAATACCCTGAGCACTATCTGAGCGAAATAATTTGGGCTAGCAAACCAGACTGTGGGATATCTACCATGCGAAAAGCCAGCCCTAACCTAAGACACCGCCAGCCCGCGCACGGAACAAAGGACTAAACAGAGATAACCGGCGGCAGACCTTCCCCCTCCGGTGACAGGCAGCCAGAGCCGGAAGGGGGCAATCGCAGCCCCAGAGAGACATTATCTATAAAACTGGCTTCTTTGCTAACTAAAACTTATTGGGGGTCTGGACGGTCAACATCTGCCTGAGAAGGTGCGCCAGTTTTACACCCAGATAACCGAGTGGCGGGGAGGCGATAAGTCGCAGCATTGGCGCTCGCCAAACACCTCATCACCTGAGCTGCTCGGACCTGGGAAGAGCACAAAACGCAGGCCCAACTGAGTCTCCGCCTCTGAGGACTACCTGAGTGCCTGAACCTGAGCGGCTTGGACCTGGGAGGTGCATGCAACCCAGGGCCAGCCTCGGATTGTTCCCGGCGGAACAACCTAGAGCCTGAGCAGTGTGGGCAGGGAGGCTACACGCGCTGTGAGCGGGGACAGACCCAGTGTGGCTGAGGCACTGCGAGCGCACGCCAGTGTCATTTGTTTGCAGCATCCCTCCCTCCCTCCCCACAGCGCGACTGAACAAAGAGAAGAAATACAGCTCCACCCACCAGAACACCGACACAAGCTTCCCTAACCAGGAAACCTTGACAAACCACCTCTACATACCCACACACAGCGAGGAAACGCCACAATAAAGAGAATTCCACAAACTGCCAGAATACAGAAAGGACTCCCAAACTCAGCAATTTAAACAAGATGAAGAGACAGAGGAATACCCAGCAGATAAAGGAACAGGATAAATGCCCACCAAACCAAACAAAAGAGGAAGAGATAGGGAATCTACCTGATAAAGAATTCCAAATAATGATAGTGAAATTGATCCAAAATCTTGAAATTAAAATGGAATCACAGATAAATAGCCTGGAGACAAGGATTGAGAAGATGCAAGAAAGGTTTAACAAGGACCTAGAAGAAATAAAAAAGAGTCAATATATAATGAATAATGCAATAAATGAAATTAAAAACACTCTGGAGGCAACAAATAGTAGAATAACAGAGGCAGAAGATAGGATTAGTGAATTAGAAGATAGAATGGTAGAAATAAATGAATCAGAGAGGATAAAAGAAAAACGAATTAAAAGAAATGAGGACAATCTCAGAGACCTCCAGGACAATATTAAATGCTACAACATTCGAATCATAGGGGTTCCAGAAGAAGAAGACAAAAAGAAAGACCATGAGAAAATACTTGAGGAGATAATAGTTGAAAACTTCCCTAAGATGGGGAAGGAAATAATCACCCAAGTCCAAGAAACCCAGAGAGTCCCAAACAGGATAAACCCAAGGAGAAACACCCCAAGACACATATTAATCAAATTAACAAAGATCAAACACAAAGAACAAATATTAAAAGCAGCAAGGGAAAAACAACAAATAACACACAAGGGAATTCCCATAAGGATAACAGCTGATCTTTCAATAGAAACTCTTCAAGCCAGGAGGGAATGGCAAGACATACTTAAAATGATGAAAGAAAATAACCTACAGCCCAGATTATTGTACCCAGCAAGGATCTCATTTAAGTATGAAGGAGAAATCAAAAGCTTTTCAGACAAGCAAAAGCTGAGAGAATTCTGCACCCCCAAACCAGCTCTCCAACAAATACTAAAGGATATTCTCTAGACAGGAAACACAAAAATGGTGTATAAACTCGAACCCAAAACAATAAAGTAAATGGCAATGGGATCATACTTATCAGTAATTACCTTAAACGTAAATGGGTTGAATGCCCCAACCAAAAGACAAAGACTGGCTGAATGGATACAAAAACAAGACCCCTACATATGTTGTCTACAAGAGACCCACCTCAAAACAGGGGACACATACAGACTGAAAGTGAAGGGCTGGAAAAAGATTTTCCATGCAAATAGGGACCAAAAGAAAGCAGGAGTCACAATACTCGTATCAGATAAATTAGACTTTAAAACAAAGGCTGTGAAAAGAGACAAAGAAGGTCACTACATAATGATCAAAGGATCAATCCAAGAAGAAGATATAACAATTATAAATATATATCCACCCAACATGGGAGCACCGCAGTATGTAAGACAAATGCTAACAAGTATGAAAGGAGAAATTAACAATAACACAATAATAGTGGGAGACTTTAATACCCCACTCACACCTATGGATAGATCAACTAAACAGAAAATTAACAAGGAAAAAAAAAAAAAAACATGTATCTATAAAGTTCACTAAAGCAAAGCACAGTAAAATTTAAAAAAAAAAAAAAGAAAAAAAAAAAGCTTCCTGTGAATTAATTATAACTCCACATTACTATAAAAAAAAGAAAGAAAAAAAAAATAAAATAAAAAGGAAAATGAAAAAAAAAAAAGAGTGCTATAAATGATGTCAGACACCATCAGAAACCACTTCAGAAAATCATTGCCTGCAGCCAGAGAAAATGGTGAATACCTAGAAACTAGCAATGCTAGAAAAACAGAATAAATCATTTTTTCTCTCTATCTCTTAGAGATGTGCACCTTTGTGCCCCAAGAATGTCCATATTTTCTGAAATTTGAAACTTCTGTAATACATTTATAAAGCATTTGTGCTGTAATGAAACATATTGGTACCTGACTGAAAAGGAAGGATCCTGGGTTCTCACTCCTCTTTGCAATTATTTTGGCCTATTTTCAGGTCATTTTATTTATTCAGGTTATTTTATTATGATGCCATTTTCAGCAAATTAATGCAAAAATGGTCATTTTTATCCAAATCATCATTGTCTTCACCTTCTTGAATTTTCAATAAACTTTATTGAATGAAAATATTTTACATGGATTTTAAAAAGCAAGTTGGCAAAAGTTTAATTGCTTTAAACATATTAATTTAGCCAAAATACAAGACTCAGGATGATGATACTTTTACATTTTCATTTCTTTTTCTTTCGATCTCAGAAGAGAGTTGTAAAAAACAGTTTGGTCAGAGTTCTCATGTGAAACTTAGTGCACTCCAATTTTAACCCAGTCATTTATTTCTTGGAGAATGCAGTTACTCACCACTGGCCTACACCTTGCCTCAATGAACTGGTATATGTGATCAAGATGACCTCGCCTTGGCCGGTCAGGTAACTCACATTGAATTGTGAGTAGATTCAGCCAGCACGCAACAGTCTATGTGTCAGCAGCAACCTCTTTTACGAAAGAGATACCAAAGCTGGGCTTTCTTACAGGAGTGTGGGAAACAAAATGAGATGTGGGAAAAATTAGGACTTTTTTTTTCAGTCATTTTTATAGCTTGAACGTGGTTTATCTGAAATTTTGTGAACTTGATATGCTATTGTGTTAATGCATCAAGGTTGCAGAGTTCAAAAAGAGATGGTTTGTTTGAAATTATGGCACCAAAATGTGTTTCCACTTAGGATTTTACAAAACAAATGCTTTAGAGATTTGGAGAAGGGTACAGCACAAAAAGAAAGAACTTTCAAATTTTAACATTCGGTTCTCTGTACTCAGAGGAATTCGGTCCCAGTTCACAATGACAATCACATCTGTCAAGCCCTTTTTGGATTCATCTCAATCTTGAAGGCAGCATTCAAAAATGCCCGCAAGGGTTTTGTTCCTCTGAAAAATGAACCTGCTTGGCTCTGGAGCTGTTTCTTAAAACATTGTTACTTTCTTGAAATGTTCAGTTCAGTTCAGTTCAGTTCAGTTGCTCCGTTGTGTCCGACTCTTGCAACCCCATGAATCGTGGCACGCCAGGCCTCCCTGTCCATCACCAACTCCCAGAGTTCACTTAAACTCATGTCCATCGAGTCGGTGATGCCATCCAGCCATCTCATCCTCTGTTGTCCCCTTCTCCTCCTGCCCCCAATCCCTCCCAGCATAAGGGTCTTTTCCAGTGAGTCAACTCTTCGCATGAGGTGGCCAAAGTACTGGAGTTTCAGCTTCAGCATCAGTCCTTCCAATGAACAGGACTGATCTCCTTTAGAATGGACTGGTTGGATCTCCCTGTAGTCCAAGGGACTCCCAAGAGTCTTCTCCAACACCACAGTTCAAAAGCATCAATTCTTTGGTGCTCAGCTTTCTTCACAGTCCAACTCTCACATCCATACATGACCACAGGAAAAACCATAGCCTTGACTAGACGGACCTTTGTTGGCAAAGTAATGTCTCTGCTTTTGAATATGTTATCTAGGTTGGTCATAACTTTCCTCCCAAGGAGTAAGCGTCTTTTAATTTCATGGCTGCAGTCACCATCTGCAGTGATTTTGGAGCCCAGAAAAATAAAGTCTGACACTGTTTCCACTGTTTCCCCATCTATTTCCCATGAAGTGATGGGACCAGATGCCATGATCTTTGTTTTCTGAATGTTGGGCTTTAAGCCAACTTTTTCACTCTCTTCTTTCACTTTCATCAAGAGGCTTTTTAGTTCCTCTTCACTTTCTGCCATAAGGGTGGTGTCATCTGCATATCTGAGGTTATTGATACTAGACCAAAATATTGTGTTGGCCAACATATTTGTTCAGATTAAACCCGAGTGAACTTTTTTGGCCAATTCAATATATTATGACCTCTACCTTGGAATCCCTTGTTCAAAAAATGTAAAACTATAGAATTGATCAACTAACCCAACATGTTATTTCCAAGTGGACATTTGTGTGTGAAGATCTTTTTTCCTACCTTATACTGAATGACCTGCATCAGATGAGGAATGTGTCTATTGTATGTATGGGGGAGTGCTTTGTTGGGGTTAATATTTTCTGCTTTCCCTGGACCTGGATGAGACAGGATTCATTCGTTCTTTACTACCTCCATGCCACTTGCAGAGGGATGAAACCTGTTCAGAATGTTCAAGAGGGAGAGGTGACTAGGGTACTTGTGAACTTTGAAAAAGCCAGCTTGCTAAGAATATACACCTGTACTTTTCAGAATTACTCCCACTTCACAGTTAAGCTTCAAAAGACTGAAAGATAAACACACAAACAGTAACTCTTTATAGGGACACGGGCATACTAAGTTGCTTGTCGTGTCTGCTGCTGCTGCTGCTAAGTCACTTCAGTCGTGTCCGACTCTGTGTGACCCCATAGATGGCAGCCCACCAGGCTCCCCCTCCCTGGGATTCTCCAGGCAAGAACACTGGAGTGGGTTGCCATTTCCTTCTCCACTGCATGAAAGTGAAAAGTGAAAGTGAAAGTGAAGTTGCTCAGTCATGTCTGACTCTTTGCAATCCCATGGACTGTAGCCCGCCAGGCTCCTCTGTCCATGGGATTCTCCAGGCAGGAATACTAGAGTGGGTTGCCATGCCCTCCTCTAGGGGATCTTCCTGACCCAGGGATCGAACCTAAGTCTCTTGAGTCTCTTGCATTCACGGGTGGGTTCTTTACCACCAGTGCCATGTGGGAAGCGTCTTTATAGGGATAAATTTCCTCAAACATGTCGTTTGCATATGATCTTCAGAATTTTGGCATATTCAAGTACCCTGTTATGTACTTGATCCTTGTTAACAAATTTGATTATTTTTAAAGAAAATTTAAATCTATTTTGTTAAGGGGAGATTTCTTTCACTATCACTCATTTGATGCACTACTCACATATATATTTCTATTTTTATATATGTCATGATCTAGAAATATTTAATAATAATATGTACATAGTGTATTTACATGTAATATATATTTTTCTGAAACATTACATATTAAGTATATAAATGCTCTAGGAAAAATGTTTTTGATCTGAAAGCATATACTATGGGAAACATTGTTTTCAAGTTATCAGAAAGCAGCTTTTGAAAAGAAAAAGTTGAAAAGTTTCAGTGAGGAAGCCCATGAGATCCTGCATGTGGGGGCCTCTCATTGATTAGGGTTTATTTAAATTAGGATCATTGTATCTTACTAAAACCTCCTCTATTATGCATAAAATCATCAGTGTCAGCAAGCTTGCTAAACAAAATAAACATCAAGTTTGAAAGTGAAGTTTAAAACACTTTAAAACTGCTTGTTTTTGACATATCTTTTAGGTATAATCTTCATCGTAAAAACCTTCCTTTTTTTTTTTTTTGGCTTGATGGCTCCCTTTTCTTGTTTTTTCCCTCTGTCATGATTTTTTCCATCATTCTCACCAACAACCGTGTTTCCCTTCTATCCCTTACCTCACAGAGGCTACATATAATCTGGGTTTCCCCGCAAAAAACAATGACACATTCACGTTCCCAAAGGAGAGTAAACAGACTACTATACCAAAATCTTGTTTCACTATTGAGAACAGGATCCCCAAATCCTACTGGATGTCCAATCTTCTGTGATATTATGTGTTGGTTACACATGGCCATCAACACATTGGAAACGTGAAACCATATTTTTAAGTTATACTTAGGACTCTGTTTTAATTAATCACTGAAATAATAAATTAAGGCACATTTAGACAATGATAGAAAGTATATCTTGTTAACAACAGCACCGGCAGAAATTAAAGCTATCTTTTATCACTGGGAAATTAATCTTCCAGTTCACCTTATTTGAGTACCTAGAAAGCTAGAGATGGACTTGGAAATATGGCAGTTCTCAGATACTAATATAGAAAAATTAAAAGTGAGTATCATTTATTCCCTTTAGTTCTCTTAGTTTAGCTAGAAAATAGCTTCACAATAAAATGGGAAATTTTTTGTTTTGATTTGTTTTTATGATGAAGATTATACCTAAAAGATATGTCAAAAACAAGCAGTTTTAAAGTGTTTTAAACTTCACTTTTAAACTTGATGTTTATTTTGTTTAGCAAGCTTGCTGACACTGATGATTTTATGCATAATAGAGGAGGTTTTAGTAAGATACAATGATCGTAATTTAAATAAACCCTAAATAAAATAATCTGCTCATACAAAAATCTTTATTCAGGCTGAAGACAACAGACCACCCACGCAGGTCCTTAGTTTCCTCATTTGTAAGAGGAGTGGGTTCATTGAAGGGGGTCTCCAATTCCCTTATAGCTCTAAAGTTTATAATTCTGAGCGCCTATATTTTTCAAAGACATCAAATATTATATGTTAGTGTTGATGAGATTACTAAAGAAGCAAACATGAAACATCAGAAAAAATATGTGCCTATTAATT
The DNA here is from genome assembly GCF_002263795.3 of Bos taurus. Lineage (NCBI taxonomy): Eukaryota > Metazoa > Chordata > Mammalia > Artiodactyla > Bovidae > Bos > Bos taurus. The sequence continues at coordinate 38,365,765 of NC_037353.1, read as the reverse complement.
CATTAATAAATTGTGGTCTCTACATTAAATATTTGTATAGTCACAATTTTCTGCCTTAAAATGATTTCAAGTCCAGTGACTGACTCAGTTAATTGTCATTTTAAAATCTGTAATAAAAAATGATAACTATTCAATGTTGTCACCGAAATTGCGTTCTGCAAACAAAAAAATTAATGAACTAAATTGTAGCCACCTCGTATGTTTTATTTCAGGGTTTGAGTTCAGTCTGAGATGGAGATATATATGGCTGCCTCCCTTTAAACTTAAAAAAAAAAAAACCATTGCAACAGTGTCTCTTTCTGACTTAAGGCTTCAATGTTAATATGCTATTTTATATGCTCCTTAAACTGAAAAATGTTTACATAAAATACAAACTATAAGTCTAAGCAGGTTATCCTGAACAAAGGCAGAGAGGGAAATAAGAAATGTCATTATTTTGGCTGATAAAGGCAGATGGATGTAGCATAGGCTTGGGGTAGGGTAAAGGCGGAGGTGGGGTTCGTAGGAGTTCCTTAATCCAAGCTAGGGTCTTGTATTTGCACTTCGGAGGTTATTTCTAAACAAGATTAAATATACAGTTATTCTATTTTGTGCCATAGGCATTAATTTGTTATATATGATCATTTAAAATTCACTCAAGTTCAGAGAAACTGATGTTGCCATTTCTTCCTCCTTTTTAAAATGTATTCAAAAGCCTAAAGAAACAGAAGTGACTTGATTATGACTCTTATTGGTTTCTGGATGTTTACATATTGGTGACCACCAGAATCCAAGTTCAAAGGTTGGATGCTTGACTGTCTTACTCACTAGAGTATCTCCAGTGTCTAGAACAGTCCCTGACACACATAGACACTTGAACAAAATTTGACTAATAAGTGAATGAATAAAAGGGATGAATATACTTTTGAATTTGTATTCGCAAAATGTCCATATTCTTCCTCTATCTCTCAGGCTTTGGGAAAACCTGCAGGGATTAATTGAGAAACAGTGTAATCTTTTCAGTCTTTCTATAAAATGTTCCTCAAATTGTGCTCTGATTTTACGGTGGAAATCAGCAAAAAGTGAAACAGCAAATCCAGGAAAGCAGGCAGTAGCAATAAAAAGCCCAAATAAATGAGGAAACACTTTTTTTTCCCTCAACTTGACCAATGAATTCTCAAACTCTCTCTCACTCAAGGATGTTTATATTGGGCAGAAAAAAATGACAGACTGAATAAATGAATGAATGAGATTGGGGAAAACTATTTTATCTCCTCTTTGAAAATGTAACAATTATAGTAATAATGGCTAAATACATGTAAGGTGCTTATTTTATCTCAGGATCTATTCTAAGAGTTTTATATATATCAACTCAAGTGGTTCTCACAACTGCCCTGAGAGATAGACTCTATTTCTGCTTCTATTTTTCAGGTGAAGAAACTGAGGTACAGAGAGGTTGAGTGACTTAACACTTAGGGGTGGAGTCAGGAGTCAAAGTCAGCAGGAGCTACGGAGTTCAGACTCCTGACTGCTCTGAACTACCCCTTCCGAGACTCAGCAAAGACATATCTTCAGCTTTCTTTAACCCAATGTTTCCAATCTTATGTGACTAGGGCATACCAGTCAATATGTCTAGAACAAAACATGGCAAACACTGAAGCAGAAAATTTCTTTGGTTCCTTACAAGTCAAATTGTTGTAATAGGAGGGACTTCCCTGGTAGTCTAGTAGTTAAGATTCTGTGCTCCCAATGCAGGGTCACAGGTTTGATCCTTGGTCAGGGAACTAAGATTCTGTAGGCCATGTGGCATGGGGGGAAAAAAAAAAAAAACAGAAAAAAATGTTGAAATAGGAAAATGAGTTATGATCATAAGAGTTCTCCTAATTTCAGGAGGAAGTGAATATGGATTAAGTTTAAATTCTCCTCCTTCCCCTGATATGTAACTTGTTTATCAAACAAGGGAAGGAGGTGAGATAGGCTTTGCCATTTCTTAAAAAATAAAACTTAGCTTCTTTGATTGCTATTCATGAGATACAAACCAAATAGAACTATTCCAAAAGTGCATTGCTGGCAAAACAACATGACTAATCAAACCATGAAGTTCATGATGAAATACTAAGAAATGTTTAGTTCTTCAAAGTAATTGAAACCTGGGCTTTTCCATGTAATCATGAGCCATTCCAACCGCCAGAGTCCTTCTCACAGCCATCAAGAAGGGTCTAAATGGGCCCCCCTGCAAAAAGGCGAATGTAGAACACTTCCTGTTTACACATATCTGCATTAGTGGGAGAAGTAGGTTTGACTGGGTAAGCCTGAATTTTTTTAGGAGACTACAGGAGATGAGCTTGTCCCTTGAGAGGCACTCAGTCCAGGTCTGGCACACAGAACAGAAGCTTCTAGCATCTTTAGCTTATTTTGAATTCCTATTCCCAGCCACTGAGATCAAGTTTAAGGTAGGGAGGGGTGGCAGGTAGGAACGATGGAAAAGTATGTTCCACAGGTAGAAGAAGAAGCTGCCAAGTCACTCCCTGTTCTCGCTCAGTCATCTGAGACAAACATCAATTCCAGCTTTGTCCTAAATGAGAGCTTTGGCCAAGTAAATTCCTCTTGTAACACATGGACAGTTTTGGTTGACTTGATCATTACTTACTGCTGGATGGGACAAGAGTCAATATGCTCTCAGAAGGAAAGGGTTTGGTGAGCTGAGGCTGTCCAGGTTTTCCTTGGAAGTTTTTTTTTTTTTTTTTGCTTTTTATTAAAATTCTGATTCTTGCTGACTACAGACCAGAGAGTATCAGAATCCAGAATGTTGGTCCCCTTGGTAATCCTCAGCATATGAACTGTAGTGCTAATACTACTATTTTAAATAACAAGTAGAGAAAAACTGGTTTTTAATTATTTCACTACTAAGCTTTAACCTTTATTTTACTAAATATCACTTTTAATGTTATAAGTTGACATAAATTTGAACAAAGGAAATCTCTTATGTTGATGGCTGTAAGGAATCACTTGCACATCCATTCTCACAGCCTTCCAAAATTAAAGGTACAACATGCAATATGAGATATATCATTGGAATCCATAATGGAATCCTCAAATGGTTCAATGGATGGCTTGAATTAATAAAAACATAGGGAAACATAGGGAAATTGTTCTTTAAAACCATGAATTCACAACTACAAAGCTTATTTTTGCTTTGCTATTATTAATACAATAAGAGGTTTGACTTTGACCTTGGAATCATAAACGTGGAAAACATTAACAGTATTATATTGACATGTTCTGAACCTCTCTTTTTCTGTAGAAACGGAGGCTTCTGATAAGTTTGGTGGAGTCACTGTGGCACCAAATAAAACTAAACAATTCATACAGACTAAGATCAAGGAGGTCTAGTGAATCGAAAGATTCCAGCTCCCCGATAAAAGGAGATCTGTTTGAAACCACTGGCAATTATTAATGTTTTAAGACTGTAATTTAAGAAATCATTCTTTGTAAGAATAAAGGTTAACCTTTTGGAAAGTCTGTCTTCTAAAATGAGCTATATAGCAGGGTTTTCAAAGACATTTCAGACACATGTTGATAAAAATGTCTTCATATTATTAACCCAGCTGTTTCTCTTTTGCTATGATACTTTTAAACTGTCTAAGAACTAATTGCTGCTGCTGCTGCTAAGTCACTTCAGTCGTGTCCGACTCTGTGTGACCCCATAGACGGCAGCCCACCAGGCTCCCCCGTCCCTGGGATTCTCCAGGCAAGAACACTGGAGTGGGTTGCCATTTCCTTCTCCAATGCATGAAAGTGAAAAGTGAAAGTGAAGTCGCTCAGTCGTGTTCGACCCTCAGCGACCCCATGGACTGCAGCCTACCAGGCTCCTCTGTTCATGGGATTTTCCAGGCAGAAGTACTGGAGTGGGGTGCCATTGCCTTCTCCAAGAACTAATTAGAAGGTTGCAATTGTCTTTAATGTAGTAGCGTGTCCCTTATAATAAAATAAGACACCTTTTAAGATGCTATGATTTTTTTTTTCCTAGAAGTAGCTAATACTCAAGGATGGGTTTTGACAATGTAGAGTAAAATGAGATTTTTGTCCTCCAGGTTGTTGGTTAGTGTCCTCCGGAGTAATAGAGTGGTAGTGGGTTGCAGGCTTTGAGTTTTGCAACTCTGTAACTCTGCAACAGGAAAACTACACATGGTGTCACAGTTTGCAAATGAAAACACAATGCTATCTTTCCCTTCTTTTCAACTTAAAGAGGTCAATAGCCATGAATCAGGTTTGGGATGGAACACATTCCAGAGAAAGTATGTAACAAAGAGAAACAGGTAGGAAGTAATTGTCACTGGTCATCTGGTCATGATATCTCAAGCAAGTATTCAATACTAGCTTTCCCCAAATAGGATAACAGGCTCAAGGCTTGGCTTGAAGTCTGTCATAGCCTGAAAAGAGCTTGCATGAATCCAAGTGCCTGTAAGTATTGCTCGCTACACTTCAGTGGTTCTTTAGACATCATGTGTTTTTAGCCTTCTTGCAGAAATTACCATGCTGGGAAAGGTGGAAGGAGAAACTACATTTCTGAAGATAATTTTTGTCAGAGAAAGGGCAAAAAACAATTGTGAGTTTTAATCCTTTCCAACCTGGTCAAAAATATATGCAATTTTATGATAAACTGTAGTGATGTGTACAAATGATCAAAATGAGCTTTTGGACCTCTTTGGTCTTTAATCACATGACAGGGGCAGCACTACATTAATAAAAGATGAGAGCAGAATCCATTTTTTAGCTGAAAATGTTAGTAGATGTTGGTTTCTTAACACTTAGCTGTCTCAAAATAGCAACAAGAAAAACCAGTTTGGATTGATCTCCTCAGTCTCAAAAAGAATGTGTTTTCATCCTGAATGTGTGTATATTTATGGTAATTGACATGTTCTATTGATTAATTTGGCTTCCCAGGTGGCTCAGCAGTAAAGAATCTACCTGCAATGCAGGAGACGTGGGTTTGATCCCTGGGTTGGGAAAATCCCCTGGAGGAGGAAATGACAACCCACTCCAGTATTCTTGCCTGGAGAATCCTTGGACAGAGCAGCCTGGCAGGGTACAGTCCATGGGATCACAGAGAGTCGAACACAATCGAGGAACTGAGCACCCACACACACACATTAACTTGACAACTATTAATGGGCCTCCTGTTACCTCATGTTACTGACCCCTTTTGAAACCCCCTAAATGGAGATATTTTCAAAAAATCTTGAGTTATGATGTCAGTTCTTGGTGTCCTTTAGAACAGCTCTAGCATATTCAAAAGACTGTTTCTCCATTTACTTTTCGTGTAAACCACTGGCGTTCAATTTAAGTAGGGAAAACCTTATAGTTAAGGTTAGGTTGTGCAACACAGAATGAAATGAGATTTTTGTCATCCAGATCATCAATTAGTCTCCTCTGCATCAATAGTCTTTAAGCTTGACTCACAAATCTCCATAGTCTATGTGTAACTATCAGTTCAGTTCAGTTCAGTGGCTCAGTTGTGTCCAACTCTTTGCAACCTCATAAATCATAGCATGCCAGGCCTCCCTGTCGATCACCAACTCCCAGAGTTTACCCAAACTCATGTCCATCAAGTCGATGATGCCATCCAGCCATCGAATCCACTGTTGTCCCCTTCTCCTCCTGCCCCCAATCCCTCCTAGCATCAGGGGCTTTTCCAGTGAGTCAACTCTTCATATGAGGTGGCCAAAGTATTGGCGTTTCAGCTTCACCATCAGTCCTTCCAATGAACACCCAGGACTGATCTCCTTTAGGATGGACTGGTTGGATCTCCTTGCGGTCCAAGGGACCCTCAAGAGTCTTCTCCAACACCGTAGTTCAAAAGCATCAATTCTTCGGTGCTTAGCTTTCTTCACAGTCCAACTCTCACATCCATACATGACCACTGGAAAAACCATAGCCTTGACTAGACAGACATTTGTTGGCAAAGTAATGTCTCTGCTTTGCAATACGCTATCTAGGTTGGTCATAACTTTCCTTCCAAGGAGTAAGCGTCTTTTAATTTCATGGCTGCAATTACCACCTGCAATAAATTTTGGAGCCCAGAAAAATAAAGTCTGACACTGTTTCCACTGTTTCCCCATCTATTTCCCATGAAGTGATGGGACCAGATGTCATGATCTTCGTTTTCTGAATGTTGAGCTTTAAGCCAACTTCTTCACTCTCCTCTTTCACTTTCATCAAGAGGCTTTTTAGTTCCTCTTCGCTTTCTGCCATAAGGGTGGTGTCATCTGCATATCTGAGGTTATTGATATACTCTCTTGGCAATCTTGATCCCAGCTTGTGTTTCTTCCAGCCCAGCATGTCTCATGATGTACTCTGCATATAAGTCAAATAAGCAGGGTGACAATATACAGCCTCGATGTACTCCTTTTCCTATTTGGAACCAGTCTGTTGTTCCATGTCCTGTTCTAACTGTTGCTTCCTGACCTGCATACAGGTTTCTCAAGAGGCAGGTCAGGTGGTCTGGTATTCACATCTCTTGAAGAATTTTCCACAGTTTATTGGGATCCACACAGTCAAAGGCTTTGGTATAGTCAGCAAGCAGAAATAGATGTTTTTCTGGAACTCTCTTGCTTTTACAGAGGATGTTGGCAATTTGATCTCTAGTTCCTCTGCCTTTTCTAAAACCAGCTTGAACATCTGGAAGTTCATGGTTCATATATTGCTAAAGCCTAGCTTGAAGAATTTTGAGCATTACTTTACTGGCATGTGTGATGAGTGCAATTGTGTGGTAGTTTGAGCATTCCTTGGCGTGGCCTTTCTTTGGGATTGGAATGAAAACTGACTTTTTCCAGTCCTGTGGCCACTGCTGAGTTTTCCAAATTTGCTGGCATATTGACTGCAGCACTTTCACAGCATCATCTTTCAGGATTTGAAATAGCTCAACTGGAATTCCATCACCTCCACTAGCTTTCTTCGTAGTGATGGTTTTTAAGGCCCACTTGACTTCACATTCCAGGATGTCTGGCTCTAGGTCAGTTATCACACCATCATAATTATCTGGGTCATGAAGATCTTTTTTGTATAGTTCTTCTGTATATTCTTGCCACCTCTTCTTAATATCTTCTGCTTCTGTTAGGTCCATACTATTTCTGTCATTTATCAAGCCCATCTTTGCATGAAATGTTCCCTTGGTATCTCTAATTTTCTTGAAGAGATCTCTAGTCTTTCTCATTCTGTTGTTTTCCTCTATTTCTTTGCATGGATCACTGAGGAAGGCTTTCTTATCTCTCTTTGTGTAAGTATAGAAAATGTTAAATTTTTAAAGGGGTTTTGAATAATGTTTGATTTTATTAGTTAAAACCCTTTAAACACTTAAAATTTTGTTTATACATTTAATATATTTCATTTTCATTTTAAGTATCTGAACGTCAGTAATCTGAACTATAGAAAATCCAATATATACTTATTCAGATATATATATTTAGTCCATTATAGAAACAGTGACACTAAAGTTCTCTTAAGTGATACAATATTATATATTAATTTAGTAAGATTTCATTTAAAAGACTCAAGTTAAAATTAAATGAGCAATTACTCTAAACTGAAGTGTGTCTAGGATGAAGTATTTTTCATTTTAAAACAGAGATAGTCTTGAGTAAACAGCACAAGTTGGTCACTCTAAGTAAAAGTCACAATGACCATTTTAAATTGAAGTTATAAGACTGTAATTTCAAGTAGGCCAAATATATAAAATAAAAAATGTGAACAACTCCCTTTGTAGCCCACAGAGATTAATATTTCAATTTTAACCATTGTAATCCTTTATACACTTAATTCTAAATCTTCCCACCCAGAGTTAAAAGACTCTTAGCACTGAGGGAAGCTTGCTGCCATCCCAGGGTCACTTGTGAATGGAGATTTTGGTCTGAATGGGGACTGGAATTTTGTTAAGACTCTAATGAGTCTCACTGAATCTTATTTTATGGTTGAAATATCATGGGCTTCAAATCATAAAAGTGAGTTCAACATCACTAATCATTGCTTAGTTGCTCAGTCATGTCCAACTCTGCGACCCCATGGACTGTAGCCCACAAGGCTCCTCTGTCCATGGGATTTCCCAGACAAGAATACTGGAACAGGTTGCCATTTCCTCCTCCAGGGGATCTTCTCGACCTAGGGATCGCACCTGCATCTCCTGTGTCTCCTGCTTTGCAGGCAGATTCTTTTCCTGCTGAGCCATTGGGGAAACCCAATGCAAAGACAAACCGCAATAAGATATACTTTACATCCACTAGGGTGGCTAGTGTCAAACCAAACAAACAGAAAATCACAAGTCCTGGCAAGAATGAGGAAGAAATTGGAACACTTGAACACTGTTGGTAGGAATGTGAAATGGCGCAGCCACTATGGAAAACAGTATGGCAGTTCCTCAAAAAAATTAAAATAGAATTACTACATGATGCAGCAATTTCACTTCTTTGTATATACATAATTGAAAGCAAGGTCTCCAGGAGATATTTGAACACTCGTATTCATGGGAATCTTATTCATAATAACCAAAAGCTAGAAGCAACCCATGTGTCCATTGACAGATGAATGGACATATAAAACATGGCATATGTACACAATGGAATAGAACTGCCATACGATGCAGCAATCCACTGCTGGGCATACATATCAAGGAAACCAGAATCATAAGAGACAGGAGTACCCCAATGTTCATCACAGCACTATTTACAACAGCTAGGACATGGAAGCAACCTAGATGTCTGTCGGTAGATGAATGGATAACAAAGCCGTGGTACGTATACACAATGGAATATTATTCAGCTATTAAAAAGAATGCATTTGAATCAGTTCTAATGAGGTGGTTGAAACTGGTACCTATTGTACAGAGTGAAGTCAGTCAGAAAAACACCAATACAGTATATTAACACATATATATGGAATTTAGAAAGATGGTAACGATGACCCTATATGCGAGATGGCAAAAGAGGCACAGAGGTAAAGAACAGACTTTTGGACTCTGTGGGAGAGGGTGAGGGTGGGATGATTTGAGAGGGTAGCATTGAAACAAGTATATTAACAGTGTGAAATAGATCAGCAGTCCAGGTTCGATGCATCAGACAGGGCGCTCAGGACTGGTGCACTGGGATGACCCTGAGGGATGGTATGCGGAGGGAGGTGGGAGGGGGGTTCAGGATGGGGGACACATGTACACCCATGGCTGATTCATGTAAATGTATGGCAAAAACCACTATAATATTGTAAAGTAATTAGCCTCCAATTATCATAAATAAATTAATTTTTTAAAACGGTATATGTATACAATGAAATATTATTCAGTTTTAAAAAGGAAGAAAATTTTGATCCATGCCTCAACATGAATGAAACTTGAGGACATTATGCTAGGTGAGATAAATCAGTCACAAAAAGGACAAATATTATATGAGTTTACCTATGTAAGGTGCCTAGAAGAATCAAATTCATAGAGACAGAAAGTATGAATAGTGGCTTCCAAGAGATGGGAGTGTAGGTGGATAGGAAGTTGACATTTATTGGGTATAGAGAGTTTTAGTTTTATAAGATAGAAAGTGTTTTGTAGATTAGCTTCTTAATAATGCTAATGTACTTAAAATTATTGAACTGTACACTTAAAAATGGTTACTATTTTAAATTGTATGTTGTGTATCTGTTACCACAATTAAAATGTATTTTTAATTATGTTCAGAATCAAAAAGTTAGATAACAACCAGCATTGATGAGGATGTGTAGAAATAAGAAACCTCATGCACAGTTAACTGAAAAAGTAAGATGGTGCAACCATTTTGAAAAACAGCCTGGCAGTTCCTCAAATGACTAAATGTAGAGTTATGTGAAGATATGCCAGTGGAAACTTCCAAAACTGAAAGGCAAAGAGCAAAAACACTGAAAAAAGTGGAACAGGGAGAACAACTATAGAAAACACAGTATATGCATAATGGGAATACTAAAAACAGGAGAGAGAAAGGAACGGAAGACACTGTGAGAGCAATAATCACTATGGATTTCCCTAAATTAATGTCAGAAACCAAATCACAGATCCAGGAAGCTTCGAGAATACCAAGCAGGATAAATGCCCAAAGTACTATGTCTTGGCATATCCTATTCTAACTGCAGAAAATCAAAGATTAAAAAAAAAAAAACAACACATAAAGCCAGAAGAAAAATGGGGTACTGACACATATATAGATGAGCCTTGAAAACGTCACGCTAAGTGAAAGAATTCAGTCACAAAGAGCCACATATCCTATGATTCTATTCGTGTGAAAGTCCAGAACAGGAAAAATTTACAGAGACAGAAAAGAGATTAGTGGTTGCTTAGGGCTGGGTGGGGAGTAGAATTTTGGGGAGGATAGGGAGCTGATAGCTAAAGGTTCAAGATTTCTTTTTGAGATGATAAAATTGTTCTAAAATTGACTGTGGTGATGGTTACATATATCTGCAAATAAAGTAAGAACCACTGAATTGTATGTTTTAAATGAATAAATTGTATCATAATGGAATTATACATCAAAAAGGCTCTGAAAAATAGTTTTTAAATGTGAAAGTGATTGGTCTCAGTTCATACTGTCTACTTCTTTGTCTACTCACAGAAATCCAAAACTCTTGCCCAAGTTGAGCCCTTGACTGGATTTTCATTTCTTTGGCTCTTAATGAAGTTTATACACATATTCCAAAATACTAAAGACCTCTGGATCCAACGAGAGCCTTTGCTATATAAATGCATTTTCTATATAATCCGATAGATCTTGTATTCTTTCTTATTCCTAGGACCATACAACACTTGGGGATATTTATAATGATATCCAGAGAATTCTGGAGACGTCATGTAGCTAGTCACCAGCACACATAAGACCATTCTGCTGCCAAATGTGATCTTGGTGAGACTACAGCTCTTCCAACGTGCTTTTCTGTGACCAAAGGATAATTTACAAATAATAATAACTCTGAATCACCAATTTGACAAATTTATAAAATTTAGCACCACCCACATTATTCAAAATTTGAAATTTTTGCCTATCATAGAGTTTACATAAACTAGTAACAGAGGGGCTGATGTCTAGTTTTAACAAGAATGTTGTTTATCAAAAGCTAGTGATCATAGAGTGATTTAGTCTTGTGAATATATTTAATATTTGAAAAAGGAACCAAAATTTTCAGCAACTACTGGTAAAGGAATCAGTGAAGGTACTATTGGTAAAGGAATCAATGAAGGTAGGTGACTTTTAATATATATAGAAATGTTGTAGTTCATACTGCTAAATGGGCTGATGTGTATCCCCAACGAATTCATAGGGTGAAGCCCTAACCCCTAGTTTGACCATGTTTAGATGGGATGTCTAAGGAGGTCATTAAGGCAAAATAAGGTTATAAGGAAGGAGTCCTAATCTAACAGGACTGAGTCATAGTCGCTCAGTCGTGTTTGACTCTTTGAGAACATAACAGGACTAGTGTCCTTTTAAAAAAAGGAAGAGACCCCGGAACGTTCGCACAGTGAGGAAAGGCCATGTCACTGAGAAGGCAGCCGCCTGCAAGCCAGGAAAAAAGGTCTCACAAGAAATCAAGACCGTCAGAACCTTGATTTTTAGACTTCTAGCCATCAGAACTACAAAAGAACAAATTTCTGTTAAACCACCCAGTTGCCAGCATTGTGTTATGGCAGTCCAAGTCAACTAACACAAGTTTAAAATTTTTTTATAAATTTCTTTTTTTCTATTGTGGTGGACACTTTTGCCTGTTTTAGATCATCTCACTAACTTCCTGTCACACAGCAGCATCAACTTGTTATGTTTATTAAGTTGAAGCCAAAATGTCATTTACAATGTGAAGGTTTCCATATCCTCCTAGTTATTTGTTTGTTTTGATCTTAATATGTTTTCATCTTTTAGAATTCTTTCATGATTTGTTACCAGGTTACTCTTTCTTGTGTAATTCTTTGTTCATGGTTACTGTATTAATACTTTAAATTTGGGGTTCTTCTGATCACAGTAACTATTGCAGCCCGCTCTTCGCACCTTCACTTCATTCCTGTGTATGGACATGTGGTCCCCACGGTCTCTCATGTGGCTCAAATGTCAAGTTTATCAAAGTTTGAGCTTCAGTTCAGTTTTAGCTTTGTTGTATTTTTTTTCCTCCTTGGCATTTGCAGTGGATTTGTCAGTGTAGCTCAGTTATAGGTCATTTCTTGTGTTTAATATTTGAAACTTTGGGTACTTCTCAAAAGCTTAAAACCCATGTAAAATGCTCACACAGACTGATGAATAGAGGATTAAAAGAAGTAGAGAAGGTAAGACTGAAAATATGTTAAAAAAAACTTATCCCATTGATTATAAATCATCAAGATAGTCGATACAATTACATTTGTAATTTGACACACATATTTTTCTTCCCGAAATTCAGACTACTACAGTAAAACCTATGATATTCTGGTTTGGCTCACCACTGCAGTTGCATGAAAACTAAAGCCAAATGAAAGCTTTGAAAGCAAAAATGTTTCCTAAAGTTACTGCAACCAGTAACCATGCATCATGGTTACTGATAATATTAGACAAAGTTAATGGAAATGATTTAATTTTCAGCAAATTGCTCATTTGACAAATTGGTTTTCCAGCAAGTTGATTTTCTCCTCTCCCTCTCTGCATGTGTGCATTCCATAAATGTGTATCCACACAGAAGTTTAAGCAGTAAGGTAAATGCATTCAGTAACTCGAGTTTTTTACTGCTTTATCATGTTCATAGATGAAATAGAAGGAAACAACATCTCTGTCAAATAACATGATGCATTCGTCATCTGAAGAGATGACCTTCAAGTTGGAAATGTTTTTAAGCTTAACAGAGGTTACTAGTGACAAATCTAATCTCAATGGAAACATTTTTCTGTATGTTATGTACTAACTAGAAAGATTGCTTTATTCAGCTGGACATTTTAAAGCACTTAGTAAAACAGCTACTTGACATTTAACATTCTTTCCTCTTGAAAACAAATTTATCTTTATAAAGGGTTCGAAGTGATAAATATACTGAATGGAAATGAATACTTCACGTGGTTATCCACCCAGCACCGTTAATGGGAAATAAATAGATGTTTTAAATATTTGCTCCTAGAGGTCTCTTCTTGAACTTAAGCATAAGTTATCTAAACAGTTGAAAAAAGATTTATAGTTATGAAGAGGCCTGTATGTCAAGGAAAGTTTTATGATATGTTCCATAATAAATTAGCAATAAATGGATACAGGTGACTGTGGAATTTATGACCTTTAATGCTTTAATACTGCACTAAAGAAAAACTAATTATTAAGGTCCTAAAGGGTAATATAAGAATACCATCTACAAATTGTCAAATTAAGCCGTTAGTGCTAGGTATTCGAGATAGTTGTTTTAATGTGGCTCCGTGAGGCAGAAATAGATAAATACAAAAAAACAACACCTCAACATCATCAAGCAGTAGAACAGCAATTGTCAGGCTTTCTAGCTGAAACTAAAGAATCACTTCTAAAATTTGTTTCCTCTGCTTAAAAATAATCATTCTTCTAGCACTTTAGTGAAGGGCTATGTCTTACTGAAAAAAAATGACAAATTTCCCGAGATTCTCTCATAGCATTTCTTGCCCATTTTCCCCTCAAGTGCCCTGTGAAGGTGTTTGAACTCTAGAGGTCCCATAAAAAGTTGTCTGATGAAAAAAAATCAAATTTCAGCGACTTGCAGTTTTTAGAACTGTCCTTTCCGTAAGAAATTTCAATTAAAGCACCCGTTGTGGTGAAGCATCTCCACTTTCATCCTTAGTTTTTCACAAGAGAAAAAAAAAAGAACTCACCCTTTTCTTCCTAATTTGAACCTCACCAGGAGGTAGATGAGTTTATTTCCTAGAGGGAAGAGGCTATTGTAAAAGTAGGCCTTTAAAGTGATCTTCCAGCTTCCAATCTCTCACCCTTTTAATCCATTCTCCACACTAACACCAGAATGGTCTTTATTTTTAGGGGGAAAAATGTGATTATATCACATCTCTGCTTAAAATCCTTTGCCAGGCTCCGACTGCTTACCCAAGCTAAGGCTGAGGTGCTTTTGTGATTCTGTCCCACCTGTGTCTCTGGATTCACTGCCTCCGGGGATGGTCTGGTCCCCTGTGATGGGCTGGCCTGTGATGTTAAGTATTCTCACCCTTTATTTCTGTTGCTTGAACAACCTTTCTCTTTATTCTTCCTTTTTTTTCAAGGACCAGCTCAAACAGCACTTCATATGTCCTGTCATAAGTGTAAGAGTCGTCCAGTGAGCATCCATCGCTTTCTCATTGATTCCATGTCATCAGCTCCCTTACCTTGCATTACGGTTAATTGTCTAGGTGCCTGTCTTGTGACTCAAAATCATAGAAGGCAAAGACCTCATCTTGCATCTTTTCATCTAAGTCCAGAGGGATCTAAGTCTAGAGGGGTATAATAGTGTTCAATAAAGGTTTATTGAATAAAAAACTGGGGAAAGGGAATTGAGAGCAGAGAGGTGATGCAAAATGGGTTACGAGCCTGAGACACGGGTGAGGAAACCTTTCTTGCTCATAGGTCCAAAGTTAAGAGGAAGTCTTGGATAGAAACCCAAGTGAGCCTTTGCCCATGTTTCATCATTTCCTTAAAAGGTACTAAATAATAGCATAGAAAAGAATACACATAATCTGAGATTGAAAGATGGAAGAAATTAGTAAAGAAATACAATAACAAGGGAAACACAAGGTAAATTCTCTCAATCTGGGAGACTGCTGTACCACAGGGAAAGGGACTTCAAACTAGAATTGGAAGACTGAAATGGAATCTCACTGTGCTCTGTGATCTAATGGAAACTGTTTGTTTTTTTCTTACCTTACTTCCACTTCTGTGAAAGTAGAGATAATAATGGATACTTCCCAATGTTTCCAGGTGGACCAAAGGAGATAATATAAATAAAATGATGATAATAATACATACTGCTTATTAAAGATCTGCTACATGAGAGACTTTGTGTTTTATATACATTAAATTTAATTTCATTTTGAAAAATGTACAATGTTTTTGTAACCACTCTATTGTTCATTTAAACATTAGCTGGTGTTGTTTTCCATATCATGAGAAGTTTGACTTTAGATTTTGTGATATCAGATTTTTAGTGGACAGACCTGCTCACTGAATATCTTTACCTTAGACAAAAACATTCCACAAATGTTTCTAGTGTGTGCAAGTGGCTGATGTCCAGCAGTTTAACCATGTGCTTTCTTGAAAACAAGCCCAGCTTTTTGTAAAAGAGGCAAAGATGCCTGTCATCTCCATATTTCTATATGTCTCTCTCTTGTCACCAGTGACTGCAGTCTTTGTGCCCCAGAGTCTCCTATGAGCGTCCCAAGAATTCCAAACGTGGTGCTGAAAAATGACTCTTATCCTCCCCTTAACCGACAAATGATCCAGAGAAACTGCTGAAACGAATTCACCCCATTATAGCAGTAAGTGTCTGCTTAAATCTTTCTGAGTGGATATTTTACTTTTAAACACGTATACAAATAAATGAATCTATTTAGTCAAGAATTCTTCATTTAGACTAATCCAGAGGCAAATTGATTTAACTTTCAGGGCCCTTCATTTGCTTGATTCGCCTTCTAAATGACTATTTACCCAAGTCATTTATGTTTAAGCCCCACAAAACTTGGAATGACCCCCAACAATTCCTGTCTAAAAGGTTCCAGCACAATTCTCCTTGGCTTATGGATTTGCCACTGGGGTTGGCTAATTTCCTCCTCAAAAAATTTTCCATGATCTCTCATTCACTGCCTTTCCCCTGAACTCTGATTCACTATCCATGCCTTGGGTAAATCTAAGGTTGGGCAAGGCAGTAAGCACATGAGCAGAGACTCCAATATTATACTGGCTCTCTATGGCTCAAAGTGCACCCTCGAATTCCAACTCTCAGAAAGTTCTGCCCTTCACCTCTTTAGTTTAAATGTAGTTATGAGCTCTCTGTGCTGATAAATTATTTAAAACGTGTAAGGTAAAGGGATATCCAAGAGTGTTTCATTGTGGTGATGGAATGGTTCTGTATTGGATGGTATTGGTGGTTGCAGGAACCTATATATGCAATACATTACTACACATCAAAAAAGCACATGTGAAAACTGATAAAATTTGAATAGGGCCTGTAGTTTAGTTAACAGCGTTGTACCAATGTCAGTTTCCTGAGCTACTATGGTTATATACAATGTTATATGAGGTATGATCTTTGGGGAAATATAGGTGAAAGATATACGAGAACCCAACACTTTTTGGAACTTCTCGTGATTCTTACATTATTTCAGAATAAAAATTTAAAAATATATATGCATTATTTCTAAACTCATCTGAATAATCGTTTTGAGTTTGGAGTTTAGTGGGCATTACCGGTAGTGACCACCTTTAAGATATACCCATTCTTACCCTCTGCCTGAAATGGAAAAATGAAGGAACAAAGAGTGTAGGAAAGTCTCAGTTTTCAATAGCACCTTGTTTTAATATATATTCCAATGCAGAATAAAAAGCCTGGATTTCTTTTACACGTCTGACTTTCTCTAAGGTAGACTGCAGGTTTGGGGGAGACCTCCTGATGTGATCCTCTTCTCTACCTAATCACAATCAAGGGTCAAGAAACTATCTGAAGGCTGATGTGCAATGAGCAGATCTTATCCAAAGTTGTTTAAAGAAGATGCTTTCATTGAGTGGAAGGTTAGAATAGCTCAGTGATTTCAAAATACCCAGACCGTGCTAGTACAACATGAGAATTTCAGCTGTCTGGTGCTGAATGAGAAAACCAAGGAGAGTAAAGTACACAAGTCATTTTAAAGCTGACATATCCCCTTGGGAGGACGACCAATCTTTTATCCTTTGAATTTTGTTTGTGCTTGCTGAACATTACTAATAAACCCCATTTTGTTTTTATACTGTGTTTTATGAAATGGTAATAGAAGATAATTGTTTTATACTCCTTGGCAAAATAAAAACTGGCAATTCTGTCACCCAGCTTCTAATTTCTCCAATCTGTAAAAACCGCACATCCAAGAACTACTGGATTAAATGTGTTTAAAGTATCTTTAATATTTAATTGGTACTCATACACTTAGTCATTTATTTTGCCTATTATTGTCAAAGCATCATTACAGGAATTATGGGATTCTGTTCTTCAGAAACCAAAGACAAGATAGGTGCAGAAATAATAATATTAATAATAATAATGCAAGGTGGAAACTCGAAAGTGCTGTGCAAAGTTTGAAAATGAGCTGGAAGTTTATTCTGACACCTATAAACACAGGCAAAGCGGAAAATGGTGAGACCTGAAATGTCAAGTGGCATAAAATTTGTTGGCTAGACCTTTTGGGCAGAAAGGGAGCCTCATATCAAGATTGACAAGAGTGAAGGCTGGAGAAAGGCAAGGCTGTTAAACTTGAAATAAACATGCACTACACTAGAGCAAGTTTAAAGGGGCTCAGACATGAACCAGAACATGTGTCTTAGGGGAGCCCTCCTAGCACAAAGGAAATAAAGTCATTTATTTCTGTACCTTAAGCAGTTTAGCTTAGGAACTTCTTTGGAGAAGGAAATGGCAACCCACTCCAGTACTCTTGCCTAGAAAATTCCATGGATGGAGGAGCCTGGTGGGCTGCAGTCCATGGGGTCACAAAGAGTCGGACACGACTGAGTGACTTCACGACACGAAGCAGTTTAGCAATGACACTTTTTTTAGAGACTTCGACACTGAATCTGAAGTCTCCTTGGACTGCAAGGAGATCACATCAGTCAATCCTAAAGGAAATCAATCCTGAATATTCACTGGAAGGACTGATGCTGAAGTTAAAGTTCCAATATTTTGGTCACTTGACTTGGAGAGCTGAGTCATTGGAAAGGACTCTGATGCTGGGAAAGATTGAAGACAGGAGGAGAAGGAAATGACAGAGGATGAGATGATTGGATGGCATCAATGAATCAATGGGCATAATTTGAGCAAGCTCCAGGAGATGGTGAAGAACAGGGAAGCCTGGCATGCTGCAGTCCATGGGGTTGCAAAGAGCCAGACATCACTGAGCACCTGAACAACAACAAATCTGAAAATAAATTGAGTCTGACCACAGAATCATTTGATATTAGATTTTTTTTAAAGCTAAATCCTTAAAGCTAGTAAACTAAAAAAGAAAGACAGTATCTCAATATATGGACTTATATACATGATGAGGAAAGTAGAGAAAAAAAGCAAGAAAGAAAAGGAAAATGTGAAAGGAAAGACAAATCAGGAAAGTTACCACTGTGAGCAGTAGGGGGCTGGTGAGGAAGCAGAGAGGGCTGGTGAGGAAGCAGAGGAAGGCTGGCGATGGAGGAGAGTTAGAAATTCCTCCACTGAACACAAGGTTTTGTTTTCTTACTTCTTATTGTCACTTACAGCTTTGTTCATGAAACATATAAATATCTGTGAATCTGAAAGCTCCAGTGCGGTGGCTTTAATGTCTACATAGGTGAACTATTGGGCTTCTCAGGTGGCTCAATTGTTATAGAATCTGCCTGCAATGCAGGAGTCGTGGGTTTGATCCCTGGGTTGGGAAAATCCCCTGGAGGAGGAAATGGCAACCTACTCCAGTATTCTTGCCTGAAAATCCCATGGACAGAGGAGCCTGGCAGGCTACAGTCCATGTGGTCACAGAGTGTTGGACCCAACTGAAGCAACTGAGCATGCACGCAGCTAAACTATCACTAATCAGACTCATCATTAATTTTACCCAATTTATTCAACTTATTTCCAGGAATTTTAAAACTTAGTCTAACAGTTTCCCCTAGTTTCTGGGCTTCCTCTAGTATATTAACAGTATATTACAATTTTGAAACTATAGTATAAGGGCTAGGAAAACACAACCATTTTCTTTCATTAAGGATTATACTTTACCACATAACTTTCTAAAATGATTATGTATAGTGCCAAAGAACTGAAAATTCAATTCTCTAGTCCTTACTACTTGTTTTCCCTAAAGATATCTGGCTGTATTTCAAATGTGGGTGCTATATGAGCTAGCTAGTGCTGTGCAACAAACTACTACACACCCAGCAACTTAAAGAAATATATGTTTGTTATTTTAAAGTTTCTGTGGTTCAGAAGTCTGGCATAGCATAGTTGGATCCTCTGCTAAGAGTGTAATAAGGCTACAATCCAAGTACTGGTAGGTTGTGATCTCATCTGGAGACTCAACAGAGGAAGAACCTGTTTCCATGTTCATTCTGGTGCGTGACAGAACTCATTTCTTGGTGCTGTACGACTGAAGCCCTTAGTTGCTAGAGGCTGTCCATGCCACCTGCCACATGAACTCTATACGCTTCACAACATGGAAGCTTAATTCTTCAAGAGTGGCATGAGACTGAGAGCTAGAGAGACAGTCATATAATGCAATGCAATAGAAGCCACATCCAAACACATCCTGTTATCCTGCCATATTCTGTTAGAAGTCACAGGTCCTACCCACACTCAAAGGCAGAGAATTATACGAGAATGTGAGCATCAGATGGCAGGGTTCACTGGGGGTCACCTTAGGGTTTGTCTGCCACAGGTGCTAAACTAAGCTTTTCATATTTTGACATATTTTTACATTGACATACCTTAAAAGGTGGGCTTCCCTGGTAGCTCACCTGGTAAAGAATCTACCTGCAATGTGGGAGACCTGAGTTTGATCCCTGGGTAGGGAAGAACCCCTGGAGGAGGGCATGGCAACCCACTCCAGTATTCTTGCCTGGAGAATCCTCATGGACAGAGGAGCCTGGTGGACTATAGTCCATGGGGCCACAAAGAGTTGGACACAACTGAGCAACTAAGCACAGCACAGCACCTTAAAAGGTGAAAATGATAATACAGAACAGTGTCTTTAATAGGGAAAAAGTTAAGGTCAAGAGAAAAACTTTAAAAGGCACTCTTAACACACTCAGAATATGAAAAATAAAATTCAAGTTTTAAAAATTATTTAACTAATAACTAATGTGGAACTGGATCTTGAAATGTTTAAGTATTAGCAATAGTTGTACATGCTCCAACAGTGTCCAGAAATAAAGTAAAAAAAAAAAAAGAAAAGCAATATATTAGTAAAAAATATTTGCAACAAATTTAACAGAGAGAAGATTAAATACAAAATACATAAAAACTTCAACGAATCTCTGCAGAAAAGTAAAAAATCCCAAAGAAAGATGGACAAAATACAAATAAGCAATTCACAAAGACATATAATAAATAAATAAATGCTAAATTGCCCTTATAATTAAGTAGATTATCAAAACAGTAACAAAATATAAATGTTCATTCACGCAATTGGCAAGATAAAAACAAAAACAAAAAAAAGGGCTTTTAAGGAGGTGAGAAAACAGACACTCATACATTTTATTGAAAAGATAAGGGTTTTGGAAGGCTGTTTAGAAAACCTATAAAATTTTAAAAAGGCTTACTATTTGACCCAGCAATTTCATTTCTGGGAAACTCTCCTAAAGAAATACTCCCACTTTTTCAAAAGCAATTCACAAGGATATTCATCGTAGAATTTTATAACAGTAAAATACTGAAAATAACAATAATATGTTATAATAGAGAACTGATTCATGCTAGATTCATACTATGAAATCCTATGAGACCAATAAAATTATAAAATTTGACTTATGTGTACTTGCCTAAAAAGAGCTCCATGACATATGGATTTAAAAAAAAAAAAACTGAGGTATTTTGTATATATTTTGTTGTTATTTAGTCACTAAGTCATGTCTGACTCTTTGCCACCCCATGGACTGTAGCACGCCAGGCTCCCCTTTCCTTCACTGTCTTCCAGAGTTTGCTCAAATTCATGTCCATTGAGTCAGTAATGCTATCTAACCATCTAATTCTCTGCCTCCTCTTTCTTTTTGTCTTCAATATTTCCCAGCATCAGGGTCTTTTCCAATGAGTTGGCTCTTTGCATCAGGTGGCCAAATTATTGGAGCTTCAGCTTCAGCAACAGTCATTCCAAAGAAAATTCAGGGTGGATTTCTTTTAGGATGGATTGGTTTGATCTCCTTGCAGTCCAGAAGACTTTCAAGAGTCTTCTCCAGCACCACAATTTGAAAGCATCATTTCTTTAGCACTCAGCCTTCTTTATGAACAAACTTTCACATCCATACATGACTACTGGAAAAACCATAGCTTTGACTATATGGACTATACGGCAAAGTGATGTATTTGCTTTTTAATACTCCAAGTTTGTCATATGTATTGATCTTTTGTATATAAACAAGATATATATAGAGAGAGATATGTACATATATGTACGAAACACATAGAAGGGGACTGAAGGAACATACATCCAACTCTTGATGAATGGGACTTGAGTACGGGGGTGATCAGAGACTCTCATGGTTTGTTTTGTGTCACTTGATTTATTCCCTGTGCACTATGAATGCACAATAAAAGAAGAAATAAATGAAGTGCTACCACATTCTTAACGGAAAAAGCACTTTAATAACTAAACATTTTAAGCTAAGTACCTAAGTTTATGCCCTTCCTTACAAACTTCTTGCTGAGTCAGCTAATTTTCCAGCATATAAATGATAAATAAGAGATCTGAAATTAAGGGTAACCATCTATCTATCTGGACTTCCCCAGTGGCTCAACTGTAAAAAATCAGCTTGCAAGGCAGGAACAACAGGAGACACGGGTTCGATCCATGGGTCAGGAAGATCCCCTGGAGGATGAAATGGCAACCCACTCCAATATTCTTGTCTGGAGAATCTCATGGACAGTGGAGGCTGGTAGGCTACAGTCCATAGGATCACAAAGAGTTGGACATGACTGAGCAACTTAGCATATGCTGATCCTAAAATTTGTAAGTTTTCCCCCTGAAAAGTCTCTTGAGAGTCCCTTGGATGGCAAGGAGATAAAATCAGCCAATCCTAAAGGAAATCAACCCTGAATATTCATTGGAATGACTGTTGCTGAAGCTGAAGCTCCACTACTTTGGCCACCTGATGCGAAGAACTGACTCACTGGAAAAGACCTTGATGCTGGGAAAGACTGAAGGCAAAAGGAGAAAAAGGCAGCAGAGGATGAGAAGGTTAAATAATATCACTGATTCAATGGACATGAAACTAAGAAAACTCCAGGAGATAGTGAAGGACAAGGGAGCCTGGTGTGCTACAGTCCTTGGGGTCACAAAGAGTCAGACATGACTTGGTGACTGAACAACAACAACCCCCTGAGAACATTTAGTTTTTGAAAGCCATGAAAAGACTAAAATAGTATTGGAAAATAGCAAGAATACACAAAAATAACAATATTAAAGACCTGTGTCACTCACATAGCTCTAGAAGTTTGGGATCATCTGTAAAGCTATTCTTGCCAATGTTCAGCTTCTCCATCTAGAAGGTTCAGTAGCTCTGTTTTCTTAGCAAAATGAAAAAAAGCTGTGAAGTGTTCTGATCTATTTTGTCCCATGACCTCATGCCACTTTTTACTGATATGCATGTTTGTTGCCATAATCAGTGCATTCTACTATGATACCAGCTTGTAAGCAATAATTTTATAAAGGTTAATGCAGCTTATTTTACATCAAGAAAGCAACTAAAGAGCTTAAAAATTAAAGCAAAAATTAAAAACATCTGGTTTGGGGTCTTTGCACTTGATCGGGTGAATTTGTATATAAATTATACTTAGACCTGAAGGTAGTCATTTTCCATTTTTACTCTATGATTACCTCAAGTCAGTGTCTTTTCTTGTAAAAACATACCTGGGCTGCAGTTCTTCCATAAACTCTATGAAATAAAACACATCTTTCTGGCTCAGTGAAGTTCAGAAAAGCTGGGTCTTCGCTCCTATAAATGTATCATATTGCATTTACTGGCTAATAAAGTCTCAAAGAACAAGATTGCCCTCCTTCTCACAACTTGATCCTTTACAAATTTACAAATGTAAGGCTTTAACCTGCTTGAACTCAACTCTGGCTCCCTGAGGGAAGACACTAACCAAGCGAAGGTGTCTGTTCTGGGTTAGCTGGGCCCAGGCTCCCAGCGGCCACATCGGGAGCGGGCAGCCGTGTGCCTGAAGGGTACAGCTGGCCTCTGCTAGAGGTGTGTGTGGCCTGAGCTAATGAGGTTAATTAACCAAGGTCAGAGCAAGGAGACAAAGGAGAGGGTGGGCAATGAGAAGGCAAAACACGGGGATCAGGTACAAGAAGGTCTGGTCACAGGACAAGCGTGGGACCTGTTACCAAGTCGGAGGCCAACTCCCTGAAAACCAAACAGAGATAAAAGCTAGGGAACAGGTGACATTCTTCAGGATCGAGGTGTTCGTTCCCTCCTAGCCCACAAATGCTTTGAGAAAAATTTCTCTGCAGAGCTTCTGTATCTAGACAGTGTCAGTCCCCTTATCTGAAAAGCCTTTATGACATCCATGTGACCTCATGGAGGGTCTTGTGAGAAAAGGCCCTTACTCAAAGCCCACCCAGAACAAGTCATTTTTGTTTCTTTTTTTTGTTAAAAGGATATCGTTTGAAATGAGAGGCTCCAAAGAGGGAAATGTGGAAGAAACCATAATGACACTGTAGGCAGTAACTTGAACGTGGCCTTGTCTAAAAAGGGCAATTTCTTTATCAAACCGTGAAATGTTTTGTCTATATAACTCCAAGCATTTTGAACTCAGAGCAGTAAAACAATGAGTTTGTACAGGAAGTAGAGGGTAGGTGGAGAGATGTAAAAACCAAAGAAGAGACAAGAAGTAAGAAGCAGGGAGAGAGAGGGTGAATGTGTTTTCTGTCTAAAACAGGGGAGTATGTTTCACCTGTCAGATAAAAACAGCCTATTTCTGCATCAAATTACCATCATGGAAGAATGGATTTTTTTTTTTCTGAATTCCCTGCATGTTTGTTGCTAAGTCTGATCACTTAACAAAATAGATCATTAAAGCTGTTTGCTAAATGACTCCAACAATTGCTTCAGTGTTGACACTGCCACAAAAATGCAATCCATATATTTTCTAGGTAATTTGAAATCAAAGCTTTTGGATCTGAAAGGATTGCCTGGTTTTCCATTCTGCTCTGCTGGTTGATCTTCACTGGAAACAGAACAAATGGTTTCTCAGAGTCTGAAATGCACATGGCCCCTTTGTTTTGAAGTTTTTAACTGGGTGGACGCACTATCCATTCCTCGAGGTTAAGGACCACTTCTAACTACCTCGCTGCCTCCTCAGAGAAGAAGCAGTGAGTGAGCATCATTAAAATGCTGACAGGAAAATCTGTGTCACTAAACTTCAAAATAAACCGTGAAAAGCACTCAGTGACCTCTGGCACTCATGTGCTGGTTTCCTTCATCTTTTAACAATTCAAAATCTTACAGAAAGCAAATGCTTTTCATGAAAATGGTTGACCTCCGGCTGCCCCTAGATGACAGTGACCCTCCAGAAACAACATAGCATAAGGTCCCAGATTGCATGTTTTTTAATTCAGGTAAAAAAAAAATCAACTGATATGAATCTTTGTGGCAACCCTAAACAGTAGAAGCTCAGCCCGGTCTGAAGGTAGTCTGTGGAGGTGAGAAAGGGCAGGTGAGGAGCATTGAAAGGCTACAGCTTCCGAAGAATGTTCTTAGGGAAAGAAGTACCTCCATCATCACCACCCACCCCAGCACACACACACACACACATTTTTCCATCCTCACTCCACTTCCTATCAGTTCAGTTCAGTTCAGTCTCTCAGTCGTGTCCGACTCTTTGCGACCCCATGAACTGCAGCATGCCAGGCCTCCCTGTCCATCACCAACTCCTGGAGTCCACCCAAACTCATGTCCGTTGAGTCGGTGATGCCATCCAACCATCTCATCCTCTGTCGTCCCCTTCTCCTCCCCCCTTCAGTCTTTCCCAGCATCAGGGTCTTTTCAAATGAGTCAGCTCTTCGTATCAGGTGGCCAAAGTATTGGAGTTTCAGCTTCAACATCAGTCCTATAACAAGGTTTATTTTGCTTGTTTTGTTTAGCATATTTGGGGGACAACCTCCACCATCTCAAGAGTTGCTGCCTTGGCCCCACAGGGCAGGGGCTGAAGCGACTGTATTTGATTAACATATGCAAACAAAATCCACCCTGTGTTTCGGAGCCGAAATGCCAGTTGGTCTTTGTTTTACAAATGCGTCTGTAGTTTTATCTATTTCTGATGTAGATGAGACACCATGACTTTTTTTTTTAAATTTTATTTTATTTTTAAACTTTACAATATTGTATTAGTTTTGCCAAATATCGAAATGAATCCGCCACAGGTATACCTGTGTTCCCCATCCTGAACCCTCCTCCCTCCTCCCTCCCCATACCATCCCGCTGGGTTGTCCCAGTGCACCAGCCCCAAGCATCCAGTATCGTGCATCGAACCTGGACTGGTGACTCGTTTCATACATGATATTATACATGTTTCAATGCTATTCTCCCAAATCTCCCCACCCTCTCCCTCTCCCACAGAGTCCATAAGACTGATCTATACATCAGTGTCTCTTTTGCTGTCTCGTACACAGGGTTATTGTTACCATCTTTCTAAATTCCATATATATGTGTTAGTATACTGTATTGGTGCTTTTCTTTCTGGCTTACTTCACTCTGTATAATAGGTTCCAGTTTCATCCACCTCATTAGAACTGATTCAAATGTGTTCTTTTTAATGGCTGAGTAATACTCCATTGTGTTATATGTACCACAGCTTTCTTATCCATTCATCTGCTGATGGACATCTAGGTTGCTTCCATGTCCTGGCTATTATAAACAGTGCTGCGATGAACATTGGGGTACACGTGTCTCTTTCCCTTCTGGTTTCCTCAGTGTGTATGCCCAGCAGTGGGATTGCTGGATCATAAGGCAGTTCTATTTCCAGTTTTTTAAGGAATCTCCACACTGTTCTCCATAGTGGTTGTACTAGTTTGCATTCCCACCAACAGTGTAAGAGAGTTCCCTTTTCTCCACACCCTCTCCAGCATTTACTGCTTGTAGACTTTTGGATCGCAGCCATTCTGACTGGCGTGAAATGGTACCTCATAGTGGTTTTGATTTGCATTTCTCTGATAATGAGTGATGTTGAGCATCTTTTCATGTGTTTGTTAGCCATCTGTATGTCTTCTTTGGAGAAATGTCTATTTAGTTCTTTGGCCCATTTTTTGATTGGGTCATTTATTTTTCTGGAGTTGAGCTGTAGGAGTTGCTTGTGTATTTTTGAGATTAGTTGTTTGTCCGTTGCTTCATTTGCTATTATTTTCTCCCATTCTGAAGGCTGTCTTTTCACCTTGCTAATAGTTTCCTTTGATGTGCAGAAGCTTTTAAGGTTAATTAGGTCCCATTTGTTTATTTGTGCTTTTATTTCCAATATTCTGGGAGGTGGGTCATAGAGGATCCTGCTGTGATGTATGTCGGAGAGTGTTTTGCCTATGTTCTCCTCTAGGAGTTTTATAGTCTCTGGTCTTACTTTTTTTTTTTTTTTTTAATATTTTGAATGTAAGAGAAAAACTTCCCAGTGAAAAATCTGTTTACAGTGGTAATGTGCTTGCCTGAACATTTTGGGAAATATTTGCTTATTCTTCACAACAAATATTTGGCAGAGCAACTGTGTTTTAAATAGTAGCTACAACCTTGTAGTGAAGATATGATTACCCAAGGAGTGGTAAACATTTCAAGTCCATTCAGCGTAGCATTGTGTTCCTAGTCTATGCTTGCGTGCATGGTAAGTCACTTCAGTCATGTTGGACTCTTTGCGACCCTATGGACTATAGCCCACCAGGCTCCTCTGTCCATGGGATTCTCCAGGCAAGAACACTGGAGTGGGTTGCCATGCCCTCCTCCAGGGAATCATCCCAATTCAGGGATTGAACTCACGTATCTTTTGTCTCCTGCATTGGCAGGTGGGTTTTTTATCACCAGTGCCACCTGGTAAGCCCAATTTATGCTCAGCACCCTATAAGTGCTGGAAGATATCAAAGAAGTAAAGAAGCAGCTTCAGCTTTCTGCAATATTTTTAAAGAGAAAAGACAGAAATAAGGGGCTATGCAAGAGAGCATATAAGGACGTTGCAACATGTGACCTGCCAAGGACATATTCTTCTTTTAAGCACTAGAGGAAAAAAAAAAGTTATAATGTAGCTCTGCTAAGAAAAATGACTTAGCCTTATCTTCTTTAGAGATAGTACGGTACAGTGGGGGGCAGGGGGGCGGGGAAGAAAGACTTTTAAGGTCAGAGTACCAATCCAGGTAATCAGTGGGGGTGGGAGGGGAGGGGACAAATATCTCAGCCAGAGGGTTCTTACACAGACCTGGATTTGAATCCTGACTCTTCCAGTGTTTCATTTTGTGATCTTGGACAAGTTTAGATTATAATTGCAAATGAGGATGATGATAAAGTATAACCGATTTATTTCAAAGTCTCAATGGCATAGGGCATACACATGAAATGGATTTATGCTAACCCAACCACTGCTTTTAACATTACTTTGGGAAAGTTTCTTTTCCTCATTGGAAAGCTTGTAATTTCTTATCCCTTTAATAAGCCAGGGAAAATGTCCAGTCCCTGTGTTAAATATTATTGAGATCAAGCAAAATCACTCGGCTGTTTGGTCCAGAAAAGACTTGTTTTGGAAGATAACACCATAAACCTATTCTGAAAAACAAGAGTAAACAAAACAGTTTACTGATCAAAACTAGCTACTAGCTATGAACAAGGTTCATTCCAAGACGGGAGCCTTTATTTGCCCTTAGCCAAAGCTGATATGTCACAAACAACCTGCCCTTACCCAGTGAGCCCTACTCCTGCCTTGCAGCACCTGCCCCAGTGTTACCAGCCCAGACTCTTAGGCCCTTTCCCAACTGCCCCACTTTGAGGCACCCCTTTGAGTCAAGGTGGTGTTGTCTCTTGGGCTTCCCTGGTGGCTCAGACAGTAAAGAATCTGCCTGCAATGTGGGAGACCCAGGTTCGATCCCTGGCTTGGGAAGATTCCCCTGGAGCAACTCACTCCAGTACTCTTGTCTGTTCTTTTATTGCAGTAGATTTAATAAACTTCTCTTGGCTTGATCAATAGGTTTTCTGGTGGCTTTTAAAGAAATTAATGGCCAGCACATCCCTTCAGAATAACTTCAGCAGCTCTCATAATATTCTGCCCATTCTGGAATTAAAACACAAGCCTATCTGATCTAGTTTATAAAGTCCAATTTATATCTTCTTCAAAGCACTCACCCAACCTTCCCTCACCCAGCTGCATGGCTTAAGGAACCTGGGAGTGAGAGGTGGGTTGGCCTTCCTTTAGATGATCTTATTTGCAAAGCTGAGATAGAGACACAGATACAGAGAATAAACTTGTGGACACCAAGGGGAAAGGGTCGGGGGTGGGGAGGAACTGGGAGATTAGGACTGCCACACATACACTATGGATACTTTGCATAAAATAGATATCTAATGAGAAACTACCATATAGCACAGGGAACTCTACTTAATGTTCTTCTGTTTAAATGGGAGTGAGGCAAGAAAGGGAGGGGACATGGCTTCAGATGACCCTTCTGCCTTGAAAGGACTAACATCGCTGGGAGGAGGAAGGTGACTATCTGGTCACTAGCTGGTTGCATGGAGAGGTTCTTCTCATATTGCTGCTCTGGCTGGTCCCAAGTGTCCCTACGTCCACCAACAGGGTGGCCCCCATGCAGATGGTGCTTGTGGCTTTCTCTGGGCACAGTCTACTTCATGCTGACCCGTCCGTCACTGATGTCCTTCTCCACGAAGGCAATCTTCTCCATCGTACCTGCCTCCCAAAATCTTTCTTGGTGTACTGCCCCCTCTCATAAACTTTCTGCTTCTTCATGTGGAGCCACAAACTACCAAGAAAATGAGAATGAAACAGAACGTTGTAGTGAAAATTAAACACAATTTAAAAATATGTGGCCTGCAGACAATGACTAGAAGTCTTCTTTCTTCCTTATCATATGTGATGCATTGTGAAGGGTGATACTACTTTTGTAATTAAGAATGAAATATGAGAATATTATATAAATTTACCATTTTCAAGTATATAAGAAAAGGTTCACAAGCATTTAGACTTCAAAACCAAAAACTAACCTACCTTGATTTTCTCAAAGTACAAACTAATGCAAATTTACCATCAAGTATTTAAAAATTTTTGTCCAGATCAATAAGGAAGAAAATTCTGATCCCAGATTGATACTCTATTTTGACTTATGCCAGAGTGACTCTATTTTGACTTTTTGTTGCTGTTTCCTTTTAATAAATAATCTTTAATTCCATGTCTTAAAAATCAATACTTTTTTGTTGATGTGGTTAGACTCTGTTCAAGGTGTGAAATCAGTATGTGCCAACACAAAAGGAGGATAGCTCTCTTAATAACACTTTTCCCAACATGTCTTAAAGACTATTGGTATTTGGGGAAGAGCCAAAAGAGCAGAGTGAAAAATATTTATAGCATATGAGTGTAATAAAAAATGTAATCATGAACAAACAATACATTAAACTGGTAGGACATAGTTTACATTAGATCACAGGAATGAATATCAAAAATACAGGCGATATTTTTGAAAAAACAACCAGCAGTGAAAAATTTATTTATAATGCAAACCAGACACTCCAAAATAATTTGTGGTTTACTTAATTCTTACCGTTCATCCTATATTCTTTTGAATAAGCTGAAGGAAGGCACCCGAGTAACTACCTCAGCTGTTTTTGATTTTGATTCTGAATTTTCAGTGAGATGAAAACTCTGGTCTCTACAACAAAAAGAGATGGCATCTCATTTTCAGAAATTAAGTTTTTTTTTTCCTCATTATAGATACGTATTAAAAAGAAATGCATTACAATAAATTACTATATTTCCAAATTGTCTCATTATTTCTGGGCAAATAATAATTATGTATAAATTCTGAATAAAAGAATATCACATTGCATCTTATGCATTCTGCAATGTGCACTCATAGAAAATCATTACAGTAACAAAACCAGCTGTATGTAATAGAAAGCAAATGATTTACAATGTTACTATGAGAAACTACTTTATTTCATATTATCATAAAAAGAGCAGAACTGAATATTTGCATGACAAATAGAAGAATCCAGGAAATTCCAAATGCAACTCAGTTTTTTTTTTAAAGGTATTAATGCTGGGAGGTGATTTGAAAGCTTTCTACTGTAGAGAATATTAGCAATTATAATTTGTAGTCATTATTATTTTAACAATTGAAAGAAAAAATCTACAAACATTAATAGAATATAGAAATAAATACTTGGAATAATATGTACTTCGATCATACAACATTGACATGACAAGAGCATATATTTAGTGATTTTGAACACTTTATTTCATTTAAACTGAGAGGTAAAATGATTTTTGTTCCTAAATGAAGCTTGACCCTGAAATTTGAACCACACCAAAAGTCTTTAAAGTCTGTATTTTAATGTTTTCTATGTCATTCACTGTAGCTGCCTACAACAGCCTAGTCCAAGAGGACTGGCTCTGCCTCTATCCCTAATAAAGTGGAAATCCTATGCAGACTGTGGGGCCCACCAGCTCTCTCCTTCCACCAAGCCACAGCCACAGGGACAGAGTCAGAGCTACTCTGATATGACCTGCCTCAAGAAAAGTTGACTTGGGTCTATGAGACACTTAACATCACCAAACTAGAGAAAGTGCAAGGATATAGATAATTCATGTGGCTCAGATGGTAAAGAATCTGCCTGCAACGCATGAGACCAGGGTTTGATCCCTGGGTCAGGAAGATCCCCTGGAGAAGGAAATGGCCACCAACTCTAGTATTCTTGGCTGGAGAATTCCATGGACAGAAGAGCCTGGCGGGCAAAGAGTCCCAAAGAGATGGACACGACTGAGTCACACACACACATACACAGATATTCATCCCTGAAGTCCAAGCTCCAAGTCCCCCATTCAGTTCAATTCAGTCGCTCAGTTGTGTCCGATTCTTTGCGACCCCATGAATCGCAGCACACCAGGCCTCCTTGTCCATCACCAACTCCCGGAGTTCACTCAAACTCACATCCATCGAGTCAGTGATGCCATCCAGCCATCTCATCCTCTGTCATCCCCTTTTCCTCCTGCCCCCAAACCCTCCCAGCATCAGAGTCTTTACCAATGAGTCAACTCTTCCCATGAGGTGGCCAAAGTACTGGAGCTTCAGCTTTAGCATCATTCCTTGCAAACAAATCCCAGGGCTGATCTCCTTTAGAATGGACTGGTTGGATCTCCTTGGAGTCCTAGGGACTCTCAAGAGTCTTCTCCAACACCACAGTTCAAAAGCATCAATTCTTCAGCACTCAGCCTTCTTCACAGTCCAACACTCACATCCATACATGACCACTGGAAAAACCATAGCCTTGACTAGACGGACCTTTATTGGAAAAGTAACGTCTCTGCTTTTCAATATGCTGTCTAGGTTGGTCATAACTTTGCTTCCAAGGAGTAAGCGTCTTTTAATTTCATGGCTGCAATCACCATCTGCAGTAAATTTTGGAGCCCCCCAAAATAAAATCTTCTACTGTTTCCACTGTTTCCCCATCTATTTCCCATGAAATGATGAGACCAGATGCCATGATCTTAGTTTTCTGAATGTTGAGCTTTAAGCCAACTTTTTCACGCTCCTCTTTCACTTTCATCAAGAGGCTTTTTAGTTCCTCTTCACTTTCTGCCATAAGGGTGGTGTCATCTGCATATCTGAGGTTATTGATATTTCTCCCAGCAATCTTGATCCCAGCTTGTGCTTCTTCCAGCCCAGCGTTTCTCATGATGTACTCTGCATAGAAGTTAAATAAGCAGGGTGAATATACAGCCTTGATGTACTCCTTTTCCTATTTGGAACCAGTCTGTTGTTCCATGTCCGGTTCTAACTGTTGCTTCCTGACCTGCATATAGGTTTCTCTAGAGGCAGGCTATTAGAGCTACCAAATAAGAGTTCTCTTACTAATCATGCTTTTCAGAGACACACCTAGTATAAGGCTATTTAACAACTTTTGTGGTCGGAGCTGTGGGTGGATATAAAATATATTTTAAATATAAATGAAAAATATACTAAATGAGTCCTGGAAATTAGACTTGGTTTATATTTTCATTACTAATCATTGTATGGCACAATGACATTAACCTGTAATACACCCAATATTACAACAGAGTAAGCCATTGTTCTGAACCTTGGTCTTCCTTTAAGATGTCTTTGTTTCCTAAATTTGAACATTGAATTTTATCTAATGAAGGAAAGCTATAAGTGATTAACTGTATCAAATGTTACTAATTAGCCTAAGATGAGCACTGAAAACTGACCCTGGCAACATGTACTTGTGGAGTGGGAAAGACAAAAATCTGATTGGAACACAGTTTAAAAGAAGATAGGAGAAAGAGAGAGCAAGCTGTGACAAGGCTTTCAGGAAGTTTTTCTCCAAAAAGAAATAGATAAGTGGGGTAGTAGCTGGAGGGGACACAAGGTCAAATGAGCCATTGTTGTGGTTTCATTTTTTTTGTTGTTGTTTTTTCGAATGTTTTTTATTGTGGTAAAAGTCACATAATATAAAACATACTCTTTTAACCATAGTAACTGTATAGTTCAGTGGCACTAAGTACATTCACATTGTTTTGTCACTGTCATCATCCATCTCCTGAATTTTTCACTTTCCTAAACTGAAACTCTGTCCTGTCCCCAGTCCCCCTCCCACCCCAGCCCCTGGTGTATACCAATATACCTTCTGAGCCATTGTGGTTTTAATATGAGCGGTATTAGAGAATATGCATACTGCCAAGACTTTGATCCAGTAGAGAAGAAAACAGCTGAGGATGCAGGAGGGAGAAAGAATAATGGAAGATGCAAAACCTTGAGAAGACAAGGGGCGAGATGCAACCCCTTCAATCTCTGGGTTGGGACGATCCCTTGGAGGAGGAAATGGCAACCCACTCCAGTATTCTTGCCTGGAGAATCCCATGGACAGAGGAACCCAACAGGCTACGGTCCATAAGGTCCCAAAGAGTTGGACACAACTGAGCAACCGAGCACACCATCATTGTCGGTTCCTGGTCTTTGGTCCATGTGCTCCAAACCTTTCCAATCATAACTTGGATGATCATTTAGGTCTACCAGTGGTTTCTTAGTCATTTTCTCACCTCTCTAGAGAAGATGAAAGTCTCAAGAGATTTTTCTGGTGCCTCTCTGATAACAAGAGGCTAAGGGGATTACCTCGGATCTTCTCTGTCTAGAGTTCCCCTGACCTGATGTTCTCCTGCTGTGCTGCTGCTCCAAGGCAGCATGGTGCAAGGGATTGGGGAGCCTCTAGTACCTGGCTCATTTTCAAGGAACTTCCTGGAAAACAGGATACAAGTAATAACTACTTTTGGTCTGGAAGTTTTATGAACGATATGCCCAATACTCATGCTCAACAAGGGAGAGAAGAGAAATGTCACAGAGACATTAAAAAATATCCAACAAGCTTGACCCTCTGTGAAAGTATTCTTATTTTTTCCCCTTCTCCCTGACCAGTAAAATCTTTGTCCAGTCTAATTCTTTCACCAATTGCGTTCTTCCAACATTTTTTATTTACTGCATAAACCATGGCTTTTGTTACCTCTTCCCTTACTGGTTACTTTGACATGGCTAAGTTGATGCTGGACCTTGGCATTGTACGCCTGGCTCTTCTAGCTACTGCCTCAGACTAGGAGGAAAGTCTCAAGGGGACTCTGTATAACTAAGAATGAGAAGCATGGAAGATGTTATCAATGTATTATCAACCCTACAGCCACAAGGGTCTATTAAGGTGTATTTTTCCAAGAGCGTATGGGGGTTTTCATTCCACAATACATTTATATTTAGTCTGTCCAAACACAGTATATTCTGTCAATATATTTGACCCATCACATACATTTATCTACGTAGCTAAGTTATTATTTATTCATTACTTTATAAATTAAATTGAGTTGAACTTAATTTGAATGATGGTAAGGTAGAATTTCTTGCTTTTCAATCTGTCCAAGTCATCTAACTATTGATGCTAAAATGCTAGTAGGTACCCAATATAAAATTTCATATTTATAAAATTCTTTACAGTTTCAGTTCAGTTCAGTCGCTCAGTCGTTTCCGACTCTTTGCGACCCCATGAATCGCAGCACGCCAGGCCTGTCCATCACCAACTCCTGGAGTTCACTCAAACTCACGTCCATTGAGTCAGTGATGCCATCCAGCCATCTCATCCTCTGTCATCCCCTTTTCCTCCTGCCCCCAATCCCTCCCAGCATCAGTCTTTTCCAATGAGTCAACTCTTCGCATGAGGTGGCCAAAGTACTGGAGCTTCAGCTTTAGCATCATTGCTTCCAAAGAAAACCCAGGACTGATCTCTTTTAGAATGGACTGGTTGGATCTCCTTGGAGTCCTAGGGACTCTCAAGAGTCTTCTCCAACACCACAGTTCAAAAGCATCAATTCTTCGGTGCTCAGCTTTCTTCATAGTCCAACTCTCACATCCATACATGACCACTGGAAAAACTATAGCCTTGACTAGACGGACCTTTGTTGGCAAGGTAATGTCTCTGCTTTTCAATATGCTGTCTAGGTTGGTCATAACTTTTCTTCCAAGGAGTAAGCCTCTTTTAATTTCATGGCTGCAGTCACCATCTGCAATGATTTACAGCATGCTTTTTCCATACACTATTGCAGTTTACTTTCTGGCAAATGTCTAATAAACAGAATTAGTAGATTAAAGTGGTATGTGAACCTTGGTTTTCTGAATGAAAACCCAACAATTTCCCATCATTGGGTTACGAAAGCATAAATGATGTCAAAAGTGACTTTTTCCCCCAATGGATGGGTTCACTGATACATGTCAATCCCTCTGCAGTTTATGCATAGCATTTTTTTTTTTTAATTTGGCTATGCCGAAAGGGCTGTGGAGATCTTAGTCCCTAGATCAGAGATCAAACCCACATCCCCTGCAGTAGAAGGGCAGAGTCTTAACCACTGGACTGCCAGGGCAATCTCATCTCCTGCAGTTTATGGATGCCAAACACCACAGTAAAGGCTGTTGCTTCAGAGAGTATGCCAGGTGTTGCAAAATAGATTGATTCTCTTTTGCTTGCCTCTGAGGTTTCACTAATGCAGTGTTAGGCTCTGGGATTGTGTCAAGGATGCTATGATAATGCTTAAAGCCAACTGAAGTACAAGAGTTGTTCTAAGGATATGAAGAATTTGGTTTCCAAGTGTTCTTTGTCATCCTGATGTGAGCAGTGCCTGAGAGGACAATCTCCCTTCCAACCTTCCTTCTTTTTTGTGATGGGATATGAAAAAACAATGGTGATTGATGTTTATGTTGGTTGTAGCTTTATCTCTTTCAAATTAAATGAGTATGTGACGTTAAAGAACTTAGCATAAGGTAAGCAGGGAGGCCTGGCGTGCTGCAATTCATGGGGTCGCAAAGAGTCAGACACGACTGAGCAACTGAACGGAACTGAACTGAAGCAATCAGAAATAGTGGCTATTATTATTATTAATATAGAGATCCAAGAGCGCTCAGTCACACAGTCATGTCCAACTCTTTGCAACGCTATGGACTTCAGCCCACCAGGTTTCTCTGCCCATGGGATTCTCTAGGCAAGAATATTAGAAATTGAAAGTGTTAGTCACTTAGTCATGTCTGACTCTTTTGTGACTCCATGGACTGTAGCCCTCCAGGCTCCTCTGTCCGTGGGATTCTCCAGGCAAGAATACTGGAGTGGGTTGCCATTTCTTTTTCCAGGGGATCTTCCTGACCTAGGGGTTGAACCTGCATCTCCTACATTACAGGCAGAATCTTTACTGATGGGCCACTGAGGAGGCCCTAATACAGAGATTACATGCTTAAAATTAGAGTGCTGTGTGGAAGTTTGAAAACACTGATCAGTCACTGAATGTTTATCTTACTAGGTGTACCAAAGGATGTGATGCTTCTGTTTTTAAATTTATCACAATTCTAAGTAAAAATCTAATATTTTAAAATACTATCTGGTATATAATTTATTAAGTTTCTAATTCAGCTGCTTGTAGAGAAAGAAGTTATATAATTTAGAGAGTCTTGATTATTTTTCTGGAACTCAAAATCTAATTAAGTTGTTAAAATGATACTTTTAAAAGTTAATGTTCAATATTAAATGAAGGTCTGAATATTAAGGAGTTATTTTATTTTTATTTGGAAAAAGTGTCTGATAACATTGGTTTTGGCTTGAAACTAAAGTAACTCAGAGTCTCCACTGGTTGACTCTCATCCACTGAGCTAGTGAGGCACCCGCTGCAGCTGTGTGTATGTGTGCTAAGTCGCTTCAGTGGTGTCCGACTCTTTGAGACCCTATGGACTGTAGCCCGCCAGGCTCCTCTGTCCATGGGATTCTCCAGGCAAGAATGCTGGAGTGGGTTGCCATGCCCTCCTCCAGGGGATCTTCCAACCCAGGGATCGAACCCACATCTCCTGAGACTCCTGAATTGCAGGAGGATTCTTTACCGCTGAGCCAGCTGGTGGGCTGCCACCAGCTGCTGCTCCAGATACTTAACTCCTTGGTGAAGAATAGTCCAGAACAACTGTGCTGCTGACTGTTGCCTTCAGATATGAGGAAAATTGTTTCAAAGAGAAGTGGAATTATACCACCAACCCAACAGCAATGAACATCTTTTGAGCACTTCCTGTGTGCCAGTTCCTCCCTGAACTTTACTTGACCCCTTATTTCATCCTCCCAACAATTTCTTTTGCAGATGAGGAAGGCTAAATTTAGAGAGTTTACATAATTTTCCAAAGGTCACACTGGTAGTTAGCTTCCAGGGGACAAAACCTTTCCTGGGATGGGCACTCAATGAAAGCTGAGTGAATGTTTCTATCTGAGTGAGTGCCAGGAACTTTGGAGTTAATCTTGCTTTACAAAATGTTGCAGCCCTTGATTTCTGAGCTGTCTCATGCTCCAGACTTCATGTTTACAAAGCTGGTTTGTCCCATTCCTTTCCTGTGTTCAAATGTATATAAGCAAAGAGAAATAAAAACCCTTGAAATTACACGATGATTTAGTCAAAACTTGAGCTTAGAAATTCAAACAATGTACTTCACAGTTTGGACAGGAGTTGTTTCTTTTTTTAAACTTCCTTAATTTATTTTTAAAATTTATTTTTAATTGGAGGATAACTGCTTTACAATATTGTGTTGGTTTCTGCCATACATCAACATGAATCAGCCATGGGTATATATATACGGCCCCTCCCTCTAGAACCTCCTTCCCATCTCTCACCCCATTCCACTCCTCTGGGTTGTCACAGAGATCTGGATTGAGCTCCTTGCCTCATACAGCAAATTCCTATTGGCTATCTGTTTTACATATGGTAATGCATATGTTTCGATGCTACTCTCTCAATGCTGCTGCTGCTGCTGTCACTTCAGTCGTGTCCGACTCTGTGCGACCCCATAGACGGCAGCCCATGAGGCTCCCCCGTCCCTGGGATTCTCCAGGCAAGAACACTGGAGTGGGTTGCCATTTCCTTCTCCAATGCATGAAAGTGAAAGTGAAGTTGCTCAGTCGTGTCTGACTCTTAGCGACCCCATGGACTGCGGCCCACCAGGCTCCTCCATCCATGGGATTT
Source organism: Bos taurus (assembly GCF_002263795.3). Classification (NCBI taxonomy): domain Eukaryota; kingdom Metazoa; phylum Chordata; class Mammalia; order Artiodactyla; family Bovidae; genus Bos; species Bos taurus. The sequence goes on along the minus strand of NC_037353.1, from coordinate 38,328,145 downwards.
TCCAGGCAAGAGTACTGGAGTGCGGTGCCATTGCCTTCTCCGATAAATGTCCTTAATTTTTATTAAGACCTCAGGTTACAAGAGCATAGTTATCGGTACAAATTCCACAATCTAAATACCTTATCCTTCTCGATAAGCCTGATCAACAACCACAGCAAAAGGTTGATGTGAGTCTATCGGAAGCAGTTCTAGATAATCTGAGATCCAAGTTTGGAAGTAGAAGAAACTTACAGGCTGCCGTTTTACTAAAGAAGAATTTATGTTGCTTAAGGTCATACGCACCATTGGTTGGCTGAGTCAGGTGGCCCCTCTTCATTCAGTGCCCGTTCCATTATCGCCTCACTTTCTGGAAGCAAATACTGCTTTCAAGTCTACTTTGCCAAACTAACCTTGTCCTGTGTTTAGTCGTGTCTGACTCTTTGCGAACCCGTGGACTCTCCTCTGTCTATGGGGATTCCCCAGGCAAGAACACTGGAGTGGATTGCTATGACCCTCCTCCAGGGGATCTTGGGGATCCAACCCAGGGATCAAACCCAATTCTCCTGGCTTGCAGGCAGATTCTTTACTGTCCTGGAGAAGGAAATGGCAACCCACTCCAGTATTCTTGCCTGGAGAATCCCATGGACGGAGGAGCCTGATAGGCTATAATCCAAGGGGGTCGAAAAGAGTCGGACACGGCTGAGCGACTTCACTCACTCACTCGCTCACTCTTTACCGTCTGAGCCACCAGGGAAGCCCTGTCAAACTAAGTCTGATGCTTAATTTTGGCTACATAGATCACCAGTGATCATTTCAATGATGAGAAAATGAAATAATACAGGGTCAAAATCGTGTGTCCCTGAATCATAGACTGTAAGTGCTTGGAAGGTGACCTAATCCAGACCATGTAAAAGATAAGCACCTGGTTCTAAGCCCAAACTACCTTTATTATCAGACATTCAGATGGACTAAAATATTGTTCAGGCTGATTGAAAACTGCTTAGCAGAAATAGTTTGAAATCTGACCTTGGGTCAAGAAGCACTGGGTCTGTGCCTCAAAATGCAATACTTTTCAACTGGTTTTATATCAAACACACAAAATATAACACTACTTTTAAAGTCCTCTATTTTGTTTTGTGTGGATTAAATTAGTAGAAAGGGAGAAAGGGTGCTCGCTGGGTCTTATGCAGGGGGAGAAAATTATCCCACCAAATGCTTTTGCCAGCTGCTCACCTGTTTAATGCTCTCCAAAGGAACATATATGTTAGTTTCAGAAATATTGTCATTCTAATCCTTTATTTCCTTTTTAAAGTCCTCCATCTTCGATTTTAACTGGTCATAAAAAAATATCATCAGCTGTTTACAAAATACAAGGATGATGAGTTTATGTTAGTCTGATAAACATTTCTTTCAGCAATAATCAATATGATCCAGTCCTTGTTAACCTCCACATAAATCCAGAAGAGTAACCGTGTTCTGGAAGATTTCAGCAAGGCTCATGACAATGAGATAATCACAACTTGAAGACAAATACCTGTGTATTTGCAAACTCTTCCCAACTCATGCATCCGACCTGGGTCTCCTATGTTGCAGGCTGATTCTTAACCATTTGAGCCGCCAGGGAAACCGGAAGGTGTCACTCAGTTGACTCTGTTGAGGGAACAAAAATTGCATAACATAATAGTATGATACTACGAAGGGGAAATTTTTAAAAAATATCCATATAAAACATTTTTACATACAAATATGTATCCTGGTCCACAAATTCTTACCCTTCCCAACACATTATGAATAGAAGTTCTATTTATTATTATAAATGAAAAGTTTAAGGCTTTTCAAAATCCCTTACACCTTTATGTAATTTCTTTCAAATTTTGAGTTGTTAGTGTCAATTTCCTCATGCAGGGTCTATAAACACAAGTTATATTTACTTCCTTTCTGTAATAATCATTTTCATTTGGGAGAGAGAGAGATCTTTTTCTGCTGCATTAGAAGATCCTTTATTAATAAATTACATAAAAAGGGGAATCTGCATTAGTATACCAAGCAAATTCAATTAGACAATGATAATGCAATTTGCTTCCTTGTGTTCTGGATGGACTACTTAGAATTATTAAATGATAGAGAATGCTTTAAGTGGTTCCTGTTAAAGACTCTTACTTTACAAATGAATAAACAGAGGTCCAAAGAAGGAAAATGACTTCCCTAAAGATATGAAACTTGTAATAGGCAGCCCTGGGATTAAGACCCAGGCTGTTGACTAGAGCACTTTCAACTACACACCACACTGCTTCTCCTGCATCACAAACTGTGTCCTACACTGCCCAATCCCAGAGACAAATTAATCAGTGATGAAAACAAGACAATCACCAAAAACTCCAATACTAGTTTATAACAATTATAATTTCAAATCAGTTTTGCAAGTTATTTTTCAACTGATTATGTGGAGATTATCTACGTACGAATCTCTAACATAATTCTGAGTTTTGCCGTATTATGTGTGTGTACAAGGGCTTCCCAAGTGGCACTCAGTTCAGTTCAGTTCAGTCGCTCAGTCTTGTCTGACTCTTTGCGACCCCATGAACTGCAGCACGCCAGGGCCCCCTGTCCATCGCCAACTCCCAGAGTTCACCCAAACTCATGTCCATCAAGTCTGTGATGCCATCCAGCCATCTCATCCTCTGTTGTCCCCTTCTCCTCCTGACCCCCAATCCCTCCCAGCATCAAAGTCTTTTCCAATGAGTCAACTCTTCCCATGAGGTGGCCAAAGTATTGGAGTTTCAGCTTCAGCATCTGTCCTTCCAATGAACACCCAGGACTGATCTCCTTTAGAATGGACTGGTTGGATCTCCTTGCAGTCCAAGGGACTCTGAAGAGTCTTCTCCAACACCACAGTTCAAAAGCATCAATTCTTCGGCACTCAGCTTTCTTCATAGTCCAACTCTCACATCCATACATGACCACTGGAAAAACTATAGCCTTGACTAGACGGACCTTTGTCAGCAAAGTAATGTCTGGCACTAGTGGTAAAGAACCCACTCGCCAGTACAGGAGACATGAGAGAAGTGGGTTCAAACCCTGGGTCAGGAAGATCCCTTGGAGAAGGGCATGGCAGCCCACTCTAGTGTTCTTGCCTGGAGAATCCCATGGACAGAGGAACCTGGCAGGCTACAGTCCATAGGGTCACAAAGAGTGGGATACAACCGAAGTGACTTAGCATGCACTCGTATGTGTATAAATTTTATATATATTTGCAGCATGTGTGTATGTGCATATATCTGAAGACTATAATGATACATCAGGAAAGCTTCTTGTGGCCCTGTGTCTCTGAACCTCCATATGAAAAACAATATCTGTTACATAATGTATATGTTATGCAATGTATATTTGCTATTTAATATAATGGCTATTTATAGCCATTATTAATACAATGGGCTATTTAAAAACTAAGAGCACTATTATTGTCCTACAATAGATATTTAAGTCTCAATTTTAAAGATATTGATGCCCAAAGAAGGGGTAGGGATCTTTCACGATGAAGTTTAGCGTAAGTCTCCTTGTGGGATTTTATTAAAGCTGCAGCATTAGTAAATATTTTCATCTGTGAAATCCTCCACTACTGGAGAGTATTATTTGTACCTCCTGAACAAATAGTTCTTATTCATTGCAGCAGTATTGTTAAGTTAGAAATTTCAGCGTTTTCCTCTTTTATGATATGTTATTTTCCCAAACCCTTAATTTTGGAATTTCACCAAACATTTCAGGACATATCATCAGTCATAGGATAACTTTAAAAAGTGACTCTCGTCCATTCGTAAGGTATGTTGTCCTTACAACATATGCAATCCTTTTTCCCTGTCTAAACTTTGGTTCATGTATATTTTTCAATTAGTAAAAAGAACCTTTAAACTGTAAGATAATAAACATTTTTGTAGAACCACTTTTATCTCAGATCTTGCATAATTACCATTATATTTCACAATGAGCCAACCATATATTTGACCCGACTGACATGTTTTTACTCTTAGTACAAATAATCAAAAAAGAAAAAAATCTTTCTTATGGGAAACCACTTTTACAAATGCAATTAAAGACTCTTTCTAGTTCATTTTGATTTGCTTGTTTATTTGCTTCCTCTGGGGCAAAAATAAACTATTTTCTTATTATGGCTCAGAACATTAAGTCATAATTTGTGAACTTGCCAGACAGTAAAACTGAACAATTTTGGCTCTGGCCAAGTTTTGGGAAAACTCAAAAGAAACTTAGGTGCAACAGGAAGAGATGTTAGTAATTCCAGTTGTTCAGCTGTTGCCTTTAGAGTATTCCCTGAATTGTGTTAGAGTGTGTTACTGCATTGCTGTGAACCATAACTGCCAACTTCCACCCTGCTGCTGCTGCTAAGTTGCTTCAGTCGTGTCCGACTCTGTGCGACCCCAGAGACAGCAGCCCACCAGGCTCCTCCGTCCATGGGATTTTCCAGGCAAGAGTACTGGAGTGGGGTGCCATTGCCTTCTCCAACTTCCACCCTAGAGATGGCTATATTTCAGATGAATGAAATATTTGTAAACAAGTTTGTAATCATTCATAAAGCTTACCAAACAATTTAAGCTCTTCAGAAACACACATTCACTATTATAATCAGTTGCCTATTGCTTACCTAATTACAGCTTTTAATAGAGAGGAAGACTTTTAAAAATGCAATTCATAACAATTCTAAATTTAAATTTATTTTTATGATGTTTGTTTTGCTTTTGTAAGTTTCAGGTGTCAATTGATTTCTCCCTGGACAACCTGGTTGAAATTCCACCCTTGATTATTCCAATGCACTCTTTAAAAATTCCTCAGAATATTTTTCTTTAAGGCTAACAACTGCCCACTCCGAATCCAGATGCAATATTTACAGTATGATGATTTTGTTCTGCTTTCCACACATGGCTTTTTCATAGACTGTCTCTCAGAGATGAAAAATTCTGCCTCTTTTTTAGATTTTAACTTTCAGCAGAATGACCTGATACCAGGTCTTTTCATCCTAGATGACTCAAGATGATTCAAGATTTATCTGTAGTTTGGGTCCCTGAATATCTTGGTGGTAAATTAATCTAGGGCTGCTCTGGTGGCTCAGTGGTAAAGAATTCGCCTGCCAGTGCAGGAGACAGGGGTTTGATCCTTAGGTCAGGAAGATCCCCTCGAGAAGGAAATGGCAACCCAATCAAGTATTCTTGCCTGGAAAATCACATAGGCAGAGGCTGGCAGCCCACAGGTCATGAGTTTGCAAAGAGTCAGACAAAACTTAGCGACTAAACACCAACAAATTAATCTCTCTTTTTAGATTGCCTACTTCATGGAGAACTCACACCAGTCACTGCACATAAGCAGTACCGAAAAAAACCATGGTTTCCGATAAATGAAATCTATAGATGTCAGCAAGTGTCAGTGGGTCCCTGAAAGAATGTGCTAGAACATGAATAGGCTTTGAGATTTGTGGTGCTGTTCTTTAGGCTCAGGGCTTCCCTGGTGGCTCAGTTGGTAAAGAATCCACCTGCAATGCCAGAGACCTGGGTTCAATCCCTGGGTTGGGAGGATCCCCTGGAGAAGGGAAAGGTTACCCTCTCTAGTATTCTGACCTGGAGAATTCCATGGACTGTAAAGTCCATGGGGTCACAAAGAGTGGGACATGACTGAGTGACTTTCACTTCACTTTCACTTTCTTTAGGCTCAAGCAAATACCTTCTTTCTGCAAGATTTAAATAATATATAATGTTATCCCCTCTCCCCCGAAGGTTTTTCAACTGTATGGTTGTTCTTCTGACACAAATATATCGGACTCTCCCAAATCTCCACTTAAAAAATATTTAATGAAAAGACCTTGTTTCTTAAAGAGTTTTAAGTTCTGCAGCTATTATCCATGGGGTCACTGAGGGGAAAAAAAAAACAAAAACAAAAACATGGAGAACGCAATGTTCTCAAGTGGGAATGTTTTAAACCTCACCTGAAAATGATAAACGTAATACTTTACACTTTTGTAGTCATTTAGTTGGAAATATGTATGCACCTCTAGCATACTGTTTTACTCTCCAAATTAGTCTTGTAAATGGAGAAAGGCACTGGGTTATTCAACAAAGGTCTATTGCCTGCTAAGCACTCTGAAGGGATGATCCTCAATACACAGGGCAATCCAAAGAAATTCGACTTTCCTTGGGAAGATAAGACATAAATAGAAGTGAATACAATAAATTGTAGCCTGCCAGGCTCCTCTGTCCACAGAATTCTCTAGGCAAGAATACTGGAGTGGGTTAGCCATGCCTTTCTCCAGAGGCTCTTCTTGACTCAGGGACCAAACCCGGGTCTCCTGCATTGCAGGCAGATTCTTTACTGTTTGAGCCACCAGGGAAGAATACAATAAGTGTAGTATATAAATATCTCCTGCAATAGAGAAATAGAGGGACAAAGGCAAGCTGAGAATTATGTTCCATACTATGCCAGGAAATGTCCATGAATTATCTCTTAATACCCTCCTAACTCTGTAGTAGCAATCTTCTGGACAATTTATGGACCAGGAAATCCAGGCTCCCAGAATCTAAGTTCTTTGTCTCAGGAAGCTAAGTGCTCATCGTGAGCTCTGGACAGGAATTTCTGGCAATCAGGACATCAAACAAGGCTCCTGACTCATCAGTCATTACCTGCCCTTCTCCCGCGAAGTCAGAATGGTTTTGGAAAAAATGCAGTATTAGCACATCTCCATTTTTTTTTTTTTCCCTCTTAACACTGTACTGGTGTCCATCAGGCCTTGCCCTCAGGGCAGGTAAGGAAATTGTCATCCCCCCTTGGTGAAGGAGGTTGTTTGCTTTTCTTAGCTGACTTCGTTGAATGCGACCAGAATCACCTCTGGGTTTGGCTTCGGAAGTTAGACAGACTACCAGATTGAGTGCCCAGGAAGTTCTTGGACGTTGAGTCCTTAGAGTCTCAGGGACGATGGAGACGTGTTTTGCTTGTGCAGAAACCAAGGTTCAGGCAGGGGAAATGACCTGACCAGGGTCATACAGTCTGATGGTGGCAGACATGGGACTAGAACCAGGTCTCCGGCCTCCAGCCCAGTGCCTCCCAGGGTATAATTAACCCCCGAATTAATTTGGAATCTTTTATCTGCTTGCCTCTACCGTCATTTGAGTTGGGGATGTCATTCCAATCAACAGCCTTCTCTCTTCAAAAAGAGAAAAGTGGATAAGGGGGGGCGGGTGGGAAAAAGTATGTTTTCGGCCTATTAAGGTGACTGATTCATTTCACCATCATTCATCCAATGCCCACTCGGTGCCAGATACTGGGCATCCAGGGTACAGCAAAGACGGCTTCCAAAGATCGAAAATGGGTCTCTCCCAAGGCAGGCTCCGGGCCTTGGCTGCCTCCTCTCAGATTGGTCTCCCGGAGGCCCGCCACCCCTCCCCCGCCCCACAACTGCCAGCTCCTGCAGGTTCCCACGTCCCCAGCACCCAGCGCAATGCCAAACCCCAAGCTGGCGCGAACCAGCAGGACGAACGCTCGTATCTGCGCTGAGCTCTCCCGGGCTCCCGCGAGGCACGCCCCCAGTCACCAAGGCAACCGGGGAGTTGCTGACCCTTGACCCCGGGGCCCCGCCCGGCCCCGCCCGGCCCCGCCCCGTCGCATTCTCGAGACCAACATGGAGAAGGCGAACCCGGAAGTGCTGTCGCCGCCCGCTCGGTGCTAGGAGCCGCCGGCCCGGCGAGGTCGAGCCGCGCGCCCGCAGCCCGCCGCCCCGCGGTCCTCTCGCGCCGAGGCAGCCGGGGCCCCCCTCCCCAGGTCTCACTCCACTCCCGCCCCCGCCACCACACCCCGCCCCGGGCGATCGGCCCCCGCCCCCACGCCCGCCCGAGAGGAGGAGCCGAGGCGCGGGGGAGGAGGAGGGAGAGGTTTGCTAGAGGGAGCGAGGCCGCGCGAGCCGGCGGCGGTTCGTATTACCGGGGTCGGGAGGAGGAGCCCGGCTGGGCCCGCGCGGATTAGCGCAGGGCGAGCGGGAGGCGCGGAGGAGGCGGGAGGGGGGCGGCCCGGTTGCGAGGAGGCCGGCGGGAGGCCAGGGGCTGAGAATTAGGGCGTGGGGGCGCACTCCTTTCCTCCGCCGCCCTCCGCCGGGGCCTTGGCGGCCGGGCCTGCGGTGCCCGGCAGGCCCGGGAGCCGCTCGCCGGTGCCGAGGGCCCGTCCCGGGGCGAGGCGGGGGGGCGGCGGAGCGTGTAGGTGCGGACGCGAGGCCTGGACGGCGCGGCCAGGTGATGCTGGGCCCCTGTGCTTCTCCAGAGGAAAGGGGACCCCTTCCCACCACCGGCACCACAGAACAGCCGTGCCCCCGGGCTGCCCCAGCCAGGCGTTTGGACCTCAGCCCTAGAGGGAGTCGGGCAGCTGTGAGTTTGCCTGCCTCCGTTAAGTGCCCTTAGGATGCAGTGATCAAGGCATCAGGCTCTCCCTGCGGGAGGGGCTCTTCCTGCGCTGGTGAACTTGGTGCAGAGAAAAAGGACAGAATGATGCTCTCCGAGCAAGCCCAAAAGTGGTTTCCGACCCACGTGCAGGTCACCGTGCTCCAAGCCAAAGATCTTAAGCCAAAAGGCAAAAGTGGCACCAATGACACATACACTATAATTCAGCTGGGAAAGGAAAAGTACTCCACCTCTGTAGCTGAGAAAACCCTTGAGCCAGTCTGGAAGGAAGAGGCCTCTTTTGAGCTACCTGGGCTGCTAATGCAGGGGAATCCAGAGAAATACATCCTTTTCCTCATAGTTATGCACAGGTCCCTGGTGGGTCTGGATAAGTTTTTAGGGCAGGTGGCCATCAATCTCAATGACATCTTTGAGGACAAACAAAGAAGGAAAACAGAGTAAGTTATGTAATTTATTTTGAATTGGGGGGGAGCTTAGCTATTATCTGAATGGATTTCTGTTCTTGGAAATTATTTGTCTACTTGGGGCATTGGTTTTTGGACTGAAATATGACCCAGTTTTAAGCACCATATTTGCATAAATCTGAAGTAAAAATAGCCCTTGTGAAGACACATTTTTTTTTAAAGTGGAGTCTTTAATGATCCATTACTCTCGTTTGAGGTAAACCTCGTAAATAATTGAATATTTTGCTCAGGATTTTAAGTAAATTAACATTGTTTCACTACTTATAAGAGGACTGGGCCGTAGTGTTGATCAATTTAAATTATTACAATCTTTAAACATTACAATTTTCAGAAAATGGAACATTAGAAAAGTAAATCTGCCAATATGCCTTCTTCTATATATATATATATTTTTTTTTTTTTTAATTTATTTTGTAGCTGAACTCTGAAGCTGTCAAGTGGTGAATTACCAAATTTAGAACTCAATATTTTATTTCAGCATTGTAAACACAGTTGGCTTTTATTTTAGCTCTGATTTCAGGGTCAGTAGTACATCGTGGTGGAGTCTAAAGCTATTAAAAGAAAAAAGTTTTAAAAGTATGTACAGACATCCTCATTCTTGAACATGGTTACTTCAAAGTTAGTTCTGCAAAGCCAGTGTGTTTAGACCGATTAAATGCTATCAGATTGGAAACAATGATTAAATTCTTGTGATCAAATGACATATACAGTAAAAACATGAGCTTTTTAATAAGACTTCCAAACTTAGGTTAGATATATTCTAATTTAAAAAACCATAATATAAGTTAAAACTAGGATATTATGTCTTAAATTGAAAAATAGTATGTTTTCTGAGATAGTGATACCCCTTTCTTAAACTTATTATTACTCTAGTCTGAAAGAATGTTTAAACTGGATGGAATTAATGGGAGAAAAATATAGGTTGAATTTATAAGGGGGTGTCACATTGCAAAAATAGCTTTGCTGTTATAACTGATATTTATTTACGCTTTTAAAAACTTTCTTGATGATCTTATTTTCTTATATTTTAAAACAACCATGTCATGTTTTTTGTATACCTACGTTCCTGCAGATTTCTCTTGATTGAAATTTTTACTTTCATTGAAAAAATGTTTTTTAATCAGGTCTTTACCTAAGGACCTAAAGGTTTAATATATGTAAGGTAAAAGGGTAGAGAGATAAGTAATACTAGGAATGCCACAGGAAACTGAAGAGATGAAAATATTTTAGAAGGAGAGAAAATGGTTTAAATAAAGTGTAAAGTTGAATATATATGAGTGATTTTAATAATACTGGTTGATACCTATGAAGTAGCATTCAGTTATCTCTGAGGAGTTCTTCATCAAATTTAAACTGAAAAATAGATAATCACTGACTAATTTATTGCAAATTGCCAATTTTGGATGACCTTACTAAATAATATTAGAAGTGTTTTGAATGTAAACTTTTTAAGTTTATTGCATCTTCAAATTTGATACTGCACTTACAGTACTTTAATGTTAATGAATGATATACTACAGGCCTTCTCTGAAATATAAATGTTCCAAATGAAAGTAGGCCCGACTGTGAACCCAGGGATTCTGAAGATGGAATACACTTTTAAAGTTTCTTCTTGTTTTACTCCTTATCTTTGGCAGCATCACAGTTACAATAAATTTGGCTGTAAGCAATACTCTTAATATCGTCGTCTCCCTACAGAAATTCTCTGTTGGCTACTAAAAAAAACGGATTAGGACTTTTGGGGAGGAAAATGCATTTAAATGTTATCAACAGTGCTCGTGATGTTATTGCATTCAAAGTGATTTTCAGGTTATTAAATCCCTAAGATTTTCTTTGTGGATAAATGGAGACCACATATTTGATGAGCCCTCTTTATTCGTAATATTTCTAGTTTTTTAATATAGTTAATAGCTTCCTTTTGCAGCACAACTATACATTTGGCCCAGTAAGAGACAGACCTGAGCCACTGGCGTATTGCAAGAAAGATATTTAATATTCTGCACATTGCTGAGCCTTGTCAGCATATTCCCAAGTGCTTTTTAGAAAATGGGTATGGGTGATGAAGGTGACCAGCTGATTTGGAAGTCCCATGCAACTGCTGGGTGTGACACTTTCTACTCTTGACACTCAAGACAAGGATTTACAGCTTGTCTTCCATGATAAGCAAAGAAGTGTGGTAGCTAAAAGTATCATTTGATTTATTTTTATACCTTGAAATTAAAAGCTTTTTTCCTTCTTTCAAGGAGAGGGATAAAGGGCCTGAGCCAGAACACTTTCATGAGTGGGACCTGGAAAGAGAAGTTTTCTGTATCTCCCGTTTTAATGGGCGTCTGGGTTGGTTCGGGCACAAGATTTAAGAAAACAATACAGTACTTAAAAATAGAATGGTAAAATTGTAATTTATGCTATTATGTTGTATCGATTGATTTTTCTTTTTTTAACAGCAGAAGTGAGCGATGTTGATGTTTTTGTTTGTTTTTAATGCTCATGAACAGTAATAGCCATCCGAGTGCCTAGGTTAGGTATGACTCAAGCACATGCAGGTTTTAGGACTTGTGTGTGCCGCTCTGCGGTGCACCTGCGTCCTGGCCTCTGGCACCCTTCCTGCCAATCTTGTCCCATTTCTGACCACACAGCACCAATTGCTTGGGAATAGTTCCCACATGTGTGATGGTTTTTGAACATGGACCTGTGCCCACTCAAAAATTGAACAGAGGCCATATACAGTTTAAATCTAGCACTCCAGAGGTGAAAAAATAAAATCAACATTACTCCACTAAGCCTCAAATGCTGTGTCTTCCTTTTATCTTTTTAGAAGCCAGGGAAAACAAGTGCTGTCTCTGGAATGATTCTTGAAGGTCTCGTTAAGACTTCCCTGTTACATCACTTTCCAAACAAAGCAGCTCGAGTTATTTGTCATGCCTATATTTTAAGTTGGTATATTTGTTAAAGTTCTTTGCAGTTGGGTCTTTGGGTTTTTTTGTGTGTGTGTTTTACTTTTTTTGGTCAAGAAGGATGGAAAAGACTGTATTTAGAGTTTATATTCAAACACTGACTTGCTTTTATCCATTAAAGCTTACCTAAGCTTCAGTTCTCTTCACCAGAGAACAAAATGGTGCAACATACACGCAGACATACAGAGAGTTGTAGTGTCGTTGTTTTAAGAATATAGCTCTAGAAATGAAAATTCAGTAAACATTTATTTAGTGCAAGGAAAATTGCCTTCAAGAAGCTTACACTCCAGCAAGACAAAACCTGTGTTGCCCTTGTGATTGAGTCTCCTGATTAAATACAGCGTCCTGTGATATACAAGCTGGTATGCGTTTAACCTAATTAACATATATGTGGGTCATTAAATACAAAAGAACTACTATTTTCATGCAGCTGTTACTGGTCAGCTTTGTCTGTTTTCCTTGTTGACTCCAGTCTGACATTAAGAAGCTACTTATTCTCTGTTCCTGAGTTTCCTTTACTGTGAAATAAGGATTTTGGACTAAATGATTTATTTGGTCTCATTTCTAAAATTCTGTTTTTGATTTTTTTTCCCCTCAGATTTGCTATGCTGTGTTACATACACAGATCTGACATACTTGGTGTTTTTGTTTGCTTCTATTTTGTTTGGGGATTTGACGGGTGGGGGGGCACATTTTCTTGCAAAGTGTACTCACCTATTTTCTGAATAACCTGCAATATTAACAGAGCATTTCTTATGGGTCATCCATCAGAAGAATTCCATGCCCCGCCCCGCCCCCGAAAATGCTCTGTTTTCCAAAACTGTGAGTTAATAATTGGGTATATAACCTTACTTTGTTTTCAGGCTTTGTGAGTGTTCAACTTTGTGTTGTTGAAGGTTCTCTATTCCACAGAGTTTATTGCTGTCATTTTTTGTTTCTAGTCTCTGAGTTTTCACATTTCACCATTTGCCTCAAATAAAGGGTTTTCTCTATTTAGGCTCTCAGGTTAATGCTTTCTGTTTTAAGACTTTCTGTTTTTTTTAAAAATTGCTTGTTTTGATGCAGCTAGATCTTAACTGATTAAATTGAAAATATTTCACTTGCATGTTACTTTCTAAGATGTAGCTGGTGTGTATATACACACACATACATACATACATACATACATACATATTATGTGCCAGTTTTCTTTTGCCTGGAAAGATCTTTGAAACTAGTGTTCCACTTGATAGTAAATGCTAGCTTCTTCTGGTGTATTCTGTAAAATTAGATCTGAGTTATTTAAGAAAATTTAACACTTGCAGAGCTGTATTTAAATAATGACCTGTCTGCAGAAATGGATATTATTCTTCATTGTTTAAGTAATGTGAAAACATTGTAGGAACTCTCATCTCTGCTGGAGTTTGTAGTTTTTTTGGCTGTTTGCCCTGTAGACTGACCATTTATGACACCAACTGGAAAAGTTTTCATGGATAAAAATACTGTAAATAAACCAAAATAAAATTTGCATTTTACACATCATTTGAAAATGGGCAGTGTAATTCACTCAAGTGACTAAAAGCATAAGATTTGGGTCCAGTTAAAATAAATTTTATTTGGCATTGTCACAGTAGCAAGTTATTGAAACAGATTCTAAGAGGGAGCACTTAAGCTTTCTTTTTTTCTTTAAAAATGCTTTACAAGATTTATTACCATTTGTCACTTCTTGCACTTTACTTATTTTGCATATTTTATTCAGGAAGAGGCTTTGACCCATTTCATATAAATCTGAATTACATTGTGGGCTTCCCCATTGGTTCAGCGGTAAAGAATCCACCTGCCATGTAGAAGCTGCAGGAGACACAGGTTCGATCCCTGAGTGGGGAAGATCCTCTGGAGGAGGGCATGGCAAGCCACTCCAGTATTCTTGCCTGGAGAATTCCATGGACAGATGAGCCTGTCGGGCAACAGTCCATAGCGTGGCAAAGAGTCGGACATGACTGAAGTGACTTAGCGCACACACACACACACACAATTTACATCGTAAGCAATTTTCATGATGAACAAACTGTATGGGGTAGTCTCCCATGTTAACAAAATTATTTTAATAGCTTTTACAGAAGAACTATTTTGGCTCAGAGGCTGAATATTTTATTAAAAGTTTGGTTATTATTTTATGGTGCCCAAAAATAGTATGTATTGATGAATTATTTCAGGGTCTGTACCTCAGTGTCTTTTAATGCTAAAAAATATTCTTCAGCCATGAGCCACACTTGGACTAGATGGAAACATAATAGCTATTATTGGTAAGAAATTTTGATGCGTGATTTTCAAATTATGAAAGAAAAAGGTGTCTAAATAGCTTTTCAAAAAAGACTGATTCCTTCTGCATGTGATACATGGCAGAGACCTCCCTGTTTTTTTAAATGAAGCCATGAATAAAACCAGAAGCACTCTGGCTGACAGTTTCTCCTTCAATGCTTAGATTGCCTTGATGTAGAGTAACTTTACCTAAAAAGCAATTTGTATACAACAGAGCTCGGTAATCCTCTCTTCATTACATATTACAACCCAGTTTTTCCTTCTCTTTAAGGTGGTTTAGATTAGAATCCAAACAAGGAAAAAGAGCCAAAAACAGGGGTGAGATAAAGGTCAATATTCAATTTATGAGGAACAATATGACAGCAAGTATGTTTGACTTATCAATGAAGGACAAAACAAGATCTCCTTTTGCAAAATTAAAAGATAAGATGAAAGGTAGAAAAACTGATGGGACGTTTTCTGATACATCTTCTGCAATCATTCCAAGTTCTCACATGCCTGATGCCCATACTGAATTTTCAAGTAGTGAAATACAGATGAAATCTAAACCAAAAAAGCCTTTCCTTTTGGGTCCTCAGCGACTCTCTTCAGCGCATTCAATGTCTGATTTAACTGGGGCCCACGTATGCTCGGAGAAGCTGAAGTCTGGCGCCGTTGCTCAAACGCATCTTCTTGGCCGCCAGATAGATTCCTTTGGAGCAGTTCCGGAAAGTGGTAAGTGATGTATGCATTCTTTATAGTTGATCCCGTGTGATCTGAACTACCTTCCTAATTTTTAAACTTTGACTTCTAAAGTTAGAGAATAAAAATTGAGGTTTCTTGCTAGCATTTTCTAAATTAGTCCTCAGATATTTATTGAGTACCTACTATACTCAAAATTGGTAAATTTAAAGACAGAGCTGGTTTGAATTCAATCCTGTATTTATAGAATTAGATAATAGAAATGAGTCTTGGTCTCTCTTCATGGCCTGGTTTCTTTTTCTTTTTTTTAACTCTTATTTCTCCTGTCTCAGAAGCCTGAAACATAAATGAATATTCCATTTCATCAGAATTTTCCTAGAAAAGAATCTTACTGTTCAGAAGTAAGAAAGTGAATTTGATACTACTGATGAAAGAACAGTGGGAATTTATACAGCACTATAGTGCTGAGCAGAACCTTTAGTTTTGACATTATAATTTGTGTGATTGTTTCATTCTGAGCTGAGTAAATTACTAATTGTCTAGCAAGATACTAATTGTTATTAGCCTGCAATACTGCTGTACCTTAGCATTTTAAGATTGTTTTCCTTGATTATTTTAAAAGGTTAATATCTTTAAATAGCTAATTGCTCTCATTCTAAAAGCAGCAGTATGCACACAGGATGTGTCAAATAGTGTGATATAATGTGTCACTGATTATGTACTAACTACAAAATTGTTTGCAGGAAGTCTCAAGTCTCCACACAGAAGAACACTGAGCTTTGATACTTCTAAAATGAACCAACCTGACAGCAGTGTGGATGCAGGTGAATCGGCTTTCGGAAGACAAAATGACCCATTTACAAATGTGACTGCTTCATTACCCCAAAAATTTGCAACACTGCCAAGGAAGAAAAATCCATTTGAAGAAAGCAGTGAATCATGGGACAGCAGCGTGAATTTATTTTCAAAATCAATTGAAGTAAGAAAAGAAAACAAGAGAGAAAAAAGGGAGAAAGTCAGCCTCTTTGAAAGAGTGACTGGAAAAAAAGATAGACGATCGGATAAACTTAACAACGGGGGAGCCGATAGCCCTTGTGACTTGAAATCACCTAATGCGTTTAGTGAACATCGGCAGGACTATTTTGATTATGAGTCAACTAATCCGTTTACAACAAAATTCAGGGCTTCAAATATAATGCCATCTTCAAGGTAAGCTTAAACGTGGGGAAGTTGTGCTATTTTGGAAAATATTATACTTGAAAGTATCAAATATCCTTTTTAAATTCCTTTCACTTGATTTGAGAAAAATGCTAATCTTGTTTTTATAATTAATTTTGGAGCCAGGCAGTGTGTACATCTTTGGAACTGAACTTTTTATCTTAGAAGGATAAAAGATTCTTAATCCCCACCGCATTATATTTCTTTCTACTTAATGCTGGCCAGAAACTCTCAGAAACTTAGGGAGAAAACTATGTAGCTTTTGATGAGGTGTGGTGAGAGGGAATCACCAGTGGGTGCTAATTCAAGCCAGAAATCTAAGTGATGAGTTGGGTTTCTAGATGTTACTATTTTTCATTGATTGGTTGTGAACCAGTAGCAGCGTATGGACTATTCTTTAAGAAATACTGGCTTAAGTATTAATGTTTTTTTGTGAAAGTGTTAGTTGCTCAGTCATGTCTAACTTTTCGTGACTCCATGGACTTGAAGTCTGTCATGTTTCTGTATCCTTGGAAGCCATGGTTTTCTTTACAGGTGTTGACTATCCTTACTAAGGGCTTCCCGGTGGCACTAGTGGTAAAGAATGCACCTGCCAGTGCAGGAGACTGAAGAGACGTGGGTTCAGTCCCTGGGTCTGGAAGACACCCTGGAGGAGGGCGGGGCAGCCCACTCACGCTTTCTTGCCTGGAAAATTCCATGAACAGAGGAGCCTGGCAGGCTACTGCCAATAGGGTCACAAAGAGTTGAACATGACTGAAGCGACTTAGCATGCACATACATACATCCTTATTAAATGGCTGTTTGGAGTAATGTTTATTGGAATCCAGTGAACCTTGGGAGTGCTATAAATACATCACAGAGCATCTGTAATGATGACTTACAGAAATAATCTATCATGATAAGGTTTAGATTGTCAAAATCCTGGAGTTTTCAGTTAAGTTAATAGTACTTTTCTAGTTCCTTAGTACAGGTTGGAATTGTATGGCTTAAGTAAGATGATGCATTTTGCAGAAGTGAATGGTGGAATAGCTGATTAAGGAAACCTCAAGCAAAAAATAAGATGAATCTATTGGAATCTTGTGCAGCTATCATGGAGGAGCATGGTAGACTGTTTGCCGTGAAACATAAACGTTCTTTCCCGGGGCAAGAACGTATGGTGGTCAGACCCCAGTGAGAAACCTCAGTGGCTCTGTGACCTCTCTCAACTTCCGCATCTCTGTCTTTGAAATAAGGAAAAGGAGACGTTCTCAGTAGGATTGGGGGACGATAAATGATAAAGTGCGTGGCGTAAACCCAGGCCCCAGATAGGGCACCCGTAACAGCGGTTGCTGTTAGTTTTATGTAGTGCCGTGTCATATTTTTACGTTTTACATATTTTTACGTTTTATGTAGTGCCGTGTCATATTTTGGTCAAGAACGTTGCTTTGTTTTGTCCCGCTATAAACAGAAAATAGTGCTAATAATTGCCCTTTTAGGCTTGTGATCTCCTGCCTGTCTTCTGATCTCTTAAAACATGAATTTAGAGTTTTCCGGGGAAAGCTAGTATTTCTTTTGTCTTCTTTTACCAAAATAAATGGGTATTCACTGTAGCTTTGGAAAGTATTGTTCAGTTTTCTTTATAGACTATACTTCAAAGAAATATGTTTTTATCATATGGTATTAATATTTTATTGAGAAGGCCATGGTTTTGATATGCTATTCCCAAATATTTCACTTTGTTATTTTACATACTGCACTTCACATATTGCCTTAAGAAGCTACACAGGTAAATAGACATGTAGTTGCTTTTTTCCCTTAACTGAGCTTTTTTTGGACCAAGTTATTGCCAAGAACTATCTGAGATAACTTAGAGACTGGGAGAAGGTAATGGCACCCCACTCCAGTACCCTTGCCTGGAAAATCCCATGGACGGAGGAGCCTGGTGGGCTGCAGTCCATGGGGTCACGAAGAGTCAGACACGACTGAGCGACTTCACTTTCACTTTTCACTTTCACGCATTGGAGAAGGAAATGGCAACCCACTCCAGTGTTCTTGCCTGGAGAATCCCAGGGACGGGGAAGCCTGGTGGGCTGCCATCTATGGGGTCGCATAGAGTTGGACACGACTGAAGTGACTTAGCAGCAGTAGAGTCAAAGAAAAGTGAAAACAGTGGGATGTGGTAGGAAAATGATTTTTAAATTATGGCAGTATGTGGAAAAATAGGTGTCCTCGAATTTTTAATTGCCTTATATGTGACTATTTACATGAACTTAAAAATCAATGTTTTAAAAGTGAGTGTGGCGTTTTGCCAAATTGAGGCTTTGTTTTGGGTTACTTCAGTATTAATGCTGTGTCTATCAAAATTAGAGTTGTAATCCTAAAGGAAATCAACCCTGAATAAGGACTGATGCGGAACCTCCAATACGTTGGCCACCTGATGTGAAGAGCTGTCTCATTGGAAAAGACTCAGATGCTGGGAAAGATTGAGGGTAGGAGAAGAAGGGGCAATAGAGGATGAGATGGTTCAATGGCATCATGGACTCAGTGGACAAACTCTGAGAGATAGTTAAGGACGGGGAAGCCTGTTATGCTGCAGTCCGTGGGATTGCGAGAGTCGGACACAACTGGTAACTGAACGACAGCAAGATGATATATGCATCAAATGATTGCAAGTAGTGAAAAAACAATAGGTTTTTTCATTTTAAAATTTTCTCTTCTTCATACTCAACGAGATGCCAACTATGAAGACAAAAACATCTGTAGATTCCTTCGAAGTTACTCTTCCTTTTTATATCACAAACCATCTTTGTGGTAAATGGAAAACATTTGCGGTAAAGGGGTTTGTTGTTGTTTCGTCACTAAGTCGTTTCCAGTTCTTTGTGACCCCATGGACTGTAGCCCACCACGCTCCTCTGTCCTCTGCTAACTCCTGGAGTTTACTCAAATTCATGTCCTTTGGGTCGGTGATGCTATCTAATCATCTCACCCTCTGCCGCCCCCTTCTTTTGCTTCAATAAACTTTGCCAGCATCAGGGTCTTTTCCAATGAGTCAGCTCTTTGCATCAGGTGGCCAAAGTGTTGGAGCTTCAGCATCAGTCCTTCCAAAGAATATTCAGGACTGATTTCCTTTAGGGTGGACTGGTTGGATCTCCTTGCAGTTCAAGGGACTCTAAAGAGTCTTCTCCAGCACCACAATTCAAAAGCATCAATTCTTCAGCACTCAGCCATCTTTATGGACCAACTGTCACATTGTACATGACTGTACAAAACTGGAAAAATCAGTTTTGACTGTACGGACCTTTGTCAGCAAAGTGATGTCTCTTTGTAAATACACTGTAGGTTTGTCATAGCTTGTCATCCAAGGAGCAAGCATCTTTTAGAGATAAATTAATAGAAGGATTGACTATAAATAGATCTAGGAAGATAGTGCAGTTTGAATTTTTGAAAAGAACTTTGTCTCAAGTGGAGTTAGAAAGGATATAGTTAAGATAGTTTGGTCTGTTCATATTTTTCCTTCCAGTAGCATTCCTCAGTTATATGGGACACTTTAGATTTCTTACCTTAACATCTAAACCAAATGCACTTTTGAAACTATAGACTTGCATCACTAGGACACATGCTGTGAATTATTTTTTTTCCAGTAACGCTAAATAGATCTCTTTACAGAGTCCTCGGGACTCCTGTGACTGATGTCTGTGAGAAAGATGAACAAAGTGAAGGCTGAAATATGTAGGTGTGGAACTGAATTTTGTTCTTTGAGTAAACTGGTTCCCTGTGATCTCAGATACGTGGGAACCATATTGTTACTCTCTGGCTGAATAGTGTGTGTGATCACAACTGGAGAATTTTCCTTATGCCAAAAAAAGGAACACTTTCTTGAAAGTTAGAGATTTTATTTGTTTGTAAGTAAAGTCGAGCTGAAGAAATCACCTATAATCACAAAAGTTACTGCATTTTGCTTCTGTTCTTGGAATAGATCCCATAGTCATACGTAAAACTGAGAGAGGAAATGAGCTAGCGTTTTTGTTGGGTTACTTCAACATAGAGTAGGGCTCTTTGAAATCCCTTTCCCCGCAATTGCTAATTCTCAGTCTCTTTCCTCTTACCTACCCCCACTTCTCTGAACAGAAGTAACTGTTCCTTGTGCTGCAGCCTGGTCTCCCTAGGCCTGCCTTTCTGTGGGCATCCTGCGGTTCAGTAACCTGACTACTTTACCCCTGTCACCTCCATGAACAACGTGAGGACAGAGCCTCCTTTTCATTCATCTTTTAACCCTTAATCTCCAGCGTAATGGTAGGTAGCAGGTATTGGAAAGCAGGTTTTGAATAAATGAATATGGTATAGCAGATGGATTTCCTAAAATACTAGTATTATCCCCTCATTCCCTTAGCCCCCTGCTTCCAGCTCAGTGTGGGCTGTGAAGGTCTTTCTGATAGACCAGAAACAGATCCATAAAGGCAGATGTGTGTATTTTTATTTACAACTAAACATGATTCCACTCCAGTATTCTTGCTTGGGACATCTCATGGACATAGGAGCCTGGTGGGCTACAGTCCATGGGGTTGCAAAAGAATCAGACACGACTTAGTGACTAAACGACAACAACAAAAGATGGTTAGAAATCTAAATGAGTCTTAAAGGACTACTAAAATGTAATACTCATTCTGACTGGCACATTTCTGAAGTTTGTTAAGAATTCTGTATTATAATAGGATAGATTACCAGCTGCAGTAAACAACCTTAGATCTTATTGGCTTGTTCCAGTAAAAGTTTATCCCTCCTTATCATGACACGTGAGTGCTTTGTTCCATGCTGTTTCTTGGCTCCACACGGTTGCTCAGGAACCAGGCTCCTTGTAATACTGTTGTTTAATGTGCATCCCCCAAGGCTGCGCAGCAGAGAAAAAGAGTGGAGGATCATGCGGATGTCTTCATGTGCCAGGCCTGGCAGTGGTACCCATTCCTTGTTCTGCCGGTGTTCCGTTGGGCAGTGTTCAGTCGTGTCCTAGCCTGAGTGCAGCCAGTTAGGAAGCATGGTTTAGCTGCAGACCCAGAGAAGAGCACTGGCTTTGAGTGCACAGTGGTGTGTGTCCTGGATGCCAGCTCTAAGAAGTCTGGATAACATTCTAACACTTGGTATGCTGTAGAAGTCCTGCTGCACGTGTATGTGAAAGCGTAGCTGGAATTCTTAGAGTTTTCAGAAGAATGTTTTATCAGTTAACTATTGGTGTTGAGTTGTTTGTGTTTTAAAATTGCTGCTGCTCCTGTTTTTAATTACAAATCACAGGTAATTTAGCAGCATCAGTATCAGCTAATGTTACGTGATTAACCCTACAGTTAAATAATTTAAAAAAAAATAGTGATTTTTTTACATGAGCAATATTTAACTTTCCCAAAACCAATATTCCTGAATGTTTGTTATACCATTTTCAATAATTTGTTCATGATTAATTCTTCAACACTGGGCTATTTTCCCTCTGGAAAGTGGAAATAGGTAGGTATGTTCACCAAAGCAGATTTGCTTTTTTTTTTTTAAGAAGAGAGTCACAGCTAGACTGTTCTCTTAGGTGGGGACAGGTGACCAAGTTCTGGCTTACTGAAGGCTTAGTGGAAGAGAAGAATGGTCTGTCCTCCATATCCCTGGGTTCTTTGCATCCATGGAATCGAGCAATCTTGGGTCAAAAATATTTGGGGGAAAAATTTCTAGAAAGTTCCAGAAAGTAAAACTTGAACTTGCTGCTTGCTGGCAGCCATTTACACAGTATTTACCACTATTCATATAGCACTTACATTGTGTTGAGTGTTATAAGTAATCTAGAGATGATTTAAAGTATACAGGAAGGATGTGTGTAGGTTACATGCAAATACTAGGTTTTTTTATACAAGGGGCTTAAACATCTAGAGAGTTGAGTAATCTGGGGTCTTAGAACCAATACCCTACAGATACCAGTGGGCGATGTATACCAGTTTTAGGGCTAGTCCATGAAAACCTCCTATACAGCCCTCCATATTCCTTGCTTCCACCATACCCTGGACAGAAGGTTGGCAAACTAGGCTTGTAGGCCAAATCTGGCTTGCTGCCTGGTTTTTGGAAATAAGGTCTTACTGAAATGCAACTTGCCCATTTGTTTATGGATGCTTTTGTGCTGTAATAGTAGAGTTGAGTAGTTATGAAAGAGACTGTATGACCCACAAAGTCAAAAATATTTATTACTTGACCTTTTACACAGATAATCTGCTGAACCTGTACTAACTAATCTGTTGAACCTGTACTAACTAGATGGAGGTCTTTGGAGAGCCATAGATAGAATCCCTGAATGCATGTGAAAGGCCACCTCATAACAACAACTGCTGAACCTTGTTGTGAATAATAAATTTTCAGAATGTAAAATTACTGTGATGTTTGCATTTATGTATTATAGCACATAGCATCGTTATTTAGAGTTTAGGTCATAATGCCTCTTGTTCTGTTTAAGGAAGCCTAATTCAAAACACTTTCAGCGTTACTGGTTTGCAACACCAGATCCAAACTTCTGTTTCTGATTGTCAAGGATTATTGTGTTTTAGGCTTTTCTTAACTATTGAGTTTTTCTTTTACTGAACTTCACCTTTCTGTTCCAGGTGGGTTCATTTCCTTATTGCACCTCTCTACCCTGAGGTCTCTAAGCCTGGCCAGTTCCGTTCCTTGGCTCAGCTGTGGAATGCACTCTTTACTCGTCTGAGTGTCCTCAGACTATCCTTCATGTTGAAAACTCTTTAATCCTGTCTTGATTGATAACATAGTGTTCCCTCCTGTGGAATTCTGCTGATATAGAACGTAATTGCCGAACAATGTTTATTCTGTCTCGGTTTTAGTTTTCCCAACTAACCTGTGTAAACTGTTGAACAGTTGTGCTGTATCTTCTTTTGTGGGTGCCTGCAGCACCCAGGGGCTTCCCAGATGGCTCAGTGGTACAGAATCCGCCTGCCAGTGCAGGAGAGGCAGGTTTGATCCCTGGATCGGGAAGATGCCCTGGAGAAGGAAATGGTAACCCACTCCAGTGTTCTTGCCTGGAAAACCCCAGGGACGGAGGAGCCCGCGGGCAAAGAGTCAGATACGACTGAGCACGTGCGCGCAGCACCCAGATCACTGCTCATCCTCAGTGCTGACCGTCAGGGGCACCTGGGTTTTTTGTTTCGTTTTGCTTAAATCTTAGTTGAGTCCTACTGCAAGGTTAAATTAGAATCTTCAGTGGGTAAGCCCGGAAATAAAAGTCAGTGTTAAAAAAAAAGACTTCCTGCTGATTCTCAGGCTTAATAGTTACTGATCTGAATTACATCATCTATTTCATAAAAGTTCAGTAAGTACTTATATATGAACAAGAATCAGGAGTTGTGCTGGTAAACTCATAGTTGAAGAGACAGTCATATTAGCTTTGTCCGCAGGGCCCTAAGTAAGTAGAGGGATCAGTGAGGAGATCGGCTTGACTAAAACAGGGATGTGGAGAGGAGTATTTATTGGTCGAATGGCTAAGAAACAACTAAATTATAGTCGGCATTGAAGATCAAGCAGAAATGTCTGACTGTTGAGTATTTATGGCATCTGTGGATGGATTGTTTTTTAGGATTCAGGTGACACCTAGGCATCAGTCGTGATGAACAGCATTTAAAAAACATGCTTGTGTTTGTACGCTACCTGTAAGAAATTGAAGAGAACCTCGAATTTGTGATGTGTATTCTTCTGAGGTTCCAGTTTAGGACTGAAGAACTTCTCCTGCTTAAGGGAAGTCATTCATACAAGGAAAAAATTTGTAGTGTGTCTTATTCTGAAATTTAAAAAAATATATATAGTCGAGAACATAAGCCTACTCTGTAGGATGAGCTAATGCTGTTTGAGGTTAGAGGCAGCTCATTGAAGAGCAAGACCTTATGGGGAGGTATTTTTACCAGAGAATTTTGTTTTGGGAACATCCTCTTTAAGACCTGCACAAAGAACCTGCTTTCCTTTCATTATTTTCTGCCTTGTTGTAGTTGTGAAAACCATGTAAACAAACTCTTAGTTGGGCTATGAAAACTTAATGGTATATTGTATAATTCCATTCCTAGTATCCTTGACTTTATTAGAGTGTATATGCCTGTGTTTCCCTTTGCAGTATTTGCTGTGGAAGAATCTGTCCACATCTTAGCTCTGAACTTAAGCCAGTTATTTTTTAGGTCAGTGCATAGTGTCTGAGATCAAGATCTCATATTTATCATATGTACTTTACAATTTTGCATAATAGTATCAGTTCAGTTCAGTCACTCAGTCGTGTCCAACTCTTTGCAACCCCATGGACTGCAGCATGCCAGGCCTCCTTGTCCATCACCGACTCCTGGAGTTGACTCAGATTCATGTCCATTGAGTCGGTGATGCCATCCAACCATCTCATCCTCTGTTGTCCCCTTCTCCTCCTGCCTTCAGTCTTTCCCAGCATCAGGGTCTTTTCCAGTATCTTTGATGATTGTCACATGCCTTTCTTAGACTGCAAAAAAAAAAAAAAGTTACCTAGAGTATATATTTAAATATGTTTCTAATTTTCACAGCGAAAATCACCACAGGCTTTTGAGCATGTGACAATGACTATGAAGTTGTATAGTACGTCCATTAAAAAATAGACATGTGTTTATTTTTCAGGGTTATAGTAAACAAATCATCCTAAAGAAAAGACCTTATTCATAGTTTTAAAGCCATCATTTTTATAATGTTCCTTACATTTTTTTTCCTATTTAAATTTAAAACACAGTCTTTGGTTTAATAAACCTCACCCCACATAAGGTTTATTTTAATAGCAGTGTTTACTTTTTGTCCATATTTGTCTAATGTTAAAGATAATCTGCCTGTTATTCATGGCAGCCTATAAATCTTTTTTACACAGCTGACAATTTGTAGCTTCATTTATGAGACAGAAAACAAAAACTTTTGAGATGATTTTTAGAGCCATTAATCCATTAGTGCCCAGGGATTTACAGAATGTATCTAATGAAAGGATGACTGGGAGCCTGAAATATGTGATGTGATTAGTTCCCTTAACACTAACTAGAACTTTTATGCTTAACTCCCCAGATACGACTTGAAACTTTTTTACCCTTTGTCATCCTAATACTCATTATAATAGCTCTCATTAATTGGTACAACTCCCAGTGGGTTAATTTGAAGATACCAACCATGCTATCCTTTTGCTAACTTACTATTGCAAATTGATATTTATAGACTTCAAAATTGAAAACAAAAAAAGCCCTAACAGAAAAGGACAAACTTTGCTAAGTTATTATTTTGAGCTGAGAGATTGAGATACACAGAGAATCTGTTGAGAAAAGAAAACAAGCCAAAAAAAAAAAAATCCATAAAAACTACTGTAGGCTAATAAACTGATGTGAAAATTTCTCAATTTACAGCACTTGACAGGTGCTAAAAGAAAAGCATCTTTAATTTTAATGTGTTGTTAGGACCTCTTTAGAGAGACTGTACAAGTTATTAACAAGGTCCTCTGAGACAGGAGACGGGTAATTAACAAGACCTATGGAGATATAGTTTAGGTAATTAACGAGCTCTTAGGCACTGGACACAGGATAACACATAGCGAGTCCAATACTTAAAGAGAACAGGTTGTTATGATCAAATACAAGATGTAGAATGTAAGTGTTCTTGAAGTTTCTGATAGGAAAATACAAGATTATATTCTAGTGACCTTAATGCACTAATTTTTATAAATCAATATGTAAATTTTTTGCTTTAAGATAGAATTTGAGATAATTATTTCTTTGTAAAATCAAACAAGGAAGCTTGTTACATATAGATTAATAATCTTCATTAATTGCCATTAATGAACTTTGAGAACAATACATTGGAAGGACGTAACTTCTGTGATTCAGACTGCGCTGTGCGTAGTCGCTCATTCGTGTCCGACTTTTTGCGACCCCCTGGACTGTAACCCCCCAGGCTCTAAATTTAGACTATTCTGTTTATTTTTCACCTATGGGCTGTTGATTAAAACTGCCTGTTCCAAATGGGCAGTCCACTTTCTTTGAGCTTTAAATTAGTCAGGATCTAGGCCAGAGAGGACTGTCTTCCATCAGTTTAGCTTTTACGTAATACGCAAGATCAGATCAGATCAGATCAGTCACTCAGTCGTGTCCGACTCTTTGCGACCCCATGAATTGCAGCACGCCAGGCCTCCCTGTCCATCACCAACTCCCGGAGTTCACTCAGACTCACATCCATCGAGTCAGTGATGCCATCCAGCCATCTCATCCTCTGTCGTCCCCTTCTCCTCCTGCCCCCAATCCCTCCCAGCATCAGAGTCTTTTCCAATGAGTCAACTCTTTGCATGAGGTGACCAAAATACTGTAAGGGTCCCTCCCGTATATTCTTAGGGTACCTTTAAGTCTGAGATTAGATGGTCTCAATTTCAGATACTTGGTCTAATTATTTCCTATGTAAATTTGAAATTGTTGGGGTATGAGTTGAGATCTGGTTCAGAAAACTCCCAGTCTGTAAGCCTTTATTAAAACATGCTATACTCTAAAGGTTAAGAATATGAAGAAAGCCCTTGCAGGTCTTCTAATTCATTCCATTGCTTCCTCTGTGTTGTCTGCTCAAGTCCATCAGAATGACTTTTTCTGAATTTCAGATCTCATAATCAAATGATGTTTTCAGTTTTCATTATTTTTGGATGAATAAGCTAGAACTAGGTCTTGTGCTGGAATATAGGAGGAGCCTGGCGGGCTACAGTCCATGGGGTTGCAAAGAGTCGGACATGACTGAGCAACTACACTTTCACTTTCGTATTTGCTATATATAAGGATAGCAGAGGTTATTAAGATACAAATCCTGCTCTAAGAGCTCATCAAAACAGGCACATAAAAATTAGGTCTAAATTCCATGCTAAGGACTGGCATTGTATCGGCATTGGGGTACTATGAAAGATTTTTACATTGGGTTGTGATACCATCAGAGTAATATCTTCAGTATTCTGTAGCATGGGGATTTCCTGGGGCCAGGAGTGGCAACAGGGAGGAGGCCTTGGAGCAAGAGAACAAGTTAAGAAGTTACCATGATTGTTGAGGTGAGAGTTTGATTGAGGTCACTTGGCAGTGAGGATGGAAAGAAGGGAACATCTCTGAGATACATTTCTGGACTAACATAGATGGGATTTGACCATTCTGCCTGTGTGTGTGTGTAGGGGAGGGATGTTGGGGGACTGGTAAAGGAGAAAAAATGAGGAGGATCATTTAAGTGATATGTCTTTAATCAATGTCTTAAATTTGATGAATCACAGTACTGTAAGAACTGTATTGTAGCAATGTCAGATCTTTAGTCTTTGAATCAAACTTGGCATTCCAGTCTTGATGAAGAGGTTTGAGTTTTTTGTGTTTTTAATGTGATGCTGTTTATTTTAGAATTTTGTTTTTAGAGAATAGGACTTACATATTTTGAGTTATTGGAGACAAGGAAGTTAGTATCAACCTAATAACAGTTCATGAGAGTTTGTTTTTGAAACCTGGAAAATACTTCAGGTTCTTTGAACTCAGGAATGCACATTTCTATAACTGCTTATGGACTTAATGCATTTAAAGTGTATTCACCTTAACACTGTTATTACTCCATGCATTTCTCTCCAGTGACTTTGGCTTTACCAAGTCGTGCCCCTTGGGATCCCTTTTGTCAGTTTCTCACTAAGAATAACTTTTCTTTCTTTTATGCTTTTCCCTTGTTTGTGCACCGCTTTTGTAGGCCTCCTGCTTCGATGTTTAGAGCATTTCTTTTTGGACTGCTGTGTCCACATCACCTGTGGTTACCCTTCATAACAATAAAGCTTTAATTTTTTAAATACAGGTGCTATTTCTATATATTTAACATGTGGTGGTAGTGTTACCTGTGGCCAGAGTGTTTTAAATAGCTGCTGGTGATAGAAATTAATTAATTTGATTTGGAATTGATAGGAAGCAATTAATTTGATTTGGAAATCATCTTCCTTATATGCATTTAGCTAGTTTCTAAGAATATTAGGATTCAGACATTTGACATTTGTCTCCTTGAACTTATATTTTAAATATAAATTATCTTTGATTTGATATACTAATACAATTCAGTATTATATAACAGAAGCTTCCCAGGTGACTGAATGGAAAACAATCTGCCTGACAATGCAGGAGATGTAGGAAATGCTGGTTCGATCCTGGGTGGGGAAGATTCCCCTGGAGGAGGAAATGGCAACTGACTTTAGTATTCTTGCCTGGACAATTACATGGACAGAGGAGCTTGGCGGGCTGCAGTCCATGGGATCGCAAAGATCCCAGCATGACTTAGTGAACTGAGCGTGCGCACATGCACACACATCATATAACAGATAATAATTATAATGTAAATGTATTCAAATCAATATAAATATTAAAGTACAGTATTATGTAACTACTTTAAATATAGTGTACAACAAATAAAAATGTTTTATGTATTTTATATATTTATTTTAAGCTTAGATATCTTTCTGACAAAGTGCTAATACTACTTAATAGCAATTACATGGGTCAGTTTACCCAGAATAAAACTTAATTCAAATTGCCAATTTTTAAAGGTCATTTCAACAAACATGTTTGTAAAACTCTACGGGGGCTGGAGGTGGATGAGTGAAGATGAGATTCATAGGTTACAAGTAGCCTCCTAAGCTAGGGAGTGGGACGTGTAAGCAGTGACCAGTAATCCAGGCCGAGTGAACTGTGTAGAATACGGTTTGTTATGAGAAGGGAGGAAGAGCTTGCTAGAGATTGGGAAGTGCTTCTTCAAGGAAGAGGCCTTTGAACTTTTGTTCTTGACCACTGAACGAGATTTTTCAACTTGGGGAATGAGTAGACAGAGTAGTTTTTAGTACATAGCAAGGAAGCTTATTTTAAAAATTGAGAGATGCATTTTGAAAGAATGTTTTATAACAGTGACTATATACTGTTTTATCTTTAGTTGTCTGCTAACTACCTAGTAATTTTACCATTGCTTTTCTAGTTGGAGTCTCGTCTCAGTCTGTCGTTCCCTGCCTGGTAGGTTCCTGAGGAAGTGTGTTTGCTCCTTTAGGCTACCAGGAGCCAATTAGTGAGTGCCCTGCAGCAGCTCTGCGTTAAGAATAACAGCCTCTTTGTTATGGAGCCTGGTGTGGGAATGGGGATATTCAGGTTAATCACATGTTTTGTTTACTTGAGGTGTACAATATATTGTTTCACGTAGATTTTTTCACTTTCAAAGAAATTAAGTTTCCCAAATAAATTAAAAATGGAGATCATACCAGATATAACTTCATGTTTGAGTCATAAGATATATTTGATTAACTACTTCTACCAGAGGACTTTTCAGTGTTATGTAAAAGTATAAATATAGTCATAGTAGAATATCCTAAAGCAAGTATAGGATAGGTATCAAGAATTCAGGTTTAGGACTCAGGTCTGGATTTGAGTCTCTTGAATAGCTGTCTGACCTTACTTAGCCTTTCTAAGCCTCATTGTAAAATGGGATAACAGCCTTGGTGCTATGGAAGAAATTACGTGATGTTAGGCACCATAAAGTGCTAGAGGTAGGTTTGCCACGTGGTAAAGCTGGAAATGGTAGCTCTTGCTGTGGTCTTACTACAAAGCATCTATAGAATCTAGTAACGATTGCTTTAAATAAGTTAAATTATTTACAAGTAACTATATTCTCAGCTTTAAAAATCATAAATCATAAAAGAACTTAGGAGTTCATATTTTTCGCTGACTGATAAAGAACATACATTTGGTAAAAAGAAATAGACATAAAAATTCTTTTCAATGTGTATGTTCAGTAATAATCTTTGATGAAATAAACTGTGTACCACATTGAAATTAAGTAAAAATATTCCCTATTTAAGTAGAAAATTTATGACTTTGAAGGCAGTGTATAATCCCGTGTTCAGAAATTATTACATAACACTAATAAGAACAGTGCAGGGTAAATATCTAAGCTGTGGCTTAACCTTAAAGCTTGATGAGTTTTTCTAAACTCACATGACTGAGTTCAAATTAAATTGTTCAAAGCTATCAGAGTAAGAAGGATAACTGCTGCTTATGGAAAACTCCTCAAAGTTTTGAGTCTGCTTTGGGAAAAGGCTTCCCTGCCTTAGGAAATTCACACAGGTAGTAGTATATCCCTTCTAACCAAGTAAGTGGGTACTTGTCTTATAAATGTTATTTTCTTTTAAAAGTTCTTGTTGGGAAGAAGAGGCTAGAAAGTATTTTTACATGGAACAATAATTTTTTTTCTGGCAAAATTACACAATGTTAGAGTCC
Source organism: Bos taurus (assembly GCF_002263795.3). NCBI lineage: Eukaryota > Metazoa > Chordata > Mammalia > Artiodactyla > Bovidae > Bos > Bos taurus. Next base: position 38,297,819 of record NC_037353.1, on the reverse strand, counting down.
TAGAAAACCAGCTCTTAACTTGCCAAGACTTCTTAAGGCTGGGCTTTTCAGCCTAAGGTGTAGCATAGCCAGGAATCTCCCAGTCACCCTAGCAGCTCTGCTTCCAAGCAGGATACATACACCGAGCCTGGGGTTTGTGTCACCCTGTGGAGAGGCCCCAGGAAGTCCAGTGGCCTCGTGTACCTCGTCTTGAAAGCTCTGCAGAGATGATGGTTTAAGGAAGCAGGTGCTTTCTGGCCACAACCCCTTGCAGGATGTTCTTGAACATTGGAGGCCGTCCTGGTGACCAGAGGGTGCCAAGGCTTCTTTTCCAGAACTTGGGCTTCCTGGTGGCTCAGACGGTCAAGAATCTGCCTGCAATGCAGGAGACCCCAGGTTTGATCCCTGGAGAAGGAAATGGCAACCCACTCTAGTATTCTTGCTTGAGTAATCCCATAGACAGAGGATCCTGGTGGGCTACAGTCCATAGAGTTGAAGAGTCACACTGAGCAGCTAATACTTGGACTTTGTTTTTGGCTTTGTCGTGGGTGCAGAGCCAGCTTGTGGTACTTTTGGCCAGGGGCACTGTGCGCCAACTTGCTTTTGTCCCCTCTTTCATGGAAGAGTTACCTCTGCCTAGATTGTCTTCAGCCTGTCAGGAAAAGGCTGATCAAGGCTGGGTTGGTCTTGATCACAGAGAGAGCCTGTGCTGGGTCTGGCCCTGTGAAGGGCCCTGGTGCCTTGTTCTCATCACTCCTGCCCAGTTTCACTGTTGGGCTTCCAGAGTAAACAGAACTTGCTTCCTACCCGTTCCCCATACCCTCAAAAAGACTCCAGTGAATATATGGCAGACAGTGGGCCACGGTCTACTCAGAGCAACAGGATAATCACAACACAATTTCCCAGACTGACAAGGTTCCTCAAAATTTAAGGAGAAAAGATTTTTTTGTGTTAAGACAAACATGATTATGGTGTGGAATAAAATGTAAAAATCTACCTGAATTTTTAAGTTAAATTTTAGATGTCAAGGCAATCTATGCTTGTTGTCACATTTATTCTCATGCATCAGGCAGAATACTAACGAGAACAGAGTTTGAGAAGCTTAGTTTTAAAGAAATGGCAAACTCTCAGAATTCATAGGGCTTGTGTTTGGAAATTCGTAAATTGATCGACTGTTTTTTTATTTTGTTGTCTGCTATTCAGTTTAACTACATTTTATTTATAACTAATTCTTTTTTCACCAGGAAAAAACCATAAGTTAAACTTGATCAAACATAATATTCTTGATGAAACATGCCTTAATTTCATGGATATCCTTCAGTCCTCAATGTTTTAGGACTTTGTTTATAACATAGAGATTTCTATACCATGATAGAGAAGCAGCTAGGTCTGAGTTTGCTGTCCATGATCTGTGGTGTCACTGACCACAATTTCTTAATTATCTTGCCTACGAGATCTCATAAAAGATACCCTGTGAGAATAATAATAAGTAAATTACTGTTAATCCCCACGGACATTTATGTGTTAGGTTCTGTTTTGCCATCCAGGTATCAGTGTGCATGCCCAGTCCCAGGAGAGAGAATGGAGTATTTTAATCTCTAGTAACATTAATTTGATTTGGTACTCACTTCCCCCAACTCCCCCTTCAAAAGAAAGGAAAAAAGCAGTATTGAGTTGCACCTTGACTCTTAAGCCCTATTTGCATGTGTAATAGACATAATTGAAATGTGCCGAAGGTTTTGTTTTTTAGTGGAATCTCTCTACCAGCACTTCATTTTTAAAGGCTTTTATAAAAGGAATTGTTAACATTCTTTGAACTCCTTTAACATTGAACCTCTATAAATTGTTTTCAGGATTTACCAGAGAATTTTCAATTTAATCTGTATTGTGATCAAATACCCAAAGTGGTAGACCTGGTTGGTAAACTGGCTAGTGGAATGGATTTTATTAGAAGTCACCAGTTTGAAACTTATTTCAATTCATATTGACAGTTTTAAGTATCAGAGTAATTATATCTTAAAAAGAATGAACCGCCCCCCGAGTAATATGCTCTCAGGTCTAGATCAAAGTGATCTTCATTATTGAGAAAACTGATTTCCTCTGCTCTTTGGGGACTTGATTATTTCCTGTTGAAGCCTTTATTGATCACCTATTTATTCAGTCAATTATTAGCTCAATTTTTATTAAGCACTGGCTATTAATTTATTCAACATACGTTTGTTAAGCATCTGCCATACCCTAGGTACTGTGTCAGATGTTTGGACTGAAAAGATTGAGATATTGTTCCTTTTCTTCAAGGAGCCTGTGGTAGAAAGGAATAGAGAGTTCAGGGATTAAGATAAATACCCAAAATGCAGACTTAAAAAACAATTGTTTATAGAGCAGTTTGAGATCACAGCAGAATTGAGCAGAAGGTACAGAGATTTCCCGTATCATCCTACAATCACACAGATACAGCTTCTTCCATTATGAACATTCCCCACTAGAGTGGTAAATGTTTGTTAAAGCTGAGGGACCTACATTGACACATCAGAACTATACAGTCTGTGGTTTACATTAGGGTTCATTCTTGGTGTGCTATATTCTGTGGCTTTTGACAAATGTGTAATGACATGCCTCCATCTTTATAGTATCATATGGAGTATTTCCACTGCTGTACAAATCTTCTGTGCTCTGCCTATTGACTGGTCCCTCCTCCCCGACCCCTGGAAACTACTGATCTTTTTACTCTTTCTATAGTTTTTGCCTTTTCCAGAAGGTCACATAGTCAGAATCGTACAGTCTGTGTAGACTTTTCAGCTTGGCTCCTTTCACCTAGTGACGTGCACTTAAGGTTCCTCCACGTTCTTTTCCTGACCTGAGAGCTTATCTGTTCATTTCTTAGCACTGGGTAGTATTCCACTGTCTGGACGTACCAGTTTATCCACGTAGCTACTGGAGGACATCTTGAGTGCCTCCAAGTTTTGGCAGTTAGGAATGAAGTTTCTGCAGGCATTTGCGTGCAGGCTTTTGTGTGGACGTGATTTTCGGCTCCTCTGGGTGGACACCGGGCGCAGGGGCTGGCCTGTGTGGTCAGTGCTCCCGCCGCCCCACACCTGCGTCCGCCTTAGTGCCGTTGCTGTGGCGGGTTTTGGCCTTTCCGGTAGGTGTGTGGTGGTATCTCGTTGTTTGCGTCTGTTTTTCCTCGGTAGCTTATGTTGGACATCTTTTTATGCCTAATGCCATCTGTATGTCTTCTTTGATGAGATCTCTTGGAATCTTTGGCCTGTTTTTAAATCGGATTATTATTGTTGACTTTTAAGAGTTCTTTGTATATTTTGATAACAGTCCTTTATATCAGATATCTTTTTCATATATCTTCTCTCAGTCTGTGACTTGACTTTTCATTCTATTAACAGTTTTGTGTTTTTTTTTTTTTTTTGGTACAGCAGAAGTTTTTAATTTTAATTAAGTTCAACTTGTAAATTTTTTCTTTCTTCATGGATCATGCCTTTAGTGTAATATCTGAAAAATGATTACCATACCCAAGATCATCTACATTTTCTTTGTGTTATCTTTTAGGAGTTTTGTAATTTTGTCCTTTACATTTGGGTCTGTGATTGATTTTGAGTTAATTTTTATGAAGGATGTAAGGTCTGTATCTAGGATCATACACTTTACATTGGATTTAGCACTTTGTCATTTAAAAAAATGTTCCATTTTAAATCTCTTTTAATCCTAATTTTTTGAAATAGGTAATGAAATTTTTGTTTCCTAATTAAGAATAAATTATATACGAAATGTAGAGCAATTTAATAGGTTGTACCTGGGTGCTGAGTGGTGGGCAGTAAGTTTGAAAAGATATAATTAAGCACAATAGGCTTTGAAAGCCAGGCTAAGAAATTTTGTTACTGTCCTGGAGGACGTGGGAGGCCAGTTCTTTGAAAGAAGGATGACGAGGTTAGACTTGAGCTTTAGAATATCCTACCCACGCCTGTTGCATAGCTAGATGGGATGGAAGGAGGGTGGTAGAGCCTGAGAGGAAGCTGTTACTGTGGTCCAGGCTGTTTTAGTGTAGGTTGTCATGTGGTCTCATGAGCAGAAGGGTAACCAACATTGGAAATGAGTAGCAAGGAAACAATGAGAGATCCACGTCCAGAAGCTGAGTGGGGAGAAGCTGGCTGCCTGCTGATGAGGCATGCAAGCTGAAGGCTGGAGTCAGGGGTGCCTCTGAGGCAAGACTTCACCTTTTTGTACCAGAAGAGGAAAGTCAGACAGAACTGATAGAAGAGTCAAGGTGATGATGGGCTAGGGACAACTTTGAGGCGCAAGTAATATACCCAGTCTGAGACTGAACAGACTTTTGTAAAGGAGGTATTGTTACAAAGGATACAGCAGTTGTGGTTGAAGATTAAAGATGCAGCCGTCATCAGTCCACATAGTGGTGGCAGCTGAAGTAGAGGGAAGATACGAAATCACCAAGGTAGAGTGGAAAAAGAAGTTTGAAAGCAGAACCTTTAGAAATAGCTAGTGTCTTCCACCTAGGGCAGAATGAGGAAGATGACAGGTAATCAGAAACATAGGAGAAAATTTAGGCCATCACAGATCACAGATCTTAGAAAGAGAGAATACTCTTCAAAGAGAACTGAGAGGTTAAAGAGAATGAGGCTGTTGCTGTAAATAAAAGTGATTTGTTGTTAACCTTCATAAAAGCGGTGGTGAGGATGTGTTTCAGGTTAGTTACAAAGGTGAGTCAGTGAAGTAACAAAGACGGCAGGAGGGGCTTGGGAGGAGTTAGAGATTGGCAAAATGAAAGTGAGGAAACATCTGAGGGATGATGGGCTAAGTATGCTCTGGTGAGAGGGGTGAGTAAATGCAGACGGATTAGGAAACACCTGGGATGTTGGGGGTCCACAGAGCGGGTCCGATAGGAGCAAGGGAGCGGGAGAATCCGAAGGTGCGATGATCAGATGGGATTTCGCCTATGAGATCTTACTGTGGGAGACTGTATTCCAGTGTGTGGATTCCTGTTCCTTGGGAAACATGTTTAAAGGAGTTCTGTTCATGAAAATGTGTTATATATTGGGAGGCGCCATAATAAAGTATAGTAGTAGTAGTCAAATCCCAGTCACTTCAGTTATACCATTTCAGAACTGCAGTTTGGTTTTCTTTCTTTTTTATTTTAAATTATTGAGTGAACAGTGTATGGCGTTTATTGTGTATTCTTACATCAGTTAAATTCCTAGCAGGAAACAGATGACACACTCAAAGTGAGTAATTGAAGAAAGTTGAATGAAGAGACCGCGTATGGAGGGCTGGCTGGGGTTGGGACACCAAGGAAGGCTATTGTAGCACTAGGGACCTGCCGTGTCTGGAAGGGACTGCCACACACAGTGTGAAGGGACAGCTGTGGCTGTTTGTACAGAAGCTACTGGCAGAGCTGTGGTGCCATGGGGCTGAGACCCCTTCTTTCTGTCCTCCAGTCTCTTGCAAGTATCTCCCAGTGGTCAAGCACAGCTGGAAACCAGTGGGCGAGGGGCCCAGGTGACGAACTTTCCAGCGATCAGCCATCTTGGGTGCAGAGATGGGCAGAATGGAGCGGGGGAGTTCAGAGGGGACAGACAAAGAAGTTCAGTACCTGTTAATTTGCAGCCTTTGTTCTGTCTGTAAGAATGTCTGGGTCTTGCACTTTTCTCAGTCATTCTGATTGGAAGAATGCTCAGGAATTGTGCTGGCTGCCTTGAGACCCGCCTCTCTCAGCTCCCAGTGGAACCCTGTGTGGGAGGTGCAGTTTGTGACTAAGAGCTCGGATGGTGACCTTTGGCTGTTTTTCTCTGAATCCTGACTCTGCCCCTTAGTAACCGTGTTACCTTGAGCATTGTTGTTACCTTTACCGTGCCTGTTTCCTCTTCCGTAATGTTCAGGGATTAAGTGGGGTAGCGTGTAACGTGCTCTCCAAGGTACCTGGTATCATGGTTAAAGTCCAGTGATCCCAGTTGTGGCTTGACCAGTGCCATTACTTCCTGCCCTTGCTTCTCTGTAAAGGGCATACTTTACTTTTCCTCTTTTCACACTCATTAAAGGGTTTGTATTATAATTCTCAGTTTACACCCCTCCCCCAGAACTACATCTCTCCCGCAAATGAAGCTCCAGGTCTGCAGAGCCCCCTCTCTCAACTAAACAGGAAGATCAATATTAGGGTACCCTCCCTTGAAGAGAATTCTTGTCAGGGGTTCTGCAGTAAAGTGGTACTTACTTCCTGTACAGTGTCAGGAATTAAATGGCGTTTTTAAGAAAGTTACTCCTCTACTCCCCTTCCTCTCTTTGACCCTCCCTCCCAGACAAGCAGGACACCTCCTGAATTTTGCAGATAAGTTGAATTCACTTCTTAAATACAAAATGGGTCAAGTTGTAGGCTAAAATGGACTTAGCTTTGTAACTCCAGAGAAACACATCTTGGAAAGATGTATTGTGGAAGATGTAATAATACTTGTTTTTAAATGCCTTCAGAAGAGCTTCAAGTGTTGTTATATGACTTCTCCTTGAAAGATATAAAATTCTAGAGCCGGGATTTCCACAGTTTGTATTGTCTTACACTGACAAGGCAGCTAGTTAATCAGTTTTAATAGATCTTTGTTCTGTGGGTTTGGTTTTGTTTTGTTTTTGTCTTGATAAACTTTTTCACTGTTAACTGTATCTGCCCTTTCTTAGGTATTCTCACTCCAAAAGACAACAAAAGGAGTTTTAAAAAGAGAAAAGGAATGATAAAGAAAAAAACTCAGGTCACTGCCAAATGCCTTAGTGATTTCTGTAGTTTTATCACTTTATAAACGTTGGTTTGCTTTTCTGGCTTATCTGTGGGAAGCTAGTCCATAGCAGAAATTGAAGGACAGTTTTAAGTTTCACTAATTTACTTACTCCGTATTTATCCTAACTTCAAAGTAAATTTTTGTGACGTTATTGAAGAGACAGTAGTGATCCCTTGAAATATATTTGAGTACTGTGAATTAAAAATTCTTTAAAATTTGGGAATACCACAAGATAAAAAAATAAGCTTTTATTAAACTTAAAAACCTCAGAATGTTAACGTAAAGCATTTTATTAGTTTAAAACATTTTTTAAACTATGAATTTAAACACGTTTTTATCGGTCTAAAGGTACTTTAAAATCTCCTGCTGCCACCTTAATAGTCCTGATTTTGAAAAATAATTTTTTTTGAATTGTGAAGTTTAAATTTGTGTAAGACCTTTTCAGTATGAGCATGTCTGTTTATTTTAACACCTGATTTAAAAAACCTTTTCCTTAACCTGTCAACAACTCAGTTGAGCAGCCAGCCTATATTCCTCAGTGTCTTGTCTGACACGAGGATAGCAGTGCAAGGGGAAAGGTATCACAAATCGGCGCCACAAGTCGATAAATAGAGACATTTTATTTCTCCCCAGGCTAATTCAATCCAGTTCAGTTAACTCTTTTTCCCCTCTTAAGGACAGATCAAAAAAGGCAGCTGTGAATGACTGGGTTGGTCGTGTGTTTGACACGTCAGTTTGTGAATATAAAGCCGACCACAGGGGACAGGTTCTGCCTTTGGATTTCAGACAATGGCCAGTCCCAGAGCTTTGGCCTCAAGTCCCAGAGCTCTGGCCTCAGATGGCTGCCTGGGCCGCGAGTGTGGGCACGCTCAGGTTACACACAGGTACAATGGCGAAGACCAGGGCTCTCTGCACTCCACACCTCCTTCCCTTCCAGTTGTGACCATTCTTGACAATTCACAGACCATTTGCAGGTTGTCTCTGAGTTTCACTTTCATCCCATAGGCTAGTGCCATTGGATTGTACATACTATTAGCTTTGTGATTTTGGTAAAATTTTTGTCCTAAATGTCTTGTTCCTTTAAAACTTTTATTACAATAAGTATAATATGAGCATTTCTATTTCTTAGTCTAATAATGCATTCCTGAGACATGTAATGAGATTTATACAGCTGTAATACTGTTTATTCTTTAAGGATGTGATGGGATCGACGTATTCCGCCAGGCTCCTCTCTCCGTGGAATTCTCCAGGCAAGAATACTGGAGTGGGTTGCCATTCTTTTCTCCAGGGGATCTTCCCAACCCAGGGATCGAATCCTGGTCTCCTGCATTGTAGGCAGACTGTTTAACATCTGAGCCACCAGGGAAACCCCTATGAAACATCTAGTAGCATTTATGAAAGATGAAATTCGTCAGAAGTGACCTGCTGCTCTGTGGATCAGCTCCAGGGGCCTCATCCCCTACATGACTACCCTTCACGGGCTCCCTCCCATCCTGCTGCCTGTGTGCTGGTCTCCTTGGTGTCCTGCAGTAGCAGACAATACAGGGCCTCCCTGTGCTCTTTCTCTGGCTTGCCAAGCCTATCTTTCATGCAGTGTTAAGTCCTACTTTTTCCTGGACTTAGATGCTCCTTGGCTAATTTGCTGCACTAGAATGCCTCCTTCCTCTAGGGGGTCCAGGAATTTAACTCAGGAGTGCTCTCTTCCGCCTGCAGGGGCACATCTCCTGTGTGCTTACTCAAAACATTGTGTGTCTCATGCTTCAAGCCCTGTGTGTTCAGGGCTTCACCGGTGTAGCCGGTGCTCACTAAGTGGATCCATGAGCAGAAAACAGGGCTAGGCCTGTGTCACTTCCACCACTCACCTCCTGTACCACCTCCCAGAAGCTGCCTAACCTCTCTGTGACTCATTTCCTTCTTTTGAAAATGAAGATCATACCTACCTTAAGGGTTATGAAGATGAAATGAGTTAATTTTGGTTAAAGTGCTTATTATTAAACACAATGTCTGGCACAGTATAAGCGATATGTAAATATTCATTCAATAAATTAATTTACTGAACATGTGCTGTCTGCTAGCCACGGTGCTGAGTGTTTTACCTGGGATCATCTCATTTGATCTTCCCAAGAGTCCTACATGGGACTGTTGCATTCCTCCTGTTAGCATTCCCATTTTACAGATGAGGGAACCCAGACACACTCAAAGGCAAGTGTGTAAAGGGAAAAAGCAGGATTTGAGTTCACACCACCACCTCTCTGCCTGTAACCACTGTGGTGTGCTGTCAGCCCATCAGTTTGTCCTCCAGAGTATCACAGTCGAATGGAGAAAGCCACCGCAGAATGCGTTTCTTGACATATCAGAGAACAGCACACTGAGATAATGGGCAAGAAGAGAGAGTCCTGAGGTCCCTGATGTTGACCTCCTTGGCCCAGAAACCGGGGAGGATGGGAACCACATGTGTTATCAGCTGCTCCCGAGCCACTGTGGGCCTAGGGGTACACATGATGATGTATTTTGGATTTGTTTTTGTTTTCTTCTAAGCCACTTTTTTGTCAGACTTTTGAGGCTTTGCCGGTACAGGGACTCCAGTCTGGGACCACACAGAACACCATAAAGATAGTGAAGTACTGGGAATGAGAAAATGTGTCAGCCAAACTGGCCTGTAAATGGTGCATCGTTGGTATTTAAAACATGTCTCAATCTTCCCTACCATGTCACCAGGCTCTACTGAGATGCCAAATTTATCCACAGGAGTTCTAGGCAGAAGAGGTCAGCAACCAGTTCTGGTAGCTACTACCACAAACCTTTAGTCATAACAAATGAAACCTTGGATATATGAGAAACTCTCTCAAGGTGGTCATACATGCACACATGCCCTGTGGATTTACAGCTTGGGACATATACTTGTGAAAATAGATATTTTTCCGTGTGAAAATAGATATTTTTCTGTGCCCAGACTTTTCATGCATGCAGTCAAAAGTTTTCAAAGTGAGTTTCTTCAAAGGATTCCAGTTACTTGCACAGATAATGAAAAAATAAATAAATAAATATATATATATATATACTTTTTACAGTGAAGTCTTTTTGTGGGGGCTGTGGGGATTAAAAACGTTCCTAGGACATTAATGCTTTGTAGAGGTTCTGATGGCTAATAGTCATTAAGTGCTGGGTAAAAATTAAACTTGAATAGCAACGATGAAATATTTACTCAGCAGATGGCTTTGAAGTTTAGCTTCTTTTTGGTTGCAGTCCCCTTCCTAATGGACACGTGTTAAAGAGGAAAATGATTATAACATTCAGCTGTGATGTTTTCATCCTCTGCATGGAAGAAATCCATTTTGTTTTGGTCCATTTGGGTATTTAAATTTTGAAGACCAGCTACTTAGAAATCCATTAATGACAGAAATGGTTCACACAGCTCTGAATTCATTCTCTCCTTGATAGGAAAATGTTTAAAGGTTAATTTTTCTAACACCTATAGGAATAATTGTTTTAAAAGATGGCTTCAACTCTTTTCATTCTACATGCTTCCCACCCTAAATTTATTTAAGTCTCCTTAGTTTTATCTCAGAAGGCCTAAGGTATGTGCATGTGTATTAAATGAATAATAATATTACAAACTTTAATTTTATAAAGTAGCTGACTAGGTAAATTTGCTTATATTTAAACATGTTTAGAAACTACGTATTTAAAGATACAGTTCTTCAATTCTAGTATTAACTGAAGGGTTTTCCCTCAAAGTTTAAAAGTATAGTATGTTGCGTAAATCTTGTTTTTCTTTTACATCCTGGATTAAATGTCAGTCACCCAGGTGGTGTAGGAGTTTAGAAATTGTTGTTGCGGTGCTGGTTGAAATGTTCTGCTTTCATGTTTCCTCCCACATGGACTGTGATAAGCTTTTAACATTTATGCTTGTCTTTTATTGCTCAGTTTTCATGTGAATCCGACAAGTCATGAGGACCTCAGGAAGATTCCGGTAAGTTGTGTCGAGGGTTTAAGAATTACCAAAAACCAAGCCACACGCTGGCTGGCTGTCTGCGGCACATTCTTAAAAAGGCCTCCATCTCCGTGAATCCCTCCGTTACCTACAGATTATGGTTTAGCGTAATAATCTGCAGAGAAAGAAGAAACACAAAATATACCATAGGGTATGACTTAGGTATGATCTATGGAAGTATAAGCAAACAGTTTTAGTTAAAATTGAAGTTCATTTAGAATATACAGATTTTGTTTGCAGGCTCTTTAAATATGAATAAGAAAGCTATATGTCAAAGTCAGCATTATAATAGTTATGAAATAAGAGCATGTGGAGAAAACTAGCATTTTGTTGTTATTGTTGTGACTAAGATTGAAGGAAAAATAAAACTGCTTGTTAATATTTAACAATAGGGAAAGCTTCCTGGCAAGAGATCCATTTAACCAGGAAAGTGTGTTTGAAAGAACCTGTAGGACATTTACCTTCTAAGTCAGAATGAAACCAAATATGTTAACAGACTTGGTATCGACCTGCTAAATTAACTCGCATATTTTGCAAGGATTATTCAGATATTTTAAGTTCATTTCATTGTTATTTCAAGTTCAGTTTTCCATCTCTGTTCAGAGGTTCAGTAACATGTTCAGTCAATTCTAAATACTATATTAAACCTAGAGAATAAGTTACTTTCTAAAATATGGGCACATGTCTTGGTAGGAAACTACATTCTCACTGAGTAACAGAAATAGAGCCTTTATTCCAAGCGGCTGGTGGTTGCTGTTTGAACCATCTGTCCTTAACGTGTGTGATCCAGATGTATAATAAGAATTTTTCAAAGCAGTAACATATCACAATTTTCTGTGATGTGATAGGCCTAGAAGAAACCATAGTGTTGTGTAAACCACTCTAAACATAGTTGTCTTTAAAATGGTAGGAAACATTATAGAAGCAGAGGACTTTGTACTGTGTTTTCACTGTTTTATGTAAATGATTTGTACGTTTTGATGTTTCATAAATACTCAAGTCTTTATATTATGGCACTCTGGCAAGAAACGTCAGAATATATGAAGTCAGCCTTTGATCAGATAGTAAAATGAATTCTATCAGGCAGTTACTTAATCTCAAACAAAATGCAACATCAAAAAATCGATTGAATGTGCAGCTATTGTTTATTAAGTAACCTTAATTACAACTTCTGTGTGCTTGTAAATGTACTTTTCCAAATCTTGTAATTTATTGCTGCAAAAGCATCCTTAGAATTCTTTAAAGAAATAAAATGTGAAAATTGTTTTAGTTAAGGGATTTAAAGGTGATAAAAGAATCCTTGATGTGTGATTATTTTTCTCTGGAATACTAACTATTCTAAATGACAGTTAAAGGATTACTAGGTGTTGTTAATTTACTGCAAGATACAATTAAGAGGAGAAAGCTCATCCTCCTACTGATCGTTGTTGAAAAAAAGTATTTGAACAAGTTTTATGTTGAAGATTATAAGATGTTTGAAGTAATTTACATTAAGTTCTCCAATAATAGCCATGCACTAAGTTATATTTTTTCCCCCTTCTGGACGTAGTATTTTGTAATTAAGTTTGTATGTCTTACATGCTGGTGCCAACACCTGTCTGTGAAAGCGCAGTGTTTAAACAGGAGCAGTAGCCAGTTGAAAGGGCAGTGTGAGCTCTTTAAGGCCTAATTAAGAACTGAAAGGGAGATGAAGGGAGTAGGACAAAAGATGTGAAAGTAGCTGAGATGATATTCCCAGAGCAAAGTTCCTCATTAGAACAATAATGAGATGATCAGAGAATGCCAAGCCTTCATCTTATCTCTCTCTCTCTCCTCTAGTTGCTTCGGATGTCAGTTAGTACCCCACCAATATTTGGTTACCAGGACAACCTTTCTTTAAATCTTCAGTTATTTTGAGTCTTGATAATTTGCTTTTGTTGAAATTTAAATATTGTAAAAAATATACATTTCCTAGTTTAAGAGGCTAGACTATGAGTAAAGTAAAAATAGATCACTAGTAATTCTCAAAGTCGTTTGCACAACAGTTATTTAAAATTCCAGTTAAAAAGCTTCATGTAGTAATTCTTTTCTCTCACCCAATACCTATTTTCTTATATCTGCGTATGGAAATTTTTAACAGAGGTAAGGTAGTAATAAAAAAGATTGGTTATGAAAGAGGAATAGAGGAGAAAAATTTACATTAAATTTCAATATAAGAAGACATCTTAAAAACATATGTGCCATCTATATGGAGTGCTAGAGGAAAAATATTGAGTACTTAGGAGGCCTGTGTTAAGTTATTTGAGTCTTTACCAGTTTGGAGATTTCTCAATTTTAGCTTTTCCAAAAATAGTATTGAAGGTATCTTTTGAAAAAATAATTTATTTTTATATTTGCCTGAGAGTTCTTAAGCAAAATAATTTTTGAAACTAGAAAATATTTTTTATTTCCTATTGTATGCATTTATCTTTATTTTATTTGGAATTATATAAAAAACAGAAAGATAGTTGTATTTATTGAGTATATTTAGTCAATTAAGAATCTTATGCTTAAAATTAGGTTTACATGATTTTCAAATACAAGATAAATCTGGAGCTAGGCATAAAACTTTTTAATTATTTTATATTATTTTCCAGAACATAGTTTATAGTACATGTGTTTCTAAGATTTTTGTTTTTTTGGCATAGAAACTTGATAAAGAAATTTGGGGTAAAATTTTCACATAAAAGGACAAATGGAAAATTTATTGAAAAGCTCAGAAGTGTATTTCCAAGATGATTGTGAAGAGAAAAATAAGCCAGTTAGTGGATTTGTATATTTCAGATTATGGCTATAAAGTATTAAACAATATTGTGGGATAATAATTGATTATTTTGAGAGATTAAATTTTAGATTGACTTGCATCGTGGCATGATTTAAGCTACTTATGTCAAAATAAAAGAATTTGCTGATATTTTTAATCCCCATTTTAGAGAAATTTAGCTACATTCTCTGGTAGTGCTGGTATAGTGTTAAATATAACAATATAAATGATTTTCTAAGTGTATATTATCACTTAATTAATTTGGAGAAATCAGTTCATAAATGTATAATTTGATTAAGAGAGGCTCAATCTGACACTATTACTATGTTAAATTAAGAAAAAAAGTAAAATAATCAATTGATAATGAATCTCATTTAGTTTAATTTCATTAATCCCTGCAGTTCTCAGAACTGCTATTTTTCAGTAAATGTTGTATTAGAAAAATGAAATCACATTAGTTGGACATTATTTTTTTTTTTTAATGCAGTTCAGAAAAATCACTTTGTAGACCAGGAGATGTTAGAGTTGAAAGGGAACTTGGAGAACGTCTCATTTATGAGAGAAGGAAAAGTGAGACCTATGTGGGTTTCTGTCTCAAATTTGTACAGAATTACTTTGGTTAAAGTAAGAGAGTAGCTTATTTTCAATTAATGTTTTAAATATACTTACCTCTACAGTATTTCTTACCTTTTTTTTTTTTTCAGAAACATGCGTAGTGTAATAAATGTCAATAAGAATGTGTTTAGAAAATTATAACTTTTATATCTCTAGACTACTTATGACCAATTAGATAAACTTATAAATATGTGTGTGTACTTACTCTAACAAAAGGTTAATTGCTTTGAAAGAGAAGAAACTACAAAGTAAACCAGCATATCTCCAGAATTGTCCTTTAGTTGTAGTAAAACAATATTTTGAAATGTTTGGGGGACAAAAATAGTACAACTCATAAAGTTGTATCTGTACCAGTTTCTAATGGTAAAATACACTGTTTTTAATATGTTTAACAGAATTTAAACTTACTTCCTTTTAGCATCCTTTCTATTCTGTTAATCTAGTAGAGACTCTTACTAACTTGTGTCTGTACTATTAAGTGGGGACTTCTTAGGTGGCACAGTGTTATCCACCTGCCAATGCAGGGGACTCGAGTTTGATCCCTGGCTTGGGAAGATCCCCTGGGCTAGGAAAATGGCAACCCACTCCAGTATTCTTACCTGGAATATTCCATGGACAGAGAGCCTGGTGGGCTACAGTCCATGGGGTCACAAAGAATCAGACACAAGTGAGGATGCCTGTACCACATACTGTTAAATAACTTTGTAACTAATCATGGTCCCTCCAAATGGTCTTACCCACTGCTATACCATTTTGCTAGAATTTAGCTTTACTCATCTTTCCTCTCTTCCACAACCTTTAGTAGGCTCTGTTTCCCATAGCACTAAGTCTGGTAGCATTAGACATCCTTGATGGCCTGTTTGGAACCCACCATTTCAACCTCTGTCTGTCTCTGTGCCCTGCCCTGAACCTTCTTTCCCAGCCGTACTCTGCTGATCACCTTTATTGACCCCTGGGCCTTGAGCTTTGTTTCCTCCTTTGAACAAGCAGAGCCCACTGCTTGAGATTGCCATATGCATTTGTACCTTCCAGAATCTTTGAAGGTCTAGTGCAAGCTGTGTCTTCTCTAAAACACCTTAGGGATTTTGTGGCTTGGAGAAGTTTTCAGCCCAGAATATTTTTTTGCTTTTATCCTAGCTAGAGAAGGGAGTGTGCTTGGCTAACACAAACATACTGGCACCTGTGCTCTTGCTTATGCCTTTGGTGCAGCACACTCACAGGGCTGGGGGAGAAGGGGATGAAAAGTTACACTTTGACTTTACTGATGAAAACTCTTGGATGCATAGCAAATTAAAATAGAGCCTAAAAAATGAATACAAATTTAATTTCTATGACCACACACAAAAAAAAGACCTATCTATATTTATCGGTCCTGGTTCTCAGTCCTCTACTGAATAGATTAGATACTGTTAGTCCTTAAGAGCAAGGTCCATTTCCTCAGGATTTTAGTGTATTTTCTTTAAAGCCAAAAGGAAATGTTTGGAAAGAAAGTGATGAACACCAATTCCAGTCATTGAATGTAGTGATAGAAGTATATATAAAATGCCATAAAGATTGCTACTTTACATTTTGCATAATGAAAAATCTCAGTATTACACACTTTAAATAGATGATGATACAGTGCTTTTTGGATGAAATTCCTGAGAAATACTTTCTATTAATATTAGGATGCTTTATAATAAACATTAATCAGTGCCTTTTTGGCTTATGTTTTACCTTTGTGTTAAAAGAATTTTCACCAACAGAATAAGATTAAACAAAATAAGTGAAGTGGCAGACAGTGCAGATATACTAATCTTGTTAGCATGATAGGGGTGGAACTCTGAGTTTCCTGACAACCAGGGCAAAAAGGGAAATAAATTATACAGGTTTTAGTACTGGGAGGAGAAAAATAAACTAGTTTCTCAGAGGAGGAAAAGGTCTATTTGCCTATAAGTTAAAATAGTAGTTATCCCATGGAGCTTCTTGCAAGGGTTGCCCATGGATTTATTATTATATACTATTATTACATAATAATATCATTATATAATAGTATATAGTAGTTCTGAACACCAGCCACATTTCATAACCAATATCTGAAGCAGAGTTGATAATGCTGTTTCTTACAACCATCTTCAATAAAGAGGCAAAGGCATAGCATTAAACTCTAGTTGGGTGGAAGCAATTCCATGAGAACTAAGTGTCCAAAGGTCTAGTTTTCAATAGCCTCTTATATTTCCTACAGTTGGTTCCTACAGATCTTTTGGTTTCGTCTTCTTAAATTATATTTATTATAGAACATTTTATTTGTTAATCTAATCTTAAATTATATGGTCATTTATTAACACTAGGATATTTGTACACAGTGTAAAAAATGGTTTTAGAAGAATTTAGAGTTGTAATCAAGGCGTGGGTACATCTGCTCTAGTCCTTTCCTGAGAACTGGCTGCTAATAAGTCGCTTCGGTCGTGTTCGACTCTGTGCGACCCCATAGACGGCAGCGCACCAGGCTCCCCCGTCCCTGGGATTCTCCAGGCAAGAACACTGGAGTGGGTTGCCATTTCCTTCCCCAGTGTATGAAAGTGAAAAGTGAAAGTGAAGTTGCTCAGTCGTGTCTGACTCTTCGAGACCCCATGGACTGCAACCTACCAGGCTCCTCCGTCCATGGGATTTCCCAGTCAAGAGTCCTGGAGTGGGTACCATTGCCTTCTCCGGAGAACTGGCTAGACACGCTGTGAACTGTCACACGGGTTCTTGCCAAGGATAGGGACGAGGGTTTGAAAAAAGTTGAAGTTCAAAATAGTTCATCATCTGCCCCTGATACTCTATTGAAGTGACCGTCTTCATCCTGTTCTAGGAGAGCAACCCCTTTGACGCCACTGCAGGCTATCGAAGTCTGACCTACGAGGAGGTACTGCAGGAGCTGGTGAAACACAAGGAGCTCCTGAGGAGGAAGGACTCGCACATCCGGGAGCTGGAGGACTACATCGACAACCTCCTGGTCAGGGTGATGGAGGAGACGCCCAGTATTCTCAGAGTGCCCTACGAGCCGTCCAGGAAAGCTGGCAAATTCTCCAATACTTAACAAGCCAGTGGTACTGCATTTATAATCGGGGGCAGGGGCGGGAGGAGGGAAGGAGAAAGGAAGGAAGAAAGAGGACGAAAAATAGAAAAGCTTGGTACTGAAAAAGAGACCACGCTATCAGGTTTCATTATGTACTCTCCTTCATTGTGAAAAATGATTTCACCTGTAAATATTAGCAGGGACTATCAAGAGTGACCTTTGAAGTGAGCTCAATAATTTAAACCTTTAAAGTGAAAATGGGCCAGATTCTCGTGAATAAGCCGTTCCTTAGGATTCACTTAGGTGCTGGTGCTGGCCCACTAATCTCTCTTAGACCTAGAAGTATCTTCAGAAGTACATGACGTATTCCTCAGGAACAGGTTTCTCGTAAAGCAAAATTGAAACTGTGGTTGGTTTCTCAGAAGTCAATTTATAGACATTTAGCTGCAGGAGTACTGATCATTATAAACACTACTAAAAAAAAAGGTTTCATATTTTATATACACATATGTGTACATGAATATCTAGATGTTCATGTATCTTTGTATGTAAAATACGTGCATATACCTCATATATACGTGTGTTTTTAGAACATTTAAAAACAACTGGTTGCCTCTAAAATTATAGGATACCAATTAGGGTTTCTTAATCTGGAAATATATGTGTGCTCTGTCGATGCAAAACAAATCAGCATTGCTATTAATACTCTAAATGGTTTGTTATAGAGAAGCTGCTTCAAATCACTCTTGACTATATGAACCTTGGTTTCAAAATAAGCTGCTACTATATATTATTCTACCATCAGATCCTTTCTCTTTTTCCAAAGTAATGACCCAAAGTCCCTTTTTAAAGAATGATGTATTTTAGGAAACTTCATTAACTTCACAACAGCATGAGTTTTTTTAATTAGTTTTTTGTCTTAATATCTGAGCTTTGTTTAAGCCTTAAGCAGAAGATAAGCAAATGTGATTTGTTTTGTTGAGATTTTGAATGTCTTTAAAATACTATCAAAGGAAATATTAGGAAGTTGTATCTGAAGATAATTCGGGGGGGAGTAGGTGATCATTCTGATGCCTGATAACCCAGAGCAATGAGCAAATTCTAGGAATGATGAATTAGGCTTGGTTTCAAGTTACATAAATAATGGAACAGATGGTTGCATTTGGGTTCTGAACCACAGTAAGATTTACTAAAGGAGGGGTGAGTTCTTAGAACAGATCTTTACTAGGATGACAATTTATACTGTTCCACATACTTAAAACCCTTTAAAAATAAATCAGTTTCACAAAACTGTATGTCAACTTTTTTTAAAGTCTGCTCCCCCAAAATGTTGACCGCTTTCATGAATTTTCTTTATATATTTGTACAAAATTAGTCTTTAAAGTGAAAAACAGTGATATAAAAATTTTACTAATCATCTGCTGCTCATTTTTTAACTTTAAAAGTCTGAAATACATACTGTGTAATACTGAAATCTGTTTCTTCTAAAGGAAATTTACAATGAAAAGTTCACCTGTATACACGGAGACATGTATTCCCCAATCTTTTACCAAATACATTTTTGTCTAATATTTGTCTCTACTAAGACTTCATTGAGAGTTAAATAACAAAGCACATGTAATTGTTGCTCAGTTTTAATATTTTGAATCAGATAATACTTGGCCAGGTTTATATTCATAAGCTAAAATTCCTTATTATTTGTATTTTTCTGAATTGCTTTAGTTTTCCTATGAGAGCACAAATTTTGAAATTCTGAAAAAAAAAATCCCAAATGTTAATACAAAAAATAATTTTTAATAGGAAAAAGAGAAGGAAAAATAGCTCTTTCCAACTTTTTCCTTCACTTCTAAATTTCTGTAGTAAACCTCACGGTCTGGTGTAAAATTTTATTTTCTCATTTGAGGTCTTAGTAGTTCTTATTTTTTAACATGGTGCCATTTTTAGTTAACATTTGTTAAATGTTGCACAATTCTTAGTTTTAGTATAATTGAGGCTCTTCTTACACTTTTAAAAGTATTAGAATCCATGTGTTTTCAGTATTATGACATTATCTGCAGATATTTTAATATGCTTTGGCCAAATTTACTTTCTATAGAACGACCCACGATACCAATGTTGTACTGGGGATATGTTTTATGTAAACAAAGCTCATGAAAAAGTATGATTCAGGGACTACTATTTTTTTAATGAGGAAATTCATTTTTAAGGAGAGAATCTTGGCCTGTGTGAAAACTGTTAAGGATTAGACTTATCCTTGGTGAATGATTTGGCTATAACTGCAATATTTTTATCTTTTTTTCTGAGACAAGAACTGTATTGAAAACTGAATCTGCATTTATCACTGCCTGAAATATTCTTTTCTGATGTTTATGAACTTTCTTTCATTCATGACCTAGAGTCAGACTTACTCTGTATTTTCATAATCAATTCGTCAATATAATGAACTAAAAACGAAAAGTAAAAATGAGTTCCTGAGTAAACATGCCAGTGTTTCCTGTGTTTGTGAGTGGAAGTGCAAGTGGAGTAGTATTAATTTCTAGCATTGTAGAAAAAAGGCCAAAAGATCACATTGGTTAATTTTTCCAAACTGTAACTTTTAAGTATTAAAATGGTATGTTTTTTTAGTAACTTAGACATGGAAATAAAACATATATACTCATTAATGCACAGCACAATAGACTTATAGACAGAGATTACTTCTGCTTTTATGCTTAAAAAAGACATGCTCAAAAATATTCCACAAAAAAGAGGATTCTTTTTTTAATTGCAGTGTTTGTAATAGTCTCAAACCTGTCTTAAGCTAACACAGTTCTGTTAATGTAATTAAAAATGCCTCTGCTAATATTTTTTAAATAGTGTAGTTATACAACCAGCTCCCTTCCAAATTCTAAAGTTCAGCTTCAAAGTATTGAACATACACTCCTACCACTTAGGCTTCAAGTTCATTTATTGAATACCAGGGAGTAAATCTTAGAATTGTATATAAAATAATGTGTCCCCCATTCACAACTCAATTTTAAGTATTGCTTTTTGCTGCTGTATTCTGCATCGAGCCTAGTTCTGCCATCCTCCCATGAATGAATACACGTATTCATGTATATCCATAGATTATACATAACTATGTCTGTTGCTTTTAACAGCAAATGAAGATTTTGTTGTAATTTTCCAGCTGTGAAAATGTTGCCCTGTATTTAAAGGGGTTTCATGAATGGAAACCTAAAGTAAAACTCAGCTCGTTAGTCACAGACTTGCTTTCTTCTCATCCTTCACCAACTCCTCCACCCTCGTAAGAGTGCTTGTTCTTCAGCAAAGAGAGCTCAAAAAAAAAAAAAAGAAAAAAATTGCTGCCTTTAATATATCTATTAATTGTTACCCTCGAGCTTTTATTTTCTTCTGTAGCTTTTTAGAAAAAGCAGCCTACCCTGGATTTGCAAAACAAGGTGAAACTTTGTGATGTCTGTGTGCTCATATGTCTTATAGATACGGTTGGTGTCCCTCGCGTGTGTAAGTGAAATTTGAAGCATGCTCATTTCCTCGATCTCTTTGAAGTGAAAGGAGAAGGATCGCAGTGCTGCTGGCTCATGATTGTAGATGGAAGGGTCTGTCAGCCCACACCGAAAGCCCCCATTTTCACAGATTTATAACTTTAATAATCCAGATGCACTCATTGGAAGTATTTAATATGCAATAGGTAGCACCTTAACTAATTAATCTGCATATGAAGGGTTTTCTGATGTATTTAATAAGAAGTGTAGAAGCTCTTCAAGCATTAAACTAGAGTTGACATTTTATTTCATTTATTTTCCATGTCAAAAAATCCACTCTTATAATGGAACTGAAGTCTGTAACAAATGATACATTGGGCTTATAATCTTAACTCTTCTAGGTGGTTTGTATTTTGAGGTACAAAAAAATGCTGCAGATCTAGAAATGTATATATTTAGCAGGTATTTGAAAGATACTAGCATTATTTATAACTGAGGAGTATTACAATTACTAAGGAAAATGCTCTAATAACTTGTATACATTTTTGCAGGTACAAACTGAAAAGTATGTAAACATTACATAATGTGACAGTTGTGTAATTTATGTAATCTGATGCATGAATCAGAATTTTTATATAATATATATGATTACTGGTTTATTATAGTTGATTAAAAGTGTTTAATCTTGATCTGGTTGTCATAATTTCTTATTGTAGATAGAACAGCATGAATATGCATTTGTCCATGAGACCTCCTTGTCTTCTAAAAATGCAGTACTTGGATGTCTTATCATTTGATGTGTCGCAGCAAGGATTCTATAATACCTGCAGACTCGTTTCACTATGAAAATGGTTTTGGAAAGTCATTGAGAGAGTGGCTTATACCTCAGCGTGGACACTGTTCAGCAGCCCTTCATAGATAAATACATCATCCCCTCACAGGGACAGAACTTAACAATTTGGTGGAAAATTACATCTTGAGTGTTTGTATAGAATCTGAGACCTGTACGGAGTGCCTTCTCTTTATGCATTATCTCATTATTCTTCACAACAGCCTTCTAAGGTAAGGACTGTACAAGCTTTCAGAGGAAATCGAAGATGATTAACAATATCTACTTCTGGAACGCAACAGTAGACTACAGTTGGCCGTCCCGTAGCATTTCTCACCAGTTTTTAGTCTAGGTCCTGGTAAAGACCACTAACTCCTGCCCACTTCCAGCCTTCTCAGCCTGCAGTGCAGGTATACGACACCTGTCCATCCCAGGCAGCAGGAATGCCATCCAAGGGCAGCAGGAATCGAAGGGCGTGGGATGATGCTGGGTGTGGCAGTATGTTGAGTGGTTGTATTCTAGATGAGACGTGATCCACACGTCGTCGTTGTGAAGGTAAGGAATAGGGGGTTCTCTGCAGACAGAATACCTTCCTCACCCCTAGCTGTCCTCAGTTTTAGAGGTCCATTTAATATATCTCATCACCTCCTCTAGTATTTCTCCAGGTCATTCCCCTTTCTGCCTGTCCCTAGCACTCACATTTATTTTCCTTAGTCTTCTGAGACAGATATTTGGGGTAATTTGGGAGTAGAGAGTTGTTATTCTGTTGAAGTGGTTATTTTCCATGTAGGTTTGCTCTATTGCAGTGCCTCTCAGAAATGTTTTTGTTCAGCTTTTCAACTAATAAGCTTGTAGGATGCCCAGCATTCTACATTTCCCCCTAAATGATTTTACATGATAACACAGAAGTCATATTTTCACATTTTTATGATTGTACAAATGTTTACAAGCCACATTCTTATATACCTATAATTACATGAACTAGAAGTGCTTGATTCTGTTCTTATACCCCTAAAATTTTATTCTTGAAATTTCAAGGGTTTCATCATCTGTTAGACATACTAAAAAGTCACTAGGAAGCATGAAATCTAATTCTGTCTCAGAGGTATTCAGTGGTGTGTTGTTAAGTGTGAGATATGGTCCACTTTTTTAATAATAGAACCAAAGTTTGGAAATGATTAAAAAAAAACTGGAGGGGAGTAAAGATGGTCACTATTACAATGTCACATTCTCTCGTGCTCTGGTGAATGACAGAAAAGTGCATGAGACAGAGATTATGGTTATTTACAGTTCCCAGCAAACTTTTTCATTTATACCACAACCTTGGTGCAGGGCTGGTAAACTGAAATGTTTATAGAGCCGGATAGATGTGGTGGAGGAGAAGGCAGGCCAGGGGCAGGAGAAGGGGGTGTTACTGGGAATAGTGGCGGTGTGGGAGAACTGAACTGCTCAGCCCCAGCTCATGGTGGCCAGACAGAAATGAACGTGAGGCCAGGGTTGCTAAACCTGATGGTCTCAGTGACTGACAATACACATTCTTATGTGAAATATGATGTCCAAATGTTAGTAACTGGTTCTTAAAAAAAAACTGCAGGCCACTAGTACAGTCTCTTCGTAAGTGAATCTCTATTTTTTAATTAAGAAGTATTTCTAACTGCACCAGCACAAGTGAAATCTTAGTTCCCCTACCTGGAATTGAACTGGTGCCCCCTGCATTAGAAGCACAGAGTCTAAACCACTGGATCTCTGGGGAAGTCCAATGCATCCCTATTTCTGATGTACCACTATCATAATCATCAGAACAGTGCAGAGTGTACTTGTTTACTTCACGCACAGATGATCTTGTGTTTAATCAAAACCTGACTTGGCCAAGGGGCATGCGGGGCCCGTGTGATGTGCAACCACAGCTCAAGACTTGGGCGGGAGGCGGGAGGCGGGAGGCGGGAGGTAGCTTGCAGGGACTGTCAAGTTTCAGTTACGTAAGATGAGTCAGTTCTAGAGATCCACTGTGGAGCATGGTGCCTACAGTTAACAATACTGTATTGTGCACGTAGAATCTGTTAAGAGGGTAGAGCTCATGTGAGATGTTCTTACAGCAATAAAGAAAAAGCCTTTCTTAGGTACACCTGCCCTTGAGCCTGGCAGTACAGGTAATCTGACTGACAGTCCACGGACTGCTGCTCTGGTGATTAGAGCCTTCCAGAATGTTAACCTAGGAGCTGACACAGGCCCCTTTGTGGTATCTATGACTCTTCAGTGTCATTTATGATGGTCTTGCCTTTTGGTAAAAACTAAGTATCCCAGCGGTCAGTTGAGCACATAATACTGCCCTGTGTTAAGGTCATACCACATATGGTATGTGACAGCTTCCAGTCGTCTAAAGTCAGTGTGGTGTGTGTGATGTGATTTGGGGATGTAAAACACATTTTTCTGTTGAAATACAGTGGTCCTTGATTCCATAGTCTCTTTGATTTTGTACATCAGCCGTTTAAAATTCTACTGTACTTTTAAAGGAGTTGGCCAACCAGATCTGGAAAGGTGGTTGGTGAGATCACTAGTTCTCAAAGTTCCCAGAGCAGCAATGGCAGCAGCACCTGGGAACTTGGAAGAATGTAGAGTCTCAGGCCCAATTCCAGACCCACTTCATTAGAAACTCTGGGGACAGGACCCAGAAAGCTCTATTAACAAGAACTGCAGGTGGTTCAATGCATATTCAAATCTGAGTACCACGGAGATAGAGACCCACTCCCTTTTTCCTTAATATATTTTAGAGATTTTTTTTTTTTTTTGAAACTTTAAGCAACTTTCCTTGCCAGTCCTGAATTTATTTATGAACATGTTTTGGTTGGTTTTCTGTTTTTTTTTTCCTAGTTTTTTGATGATGTGAATATTTTGTGTTTTAAAGAAACTTGTCTGACGAAACAACATAGATAGCCTGCTTATAAGATATGCACAATACATTATGCAGAATACATAGTTCATACTGCTGATGCTTCTAAGTGATTGTTGTGCAGTAAGATTTGCTGTTGTGATGGGGAAGGCAAAAATGCACACAGGCCTTAATGTGAAACTGCCAGAGTGCCTGCCTTTGTTCTGATGTGGTGGCCAAGCTGATTCAGGAGGGCATCCTTCTCAGCCCCACAGACGTCTGGAAAAGTGAGGTATAAAATATTAGCATAGAAAGGAAACAGAACGCAGCCACATATGGAGTGCAGTAGAATAACGTTTTTGAAGGTATGTATGAAATTGGGCAGTGAACCTTGATGCAAGTGAAGCCAACTTGTGACCTGAAGGTGAGAGGTTTTATTTAACAGGCACTTTGTAACTTTGCTAGTTATAATCATTTTGTCAAATCGTTCATAAAAAGCTTACATTATTTTCACAATCAAAACTGAGTCGAGTTCTCATGTCTGCGGAAATCGAGAATGAAATGTAAGAGTCTTGTTAGATCTTGCATCAGATTCTGAAAACGTTGGATGATTAGGAAAAGACCATTACGTACTAGGTTGAAAATAACAATTTAAAATAAGGGTAGTGTGAGAGAGGAGGGCTTCCCAGGTGGCTCAGTGGTAAATCTGCCTGCAATGCTGGAGCTGCTGCTGCTGCTGCTAAGTCGCTTCAGCAATGCTGGAGACCCAGGTTCATCCTTGGGTCAGGAAGATCCCCTGGAGAAGGGAATATCTACCCACTTCAGTATTCCTGCTTGGAGAATTTCATGGACAGAGGAGCCTGGGGGGAGCTACAGTTAACCAGGTCTCAAAAGTAGGACAAGACTGAGCGACTAACACTTTCTTTCACACGAGAGAGAAACATTCAGTAGCAGAATATTTCATTGGTTTTTATCCCTCGATGGAATAATGGCTAGAAAGTTAAGAGTGTAAAATGGATTCAAAGACATCTGTACACTGGCAAAAGTTACCTGGTTTTTTGGTCTTTGTTTCAATCATCACACAAACCCTCAGTGGAAACTAGTGCCAACCACTAGATTAGTCTCTTGCAGAAAAGGAGCTACAGAGCATAGGCCATTAAAATCACAGCTGATTATTCTCAATTCTCAACTTAAACCTGCGCTTTCAACTTCTTTCAGCAAAATTTTGCTAAAGTTGGGCAAATGGTTACAAATTGACTTACGAATTTCATTTCCTTTCCTAGTTCGGAGAAGGCGATGGCACCCCACTCCAGTACTCTTGCCTGGAAAATCCCATGGATGGAGGAGTCTGGTGGGCTGCAGTCCATGGGGTCGCGAAGAGTCGGACACGACTGAGCGACTTCACTTTTCACTTTCATGCATTGGAGAAGGAAATGGCAACCCACTCCAGTGTTCTTGCCTGGAGAATCCCAGGGATGGGGGAGCCTGGTGGGCTGCCATCTATGGGGTCGCACAGAGTCAGACACGACTGAAGCAACTTAGCAGCAGCAGCAGCAGCAGCAGTTAGGAAGGAGGCATTAATGAGGGGGAAATGGCAGAGAAGCTTGGGGAATTGGATGGAGAAAGCAGGAGTAGGCCAGGCTCATAGGAAAACTAGTTGCCAACCTCAGGTTAATTTAGGTTATAATCTGAAACTGTATAGGACTAGCACTTTTAAGAAATAATTCGTCATAAACAGTTGACCGATCTAATAGCGGTATTGAATGTTTTATGTTTACATTTAAAGATTTTTTTTATTAATATACTGTTATTGAACATCTTTCATGATTTGTAAGCTGTAAAATATTTTAATCCTTGACTCATTTGTTTACCAAGCTCTTCACTTAATGCTATATAATATGTAGCACTTGAAGCCATCTGTTAGGAGTACTTAAAAATACACACACTGTGAAGATATGCACAGCAAATAAAGCAGAAAACACATGAAATATTCAGGAAGAGTTTGTGAGGACAATCCTTGTATTTTAATTTAAAAAAATGTCGGAAATTTAGCAGTAAGTCTTTACAAAAATGAAGCTCTTTTCTTATTCTGGGCAAATTACTTTGCTGACTGGCATTCTCAGTTCTCAGTTCAGTCGCTTGGTTGTGTCTGACTCTTTGCGACCCCATGGACTGCAGGATGCCAGGCTTTCCTGTCCATCAGCAACTCCTGGAGCTTGCTCAAACTCATGTCCATCGAGTCAGTAATGCAATCCAACCATCTCATTCTCTGTCATCCCCTCCTCCCGCCTTCAGTCTTTCCCAGCATTACAGTCTTTTCCAGTGCTGCTGCGCTAAGTTGCTTCAGTTGTGTCCGACTCTGTGCGACCCCATAGACGACAGCCCACCAGGCTCTCCCATCCCTGGGATTCTCCAGGCAAGAACACTGGAGTGGGTTGCCATTTCCTTCTCCAATGCATGAAAGTGAAAAGCGAAAGTGAAGTCGCTCAGTCATGTCCGACTCCTAGCGACCCCATAGACTGCAGCCTACCAGGCTCCTCCATCCATGGGATTTTCCAGGCAAGAGTACTGGAGTGGGGTGCCATTGCCTTCTCTGCTTTTCCAATGAGTCAGTTCTTTTCATCAGGTGGCCAAAGTATTGGAGCTTCAGCTTCAGCATCAGTCCTTCTAATGAATATTCAGGACTGATTTCCTTCAGGATTGACTGGTTGGATCTCCTTGCAATCCAAGGCACTCTCAAGAGTCTTCTCCAACACCACAGTTCAAAAGCATCAATTCTTCAGTGCTCAGCTTTGTTTATAGTCCAACTCTCACATCCATACATGACTACTGGAAAAACCATAGCTTTAACTAGATGGACCTTTGTTGGCCATGTCTCTGCTTTTTAATATGCTGTCTAGCCTGGTCATAGCTTTTCTTCCAAAGAGCAAGCATGTTTTAATTTCATGACTGCAGTCACCATCTGCAGTGATTTTGAAGCCCAAGAAAATAAAGTCTGTCTCTGTTTCCACTGTTTCCCCATCTATTTGCCATGAAGTGATGGGACCGGATGGCATGATCTTAGTTTTCTGAATGTTGAGTTTTAAGCCAGCTTTTTCACTCTCGTCTTTCACTTTCATCAAGTGAATCAATGCTGAGTGGCATTTTCATCAGTGCTGAATGGCATTAAGATGTCACTTCGACTTTAAGTGAATAGATTTTAAATAAAAATATTGGCATTAGTACTGATTAGAATTGTGCTTCTGTGCTTCCTTCACTAAGTGTGAGAAGTTACTGCAGAGTACCAGCGGCAGCCGTGTGGGAACCAGGACAAGCAGGCTGCTCTGTGAAGTGGACCAGAGAGGGAAACCATGACGAGGACAACCTGGGTGTCTTGGGGTCATCCCTGGAGGACAGGTTTGGGAGGAGCATCAGGTTAAATTTGGTAGTCTTGGAAACAGTGAGCTGGGTGCTGGAGGGAACTTTAATCCGGTTGAAGCTATTTGTTTCTTTCCTCTGAATTGGTGAAGGATGGGGGCAGGTTGGCACCATGGGTGGGTCTCCCCAGAGCAAGGGAGCTTGTGAAAAATTGATAGCTTTTCTCAGCCACTCAGCTGCCTGTAGATACCTGGATTCTTAGTCAACCCACCTGTTAGCCGGGAGTGGTTCTAAGGAGGTTCGCTCACTCCAGGAGGCTTGTTATTTAAGGGTCACACCACCTGATGAACTGTCTAGCCTAGACACCTGTCATGCTGCTGCTTGCCTCAAAAATGTGCTAGAATGATATCTATATGGGACAAAATTTAGTCCCCCACCCCAGGCCACAGGAGTGCCTTGCCAATGGTAAATCTTAATCCTGGTGCTCACCCTTCAGCCCTGCCTTCTCTGCTTTCAACTCTTGTGTTCTAATGTCTAAACCAGATGTCCTCAAAATTAAACCTTCTCTTTGTTTAGTGACTGTTATCTTTTGGTGTCACAGTAGTAGGAGTGACCTCACTCGTGGGTGTCCCCCAGACACAATTGTCAAAGCCTTAAGAAGACCACAGCAATCAACCACATCTTAATTTCTGATTAACTATGGCATAGAACTCACTGTTTTTAGATACTAGCTTATTTCCACCTTTTGTCTGATCCTTACTCTTTTCAACATGATTTCAGACACCTAGGTATTTATTATTTATTATCCATCTAAAGTAGGTTGGGACTATCCCTTCTGTTGATTTCCACAGACTGGCTAATCATTTAATTTATTTTTTTTAGTTTGATGCATGCTTTAATTAAAAAGCATGTTGTGTCCTGCAGTAGAAAATACAACTGTTCACACATAAAAGAGTGTTTCTTTACAAGAGCATAATTTTCAGTTCTTTCAATAACAATACCTTTTCCATGTGTTCTCGCTGAGCATGACCATTATGTAGTACAGTCAATCATCTTACAAATGCCTTTTATTTGTCTGTGCGTTAAATTCTTCCTATTTGCAGAAGAAATCATGTTAAATAGGCTTCACCTACATTTCTCTTCCATTTTGCAATCACTAGTGGTTGGCTTTCCTGAGTAACTAAATGAATTTCAGAAAGTGTATCTAAATGGTAAATTTATTCCCACCTTTATTATTTTAATATCCATATTACTTTGCACTGACTCATTTATTTCATCGTTTTGAATTGTATGTATCTCTGTGCTGTGCTTAGTTGCTCAGTTGTGTCCAACTCTTTTAACCCTGTGGGCTGCAGCCCACCAGGCTCCTCTGTCCATGGGGATTCTCCAGGCAAGAATACTGAAGTGGGTTGCCGTGCCTTCCTCCAGGGGGTCTTCTCATCCCAGGGATCAAACCCAGGTCTCCCGCATTGCAGGCGGATTCTTTCCTGCCTGAACCACCAGGGAAGCCCAAGAACACTGGAATGGGTAGTCTACCCCTTCTCCAGGGGATCTTCCCAACTGAGGAATCGAACTGGGGTCTTTTTCATTGCAGGTGGATTCTTTACCAGCTGAGCTAGGAGGGAAGCTCATATATCTTTGTAAATCACCTCAAACCTCTTGTGGGATGAGACATTATATGAATGATTTTTTTTTTCTGGCATTTCTTCTACTGCATGCAAAGTGCTCTATCTGAGCTTTGCTGACCTCCAGCAATCCGCAGTCTTGTGCATTTATTTGTCTATGTTTTTAAGTCTACTAGTAATTTAAAAAATATATACAAAGAATATATAGCCTCTCTAGCCCTTGTAGCCCTGACATTGATGTAGCACAGTGCCTGGTGTTTAGTTGGTACTCAATAAATATTTTTTGAGTGAGTGATCAGATGATTTTTTAAGGTCCATATGGTTGTTATGAATATCTGTTATAAACAGTGATGTTATCTCCTGAGGAAGCCAACTCCTTTGAAATGAATAAAAGCAAGGGTTTTTAACAAGCAGTGGAAGTTGAATCTAGAGGAGAAATGATTACTACCAAAACCTTGACAGTGTAAACTGGGAACAGGCAGAAATAAATGTTCATTTTAAATTACAGGCAGTCTACCAAAATGTAAGAAGCAACTTCTTCAGTCCTTCCCTGACTTTAGTAAGAGCTTGTCATCAGCCACTCTCGCTGTTTGTTTGCTTGTGTACACTCCCTGCTTATCTGTATGCAAGCCCAACAGAACCAAATGGCTGCTCACCTTTGGTGCCGGCTCCCTCTTACAGGCCATGTGTCACACTCCAGGTCCCGAGTAAGAAGAGCCTGTTAGAGGAGGAAGGGGAGGACGGAGCCAAGTGGCTGGTGCTTTGAAATATGGTGTAAGAAGATTTTACTTTTTTGTTGTATATGATTTGGATGGCAGCATGCTGAGATTTTAATTATCTGTACTTTAAAATACTGCAACCATGGCTATTATAAAAACACTTTCCATTGTCCTTGATGAAAGGAGGAGCTCCCATTCTCATTTGGCTTATATTTGTAATTAATGAGAGAGAAAGAAACCTTGAGTGGTCCCTAATGGAAACAGGGAGTACATGGATCCACTTCTGTTTAGGAGACTTATGGAAACTCGAGATATAAAAACAGTTTTCTTATTATATCATGATGCAAAAATGAGCATGATGCATTTCGATGAGAACACCAAGCAAGATAGGCTTTTCTGATTGAAGTGCTTTCTTTAACATACATGTCTTTCATTGAATAGTCAGGAAAAATGAGTCAAGAATAAAACCTCAGTGTAGTACGGAAAATAGATTTCATCTTGAGTGTTTAATTGCTCCATCAACAGTTGCTGCTGTGTCAAGGAAGTTGGTGAGTCCTACATCTGGACTCTCCCATCCACCCATTGATCCATCCTTCCTTCCATCCTTCCACTCAACCAACTGAATATCTGCTATGTGCAAAGGACTGTTCTAAATGGTAACATAGAGGTGAACAAAATGGACAAGTGGAAATAGGATTCTGTTCCATCAATGATGTCTGCTTAGGGCTCATGAAGTCCATATGCCCTCCCCGCCCCCATTTTTTAAGGAGCATTTTTGAATCTTTTTAAGGACTAGTCAAGTTGAAGCAGCCTGCAAAGTATTCTCAAGTTTATTTTAGCAGCACCAACTGATTGCACTTGAATATTACCTTCTTGTGAGGGTAGAAATCAAGTCATCTGACAAATACAGATCCTAGAAGTGAGTTAACAGTAGACGTATCTGGTAACATAAAGAACTAATGATAAACTCACGTGCAGTTTTTCCATGACTCTCTTTGTTAACCCATGAGATTAACTTTTTTTAATGTAGTTGAGACCTGGAAGGTATCCCAAGCAAGACTGGAACAAACAAAAAAACACAGCATAATCTCCAGTAACGGACCAATTCTTGTGTAATTAAAGGTAATGATGCAAATAGTCTGTTATCCTTTTCTGCACTGCAGAGAATTCATTTTCCTTCTCCACTTGGACTGCAGCCTTATTGCTAAGAAATGAAAGATGAATGGGAGTAAATTTCATTTAAGAACACTTCATCAACATTTATGACACATGAATTTTTGGTTTGGAGAAAAAATAAGTACCATCTGCTGAATGGATTTAGAATTGTATATAAAAGGAATTTTTTTGCCAGTAGCTTCTAAATTGAATAAACTAACTGAAAAATTTTCATACCCAGGATCTAATGAGTCTGATCTAGCCTTTTAATTGAGAATAATTACCTTCAAAAGATGAAAAACAGACATCAAAGTAATGGGAAAGAGGTGGGTCAGTCAGTAAATAGACTTAAGGCAACTGAATTCCATTTGGGAAAAAAATGCAAGCTCAAATCCATACCTCATTCTTTATACCAAAATTAATTCTATATGGATTAAAATTTTAAACATAAAATATGAGATGTATCAAAACTGTGAGAATTTTTTTCTATCTTGTTTGGTTTACAGTGGAGATGGCCTCTCTCTTCATGTCACAATATCTAAAGCTATAAAGGAAAAGATAGATATATTTGACCACAGATGACTTTTGAAACATTTGAACACCACCAAAAAATCCAACAAACAAAATCAGAAGGCAAAAAAGGCGGGGAATACATGGCAGCACAAATGACAGACAAGTTTTGATTTTTCTATAATATAAAAAGCCTTCATATACCCATAAGAAAAAGACCATT
This sequence comes from Bos taurus, assembly GCF_002263795.3. NCBI lineage: Eukaryota > Metazoa > Chordata > Mammalia > Artiodactyla > Bovidae > Bos > Bos taurus. The sequence goes on along the minus strand of NC_037353.1, from coordinate 38,265,846 downwards.
CGGAAAATACTTGGCAGGCAAGCAGAAGGAAAATCCAAATAGCCTTATGAACATCTGCAAATTAGAAAAGACAAGGGAGATGCCATGTTTCACCTGTCAGGTGACTCAGCTGTGTTAAAGCACAGGCTTGCCAAGAGAAGGGGTTATTTGAGGTGTAACTTGAAACAAACTCTTTGAAGGGCAATTTTATCATATCTATGAGTATCTTAAATGCACATCCCTTTTGATGTCCAGCAATTTTATTCCAGGAATTTATCTTACAAATATCCTTGAAAGTGTATACCAACATGAATTTTTTCAGGATGTTGACTGCAACACTCTTGATAATGACAAAATACTAGAAATTGGCTGCTAGTCAAACACATGATGGTGTCTAATGGAATACTATGCAGCAAGTAAAAAGCATGAGATCCTTGCATAAGCTGGTGTGCCAAAATACCCGATTACTTTGTGAAGTGGTAAGAAAAAAGCAACAGAAAAGTATAGAGAGCACTAGTAATCTGCATTTTAAAATACGTATGGGTATGTACGCATATGTACGAACATTTCTGGAAGAATATTGAGATGGTGGTTACTTCTGAAGAATACAATTGGGTTTGCATAGGAGACAGATTAGTTTCTCACAAATCCTTTTTGGTTTTAGTTTTCTATGCATGTGCCATTTTCAGAATTAAATAAGATACATCTTTTGATTAATTTAGGAATATTTGACTATTAGCCTGATTGTAGACTTTAGCCACCCTTATATAATTTGGGAGTCTGTATCAGAGCCCCAGATAAACCACTGCCCTGCTGAAGTGAGTGGTTCACCATCTGGTCAAGAAGAGGAGTCAGACTCCTCCAGTTGCCAAGCCACCAGCTTTCTCACTCACATCTGGCATCCAGAACACATGGGGCCCTTCCTGTCAAAGCACAGAATCCCTGTGACCTGGCTCTCCGTGAAGATTGATGCTGCTTCTACTGGAGAACCACAGGAAGATGCTGCTCATCATGCTTCTTATGATACATTTCTGGTAGAATTCAGTCCAGGAATCTCTTTTTTAATTTTCTGTAGGAGTTGGACTGTGAAGTTCTAGAATTGCCTTTCTTTACCATGTTGCTTTCTTTGCCTGGAATTTTAGCATCAAAATCAGTGTTCCATTCATAGCCGGCTTTTTAACAACTACTTTAAAGATCTGCTTGTGACTAAGATAACTATTGAAAATCGTTTTTTTGGTGAAACCACGACATCAATGTAATTTGTAAAGAAATGGTGAGATGAAACTTTTAAGGTGTGTTTTCCTTCAAGGAAAGACAGTATCTCCTGCATAGAATTCTTGCCAAAGATAATTTAATTTTAATCTGATCATGATAAAGCAGTCAGACAAATCCACAACATAGTTTATTCTACTCAGTTATCTTTTAAAACCTCAGTGTTACGAAAACAACTGACAACAACAACAAACTTGCTCCAAATTAAAACTTGCTCCTGAAATAAAACCTAAATGTATTGGACAATATTACTGCCCAAATATTAGATTCTGGATTAGGAAAGAATGGCCAAAAAGAAGATATTTGAGGGACAATTGAGAAAATTAAATATGAACTAGATATTAAATAATGTTAATTTTCCCAGGTATATTGATGGTTATGACCTATTATTAGGAGACGCATGTTACAAAATTTGAAAATGAAGCATTTTGGTGTTTGCAACTTATTTTCAAATGACAGGGAAAAGGTTACAGTTAGACAGCTAAAAGTAAATGTAGTAAGATGCTGACAATTGTAAATCCAGGTGAAGGATATATGAGTAAAAAGTGCATTTTTCTTTCAACTCTTCAGAGAGAGTTTGAAATTTTTCAATGAAAAAAAAAATGGAGACAAAAAAAATCTAATTTGACTTTCATAAAATTATACTGTATGAGAAACATTCACAGACATAAAGAACAGACTAGTGTTTGTCAAGGCAGAGGGCAGGAGGAGAGGGGATAGAATGCGAGTTTGGGGTTAGCAGATGCAAGCTATTATATATATAGAATGAATAAACAACAAAGTCCTGCTGTATAGTACAGGGAACTGTGTTCAATCTATCCCTTGATAAGTCATAATGGAAAAGAACATAAAAGAATGTATATGTATCAGTTCAGTTCAGTTCAGTCGCTCAGTCGTGTCCGACTCTTTGCGACCCATGAATCGCAGCACACCAAGCCTCCCTGTCCATCACCAACTCCCGGAGTTCACCCAGACTCACGTCCATCGAGTCAGTGATGCCATCCAGCCATCTCATCCTCTGTCATCCCCTTCTCCTCCTGCCCCCAATCCCTCCCAGCATCAGAGTCTTTTCCAACAAGTCAACTCTTCACATGAGGTGGCCAAAGTACTGGAGTTTCAGCTTCAGCATCAGTCCTTCCAAAGAAATCCCAGGGCTGATCACCTTCAGAATGGACTGGTTGGATCTCCTTGCAGTCCAAGGGACTCTCAAGAGTCTTCTCCAACACCACAGTTCAAAAGCATCAATTCTTCAGCGCTCAGCCTTCTTCATAGTCCAACTCTCACATTCATACATGACCACAGGAAAAACCATAGCCTTGACTAGACAAACCTTTGTTGGCAAAGTAATGTCTCTGCTTTTGAATATGCTATCTAGGTTGGTCATAACTTTCCTTCCAAAGAGTAAGCGTCTTTTAATTTCATGGCTGCAGTCACCATCTGCAGTGATTTTGGAGCCCCCAAAAATAAAGTCTGACACTGTTTCCACTGTTTCTGCATCTATTTCCCATGAAGTGATGGGACCGGATGCCATGATCTTCGTTTTCTGAATGTTGAGCTTTAAGCCCACTTTTTCACTCTCCACTTTCACTTTCATCAAGAGGCTTTTTAGTTCCTCTTCACTTTCTGCCATAAGGGTGGTGTCATCTGCATATCTGAGGTTATTGATATTTCTCCCGGCAATCTTGATTCCAGCTTGTGCTTCTTCCAGTCCAGTGTTTTTCATATGTATGCTGCTGCTGCTAAGTCACTTCAGTCATGTCTGACTCTGTGCGACCCCATAGACAGCAGCCCACTAGGCTCCTCTGTCCCTGGGATTCTCCAGGCAAGAATACTGGAGTGGGTTGCCATTTCCTTCTCCAATGCATGAAAGTGAAAAGTGAAAATGAAGTCGCTCAGTCATCCCTGACTCTTAGCGACTACATATACAAAACTAAATCATTTTGCTGTACAGTAGAAATGTATACATTGTAAATGAATGATACCTCAATTCTTAAAAAATCATACTGTTTGTAAACAGTTATAGCCAAAAAAAAAAAAAAGAGAGAGAGAAAAAAGAAGAAAAAAGACATTTTTAGGTTAGACTCCTGTACTTTGTGCCATCTCCTGACCTGACATTTATCCCTTCTTATTCCCAGGTAAGGACATTCTCTTAGTAATATCCCTGTCCTTCCTAGTTCCTTTGACCTCTCTTGACTGACAGCAGACTGCCTGATGGGCAGTGCCAACCCCTCTGCGTCCTCCATTTCTGCCCTCTGGTTTCCGCCAGCCTCCTTGACCTGCCTCTTTTACACCTCATCCCGCTGGAGAGTGTTTCCATCAGGGTCCCAGGTGGCTTGTTTTTCTCAACCTTTGCCCCACCCCCCTTGGCTCCCCAGGTGTCTCTGCTTTCAGACCCCTCCCTCTCCCCCTCCCTCTCCCCCTCCCTTTGTCTAATTTAACTGAAGCGGTGCCACCTGGTCAAGCCTTCCTTCCTGGGCCTCTTTGGGTGGGTTTTTCCTTTTTCCCCCTCGGGGGCTGTCATGAATTTCTTGTCAGAATCCTTGGCCTTTCCCACCCTCCTTTGCCCTGAGTTGGCTCTGTGGCTGTGCCAAGGTGTCCAGTTCTTAGCTGCGATGGAATGTGCTGATGGCCTTTTCAGAAATCAGAAGGACCCGATTGGGACTGCCCTGTGCCTTTCCAGACAGATTTCAAACAGGAGTGCCGGGTGGATGTTTGTAATCAGTCTGATCCCTGGGGCACACGTGTGTGTGTGTGTGTGTGTGTGTGTGTAAATGGTGTCTTTGCCTCTTCTTCCCTGGGGGCCCTCCCACCCTTTCTCACCTTGGTGTTGACCTTATCACTTTCACACTTTGAAATTTAATACCAAAACTTTTCTATCATTCTGCTGGAATCCCCAGGATCCCCCAAACAACACCCCAAACAAATAAACCTTAAATAGTCAAGGCTAATTTAATGACTTACATTCTGGGCCCATTAAAGCAAGGAAGCACACTTAGGGATCACCTCTTACCTGTATTTCACAGATTTGTGTTCTGATCTGGCCAGTGGGGTTGGCTGCTGCTGCTGCTAAGTCGCTTCAGTCATGTCCAACTCTATGCGACCCCGTAAACGGAAGCCCATCAGGCTCCCCTGTCCCTGGGATTCTCCAGGCAAGAACACTAGAGTGGGTTGCCATTTCCTTCTCCAATGCATGAAAGGGAAAAGTGAAAGTGAAGTCGCTCAGTCGTGTCCGACTCTTCGAGACTCCATGGACTGCCGCCCACCAGGCTCCTCCATCCATGGGATTTTCCAGGCAAAGGTACTGGAGTGGGGTGCCATTGCCTTCTCTGAGTGGGCTTGGATTTTAGTATAAAGTGTATTGTGAAGAGAAATAAAAGCTGAAAAATGTGAGGACCAAGAGACAGCCATGCTGTCAATGTGCAGCCAGAATGTGCAGTCTACAACTTAACTGCTGACCCTGGTGAAATACTTCAGCACTAAACACAGAATCAGGTAACAAGGTAGCAGTCACACTGCCTTCTTCTCTTGACTCTTGGCCTATTCTTCCTGGAAGTTCCCTACAGTTGAGAAGCAGAGATGATGAAAGATGGACAGAGGATCTGAAAAACTGAGTTCTAGCTCTGACCTGGTCACTGATGAGCTTCGTAATTTTGTTCAAGTTCCTAACCTTGATTGCTTCTGTTTCCTCATTTCATAAATCGAGGATGTGGGTTGGAGGGCTAGTACGTTTGATGATCCCCCAGCTCTAAAACTGCACATCTAAAGTTTTACATTCTTCGCTTCTATTTTTTACAAAATGCCTTCTAAACATCCAGAGGAGTAGCTGGATGTAATTCGAGTAGCTCAGTTTTGAGCAATCCATCCTGATCTGAACCCAGGGCTAAGATGATACAAAAGGAACTGTGTGAAAATTAAAGACCATAGTGTAGGGGAGACACCTGCAGAGCATTGACACCCAGGTGTCTTCCGTACTGATCTGAACCTCAGGGGAGCCACTCTGCAAAAAATGCCCTTGGATGCCCATGCCTGCATGTCTGCATTCTATACCACAGAGCCCTCCCTGGTGTCATCACCTCTCTTTAAGTGTTTGACAATGGTGACTTTGATCTGAGCCGGAAATCCCAAATCAAAGTGATCGTTTGTTTAATATTTGTCACAATCCGGAAATTCTAAAACCCAAAACAGAATAGAAAACACTATAACAAGGATTGTTCTTCCTAGCCAATTAAGGTCATTAAGAACATTGTCCTGATTCAAGTAGCTATGCTTAGAATTCCCGAGTTTCCCTAGCAACAGCTTAGAGAAAGAGTAGAATAAGTCATAATACAGAACCGAAGTAAAATGAAAATATATAAATGAAAGTATGACCAAGCAATTCCTTTGAATAACATGATTCAATCTAAATAGAAGGCAGATTTAAAAAATGGATCTAAAGAATGAGATGAATTTTAAATTTGGAGGGGTATTTGCTAACACATATTCCAGTTACCACAACAAGAATAGAGTTGAGTAGTGAAGCCCATATAGTTTTAAAACCACAAATCCCCGTGGCTGCGGTCTGGTCTGTGGGGTCTCAAAAAGAGCTGGTCTTTAGCTACTAAACAACAACGAGGCATTCACTTCCACAGGGCATGTCTCTATTTGTTGTTTAGTCACCAAGTCGTGTTTGACTCTTTTTGAGACCCCATGGACTGCAGCCCTCCAGGTCCCTCCGTCCATGAGATTTCCCAGGCAAGAATACTGGAGTGGGTTGCCATTTTCTTCTCCAGGGGATCTTCCTGACCCAGGGATCAAACCTGAGTCACCTGCTTTGGCAGATCGATTCCTTACCACTGAGCCACCAGGAAAGCCTGTATGTCTCTGTAGAGGGGTAACAATTCCCACTCTGCTTCCAGAAGGATAAAGGCCTTTGGAAAACTTCCAGCTTCTCTCCACCCAATCCCCTGCCAAAAAATGGATGTGGCTTACCTGATTGCGGGTTTGGGAAAGGAGCCGCACCTCCTCAGCTCCAGCGACTTTCTAGGGGGCAGTGAACTTTCAGGCTCCCAGTTGTAGGGAGACCTCCAGTTGCCCGGAGCTGAGTGGCCAACTCCATCTAATTCAGGGTGAAGGATTCAGAAGTCCACTCTGTATTCACAATGCTGCCATGCCCTCTAATTTAGCTTTATCTTGAACAGAGCTGGTATTTTTGTCTCCAGCTGTCTGACTCTTCTGTGCATCTCAGGTAGGAAGAAGATGTTATTTATTGTGGTGGCTGCAATTTCAGTAAGTTACCTCCTGGTAGACAGGCTCATTTCCAGGAACTGAGTCTATAAAGAAGGCTGTCTTGGTCTCTGTCCTGAGAAATCTAGAGTCTAGGATTACCAAAGTCAATTTCACTAGTTTTAACTGCGGCCAGGTTCTTTCCTCATTCTTTTTTTTTTTTTAATCTCTTTGGGTGTTATCATTCTGTCCTATAAATAAGTAAATGGCAGTTGTGTTTCTAATGTGAATTATGATTCAGCTATTTTGGTCCTCTTTGTATTACTGTTGGGTTTTAACAGCTCACATAGAACAAATTTGATTGTGTTTATATTTAAACCTTCTTAACAAGGAAAACAGAAGGATTAGATTTAATAAAAACAGGGGCAGCATTCTGAATGTGTTTAAACACGTTTTCCCCACTGATAAATAGAACTATTGAGTATCATTTTCAACTAGGCTGACAAGGAAAAAGTCATCAGTTCTCCTGAAGAATTTGTACAATGCTTCAGGCAAGTTACAGCTGGATCCTCTTAAAGAAATCAATCTTTCCTCAAAAATGACTCATAAGACCATTTAAATCTATTAAGTTTTTCAGTAAATTTATTCAATTAAAAGGACTTTCAGTATTTTAGAAAATATTAAATTACCCACAATATTCTCACAACGGCAGAATGGAAAACAAAACACAGCATACACCCGAAAGCCCAGCTCCAGAACTGACAGCCTGTGAGTCAGCAACAGCCCTCGAGCCTTCAGACAAGTCTCGTGTAGGTTGATGAAAGTTACTTTGCTGTGCTAATGCTGACAAATTTACTTATCATCCATGATAATCACTCCTGCTGCTTTAGGGAAAAATGCTTTTAAGTACCAAACTTTTGGGGGATATATTATGCTGCACAAAAAGGAGGGGAAAAAAAGCAACTTCTATAATGACAAAACAGCATCAGTCAAGACTCTGGACTAATATGCTCTTATTAGAGTAACTTCTCTGTGACTATAGTGCATTTCATCTCAAATTGCGACTGTGACTTTTTTTTAAGTCCCTTGAAAAAGTTCATTTTAGAGACTATGCTTTGGACTTCTACTTATCTAACTTTGATTATTCTTTGAATTTGACAAAACATCATAGTAGAAAGTATGTCTTATTTATTCCCACCCAAGAAGTACATTCTCGTGATTGGAATACAGAACTGAATAGATGGGGGAATACAATGGTTAGAAAGGCAGTTCTCATCCATCCCTCCTTGGCATAGGTGGAATTCACAGTTGCAGAGGTACAGTCAGATTTTGACTTTGCCTTTTGTTGTGTAGTGAGTCAACTATAAAGTGGGGGAGAGTCACCTACCTTTTGGGTCTGAGGATGAACACAGAGTTTTAAAGTCTGTTGAGGTCCCCAAGATAAATTGTTTGCGTTCATTCTGGAAGTACCCACTGGACTCAGAGCAATGAAGTTTCATTTTCCATTAGGCTGGAAAGAAGAAAGTTGGATGATGCCAAGTGTTGGTGAGGATGTAGGAATACATGCACCTTCCTACCCTGCCTGTGAGACTGGAAGGCAGGACAGTGCATGGTAAGCCTGCATATCTTGTTCTTGTTCAGTCACTAAATCGTGTCCAACTCTGCGACCCCATAGACTATAACACACCAGGCTTCCCTGTCGTTCACTGTCTCCTGGAGTTTGCTCAAATTCATGTCCATTGAGTTGATGATGCTTTCTAGTCATCTTATTTTCTGCCACCCTCTTCTCCTTTTGCCTTCAATCTTTCCCAGCATCAGAGTCTTTTCCAATGAGTCATCTCTTTGCAACAGGTGGCCAAAGTATTGGAGCTTCAGCTTCAGCGTCAGTCCTTCCAATGAATATTCAAGGTTAATTTCCTTTAGGATTGACTGATTTGATCTCCTCGCTGTCCAAGGGACTCTTAAGAGTCTTCTCCAGCACCACAATTTGAAAGCATCGATTCTTCGGCTCTCAGCCTTCTTAAGAGTCCATCTCTCGTACATGACTACTGGGAAACCATAGCTTTGACTATACAGACCCTGTCGGCAAAGTGATGTCTTTGCTTTTTGATACACTGCCTAGGTTTGTCATAGCTTTCCTTCCAAGGAGCACACATCTTTTAATTTCACGGCTGCAAGCACTGTCAGCAGTGATTTTGGAGCCCAAGAAAATAAAATCTGTCACTGCTTCCACTTTGTCCCTTTCTATTTGCCATGAAATAATGGGACCGGATGCCATGATCTTAGTTTTTTGAATGTTGAGTTTTAAGCCAGCTTTTCCACTCTCTTCTTTCACCCTCAACAGGAGGCTTTTTAGTTATGACTCAGCAATTCTGCCTTTCAGGGTATGTTCCAAGCAGATGCTCACACAGGTTTCTCACGAGACTGGTACAAGGACATTTATTGCAGCATTGTTTCTCATAGTGGAACTATGAAGCAACTGGGAAAAGGGGGTACGGGGGTGGGAGGACCACAGATGCCATGCAGTAGTTGGGAATAACAGAACAGATGTCTGCCCTGGAACATGGCTGGACTTGAAAAACATCATCCTGATAAAAAGCAAGGCACAGAGGAAGATCTATATAATAGCACTATTTATTTAAATCAGCAGTATTTACATGCAAAACAGTATGCATTTTACAAGAACATGTACAAACGAAAGTTTCTGAGTCAGTTGGAGGGACTGGATGTCGTAGTGGTGGACAGTGGGAGCAGGGAATAAAGAATAAACAATGTAATTTAAAAATAGAAATAAGGGGTCACGCATGGAACAATAAATAAGGTATGGTGTAGTGGTGTACTATTAACCGAGAGTGATGAACTCAGATCATTGCATTTCAAGTATTGGCCTTCCCCTAACTATAGTGCGCATGCACACACACACATGCACGCACACACACACACACACACACACACGATTGCAAGCTGGTGACAGATGGGTCAAATCAGGCCCTCAGTTATATTTTGTTTGGCCTATGCAATACGTGCAAAATGGTTTGAATTAGTTGTCAAGATTTAAAAATCCAGCTTTTCAACTACTTTTAGAAGACCTAGCCAGCTTGGGCTGAAGGTCTCAACACCCAGCTGTGCCTGGCAGCTGCGCCATCTAAATAAGCATGCACAGCCCTCATCCCACCCCGTCTCTGACAGGATGAGGCTCAGCTCGCACTTACCTGGCGTTTTGTGCTAAACCAGCTGCTGCTCCCACTGTGTTTCGAGCCCGGGGCCGTGAGTTGGTGCTGACTGGCACACCCGTCAGCTGCCCACCCCGTCCACTCTCCTGCCACGCCCTCTCAGAAGCTTGGTTCAATCAGACCAAATAAACACAAATAATTTTAAAATGTCAAAAGTTGCTAGCTATAAGGGAAAAAGTTAAAAATAATAATTTCAGGACTTCCCTGGTTCTTCCACTTCTGGGGACATGGGTTGGATCCCTGATCAGGGAACTAAGATCCTGTATGCAGCAGGCCAAACAAAAGAAAAATAATAGTTCCATGCCCTTCTTGCACACTGCGGAACTCTCCTTTGGCTAGAGGCCTCTTCTATTTCTTTCTTCTGAAATGTATCTCCATGTCTGTCCCTTAAACATATAGTGCATTCCATTGGATCATGATTTTTAGGCATTTTTCTATTAGTTTTCTCCTGTGCAAGATGAGATTATCTCATACTTACTCCCATTCTCCTCCCTCCCTTCCACCTATCTTCAAAATACAAGTATACCACAATTTTAGGTTAAATCCTGATTGAATGTTTTAGTTAGGATTATTCTGTACATTTTAGATTAGTGGGTCCTGGAGCCACACTTCTGGGTTCAAAACCAGTTCTGCCCCTCAGTGGCTGTGTGAGCTGGGCAGTAGCATATTTCATCTTTCACAGCCTCATAGAGCCTGATAGTTATAAGAAGACTTGAGTGAGTTAGCACATGTAAAGCACATAGGACATGGTTGGCTCTTTCTTTTTTTAACTCGGTTTGATAGTCTCGTTTTGACAGTCTCTCTTTTAAGTGGAATGTTTACAGCATTAACATTTAGGTGCTTCCCTGGTGGTTCAGTGGTGAAGAACCCACCTGCCAATGAAATAGACATGGATTTGATCCTTGATCTGGGAAGATCCCAAGTGACTTGGAGCAACTAAGCCCCAGTACCACAACTACTGAGCCTGCACACCCTAGAGCCTGTGCTCCACAGCAGGGGACACTACTGCAATGAGAAGCCCACGTGCCGAAACCAGAGAGCAGCCCCCACTTGCCACAACTAGAGAAAATCCCTTGCAGCTGTGAAGACCCAGCACAAATAAATAAATAAATAAAATAAGCAAACCAAACCACAAAAATAATATTTAAACAAACATTAAAGTTTAATGTAAATAGCAGTATGCTTGAAATTAGGTCTATTTTCTCCTTTATTTGTTCTCTAATTGTCACCTCCCCCTTTTTTACTTCAGTTTCTCCCTGCCTTCTTCTGATTTACTTAAATATTTTTGAGAATTCCCTTTCATTAACTAGTGTATAGTTATATAACTATAGTCTATTAGTTCTAGCTATAACTCTGCATTGTTTAAATGATTGCTTTAAAGCTTACAAAATCCTTTTTTTATTTTTTACAGTCTACTGAGCGTACTATTGTGCGGTTACATATAAAATATGGAAATCTTACTTACAGAGGACTTTATCTGTTAGTTTCTCCTACTGCCAACCTGCAAGCTATAATTTTCATGTTTTACATTTATATACATTATAAACTGCAATATTATATTCTGCTTTTTAAATTCATATGTATTTTAAGGAAATGAAGAGAAAAAATAATTTTACTACTTTTAATGCTTTGTGTTTCTTCCTGAGGACCCAACTTTCCTTCTAATATGTCCATTTCTCTTGAAGAACTTCCTGTAGAATTATTACAAGTACTTTAAAACAAGTATGAAATGGTTGCATACAATATTGTCATAGATCCTTGAGAGTAAATCCTTGATGAATCTGTTCTTTGTAATGAGCTCATAATTTTCTACATTTTTGACCTTATTATTTTCTTAGTCAAAAGCTACTTTGCTTTGTCAGCTTTATTAATGCTTCATAGAGCCACCCATATTTGTGAGTAGAGCCATTTCTAGGATCGTACAATCATTTGTGAAGCAAATGTCTGTAGACCCACTATGTGGACCAGGCATGCTATTGGACTTTGAGGTTTTACTGCTAGAGATGAGAGCAAAGTCCTTGTTCTCATGGGGCTTCCAGGGTGGGGCTGTGGGGTCTGGCATTGAGCAAACAATCAGATAACTGGGTACGTGGTTATAAGCTGTAGAACATTTGGAAAGGAAAAGAATGAACCTCTGTAAGTCAATAAAGTCAGAGAATCTACTTAAGACCAGAAATCTGGAACGGCTCCCTTGGGGGTGGTGACCTCTATGTGGGTCCTAAAGGTGGAAGACAGCCATTGATGGGAGAAGGGCAGACGGAACAGCACATGCAAAGTCTCAGGGCATAAAAAGAATTTGACAAGTCCTTTTATTCAGTGCTTTGGGTGGGGTGAAGGCAATTGGTTGAGACTCATAAAGACAGCTACTGCATTTGTCACGCAAAGTCATTCTTGATCTTCTCATGCCTGGATCTCATTGGGGTAATCCCAGCAGGAAGAGGGGAAAGGTATGGTTTGAGGGGACAGTGGATTTGTCTTGGCCCCATGCCTTTCTAGGGAACTGTTGTTGTTTAATCACTAAGTCGTGTCCAACTCTTTTGCCACCATCTGACTGCAGCCCACCAGGCTCCTCTGTCCATGGGATTTCCCAGGCAACAATACTGTTATGGGTTGCCATTTCCTCCTCCAGGGGACCTTCCTGACCCAGGGATGGAACCCGACTGTCCTGCATTGGCAGGTGGATTCTTTACCACTGAGCCACCAGGGAAGCCCTCCTAGGGAACACCTGCTTTGAAAAATCACTCCTAAAATGAGAGATGCTTTTTTTAGATGGTGCTGCAATATACTGCTGTTGGTTGCTATTCAGTGAAGCAAAGTAACCCCAAAGGCTCATCAAAGGCCATGAAGACATGAGGTTTGATTCTGCCAACCTGTTTGGTGGTGGGCAAGACTGGCCACATCTTGCAATGAACCCTTCCTTCCAAGTGACCTTGGGCAAATTCCTCCTTAAAGATAAGTTGTCGTCAGTGCACATTAGCAAGGCCCCTGGGTGGGTTTCACAGAACCCATTACTAGACCACAGAGACAACCCTGACAACCTCACATCTATCAGCAACAGATAAGAACATTTCAGAGACAAATGTCAAAGAATTTGATAGGAAATTCTAAGGTGTCAGTACCCAGTGAAAGCCTATCTTTTGCTCTGTCTTAAAAGCCACAGTAAAATGGGCCAGGAATTTAGCGAGTTTTCTTTATTTTTATTTGTAGGTATGCAAACAGGCGCCAGCCACCCCTGGGAAATTGATGTCATTGAACAGCTGTGCTCACCTTCCTTTTAAAAATAAGTAAGCAAATCAAATCCTGAAAGCAAAACTCTTCCCCAGGTTCTCTCTTTTATCTCTCAGCACCCTCCTTTGCTGAACTTTCCTTCGGATGTGATGAGTTACATTTATCAGGGTCTCAGTGGGGCTTTTATTCACGCAGGTTTTATTATTTATTTGACTTTTGCTTTTCTTCTGACTCTCTACTTTTCCAAAGTTTCTCTGTAATCTTTTCTTTGGCCCCAGCATTGCAAGCTTCCTTCTCATTCCCCTTGCCTGGGATTACTCCGTGTTTTCTATTTTTTGAGATCAGTCTTTACTTCTCTTTCCTCTTGAACTTCTGACCTGAATTTTCTGCTCTTGTGGGTTTTCCTTTGTGCATCTCCTTCTCCTTTGTTTTCCTCTCATTTTATTTTTCTCGGCAGTTTCACTGTTTGGAAAAGCATCAAGGCTGTGCTAGCATTAGTCAACATCAAGTCTAAGAATCTGCCTGCAATGTGGGAGACATGGGTTCATTCCCTGGTTTGGCAAGATCCCCTGGAGGAGGGCATGGCAACCACTCTGGTATTCTGGAGAACCCCCATGGACAGAGGAACCTGTAGGCTACAGTCCATAGGGTCGAAAAGAGTTGGACACGACTGAAGTGACTTAGCGTGCAAGGTCTAATACTGAGTGAAATGATTATGATTCCACACTCTCCTGCTTTGGTCTATGACCTGTATTTTCAGCAAAGTGAAACCCTGCCATATTAACTGGGTTCAGTTCAGTTCAGTTCAGTTCAGTCTCTCAGTCATGTCCGACTCTTTGTGACCCCATGAACTGTAGCACGCCAGGTCTCCCTGTCCATCACCAACTCCTAGAGTCCACCCAAACCCATGTCCATCGAGTCAGTGATGCCATCCAACCATTTCATCCTCTGTCGTCCCCTTCTCCTCCTGCCCTCAATCTTTCCCAGCATCAGGGTCTTTTCAAATGAGTCAGCTCTTCCCATCAGGTGGCCAAAGTATTGGCGTTTCAGCTTCAACATCAGTCCTTCCAATGAACACCAAGGACTGATCTCCTTTAGGATGGACTGGTTGGATCTCCTTGCAGTCCAAGGGACTCTCAAGAGTCTTCTCCAACACCACAGTTCAAAAGCATCAATCCTTCAGCACTTAGCTTTCTTTATAGTCCAACTCTCACATCCATACATGACCACTGGCAAAACCATAGCCTTGACTAGACGGATCTCTGATGGCAAAGTAATGTCTCTGCTTTTGAATATGCTGTCTAGGTTGGTCATAACTTTCCTTCCAAGGAGTAAGCGTCTTTTAATTTCATGGCTGCAATCACCATCTGCAGTGATTTTGGAGCCCCCAAAAATAAAGTCAGCCACTGTTTCCACTGTTTCCCCATCTATTTGCCATGAAGTGATGGGACTGGATGCCATGATCTTAGTTTTCTGAATGTTGAGCTTTAAGCCAAATTTTTCACTCTCCTCTTTCACTTTCATCAAGAGCCTCTTTAGTTCTTCTTCACTTTCTGCCATAAGGGTGGTGTCATCTGCATATCTGAGGTTATTGATATTTCTCCCGGCAATCTTGATTCCAGCTTGTGCTTCTTCCAGCCCAGCATTTCTCATGATGTACTCTGCATATAAGTTAAATAAGCAGGGTGACAATATATAGCCTTGACGTACTCCTTTTGCTATTTGGAACCAGTCTATTGTTCCATGTCCAGTTCTAACTGTTCCTTCCTGACTTGCATACAGGTTTCTCAAGAGGCAGGTCAGGTGGTCTGGTATTCCCATCTCTTTCAGAATTTTCCAGTTTGTTGTGATGCACACAGTCAAAGGCTTTGGCATAGTCAATAAAGCAGAAATAGATGTTTTTCTGGAACTCTCTTGCTTTTTTGATGATCCAGCGAATATTGGCAATTTGATCTCTGGTTCCTCTGCCTTTTCTAAAACCAGCTTGAACATCAGGAAGTTCACCTATTGCTGAAGGCTGGCTTGGAGAATTTTAAGCATTACTTTACTAGTGTGTGAGATGAGTGCAATTGTGCGGTAGTTTGAGCATTCTTTGGTATTGCCTTTCTTTGCGATTGGAAAACTGAGCTTTTCCAGTCCTGTGGCCACTGCTGAGTTTTCCAAATTTGCTGGCTTATTGAGTGCAGCACTTTCACAGCATCATCTTCCAGGATTTGAAATAGCTCAACTGGAATTCCATCACCTCCACTAGCTTTGTTCGTAGTGATGCTTTCAAAGATCCACTTGACTTCACATTCCAGGATGTCTGGCTCTAGGTGAGTGATCACACCATCATGCTTATCTGGGTCATGAAGATCTTTTTTGTACAGTTCTTCTGTGTATTCTTGCCACCTCTTCTTAATATTTTCTGCTTCTGTTAGGTCCATATCATTTCTGTCCTTTATTGAGCCCATCTTTGCATGAGATGTTCCCTTGGTATCTCTAACTTTCTTGAAGAGATCTCTAGTCTTTCCCATTCTATTGTTTTCCTCTATTTCTTTGCACTTATCACTGAGGAAGTCTTTCTTATCTCTCCTTGCTATTCTTTGGAACTCTGCATTCAAATGAGTATATCTTTCCTTTTCTCCTTTGCTTTTTGCTTCCCTTCTTTTCACAGCTATTCGTAAGGCCTCCCCAGACAGCGATTTTGCTTTTTTTCATTTCTTTTTCTTGGGGATCATCTTGATTCCTGTCTTCTGTACAACGTCAGGAACCTCCATCCATAGTTCGTCAGGCACTCTGTCTATCAGATCTAGTCCCTTACATCTATTTCTCACTTCCACTGTATAGTCATAAGGGATTTTATTTAGATCGTACCTGAATGGTCTAGTGGTTTTCTCCACTTTCTTCAATTTCGGTCTGAATTTGGCAATAAGGAGTTCATGATCTGAGCCACAGTCAGCTCCTGGTCTTGTTTTTGCTGACTGTATAGAGCTTCTCCATCTTTGGCTGCAAAGAATATAATCAATCTGATTTCAGTGTCGACCATCTGGTGATGTCCATGTGTAGAGTCTTCTCTTGTGTTGTTGGAAGAGGGTGTTTGCCAGTACGTTCTCTTGGCAGAACTCTATTAGTCTTTGCCCTGCTTCATTCTGTACTCCAAGGCCAAATTTGCTTGTTACTCCAGGTGTTTCTTGACTTCCTACTTTTGCATTCCAGTCCCCTATAATGAAAAGGACATCTTTTTTGGGTGTTAGTTCTAGAAGATCTTATAGATCTTCATAGAACCATTCAACTTCAGCTTCTTCAGCATTACTGGTCGGGGCATAGACTTGGATTACTGTGATATTGAATGGTTTGCCTTGGCAACGAACAGAGATCATTCTGTCACTTTTGAGATTGCATCCAAGTACTGCATTTCTGACTCGTTGACTATGATGGCTACTCCATTTCTTCTAAGGGATTCCTTCCCACCATAGTAGATATAATGGGACACTGAAAGATGAACTCCCCAGGTCGGTAGGTGCCCAATATGCTACTGGAGATCAGTGGAGAAATAACTCCTGAAAGAATGAAGGGATGGAGCCAAAGCAAAAACAACACCCAGTTGTGAATGGGAATGATGATAGAAGCAAGGTTCGATGCTGTAAAGAGCAATATTGCATAAGAACCTGGAATGTTAGGTCCATGAATCAAGGCAAATTCAGTTCAGTTCAGTTCAGTTCAGTCACTCAGTCATGTCCAACTCTTTGCGACCCCATGAATTGCAGCACGCCAGGCCTGCCTGTCCATCACCAACTCCTGGAGTTCACTCAAACTCACGTCCATAGAGTTGGCGATGCCATCCAGCCATCTCATCCTCTGTCGTCCCCTTCTCCTCCTGCCCCCAATCCCTCCCAGCATCAGAGTCTTTTCCAATGAGTCAACTCTTTGCATGAGGGGGCCAAAGTACTGGAGTTTCAACTTTAGCATCATTCCTTCCAAAGAACACCGAGGACTGATCTCCTTTAGAATGGACTGGTTGGATCTCTTTGCAGTCCAAAGGACTCTCAAGAGTCTTCTCCAACACCACAGTTCAAAAGCATCAATTCTTCAGTGCTCAGCTTTCTTCACAGTCCAAATCTCACATCCATACATGACGACTGGAAAAACCATAGCCTTGACTAGACAGACCTTTGTTGGCAAAGTAATGCTCTGCTATCTAGGTTGGTCATAACTTTCCTTCCAAAGAGTAAGCGTCTTTTAATTTCATGGCTGCGATCACCATCTGCAGTGATTTTGGAGCCCCAAAATTGGAAGTGGTCAAACAGGAGATGACAAGAGTGAACATCAACATTCTAGGAATTACCTGGGTAGAAGTTTTTAAAGGCAATGCTAACCCTTCAGCTAAAATAATACTCATTTATTCATCCGTTGAATATTTATTGAGCTGCTATTATATGCTAGGCACTGTGGTAATTATTGAGCATAAACTAATAAATAAAAATATAAAATAATGAATAATGAGAATAGTGCTTCCCTAATAGTTCAGTTGGTAAAGAATCCACCTGCAATGCAGGAGACCCTGGGTCGGAGAAGGGATAGGCTACCCACTCTAGTGTTCTTGGGCTTCCCTTATGGCTCAGCTGGTAAAGAATCCACCTGCAATGCGGGAGACCTGGGTTTGATCCCTGGGTTGGGAAGATCCCCTGGAGAAGGGTAAGGCTACCCACTCCAGTTTTCTGGCCTGGAGAATTCCATAGACTGTATAGTCCATAGGGTTGCAAAGAGTCGGACACGACTGAGTGACTTTCACTCTCACTTTCAAGCTCCTAAGGAGCTTAGCTCAGAATTGATTCAGTCTGTTTGGTGGTGCCATGTACACACTGGACTTCAAATAAATCAGCTACTTGTGTGCATTTGGGGAAGTGTTGAGCACATGGTGCCCTGCTATGGTGTCATGAATTCCTGAGGGTGTGAGTAATGAGGAGTCTCCTGGGAGAGAAACTGATTCCCCTGGACCTAAGGCTGCCCAAAGGACTGAAGTGCAACAACACTACAGGCCAGCGGCCAGTGGTTATGGAGTCTGGCATCAAAAGACCTGGGTTCAAGCCCAGACTCCCCTACTAACTAGTTGAATGACCTTGAACTTGTTACTTACATTGTCTACACCTTGTTTCTCCAGTGTTTCTGTGTGATGTGAGCACCTTTACAGTTAATGTGCTTAGTTTAGAGCCTAGCACAGAGTCTGTGTCCCATGACTGCCGGCCTTTATTATCTTCTTTTATCATTAATTGAATTACTGAGGGAAGTTGGGTAGTTCCCCCAAAATTCAAGTGAAAGTGATGAGCCATGGAAATTCTGAATGTTGGAGAAGCCAGCACAGTGGGCTAGCTAGACAGCATGGATTTGATTCCTGACTCTGATGGTTATTAAGCTGTGAGACCTTGAGCAGTCACTGAGTTTCTCACAGCTTCAGTTTCCTCATCTTTAAAATGGAGCAATTAGTCATTGTGAGAATGAAATATATGTGATACACTTTGAAGAGGGCCTGAGATGCAGTCTTTGTAAATGTCAGCTACTGGTGTGGGTGGGACACAGTTGATGGGAGGCAGGGGGCGTGAAGAGCATATCAGAGTAAGACAGGATGGGCTGTTGCCCATCCTATGGGCAGGACACTTGTTAGAGTTTCTAATGGTGATGGTTTGGTTCTTCCCATTCCTTCTTGCTCCTTTCTTCTCTAAAATTCTTAAATTACATACAGTGAAATTTACCTTGAGAGCCACGAGGCAGAGACTGGCAGCCCTCTGGAGCAGTCTGCCCCTGCAGATGATGGAGTGTGCAGCCATGCAGAGGAGAAAGGGGTAAAGTGTCTGGGGTGAGAAGCAGGAAGAGACAGGGAGGGAGCAGGTTCATCCCCCGTGGACCACCGGACACAAGGCATGGAGCAGGA
Source organism: Bos taurus (assembly GCF_002263795.3). Classification (NCBI taxonomy): domain Eukaryota; kingdom Metazoa; phylum Chordata; class Mammalia; order Artiodactyla; family Bovidae; genus Bos; species Bos taurus. The sequence goes on along the minus strand of NC_037353.1, from coordinate 38,247,021 downwards.
ACCAAGGATCAAGGACCTTTTAGTATGTGTTGAGGGTGGTAGATGTAACAAGTAAGAGAAGGGGAACAGGAAGGGACTGGTGGCCATAGGGTCTCAAATTTCACATGCATACATCTGGAGAAAAGGCTGACGTTGAGGTTAGACCTTCACCAGGAGAGCAAACCACTCTCAGCATAGAATCCTTACTGCGAGATGCTACCTTGGTCAGTTCTGCGTGTTGCTGCCTTCTTGACCATCCATTTTCTGTCTGAGGTTTTCTATGATTCTAGGGAAGCTGATCCCAATTTCCTACCCCAAGGTGGAGCTCATGACATAGGTGAAGTCAATTCAGTTCAGTTGTGTCTGACTCTTTGTGACCCCAAGGACTGCAGCCCGCCAGTCCTCCTTGTCTATCACCAACTCCCGGAGTTTACTCAAACATGTTCATTGAGTCAGTGATGCCATCCAACCATCTCATCCTCTGTCATCCCTTTCTCCTGCTGCCTGCAATCTTTCCCCGCATCAGGGTGTTTTCAAATGAGTCAGTTCTTTGCATCAGTCAGTCACACCTATTTTCATCTCCTACTCTCCCTCTTATGACTGGTTCTGAAGAAGACCCAAGCTGGTTCAATTAGGTAATCTCAAGTTTTTGGTTCTAGAATAAATAAATAAGGGAAATAAAAGTGTATATTTACGTGAAAACCTGTAAATGTACATAGCAACTTTATTTGTAATTTTCAAAACTGGAAACAACCTGATGTCCTTTAACAGGTGAATGGTTAAAAAAATGCTAGAACATCCGTATGCTGGCCCACTGCTCAGCAATGAAAAGAATGGACTGATAACACTCAATAACCTGAACAAATCTCCATATAGTTATACTGAATGACAGAAGCCAGTCTTGAAAGTTTCCATACTGTAGGAGCGTATTTATATTCTTGCAATGACAAAGTTATCTGTGCAAAAGAAACCTTAAAATGTTTGGTAAGCAAATGGCACCTTTCTTTGTTTTCATAAGTAAGTCCACCTCTTCTGTTTTTGATGACTGGAGTTGGAAGGGTATAGTTAGATATCTGTAATTATTCCATCATTTTATTGGAGGCCCACCCCAACATCTTAAACATTAGTCATTTGTTCATCATTTATAAAGGATTTATTGAACTTGATACATTTGGGCCCCATGTTTCTCACTATGGATAGATAGGCTAACAAGACTGACATGGTCTTTGCTTCATGCGGCTTACAAGCCCGCGGATTTTTGTCTTTCCCCAGAATCCTAGATAAACTCATTGTATATGATAGACAATCAAGATAATAGCTTGGTAATGAGGATACACCACCTGTGTTTCTGCTTATCCTTCCATGGTAGTCATACTCTGTTCCAAGGGTGTTAAATCTCAGAACTATCTCCTATGTCCCACCTTGATCCCATTGACTAATCCACACATAGAATGTCTCAGGGATTTAATCACTGTGCTGGGATGTCAACACATCTGGACGTCCAAGTTTTTCATTTGTTTTAAAGCCAACAGAACAGCTGAGCTCAGTGTACCCAAAGAAAGTGCCAAAAGATATATTCCATCCACTTGAAGTCCTGATGTGGCAGTTTAACGATCTTCTGACATTAAGGAGGTTTTCCCTATGAGGTGGTAATGATACGCCTGATGAAACTGACATTGCTTAGAACTCATGTCCCCAAGAGTGTCAGCAGTGAAAAATGAGAGAGGACAGCATGACTGAATAACCAAGTTCAGTGGCATTTAGCCAGACCACTTGTAGATTTTGCTGCTGAGTGTTTGAATCCGACTTTAGGAGTGTGTGGCCGGTGGAAGGCATGCTGATTGTAGCTGTAACTTTGGCTTCTCTCTGTCACAAACTTGGAGGAAAATTACCTACCCATAATATCAAATTTTACCTACATAATTTCTTCTACGAGCTCTCTTGGCTTGCCTTGTGTTTTTCATGCTTCTTAATTTCACTGAGCCAGAACCATAGGACTGGGGCTAAAGTAGATGATGTTTCTGAAGGAAACAGACCACTTATTGGTCCCAGGTGGCCCTGAAGCTTTTGATCCTAATATAACCATTTTTAAAGCAATGCCTGGGACTTGTAAAATTGGTCATTTTATTACAAAAATACATTATTCTTTTGGTTAGAAAATGCCCTCCTTGGGAGCTGCCACCTGATTGGTTGACGATGCAGTCAACTTTTGCAGTCATTTTCTAATCAAGTAACACATCAGGTTTTGAAAACATTTTTGCTTGTGTGAGTTAGGGAGAGGAAAATCATTCTTTATATATAGTAAGGTACAACTGAGCACACTTGGACAAGAAAATTACTCAACAAAGCCACAATTTTAAGTGGCATTGAAACAGAAATCCACTAGTCATAAATTATTATAACAGTGGTACCAATGCTTTGCAATTATCTCACCATCTCTGTTGCTACTCCTGATAGTTGCAGGGGATGGCTAGGGCAAGAGTCACTGTGCCTGCTGGTCAGAAGAAGGAAATAAAGTTCATGCAACAGAAATTATTAAGTTTTATATGGCTAGAGAGAGAGGTGGGTCTAGAAGTGATGACTTACGTTCCAATGATGCTGTTTCCAGACCATGTGTTCTGGGCTCTTCTCAAATCCAACAATATTCTAATGCTGGGAGCATATTGAGAGAAATCTTATGGCCCAAGGGTTCATAGATAAGTTGGTCTCTTCCTTGAAAAGGTAAGGCATTAGGTGATGATACAAGCAGGAAAGAAGCATAATGGAAAATAAGAAGACCCTTTCATTTACTTTTTTCTCTTCTTTATTTGTTTTGTTGGCTTATGAGAAGGGGATTGAACTTGAAGATACTAGGAACACAGTATATCACCTGTTATTTTGCTTATGAAGGACTAACTTTTTTTTAGTGACCAACCCCACTTTATCATCATCTTTTCCAGTGGAAATAATTCTGTTAAGAGCCATCCTTCTCTGTGAGTGCACCTTTATGGAGCAGACCAGAGGGAAAAGTAATTGAATTTAATAAAAGCTGCTCTCAATATAAAGCCACAGGGAAATACATTTAACTTCAAAGCCAAGATGCATGGTTCCTAAATATAATTAATTGCCTGGCTGTTTCTTCCATCAAATCTCAATTTGACAGTACAGAAGTGAATTCTTTGGCTTTTTTTTTTGTTTGTTTTGTTTGATAGCAACATGAATTCTCCATTGAGATAGACTGATAAAAGTCATTCTCAGAAATGTCACTCTTTAGATTTATCAAAGTTGCCATGCCTGTAGCTCCTCGCCCCATCTGTTAAGGAGAGCTGAAAACAGGATTAGATAATCTTAACAGAATTGTCAAAAGGAAACTGTCTGCTCCTTAACCTCCTCCCCACCCAACTTCTTTTTAAAAAACTTTCTTTCATAAGAAAAATAATCTTCAGAGAAAATTCTTCTCTAAGCAACCCCATTAAGAAGATACTTCTATTTTTGGTGCCCTTGTTTGTAACTGCTAAGGATTAGTTCAACACTTAGGAAGTTTGCTCAGGAAGGTCTGGTAGAATGCCTCTAACTCAGCAGATTAAGAAGGAATGAGTGTATATACATCAACACTGCTCTCCCAGTTCATCCCAGTCCCCTCTTCTCCCGCCATGTCCACCTGTCCATTCTCTACATCTGCATCTCTAGTCCTGCCCTGCGAATAGGTTCATCTGTAGCATTTTTCTAGATTTCATATATATGTGTTAATATACAATATAGTGGAAAGCTACTGTATAGCACAGGGAGCTCAGCTTAGTTCTCTGTGGTGACCTAGATGGGTGGGATCAGGGTGGGTGGGAGGCAAGGAGGCTCAAGAGGGAGAGGATATATATATACATACAGCTGATTGATGCTTTTAAACTGCGGTGTTGGAGAAGATTCTTGAGTGTCTCTTGGACACAAGGGGTTCAAACCAGTCAATCCTAAAGGAAGTCAATCCTGAATATTCATTGGAAGGACTGATGCTGAAGCTGAAGCTCCAATACTTTGGCCACCTGATATGAAGAGCTGACTCATTGGAAAAGACCCTGATGCTGAGAAAGGTTGAAGGCACAAGGAGAAGAAGGATGGAGGATGAGGTGATTGGATGGCATCACTGATTCAATGCACATGAGTTTCAGCAAACTCCAGGAAATAATGGAGGACAAGGAAGTCTGGCAGGCTGCAGTCCATGAGGTCCCAAAGAGTCAGACATAACTGACAACAAAGAGTTGATTAACTTTGTTGTACAGCAAAAATTAACACATTATTGTAAAACAATTATACTCCAATAAAAAAGAAAGAAAGAAAGAGTAAGCGTAAGATCTTCTTAGCGGGGCCAGAACTCATGGGCTACAGCATTCTTGCTGGAGGGACTTCTGACTTGCATGGAGCATCACTCTTCTCTGGCTGGGAGTTCCTTTCCAGCTGACAGATAATTATTATCTAAGGACAGATTCCTCTTTCCTCTCCTCCCGCTTAAGCCTTCTTCATTCTATGAAGCTAAGTAGATCTAAGATGGAAAAAGTTGTTGCAAAAATTAAGGCTAGATAAGACCTCTGCCCCAAATTCTCTTCCACAAAGAAAAAGCACAGGACATCCTAGATGAAACTGAATGGGAAGTTGACCAAAGCAACATCTGAATCTTTGGCATTGCAAGTCGTTATGAGAGAAAAGTTCTCACCGGGAGGCAGCTTCCTACTAAATTGCTTTCATTTGGGAATAGCTTTAGAAAAATAATGGACATTTGGAAAGAAGAGACGGTAATATATGCATGAACACATGTATTTTTAAAATTAATGACATCATATTTCCAATAAAATTTGGGATAGAAAGGTTATATGGATGAAAATATCAACTACAGGGTTCCATGAATGCAAAATACTAAAGTCACATGAATCTCAAAAAAAAGATGTTGCTTAGATAAACTATAGTATGTTTATGTGGTAATATAATAATGTAGCTATTAAAATGTAAGCTGCAAAAGGTGGAAGGAAAATGGAAAAGTGTTCCAGTACAATATAAAATTTAAAAACACGGGTATGTACATATGTAACTACAACTATGTAGAAAAGTTTAAGGGAAAAGACAAGTAACTATATAAAGAGGAAAATATTTATGTGAGATTACAGGGGGTTTAGAAATTTCTACATTTTATTTCATGGCATGATGCATATATATGATGAAAAAACATAGTAGAAAAGTCAAAGCTGCCATTAAGCATTTATAAACTTCTTCTCAAGAACTTTTAACCTTAAGTGCCCTCCATCCATTGGTGACCATTGGATTTTCCTCTGCCCAGAGCATAGGAGGGGCTGAGTGTGATTGGAAAAGCATTGCTTCCTCAATCTGCACTGTGAGCTACACAGACCCTTTGATTTCCCTCTGTTCACAGCTCTGCATTCTCAGAATTACCTAATCCTCAGCTGGCCAGATGGACCAGCAATTGGGCTGGGCCTCCTTCAGGTTTTATGAAGAGCAAGGCTATCTGAATGGCCTGAGAAGATTGAATGCTTTCTGATGACTCAGTTCCCGTAACGAGGAAATTATGATGAGCAATTAGGAACTTGGAGGACTGCTTATCACTGGGATTGGCTCATCTACCTGCCTTCTCTAAACAGCAGCTTCCAGATAACGTTTCTAGAATGCTACAGGGTGCCTTTGGTCTGGGAGTGGGCTGGCAGGGCCCCTCAGGAGGCTGTCTCTGTCAGCCTGGAAGTCAGTGTATCCCAGGGATGAACCTCCCACAACACAGCCTGGAAAGGACTGGCCTGTCTGAGTCTACATAGGGAATTAGTCTTTGAGGGTGGCCCATGTCACCTGGCAATAACAGGAGGAGGAAGCTGACATGGTCCTTAGACCATGTGCTGCGTGAGGAGACCTTATGCAATATGGAAGGGGACCACGTGATCTGACCCACATCCACTTGCCCACTCTGGCCCCTCTCTTATTGCCCTCCACCCCTATTGGGGTGCCAGATACTCAATTCTGGGATTCCATAGTGGCTCAGATGGTAAAGAATCTGCCTGCAGTGTGGGAGACCTGGATTTGATCACTGGGTCCAGAAGATCCCCTAGAGAAGGGAATGGCAACCCACTCCAGTATTCTTGCCTGGGAAATTCCATGGGCAGAGGAGCCTGATGGGCTATAGTCCATGGTGTCACACAGAGTCAGACACAACTGAGAGACTAACAATTTCCATTTCTAGGAAGATCCTTTCCCCTTTTATCTTCTCTAAGTTCTGCTTCTTTTCATCCTTCTTAAAATACCATCTTAGAGAGGGCTTTGTCTACCCTCTATTTAAAGTGAGTTATTCCCTGATTTGATCATTCTCTATTTCAACTTTGTTTCTTTACATGCTCTTGGTCATAGAAGGTGTAATTTTTATTTACTGGTTTTGCATATTTGTTTTTTCCTTGTCTTTCTGGTTAGATTGTAAGTTTCCTGAGATCAGAGATGATGTTTGTCTTGCTGACCATTTCATACCAGCAACCAGGGTAGCGCTTGACACAGAGTAGGATTTTAATAAATATTTGCCAAGTGAACGAGTGAGTGGATGCACAGATGGGAGGTGAACCACTGTAGCATTTTCTAAACAGACCCTCTCTCTCAGCACCTGGCCTTGCCACGTTCCAGCACTGCTCACAGTCAGTGACTGGAGGCTGAACTTGCTGTTTTCTGAGTCTGAAGACAGTCCAGCACCCCCCACTCCCACCCCAGGGAAAGCCTGCTCCCATCCCGAGACCTCAGAAAGGGAGTGACACAGACTGAGGACTGTCCCTCTTAGACTTGCTGGCCATCAGGTTAGTGTTGGATCAAGTAATTCTCGGGTCCCCTGACAATCTGGAGTGGGGAAGGGAGAAATGCTAGGGTGAGCTTGGTGATTGGAAGAAAGATTTGGTCATCCTTACCAAATGACGTAAAAATGCTTGAACTAGTGGGTGTCAAAACAGGAAATGCTCACATAGTGTGAGTTCACATCTCTACCCCAGTGGACACTTGAAGATAAAGTAGCTGTGAAGAAGTCAAGGCCTAGGTGCGGGATGGGGCCCTGGAGAATCACTGCTTGTCTCTCTAATGTCCAGGGAAGATGCTGTGGGTGGAAGACAGGGAAGAAAAATTCTAGCACAGGACTCTTTATTGATTTTATCTCTGGCTTAGGGCTTCCTGCATACCCATTAAGTTCCACCCTGGTAAGAGGTGCAGTCATCATATTTCTTTAAGACTTTTGATTCAAAGTCTCATTCCCTTGCTTATATAAGTTTTTTGAGAAAGACTAAAAAGTCTCTGCCAGAAATTACTCATATTTTTTTAAGATGTGAGCTTTGTGTCATTGTGCTCTTGTGGCTTGAGATCAAGGCAGAAATAACATTTAAATGAACATCTCTGGTCAGAAAATAGCCCAAACCCTGAAGGAATCCCACCTCCTAATTTCTAGTCCAGTCTATCTTCTAAATAGTATTAATATTTTGGAAGGTGGCAGCTTTATTCATTTTCTAGTTTTCCATTCTTATATACCAATAGCTGAAAACTCTCCTTAAAAAATGATCATGCCATAATTTAAGTACTTCCTTATTGGAATGTTCTAGTTGCTTCCATTTTTACTTCTATAGATGTTGTAAGGAAAATCCTTGTACATATATATGTTTGTTCTCCTAGGAAATTCTTGGTTTCCAAGAATCGAATGCAATGGGAAACATTTAAATATTTCATTATGAAATATAGCACACACATGTGTAAATATAATAAATATATATGATTAAAAAACAATTATGAAGTTAACACCTGTGTGCCCACTACCCAACTCAGACACTGGGATGTTACCAACACATATGAAGTTCTCTTTCTCCCAGACTGTACCCTCTTCCTGACCACTGATCTTGTCCTGGTCTCTCCCTCCGGAGATAATCACTATCATGACTTTTTGTGACTTGTGTCCCCTTACTTATAGTTTAACCAGTCGTGTATGCATTCTCTAAAATATACATATATGCATATTTTTGTTTTTGCATGTTTTGACCTGCATAAAGTGGAGCTATACCCTACATGTGCTTCTGTGACATACTTTTATGCACTTAATATGTTTCTAGGATTTATGCTCATGGGTGCGTGTCATTATTTTTCATTGCTGCATACTATTCCTTTGACTATATCACTGTTTATCGATTTTATTGTTCTTGGGATTTCAACAGTTTCTAATTCTTGCTCCATATACAATTCTGCTACAGGCATTTTATCCAGGTCTCCTGGTGTATACATACAAGTGTTTCTCTAGGAGTGAAATTTGGATTGTGTTGATTTCTTCTGTACAACAATGTGAATCAGTGAATGTGAGTCAGGTGAACTGAAGTGGATGAAACTAGAGTCTGTTATACAGAGTGAAGTAAGTCAGAAAGAAAAAAACAAATTTGTATATTCACACACATACACACACACACACACATATGAAATCTAGAAAAATGGTGCTGATGAACATATTTGAAGCATAGGAATAGAGACACAGATGTAGAGGCACAGTGCTTTGACCAACCTTTGGGAGCAACACTGAGGAAGCATACATTTACCAAGTTCCTCAGGTGTATCAGTGCAGGAGACCCTGGTTTGATTCCTGGGTAGGGAAAATCCCCTGGAGAAAGGATAGGCTACAGTATTCATGGGCTTCCTTGGTGGCTCAGCTGGTAAAGAATCCACCTGCAATGCAGGAGACCTGGGTTTGATCCCTGGGTTGGGAAGATCCCCTGGAGAAGGGACAGGCTACCCACTCCAGTATTCTGGCTTGGAGAATTCCATGGACTGTATAGTCCATGGGGTTGAAAAAATTGGACACGACTGAGCAACTTTCACTTCAAGTGTATCAAATAAATTGTCAGGCAAGTCACATGTAGCACTTTGTTATCTCATGTAATCTCTATGGCTACCCTTTGGCATGGAGTGTCTAGTCCCCATTTTGCAGGTGGGTAAACTGAGGGTCATATAAAGGTAGAGAAATTTCTCCAAGGTCACTGGTGTAGGTGGTAAAGGTGGGGTTTCCATCTTGCCTCATTATTCTCCTCATAGGTGATAATACTTGGCATGCAATTGGTGTTCAGAAAGTATTTGTAAATAAACAGAGGGAGGAAAAAGTATGGGGGACTGTGCCTAAAAACAGAACAAAAGAAAACCCAGACACTGACAGGCTCAAGAATCCAACATGAATTTATCTGAGAGCTGCAATTCCCTCCCAAGCCCGGACCTGATCCTTGTAGCAGAGCTAAAGAGCAGGTTGGAAATTGCCGGCGTGTCTATGCTGGAGGGAAGGACCAGGACTCCGCATGGCTACCTGTCTTGGGTGAATCATCGTGTTCCTGACCTTCAGGATGACCTAGAGTGAAGCAGCAGGTGGCTGAGCAGACGGTGTCCTCTGTTAAGACAAGGCTCGGGCCATTCTGTGCTTGCTCAGGAAGCCCCCAGATGTGAGGCCGGCCCCCTCTTTTTCAGTGCAGGATTTCAAAGAGAATTATAAAGAGGAATCTCTAATCCATGCAAGCCCTGGGGAAGAGGCCATCTTCTCTCCAGGTGGGGAGAGGCTGGTTCATTGTGGAAGCTGTAAATCAGGGGACTGGGTACCCCAGGCCAGCCCAGTGATCCTCAGGACTTGAGAGCCTGAGCATGGGCCTGGAGTCCAGCTGCAGCCCTCATCACAGTGTGATTCTGGGCCTCACCTGACATCTTTGGAAGCTGGGAATGAGGCCCAGGCTCTGGGCCCAGGTGTCTCCACCCTTTTGGTACCTGAAAATGCATCCCTGAGGATTGTTCTCCTTCCTTAGAGCTCAACACCCAACTCCCACAGCCAATTAGAAAAAAAAACCAAGGGAGCTAACAAAGTAGGGCTATTGCAAAAAAATTATATTTATGGAAGCAGTTGTGGAAAGGAACACTAATTCCTTTAAAAGAATTGGACTAATTTTAAAACACGGATTTATGGTAAGGGCTCCATATCAGCCTACCTTACTGCTCGAAAGAAAAAGAGCATTTAATAATAATAAATACGTGTTTATAAATATGTGTGTGTATATACAGGGCTTGCCTGGTGTCTCAGGCGGTAAAGAATCTGCCTGCAATGCAGGAGACCACAGTTTGATCCTTGGGTCAGGATACATATTTTGTAATACATGATTTTAAAAAATGTCATGCCTTTATTGACTTTACCAAGGTAAAGTCTACCTTGGCTTCCTTAGGTTATAATGCATTGTTCTTGTCACCTTCACATGTGAATGGGTATTAATATATTTTTATGTACTATAGTTTAATATTTATATATACTACTTTATATTTACTATACTTACATAAAATACGTAGTAACTTTATATATTTTATGTTCTGTGTGTTTAATATATTTTATTATATTTATATATTTTATATCATGTAAATATGCAATTATACAGTTACCTTTATAATTGATACATAAATTTAAGATATAGATATAAATTACTTTATATTATATATACTTTTATAGGCTTCCCTTGTAGCTCAGTTGGTAAAGAATATGCCTGCAATGCAGAACAGGAGACCTTGGTTTGATTCCTGGGTCAGGAAGATCCCCTGGAAAAGGAAATGGCAACCCACTCCAGTATTCTGGCCTGGAGAATCCCATGGACAGAGGAGCCTGGCAGACCATAGTCCAAGGAGTCGCAAGAGTTGGACACGACTTAGTGACTAAACCGCCGTATATACTTGTATACTCTACATATAAATATATGAATATAATATTTAAATTTTTTATATTTATACTTTCATAATTTATTTACAGAGGGCTTCCCAGGTGGCTCAGTGGTAAAGAATCTGTCTGCTAATGCAGGGTATGTGGGTTAGATCCCTGAGTTGGGAAGATCCCCTGGAGAAGGAAATGGCACTCGTTCCAGTATTCTTGCCTGGAAAATCTCAAGGACAGAGGAGCCTGGTAGGCTACAGACCCATGGGGTCTCAAGAGTTGCACATGACTCAGTGACTAAATAACAACAGCAAATTTATTTATAAGTATATAAATAGAATATTAAAATTTTAAATATTTTATACATATTTAAAAATATATCAATGTATACTGTGAATGAGTGAACCTTGGCATATAAAGGGGGAGTGGGGCGATCGATGTCAACAGAGCTCCCATGAAAACAAAGGTGGGTGATTAAAAATAAGTGTGGGTTCCCCCTCCTGCTGTGAGATAATAGCAAATCTCTCAGAAAGCCCAGGTACAGCCTCTGAGCTCGCCTCACTGCATATCGGTCTTACGAGTCTCATAAAGCTGCAGGCTTGTTAATCTAGAAGCCTGTACAGATGGACTAACTGAAGCTTTAGTCATTATACTTAATTGGGCGAGTGGCCCTCAGAGCTGTCTATAAACTGTGTGTTCACAGTGAGGTAATTAATAACGCCACTTCCTTTCGGGAGACATATCATTAGCCATTATTTCTAGAAACATGACATTGATCTCTTTATTCAGAGAGGTAATTGCAGGTTTCTGAAAAGAGTGTATGGTTTACCCAACAATTCCCCACAAATGACATCATCTCTGAATAGTAAAACCCACAAAATCTGTCATTTTGAATCCATAGTTGGGATTTTGCTCCCTAGGTGAAAAAAAGAAGATTCTGGGGGGAAAAAAAACCATAATAAACTATTTTGGTATGGAAATAAGAGTGAAAGATAAGATTTTTTTTTTAGACAGTAATGCTTTCTCTATCAGGCTGGTTGAGGGGTTGAGTTTGTGCCTGTCAGGATTAGAGCAAGAAGTGAAATATAGTAATGATAAAAATTTTTAAAGGTTTATAACTATCTTTAGATAATAGTTTTCTTATTGTGTCTTACAACATGCTCATGGATGAATTAATTTCACTCTTAACATATAAAAGCCATGCATTCAAAAATCTAACTTAACGTTTAAAGGAGGTAGGAAAATACAACACAGAACACGACATTTTGCATTGATTGGATTCCACACTGTAGAGCAAGAATTATACGAGAATTTCAGAATTACTTTTGCTCAACCCTGTTGCTGACTACCGACAAGCCTACTGTCAGTGTCCAGGTTAAATTGGAAAAAAAAAAAAGAATTAACTTGCCACATTTCACTTTTTTAGGGACTTAATGGGGTAGTGGTAGGATTAAGGAGAAACAAGACCTTTATTCATTTGGACTCTTTTCTTGACAGTTTCAAACCCTTGCCTGGTGTTTAGAACAACATGAGTCCATTTAAGAAAGAAGAGTTTAGCAAATTACAAGGTAGCTTATTTAAGGGGCTTCCCTGGTAAATCAGTGGTAAAGAACCCTCCTGCCAATGTAGGAGACATGGGTTTGATCCCTGATCTAGGAAGATCCCCTGGAGAACGAAAAGGCAACCCACTCCAGTCTTTTTGCCTGGGAAATCCCATTGATAGAGGCACCTGGTGGGATCGCAAAGAGATCACAAAGAGTTGATATGACTTAGCAACTAAACAACAACAAAAGCTTATTTAAATCAGCTGCAAGATAATCTTCTTCCAAAGTCTTTGTCAGTTTTACGCTGTGAACCTTTCAAATGTTGATAATGTTTTCAAACCATGATTTTCCTAAAGCATCTTTCTTTTTATAAACTTGTTCAGCACCAAGTTCTCTGCTTTTTCAGGTCAATTCTAAATGGAAATCCTAAAACCGCTGGTTTTGCCATACATCAGCATTTTTCAAGGATACTAAAGGGAACGTCAAACGTGCAAAGTGCTGCAAGTAAATATGGAACATGGTACATTTTCTCTTCTTTTGCAAACTGCTGTGTATATTGGAGTATTAAAGGCCCTGAGAAGGCCTGTAGTGAAGGAAGCTCCTAAGCTTTGTTTACCTGGAGGATGTTTTTTAAGCTGTCTACCCTTTTAACTTTTCTGTTCTTTTAAAATGTTTGTAATATGTAATATGTAAAAATATGTAAAAAAATGGTTTTATTTCTTTTCCCCCATAATACCCATTAATATCCTGCAGAGTTAGTATTTCTTAAGACCCCATAGGACACATTGTTCTAAGTGACTCCATTTAAGTTACTCATTGAGTTTCTGTTCTTTTCAAATAAACATGAGACTCACCTGAATGTGGATTTACTGATTAAATATGAAAACTTTAAATTTGGAAACCATTGAACAGCACAGGTGTGAATTTATTTCTGAGATATAGACTAATTTTCATTGTTCTTCAAAGCTGGTTAAGATGGTATTGACAAAACTGGATTTTCACTCGGCCTAACAATAAAAGAGAAAAGATGTTTTTCATTAAACAGTTTTAATCAGCACAACATTTATGTTCCCAGAAATAAATTCAAAATTTTAAGAGAAACTTGGTGAAAGAAAATCTCTCTTAAATCCTAGGTTCAAATACATGATAAAATTAAAAATGATGTTCAGATGCCACAATAATTATTTTAAAGATAATCATAAAATGTCATTTAATGTCTCAATACCAAATGGATAGATTTTGGATTGAAAAATTTGGCATTTTAGGGTTTGGAGAATTGAAGAGGGTATTTACAGCTTATGGGTCTTAGAGACATAATCTCTTGATGAATTTGGTTAATATTATTAAAAGCTACATCTTAAATATCTATGCTTTATTTAATATATGAAGTTTATTAGCACGGTTGTCTGTTGGATTTTATTTTTAACCTGGCAGGAGCATATGCATTTTAATCTAAATTTAATCTAAATGCTCAAATTTATCTTCAAATGCTTTACTGAGCTAATTATGCAGACATATCTTGCTAATGCAGCAAACAACTCTATCCAAGATGTACTTTGGATGCCTAATTATTCATAAGATTTAAAAATCCTTTGATTAAAACAAATCACTCCCATTGAGAATCAAACCATCTATTTCCCTCTCCCAAATTCATCTTGACATATCCTTGTTCATTATATTTGCCACCAGTAGGAATTTTCCCAAGGGAATGGGAGCACCCTGAGACGGAGGCCTGGGGATGGGTGCCATGAAGGTTTCTCTGAAGGGCATCCTTCTAGGGTTTATTAATTTTAGGGATATTAAAATGTACTGATTAATCTAATGCTTTCCTAATGTTTTGGATTATTCTATGTGTGACAGATAAACAATGGAAAGTCTTCTAAGGGGTATTTAAGTTAAGCAAATAAATTCTGGCTACATCAAGTTAGTGGATCAAGATGTTTTTGTCTTTCCTGCCTTGGCGGGTCTGATAAAATCAGAAACTTCTCAACCTCTTTGGATTTTTAAGTAGGAAAGAAAGACCAGATTTAGGTCTGGTTGCCTCTCCCTGGGCCCACTGAACCCGAACCAAGTGGCTGTGGATTGCAGAAACAAGAGTTTCTTTGTCATCTTCATTAATCAAACCGACCAAGCCAGATGAATGGGAGGCATTTTTTAAAGTAAAATAATTCACTGGAATTTGGATGTCTTTCTCTTTAAATAGTTTGATGAGCCCCAAGACTGAGACTTGTCAAACACCTGGCATTAACCCTGTGCTGCTGACCGAGGGAAAGGCAAAGGGATGCGCAGCGGGAAAGAGCTGAATGGGAGGCCTTTTCTGCGCAGCCTGTGCTCCAGATGAAAAGAATCATTACCACAATGATACTTCTAATTATACTGTCATTAGGATATGTCTTCAGTTTGCTGTGGGGCCGGGAGCCTTGCCTTTAGACAACATGATCCAGGAGATGGGGAAAGAGGGGAGGCCTGGAAGGCACTTAACCCTTTCACCAGATGCTCACAAGTTACATCCTCACATGGTGGAACCCACGAGTTTTCTTCCCACCTGGCCCATTAGGGTCCAAACAAGCGACACACATGTTGCTGTAAGAAAACAGACCAGGGAGGGGCTCTTGGCACAGCCGCCATGACCCACATCACACATGCCAATGCAATTCCATGCTCTTATGTCCTCCCAAAGTTCCACTCACAGTCAGCTGGTGGGCATCTTGCTGTCTGTGGAATATTTATTATCAGTCTAACCACCTCTGCACCACTGTAACAACTGACCCAGCAACTATACTTTAGTATTCCTAATTCTAGTGTGTTTACAAAAGCAAAACTGGGTGCTGCAGAGTTAAGGGTATAGGGCAGTGTGTCTGTCCATGGAAGAGTGCAGCTCCTAGCAGAAAGGTATGGGCTTTGGCGTTTGATGGGCTTGGATCTGAATCCCAGCCTCTTATCTTGCTGGATCATTGGCCTTCAATAGATGAGAAGTTTCTAAGCAGATTTCCTCATCTGTAAAACAGGGATGCATTATAATACCTACCTCACAGGGCTATTTGGAGGAATACATGACAATTCATACCCATTGCTAAATGGTACTTAGGAAATGTGTAGCAAACACTTAAGAGGATGATTGTGAAGTGGTAGTTCTAAACAATTTTCTGAAAGTGAATGTACATTCTCCTGAAGTGACCACTCTATGAGAAGTCCTGATAGCCTTATGGTAATGAAATCTACTGATGGATTTCCTTTTTCTGATGATAAAGGCTAAGTGACCTTTTGTAGATTTCAGCTGCAAAGGACCTAAAGAAGACTGATTAGTGAACTGGATTCTTTAGTTTCTAAGTCTGCTTTGAATACCACAAGCTCCTGAAAACTGTTTTGGAATAGGCACCCAGTAAGACATACTTTCCTAATAAGATAATATGCTTTATGATGGTGACATTTGGATAGTGAGAATGATATTGTTAGGAAGACTCTTTGAATATTTGGGGGGGGACTTTATTCTTCAGGATAATGAACCACAATGCCCCAAATGGGGTCATAGATTTTAGCATCAATAAATCCAATCCTGCTGACATCTTTTAAAAATGGTGTCTGCCCCCAGTCTTCAGCTGGAGCTAAGATTCTCAAAAACATTTTAGTTCATATATTCTTCATACATATAAATGGATTTAATGCATAGGATGAGAATTTGAACTATTGGGAAGAAAAGCACTATATTGAAAGTATTCTCATACTTTATTGCTATTTTTCTTAGAATATCAAATATATATATGTTTGTATTAAACAATAGTCTAGAGAAACCACAATTTAAGCTATTTCAAAGTAAGTCATTCTTGAATTTCACACTTAGAGTGTATGGATTTTTCATGACACTTAATCAGAAGTATATTCTGGAAGGATTTATTTTACTGACAAGTACCACTAAAGATCCACTATGGTGAGTGGTTTGGGGCTAGTACAAAGCAACCATGAAAGGGAGTGAGTGTTATCAGAGGACACACACACACACACACACATACACTCTCTCTCTCTCTCTTTTTATGCAAATTTTATGCAAATACATGTGTGTAAACATATGTTTATATATACATCTCAGACAGTTGTATAACTATATTTGTACACATTCCAGATAATTACTGACCACTAAAAAAATATTCAGTGTTTTTGTCATATATTTCTAACTCAGTAATGGGAGTTTCATCAGTGAAATTATTATTTTATTTAAGTCCTTAGTATGATTATTTTAAAGTTTATACATCTTGAAGGTTTTGGTATCACAGTAAAGTCAAATTATTATGAACTCAGAAGGATCACTAAGTCCAGAAGCTAGTTAATTTCTACAGTCATTGTAAAGATGACATTGTATTGCTATGAATTTTAATTAAAATGGCAGACTTTGTTTAATCCTTTTATTAAAAAAAGCTCCCTACAAGGCAAGTAAAAAGTTTATGCAAGAAAGCAGTTAATTTTTTAGATGTTTTAATGTTTTTTTCTGTTCAAATCTCATAAACGGAGCCCTCCATCAGTCCATTTTTTCCTTAGAAGGCAATTTTCCACCTATTTGGTATAAGAAGTAGAGCCTGGAATTTGCTTTAAGTATAATTAGGGCCCTAAAATGTATGGTTGGTCTCTGAAAAGTATATCTCCGAGCTCTCTTGCAATACAAGTTAATTAACTGGATTTAGATATTTGCAAGATGATATATTTAATGGGATTACTGCTCATATAATGTTCTCAGTGACTGATTTGCAATCTAAGCTCACAGAACCGAGTGCTGAATTTCCAGCTCTTTGAGAGTTAATGTTGTGTTAAAGAAAAGTACAATTTGAACCTCATTGTTCATGAATAGGTGAGTTATTCCCTTGAAATGGAGCTGGGCCCTACAAGGGCTGCAGTGGGCAGATACGTGATCAGGAGCTCGGAAACCATTACATTCCAGCCACTGCCCCAGGTAGCTGGATCCCCACACCTGAACTCCTGACAAGTTCAAGGCAATTGTGTGTCCGTCAAAATATAAAGGCCCATTATTCACTGTCTGTCTCCCAAGTGGGATCAATTAGATGCTTCTGCTCTACAGGCTTAAAGATAAACACCTATGTTTTGGTTGGTTGAGAGTTAAAATGAAACCATACATAACCATTCTGCATCCTTAGACCTGACCATTGTGAGCTCTGAATGTTCTAAATCCACCTTTCAAAGCAGTCATTCAAAATATTTGTGATGATTTTAGCAGACTAGGTGGAAAGGTAAGGAATAATTTGCTCTGAAGGAAGATCAGTAGACAAATGTCAGCCTTCCAAAAAAAAAAAATCTTTTCCTAGTCTTGTCTGCCTTTGTCTTTCTCTTTTTTGTTAAGCAAATATATTTCTGTCCGTCAGTTGGGCTCCCTCTAATATAGCTTCAGTCACTGAACATGATAGCATTAATGAATGTAATTTAAATCTTTCTGATCAGTGGACTACATAAAAATAGCATTTTAACTAAAATGTTGAAACTTTTATTAAATGTATAAATATTAGCTCAGTCAAATGACTCCTAAGAGAAAATGTAAATCCTCCCTTGGTTGGAAGGCTACATCATAACGCATCCAGTTTCTCGTTTTCATTGAAACTTTGTGCGTGAACCATCCTTTGTATTTGACCTAATGAGATCATTTCCAGAGATCCAGAAGTAAAGTCTGTGCCTTGTACCCCAGCTTCCAGATCACCACTGAACTCTCTCAAGCCAGAGGCTGACTTTAAAAGGACGTGTCTTTCCATAATATAGACATGCCAGTTTCCCTCTGTTTTCAGCCAAGTAACTCCTCAGGGTGAGCTGTTAGGCAAAAATGAAAGTATAATTTGAATATGGGGGGAAGATTCAGAAACTTGAATCACCGGTGTGAAGCAGAGAAGTCATCTGATCTAAGTTCACTTTATGTATAAGAAGGCTGTAATCCAAAGAGGTCAGGTTCTTTGTTGGATGATCCAGGCTAAAGGGGAGGTGTATGAAGAAGGGAAGGAGTCTGGCTTCTACTCTTCTTTCTTCTCAAATCCCCTACAATGTAGAAGAAGCTCACGGGCATGCACTCAAATAGTTCCCTGCTGTAAGCCTGCTTTTGTTGTCGTTCAGTTGCTAAGTCATGTCCAACTCTTTGTGACCCCCTGGACTCTAGCATGCCAGGCTCCATGGCGTTCCTCCGGCAAGAATAGTGGAGTGGGTTGCCATTTCCTTTTCCAGGGGAACCTCCTAAACCAGAGATCGAAGCCGTGTCTTCTGCATTGGCAGGTGGATTTTTTATCCCTGAGCCACCACCTGCCCATTACAGGTGTCTAGTTAGGCAGGCTTCCCTGGTGGCTCAGGGATAAAGAATCCACCTGCCACCTGTAAAATGGGCAGGAGAAGGCAATGGCATCTCACTCCAGTACTCCTGCCTGGAAAACCCCATGGACGGAGGAGCCTGGTGGGCTGCAGTCCATGGGGCCGCTAAGAGTTGGACATGACTGAGCGACTTCACTTTCACTTTTCACTTTCATGCATTGGAGAAAGAAATGGCGACCCACTCCAGTGTTCTTGCCTGGAGAGTCCCAGCAATGGAGGAGCCTGGTGGGTTGCCGACTATGGGGTCACACAGAGTCGGACACAACTGAAGCGAGTTAGCAGCAGCAGCAGCAGCAGTACATGGGCAATCTCTACTATAGCCAGGGTTGGGGACACAGGGCTTAGCACATACCCTAGCAGTCCTGCAGAGATTTGGGATCTTGCTCTGAGGGCTCCTAACTTGTTGGGGTAGACACCCATCCCCTACCCCTCTATCGCTCCCCCTTGTCTTCTAATTTGTCCAGCAGCTTAGGGATTTTCTAAGCCCCATGAGCCTTTTTTCTCAATCCACCTTAGCTGAGACATCGCTGCTTTTCTGTATTTTCACGTGTTTTAGCTCTGGAGGTTCACGGAGAGAACTATTTTCCTACCTTATTGAACTTTTCCGAAGTCAAGGGAGTTGGATTCGGCCTCCCAGCCCTTTTCACCTCATTAACCTCTACCCTTCCTACAGATCTCAGCTCATTCTCAAGCCTTTCCTGACCTTCACGACCGGGTCAATCCCACCAGCGCAAGTTTCCATCACATCATGCATTTTTCTGTGCAGCACTTAACATAATTGGAATTTTATATGCGTTTGTGTACTATTTCTAATATAACTTTTTATTTTGCAATAGTTACAACTGACAAGAATTTGGAAATTTTGTATTGAGAATTCTTGCCTACTCTTCACCCAGGTTCCCTGCTAACATCAATGATAATATCAGATATAAGGCAGTATATTGTCAAAGCTGGGACTTGACGCGTGTGTGTGTGTGTGTGTGTGTGTGTGTGTGTGTGTGTTTGCATGCATGCTCAGTCGAATCTGACTCTTTGCAACAGCATGGACTGTAGCCCGCCATGCTCCTCTATCCGTGATGGTGGTTTAGTCACTAAGTCGTGTCCGACTCTTGTGACCCCATGGACTGTAGCCTGCCAGGCTCCTCTGTCCATGGGATTCTCCAGCCAAGAACACTGGAGTGGGTTGCCATTTCCTTCTCCAGGGGATCTTCTCGACTCAGGAGCCAAACCTGGGTGTCCTGCATTGGAGGCAGATTCTTTACTGACTGAACTACAAGGGAAGTCCCATGGGGTGCAATGCTATTCATTCAGGTAAAAATCTTATTCAGATTTCATGAGTCTTTTCATGAGTATTGTATACGCATGCATGTGTTTTAAGTCGCTTCAGTCATGTCTGACTCTTTGCCACGCTATGAACTGTTGCCCTCCAGGCTCCTCTGTCCATGAGGATTCTCTAGGCAAGAATCCTGGAGTAGGTTGCCATGCCCTCTTCCAGGGGATCTTCCCTACCCAGGGATCGAACCCATGTCTCTTATATCTCCTGTATTGGCAGGCAGGTTCTTTACCACTAGTGCTACCTGGGAAGCCCACTGTGTGTGTATAGATTAATGAAATTTCAGATTCTAGAAGCTCCTGCTACAATGCTACAATCAGGATACAGAGCTGTTCCTTCATCACAAAGAAACTCCCTTGACCCCTGCACCCTTTCTCCAGCTCTAACCCTTGGTAACCACTGACCCATTGTTTATTACTGTAGTGTTATAACTTTGGGAATGTTATGTGAATGGATTCATGCAGCCTGTAACTCTCTAAGAATGGCTTTAACCCTCAGTACAATCCATCCAAGCTGTTTGTATTGATCAATCACTTGATGCCTTTTCCTACTAATATTCCTTGATATGGATGTGCCACCATTTATTTATCCATTCACCTGTTCATGGATATTTGGGTTGTGTCCAAGTTGGGGTTGTTACTATAAAACTTCCATAAACATTAGCATAGTGGTTTTTGCGTGAACATGCATTTTCATTTCTCTTGAATAAATAGCCAGGAGGGTGACTGATAGGGTGTATCCTGTGTGTATGTTTATAAGAAACTGCTGAACTGTTTTCTAGCGAGGCTGTACCTTGTTTCATCCCCACCAGCGATATAGGAGGTATCATCTAGTTGTTTCACATAGTCATCGGCACTTGGTATCCACAGAGTTTTTTTAATTTTAGCAATTCTAATAGGTGTGGAGTTGTATCTCATTATATCTCTATTTTTATGTACATAACTTTAATGGCTGATGGTGTTGGACACCTTTCTATGTGCTCATTTGCATTTATATATCCTCTTTGGTGAAGCAGTCTGTACAAATCTTGCCCATTTCCTAATCGGTTTGTTTGTTTTCTTCTGTTGAATCCAGAGTGTCCTCTACATATTTTGAAACAAGCCCTTTGTCAAATATGTGATGTGCAGATATTTTATTCCACTCTGAAGTGTATCATTTTATCTTCAGAGGGTGTTGTGCAAAGCAAAAGTTCTTAATTTTGGCTAGTCCAATTTATTTTTTCTTTTATGGATCATGCCTTGTACAATCCATATAGCTGAGAGATCAAAGTCTAGGGAAACTTTGCCTAATCCTCAGTCACAAAATCCCCAGATGATTCCGATCTGGTTGAAGCATCAAGCATTGGGCCAGCTTAGGGTCCTTTCTTATATGAATATCTATGATGCTAATGTCGGGGTTCAAAGAAAGCACTAAGAATCCTTTAGTTCACTGCAACAAACAGAGAATGAGGGCCTCCTAAATGCAAAGCATCGTTAGCTACAAAGATGACATTGTCTTTGCAAATGTACAGTCAAGTAGGAGTGGGATCTCCAGTGGATAAATGGCCCTAATAAGGGTGGGATCAAGGAAGGGCTCTACTGGTGAAGAAGGCAAAGGTCACATCTGTGAGGGGAATTAGGAAGTCTGCGTGGGCCAGTGGCATTTGAGAACACATAGGAAGATTTCAGCAGGCAGAAGCTGGGAGTGGAGAGCAGACTTCTGGTGGACAGGACTACGTAAACAGAGCTTGCACAGGGAAAGTACACAGTGTGTTAGAAACAACACAAAACGTTCAGTTTCCAAGCGAAAGAGAAGGGGGACGATGAGGGGAACGTGGTTCTAAGAGCACGTTATGAAGATTTTGAGCACTACTTTACTAGCGTGTGAGATGAGTGCAGTTGTGCAGTAGTTTGAGCATTCTTTGGCATTGCCTTTCTTTGGGATTGAAATGAAAACTGAGCTTTTCCAGTCCTGTGGCCACTGCTGAGTTTTCCAAATTTGCTGGCATATTGAGTGCAGCACTTTCACAGCTTCATCTTTCAGGATTTGAAATAGCTCAACTGGAATTCCATCACCTCCACTAGCTTTGTTCATAGTGATGCTTTCTAAGGCCCACTTGACTTCACATTCTAGGATGTCTGGCTCTAGGTGAGTGATCACACCATCGTGATTATCTTGGTCATGAAGATCTTTTTTGTACAGTTCTTCTGTATATTCTAGCTACCTCTTCTTAATGTCTTCTGCTTCTGTTAGGCCTATACCATTTCTGTCCTTTATCGAGCCCATCTTTGCATGAAATGTTCCCTTGGTATCTCTAGTTTTCTTGAAGAGATCTCTAGTCTTTCCCATTCTATTGTTTTCCTCTACTTCTTTGCATTAATCACTGAGGAAGGCTTTCTTATCTCTCCTTGCTATTCTTTGGAACACTGCATTCAGTTCAGTTCAGTTCAGTCTCTCAGTCGTGTCCGACTCTCCGTGACCCCATGAATAGCAGCACGCCAGGCCTCCCTGTCCATCACCAACTCCCGGAGTTCACTCAGATTCACGTCCATCGAGTCAGTGATGCCATCCAGCCATCTCATCCTCTGTCGTCCCCTTCTCCTCCTGCCCCCAATCCCTCCTAGCATCAGAGTCTTTTTCAATGAGTCAACTCTTCGCATGAGGTGGCCAAAGTACTGGAGTTTCAGCTTTAGCATCAGTCCTTCCAAAGAAATCTCAGGGCTGATCCCCTTCAGAATGGACTGATTGGATCTCCTTGCAGTCCAAGGGACTCTCAAGAGTCTTCTCCAACACCACAGTTCAAAAGCATCAATTCTTCGGTGCTCAGCTTCTTCACATTCCAACTCTCACATCCGTACATGACCACTGGAAAAACCATAGCCTTGACTAGACAGACCTTTGTTGGTAAAATTATGTCTCTGTCTTTGAATATGCTATCTAGGTTGGTCATAACTTTCCTTCCAAGGTGTAAGCGTCTTTTAATTTCATGGCTGCAATCACCATCTGCAGTGATTTTGGAGCCCCCAAAAATAAAGTCTGACACTGTTTCCACTGTTTCCCCATCTATTTCCCATGAAGTGATGTGACTGGAAGCTATGATCTTCGTTTTCTGAATGTTGAGCTTTAAGCCAACTTTTTCACTCTCCACTTTCACTTCCATCAAGAGGCTTTTGAGTTCCTCTTCACTTTCTGCCATAAGGGTGGTGTCATCTGCATATCTGAGGTTATTGATATTTCTCCCGGCAATCTTGATTCCAGCTTGTGCTTCTTCCAGCCCAGCATTTCTCATGATGTACTCTGCATATAAGTTAAACAAGTAGGGTGACAATATACAGCCTTGACGTACTCCTTTTCCTACTTGGAACCAGTCTGTTGTTCCATGTCCAGTTCTAACTGTTGCTTCCTGACCTGCATACAGATTTCTCAAGAGGCAGGTCAGGTGGTCTGGTATTCCCATCTCTTTCAAAATTCTCCACAGTTTATTGTGATCCACACAGTCAAAGGCTTTTGCATTCAGATGCTTATATCTTTCCTTTTCTCCTTTGCTTTTCGCTTCTCTTCTTTTCACAGCTATTTGTAAGGCCTCCCCAGACAGCCATTTTGCTTTTTTGCATTTCTTTCCCATGGGGATGGTCTTGTTCCCTGTCTTTTGTACAATGTCATGAACCTCAGTCCATAGTTCATCAGGCACTCTATCTATCAGATCTAGTCCCTTAAATTGATTTCTCACTTCCACTGTATAATCATAAGGGATTTGATTTAGGTCATACCTGAATGGTCTAGTGGTTTTACCCCCTTTCTTCAATTTCAGTCTGAATTTGGCAATAAGGAATTCATGATCTGAGCCACAGTCAGCTCCTGGTCTTGTTTTTGCTGACTGTATAGAGCTTCTCCATCTTTGGCTGCAAAGAATATAATCAATCTGATTTCAGTTTTAAAAAAGG
Organism: Bos taurus; assembly: GCF_002263795.3. Lineage (NCBI taxonomy): Eukaryota > Metazoa > Chordata > Mammalia > Artiodactyla > Bovidae > Bos > Bos taurus. The sequence goes on along the minus strand of NC_037353.1, from coordinate 38,223,201 downwards.
CAGAGGAACCAGAGATCAAATTGCCAACATCCGCCAGATCATCAAAAAAGCAAGAGAGTTCCAGAAAAACATCTATTTCTGCTTTATTGACTATGTCAAAGCCTTTGACTGTGTGCATCACAATAAACTGTGGAAAATTCTGAAAGACATGGGAATACCAGACCACCTGACCTGCCTCTTGAGAAACCTGTATGCAGGTCAGGAAGCAACAGTTAGAACTGGACATGGAACAACAGACTGGTTCCAAGTAGGAAAAGGAGTACGTCAAGGCTGTATGTTGTCACCCTGCTTCTTTAACTTCTATGCAGAGTACATCATGAGAAACGCTGGGCTGAAAGAAGCACAAGCTGGAATCAAGATTGCTGGGAAAAATATCAATAACCTCAGATACGCAGATGACACCAGCCTTATGGCAAAGAGTGAAGAGGAACTCAAAAGCCTCTTGATGGAAGTGAAAGTGGAGAGTGAAAAAGTTGGCTTAAAGCTCAACATTCAGAAAACGAAGATCATGGCATGTGGTCACATCACTTCATGGGAAATAGATGGGGAAACAGTGGAAACAGTGTCAGACTTTATTTTTGGGGGCTCCAAAATCACTGCAGATGGTGATTGCAGCCATGAAATTAAAAGACGCTTACTCCTTGGAAGGAAAGTTATGACCAACCTAAATAGCACATTCAAAAACAGAGACATTACTTTGCCAACAAAGGTCTGTCTAGTCAAGGCTGTAGTTTTTCCAGTGGTCATGTACGGATGTGAGAGTTGGACTGTGAAGAAAGCTGAGCGCTGAAGAATTAATGCTTTTGAACTGTGGTGTTGGAGAAAGCTCTTGAGAGTTCCTTGGACTGCAAGGAGATCCAACCAGTCCATTCTAAAGGAAATCAGTCCTGGGTGTTCATTGAAAGGACTGATGCTAAAGCTGAAACTCCAATACTTTGGCCACCTCATGCGAAGAGTTGACTCACTGGAAAAGACATGCTGGGAGGGATTGGGGGCAGGAGGAGAAGGGGACGACAGAGGATGAGATGGCTGGATGGCATCACTGACTCGATGGACGTGAGTCTGAGTGAACTCTGGGAGCTGGTGATCGACAGGGAGGCCTGACGTGCTGCTATTCATGGGGTCGCAAAGAGTCAGACACGACTAAGCAACTGAACTGAACTGAACTGATGAAGATTTTGAAAGATAAGTAAAGTCTTTCTACTCAGTATTATAGAAATAGAGGGAACCCACTAGGAAGTTGGGGAGAGAATATGGATTAGATATACTTTGAACTTGGGAATATATAGCTGGCAAAGGGTGTGATGTGATTCTTAGACTGGGGCAGGGAGACAATGCTGGCTGCTATGACAGCCCAAGCAAGCAGGCTTTTCTTGGCTACTTGTGTGTGATGGGTACTAACTCAGTACAACTTCATGGGAAAGAGGAAGAATAGTAAATAGGACCTGGGAATTGAATGTCCTATGAAGTACCTGAATGAAACATATCTTTCTTGAAATAGACTTGTATTTGTCCAACATATCAGTTGTCTGAACATGATTTTGAGCAACAAGAAAAATAATGTGTGCATTAAAGTTATGTTACAGCTTGTGTATGTGCTCGTGCATACTCAGTCACTTCAGTCATTGCTGACTCTTTGCGACCCCATGGACTGTAGCCCACCAGGCTCTTCTGGCAGTGGGATTCTGTAGGCAAGAATACTGGAGTGGGTTGCCATGCCCTCCTCCAGGGGATCTTCCTGATCCAGGGATTGAATCCACATCTCCTGCATTGCAGGAAGATTCTTTACCCACTGAGCCACCTGGGAAGCCCCATGATATAGCTTACTTGGCAAAAGAAAAAAAATGGGCAAAGGATGGAAAAAGAGATTGGCTCACCCAAGACCATTAGTTACACAGTATATCCCAGCTATTCAAAAAGCCTCCAAGAGCTGTGTGTAGAAGAGCTAACTCCACTGCCCCCGGCTTTCAAAACCAAGATATAGTATCTCTGAAAACTGAAGGAGTTTATACTTGCTGCTGCTGCTGCTAAGTCACTTTTATACTTGGGTTGAGACCAAATTCTGTTTAGCAGAAAGGTGTGCTACCCATACACTGTAAAAAGCATGATCCCTCCGGGTGATCTTGGAAACAGTGGTAGTCATCCATGAGAACCGCAGCACGACACACATCAAGTTCAACCTAAGCCAAGGTCATCGGCTACAGAAGCTTTCCCATGACATGAAATCTAGGGAATTACTGAACTCTAAAGGCAAAATTCTGACTTTAGTTTCTCAAAAAACTAAAAATAAAAAGGAAATGAAGGAAGGAAGAGGGGGGGGGTGGGACGGAGGAAGAAAGAAAGGGAAAAGAAAAGAAAACCCCTTAGGCTCACACATTTCCATACATTCCACCTATACCCCACCCCCTCCTCCAATGTTCAAATGCTGAGAGATGTCTTTAAGAAAGAATATGGAGTTACTCATCTTGTTACTCGTGGGAAGTCAGTCTCACCATTTGTTGAGAGAGGCTGTCATGACTACATTCGTCCAGGGGGGCAGTGTCTATGCTCGCTCACTTTAGACTTGAAGCAAATTCCATATCTTAATTTCAAAGATCCTAAAATATTAGTTCCAATATAATTTTTTTTTTCTCCAAAATCTTATACCACTGAGCCTTCTCAGCTATTAGAAAGATGTCAACATCAGCCAAGATGAGGATTCCTAGTCTCACTTTTAAAGAACCAGGAGAGAGGAAACCACTCTGGGACTTTTTGGAAATCAACGCACGTGGAACAAAATAACCCATTAAAATTCAACACAATACCCTGGCTTCCTAGTAGTCCCTTTTGAAAAGAGAAATGGGCATTGGTTACACAAAGATAAGGCCAAGATGCTTAACAGCAGGTAACTGAGATGCGTGTAGCAAGTGGAAGGAGGAAGCGGGGGCCCAGCAGAGACGACTTCAGCCTTTGCCAGGGGAAGCATGTCACGTCCATCCTGTATGTACCCTGGCTTGTCTCTCTGTCTTCATCAATTTCAACCGACTCTGTGAATTTGTATCCTGAGATGTCAGGCAAAGAGTCCTTCTGTGTATTAATGAGCAAGTGGTCAGCTCATTTCTGCAAGCAAATACTTTAAAAAATAGCACTAGCAAGGCTCAGCCTGTGCCTGAAGCAAGCATGCGTTCAGAGAGGGGACTGAAAAGCTTACATTCAGGATACATTAATCTGAAAACAAGCGTACTTTTGTGTCTGTGGAGGATTCGTTTCATTGCCATCAATTTAGTACATCGATAGACGGAGATTCTAGCTTCCCTATCGGGTTGCCCTCAGAGCTGAGACTGCTCCGTGGGCCATGCCGAATGAAACTCTGTATCCTCTCTGATTTCTCCCCATCATCAGGCACACTCTCATTTCCCTTTCCTTCAGTGATCTGCTCTTAATTTCTTGGGAGGAAAAATGACCTCCTTGTAATGTGAAGAGTTATTCAGTTCCACTGATGGCATGTTAACGGGCGGAAAGAAACACACACATGACACTTCCCAACAACAACAAAAAGCATTTTGCCTTTTTGCACCAACACCTCATGGTATAGGATCACAGATTTTGGCACTCTAGGGGTGATTCTAGGCACTTGTGAGCCCCTAGCCCGTTTCCCCTGTGCTGTGATTTTTCTCAATGGGCTACCATGATTTGAGCTAAATTCTACTGATATTGGAAAAAAAGAGATTTTTTTTTTTTTGGCCACATGTACTCTTTGAGTGATCAGAAATGCATGGATATCCAGGGGGCAGAGGTGGGATGTCTTATTCATTTTCTTTGTTTTAATGCTTTTGTCATCTTAGTGGTTAGATGAGTTGGAAGTATCTACAAATGAATAGATACTTATTCATTAGTATCTATGAAATAGATCTAGAAGCAGTGGCAAGAATAAACAGAAGAACTATACAAAAGAGATCTTAATGACCTAGATAACCACAATGGTGTGATCACTCACCTAGAGCCAGATATCCTGGAGTGTGAAGTCAAGTGGGCCTTAGGAAGCATCACTATGAACAAAGCTGGTGGAGGTGATGGAATTCCAGCTGAGCTATTTCAAATCCTAAAAGATGATACTGTGAAAGTGCTGCACTCAATATGCCAGCAAATTTGGAAAACGCAGCAGTGGCCACAGGACTGGAAAAGGTCAGTTTTCATTCCAGTCCTAAAGAAGGACAATGCCAAAGAATGTTCAAACTACTGCACAATTGCACTCATTTCACATGCTAGCAAGGTAATGCTCAAGACCCTTCAAACTAGGCTTCAACAGTACATGAACCAAGAACTTCCAGATGTACAAGCTGGATTTAGAAAAGGCAGAGGAACCAGAGATCAAATTGTCAACATCCGTTGGATGGTCAAGAAAACAAGAGAGTTCCAGAAAAACATCTACTCTGCTTCATTGGCTTCGCTAAAGCCTTTGACTGTGGATCACAACAAACTGTGGAAAATTCTTAAAGAGATGGGAATACCAGACCACCGGACCTGCCTCCTGAGAAATCTGTATGCAGGTCAAGAAGCAACAGTTAGAACTGGACATGAAACAACAGACTGGTTCCAAATTGGGAAAGGAGTACATCAAGGCTGTATATTGTCACCCAGCTTATTTAACTTATATGCAGAGTTCAGTTCAGTTCAGTCACTCAGTCATGTCTGACTCTGTGACCCCATGGACTGCAGCACTCCAGTCTTCCCTGTCTATCACCAACTCCAAGAGCTTGCTCAAACTTATATCCATCGAATCACTGATGCCATCCAATCATCTCATATGCAGAGTACACCATGAGAAATGCCAGGCTGGATGAAGCACATGCTGGAATCAAGTTTGCCAGGAGAAATATTAATAACCTCAGATATGCAGATGACAAAACCTCATGGCAGAAAGTGAAGAGGAACTAAAGAGCCTCTTGATGAAGGTGAAAGAGGAGAGTGAAAAGCTGGCTTAAAATTCAACATTAAAAAAATGAAGATCATAGCACCCGGTCCCATCACTTTATGCAAAAAGATGGGGAAACAATGGAAACAGTAACAGACTTTATATTCTTGGGCTCCAAAATCGCTGCGGATGGTGACTGCAGCCACAAAATTAAAAGACACTTGATCCTTGGAAGAAAGCTATGACAAACCTAGACAAGCGTATTAAAAAGCAGAGATATTACTTTGCCTACAAAAGTCTGTATAGTCAAACCTATGGTTTTCCCAGTAGTCTTGTACAGATGTGAGAGTTGGAACTTGAAGAAGGCTGACTGCTGAACAACTGATGCTTTCAAACTGTGGTGTTGGAGAAGATTCTTGATAGTCCCTTGGACAGCAAGGAGATCAAATCAGTCAATGCTAAAGGAAATCAACCCTGAATATTCATTGGAAGGACTGATGTTAAAGCTGAAGCTCCAGTACTTTGGCCACCTGATTCGAAGAGCCGACTTATGGGAAATGATCCTGATGCTGTGAAAGATTGAAGGCAGGAGGAGAAGGGGATGACAGAGGACAAGATGGTTGGATGGCATCACTGACTCGACAGACATGAGTTTGAGCAAGCTCCAGGACATGGTGGAGGACAGGGAAACTTGGTGTGCTGCAGTTCATGGGATCTCAAAGAGTCGGACACGACTGACTGAACAACAACAAATGAATTGCTATCTTTTACATGTGCAATACTTAGAGAATCACATGCTTCAAATGTTTATTTGCTAATTACAATTCCAAAACAGTAATGTTAATGGATTGAGGCATTTCCCTGGGGCAATATGGAATTAGACCCTTTGCTTATATTAGGTCTAATGTGAGTGATAGTCCAACATGTCAGAGATGACAAGAGTTAGGAAAGTTTGGTGACCTGCTCAGACAACGCAGCTCATTCATGGCCATGGAGGCAGCTCCAAAGCCACGTCTTTCCCACAGCATGAATCCGTGAACATCAAAAACTTCAACAGAGCTTCATCATCCAGATAGTTTTCAAGCTTGTGATTCAAAAAGAGGGAGTAAAAGTCATTGGTTTTCCTTCTGTTGGGGTTTTTGGTTCTGTTTAAAAAAATAAAAAGGAAAGAATAATAACTTGAAGAGACTACATTTTTAAGTTCCAAGTCTGCATTTGAAAAAACTTCCAAAATTATTCATATTTCCTAATTCTAGTTTGTCAAAACTCCAATTATCCAACCAAAGGTAAGCTTATCTTGTAGAACATAGCATGCGGGTGTGGCTCAAAATTCAGCTCCCCTTTATTCTTGGAGGATGTGCACCCAGAGGCTACAGATGTCATCAGTTGACAAATTGAAAAGGGCCCTTAGCCATACTGAATCCAACCATTTCCCCCAGAAGGGAAGCTGAGGTCCAAGTTCACTGACTGGAGTAGGACTTGGGTACCCTCTCTGCCTTTTGTTGTGGGATTGTTTGGGGACCACTTAAGATAAGGGCCTTGCCTTCCTCTCACTGTCCCTGACTGGCCCCTTCCTTCCCTTGCCTTGATCTCTGATGTCCTTGGTCTGACCCTTGCTGATCACTATCTCAAAATTACTTTCCTTCTTGACAAAGACCCCAGAGTGACCCCACGGGCAGGAAAGTCCTTCCCCTCTAGCACAGCAGCCTGCTGTCTCAGCTCTGAACATTGAATTTTAAAAGCGCTTTGCAAGTCTTGTTGAGTTAATCCCTGTAATCTTAGGGAATAGAGGTCACTATTAATTTCTCATTTTCACTCCTTAAGTGAGGAAATCCAGAAGCCAAAGGTTCAAGGGTTTCCCAGGATCGCTGGGCACTTTCCTCCCCCAGGAGGAGAGGCTGAGGAGGAGCATGGCTCTCAGCCCTCTGCTACTGGATTCTGGGTCTCCCCTGGCATGCGCTCACACCTGTCCCCTGGTGAATGAGGAAAGGACCAGAGGAGAATCCTCTTTCCTATCACTGCTCCAGGGACTTCCTGGGCTTTTGATCATTCATTTAACAAAGATTTGGCAAGTGTCTTCCAAGCAGCAGACTTGGGTAAGTGCTGGGGATACAAGAGGAGAACAAACAGACGTGTTCATTATCCTCCCGTGTTCTATAAAACGCCTCTCAGGATTTTGTCCATTTATTCCTTCATTAATTCTAGTCCCTCAGTTTAATCCCAAGTGACTGTGGGAGCACCTAATCTTTGATTTTCAGAGAGCTGAAGGAGAGTGGAAGACCCTTTATGTTTTCACACTTGTACCCTCCAGTCATGGGATGAATTTTAAGCATCAGAAAGGGATCCTCTCTGTTCCCCACCAAAATAATTTTTCCTGACTGTGATGGGCTAAATGTTTATGTCCTCTCAAAACATATATGTTGAACCCCAGCATGATGGTTTTTGGAAGTACAGTTTTTGGAATGCTTAGGTCGTGAGGGTGGAGCCCTCATGAGTAGGATTAGTGCCTTTGCAAAAGGGACCCCAGACAGCTCCCTTGCCCCTTTTGCTACATGAGAACACAGTGAGAAGACTTTCTATGAATGAGGGAATGGGTTCTTACCAGACACCAAATCTGTCTATGGCTTGATTTGGCCTTCCAGCTCCCAGAACTGTGAGAAGTAAACTTCTGTTGTTATAAGCTACCCAATCTACAGACTTATGTTACAGCAGCCTGAATGGACTAGGACACTGACCTTCCTAATCTGGTGACTTCCCTGGTGGCTCAGACAGTAAAGCATCTGTCTACAATGAGGGAGACCTGGGTTCGAGCCCTGGGTAGGGAAGATCCCCTGGAGAAGGAAATGGCAATCCACTCCAGTACTATTGCCTGGAAAATCCCATGGACAGAGGAGCCTGGTAGGCTACAGTCTATGGGGTTGCAAAGAGGTGGACATGACTGAGCGACTTCACTTACTTACTTACTCTTAATCTGGAGGGCATGGACAGTCTTGCAATTATATCCCATGGCAGGTTTGCATGTGCACTCGTTCCCTGCCCAGGAAAACTTCCTACCATTTGGTTTAATGGATTCAATGTTGAGTGCCTCCTGTATGCAAGTCAGCTCTGTGCAAGGCATCCTGCTGCTTACCTCCCAGCGTGGTGTTAAAAGAACTTCCCAAGCAATTCAACCTGCAAGCAGACCTAACTCTTGCAGTTAACTGCAGCTCATGAAATGATGAGGGTGCAATAAAGTCCAGTTTATCCCAAGCATCTTTCTAATGGGGGCATAATTCAGTGACTAACACAAACTATGGTTCCACCTAATATTTGTGGTGAAGCTACTCATGGGTTTCCCTGCTAATTCACCACCATAAAAATTGTGATAATTTTAGGCTCCCTTTAACATTAATTATGACTTGCAAGAGCATAGCTAAAAGTTTGCAGTGTGAAATATGGCCCTTGAGCAAGCAGGAACTACAGTCAGTCAGCTTTGCCTTGAAGTCTCCACGAATGATAACTGTAAAATAGTCCATTTCTCTGGAAGGTCTAATTTGGGGTGTATGTTACACAGAGGTGCATTTTTAAAAATAACAACTTCCACTCTATATTAAAGGCTTAATAGCTTTTACTAGTCTTTGAATTCAGTCTTCACATACAATTTAAAACCCAGTAATAAGTTTAATAAGGTACATATTAGAAATCAGGTTTTTTTCATACTGTAAATGTACATGAACTAACATAAGCCAAGAGATACTGTGTTTCAGACTCTTTCTCCAGCTTCAACATTTGGTTGGAAAGAGAGAACAAGGGTTATCCATCTTCCTCTAGTAAACTTTCCCTGGGAGCAGATTCTAAGTCCAGGGCTGGGGTGGGAGGATGAAGATGTCATGAAGTTGCCCTCTAACAACCTAGAGAAGTCTGGCAAGTGGACAGATCATGGGCATATCATGAAAAGCACCAGGCTGGCAAAGTGCTTTCACTTTCCCAGTGTGAAGATGACATAGGTGTCTTTTTCTAATTAGCGAAGCAGTTCTGCCTTGTGGTCAAATCTGGATCAAGACAGGTGTTGCAATGTATGAGCCATGTTAACTCAGTCAAGTTAATGATCTTTTCTGAGCCTCTGTGCCTCATTGAAAACTGAGGGCAATGGTAGTTACTGATGTCGTTGTGAGGCTCCAATGTGTTGCTAGATGTAAATTGTTGAGAACACACAGGAAACCCTCTTCCCCCCATGTTTGGTCTGCACTTTCACACTGAGACAACCAATGTGCACTCACTGAAATCAAGGGAAATAGTTCAGAAGAGGAGGAGGGTAAACAACAAAAATTACCTGCACTCCTGCCACCCTGAGATAGTCTTATTTTTGTGGCCATACTTCCACTTATCATTTATTGAAGAGAAACTTTCCCCCAAATATATTTTGTGTAAATAGATATATGCTTTTTAAAAACTGTAATCTTTTAAAAACCCTCCATTTTGGTTTACTTTCCTCTCTTTTCCCAGCCTCCTGCCCACCCTGATCCTGGGATGTTAAAGCAAACATTGATGTTCAGCGTTCTGCATCTTTTTAAAAAAAATTTTATTATTATTTTTTGATGCTTCAATAATTGACTCATTGGGAAGGAAGAAATCCAACTCAGTCTCAAAAGATGAACAGGGTATAGAAGGTAGAAAAGAGGGCACAGCATCTCAGGTAAGGCATATAGCGTGGTCACAGGCCAGATAGGTGTAAAAGTTCATGGTATATGAGGAAACAGTAAGCTTTTCTTACTGCTTAAGTCTAGAGTTATAGCAGCAGCTTAAGATGAGTGTTATGAGTAGATGAGACCACATGTAGCAGTGAGGGGCCATGTTTGGGAGTTTTTCTGTTGACATTGACATTTGCATTTGACATTTGACATCTTGAGCAATATTGAGTGGCAGACTCACACTCAATATGGAAAGATGGAATCTCACATGAGAAACTACTGATGGATAAAGAGGAGTCACGAATGGATACTGATGCTGAGTCATTGCCAAATTGCTGTGCCATTGCCTGGGGCAATTGCCCAGAGCAGCAGATACCACTTGTCGCCTTTAGCCTCACCACTTTGGAAGAGTCTCCCCACATTCTAAAGGATTACCCTGATCTCACATTTATGAAGTAAGATCTGTTACACAAGGGACTATCTTTTATAGCCCTGTGCCTTTGGCAATGAACAAACATCTCAAATTCCCAAGAAGAAAGCTGTGGTTCTATTATGAAATTAATTTTCCACTGACCCAGGTCCAGAAGGCTGTTTGAAAGATAAGTGTTGATTGATGGGCCTATGAAGACTTCTGTCCAGCTTTCTAAAGTACAAAATCTGTAAATCTGCAAGTAGAAATAGAGTCTTTCTGGAAAAAATATTAATTCTGTACCTTGGTGTTACTGGGTGATTGCTTTTCAACACCTGGGCGGACTTTTAAATGAACAATTCCTATTTATATCTTCCCCTAAATAGCGTTGGAACTCCCAGGCATCTTATAAAAGTTTGAAACAGGCCTGTGTTGCCGGGGTCATAACTTGATTAATCATACAGAAAGCGCAAGCCCAGGCGTATTACAATTATAGAGGGATCATGTCTCAAATGAGCCAAGCACCTGAAATGAGTGAACGTCTAAATCCCAGGGGTGATTCTGAGACCAGAAATGCAAGGAATGAATCCAGAGGACAATATTGAAACCAATGGCAGGAGGTGAGTTTAAGAAAGAATTGAAAAATGAGAGATGAGAATAGAATGATCGAGGCAGGACCCTGAGGACATGTTTCCATAGCAGCAGGCAACTCAGAGGAGAGGTAGGAGGGAGAACGAAGTAGAAATAACCAGTGTCAGACTCTGGGAAAGTAAAACCTGAAGGAGGGCTTGGAGGCGTTGAACAAACCCTTTCTCCTCCTCCTCTTACAAACAAGAAACCCAATGATCAATCCTGAAAGGCAATCCAAAGCTCACTTCTGGGGTCTGCTTTCTGTTCACCACACCATGATTCCTGGAGCCTCAGCTCAGGTCTTGTTATGCTTGCCCAGGAGAACAGCTGGAGTGTTAGATGTACACGGATTCTGTCTCCATCTGCCACAAACACTGCAATGAAACTCGAGGTACTGTGGAATACTGAGGCACAGATACTGAATTCAAGGGAAAAGATACATCTTTCTAGACATAAGCAGGAGGATTTTGCTTTGTTGTGTTGTTTTATAAACTGGTTTAGGGAGGTGTGTGAATGTGTAGAACCTCCCATGATGGACAAAATGACAGTTATACCCCCAAAATGCCCACATCCCATCCTCAAAACCCTGGAATATGATACCTCATATGGCAAAAAGGACTTTGCAGATACGATTAAAGTCAAGAACATTAAGATGAGGAGATTATTGTGGATTACCCACTGGGGCCAAATCTAACCCTGTGAGTCCTTTTTTTCTTTTTTCAAATATTTTTTGTTAATTGTCATAACAATTTTCTCATTAACCTTATGAACAGAGAAGCTTCTTCACTCCTGAGAACCAGAGAGAGAAAGTCTGAGAAAGATTTGGCCCAACATCACCGGCTTTGGGGACTTCCCAGGCAGTCCAGTGGTTAAGACTTCACCTTCCAGTGCAGGAGTGAGGGTTCAATCCCTGGTTGGGGAACTAAGATCCCATAAGGGATTTGCCACATGGCCAAAAAAACCTGAACACGGACAACAGAAGCAATGTTGTAACAGATTCAATAAAGGCTTTAAAAATGGTCCACATGAAAGAAAATCTTAAAAAAGAAAATATTGCTGTCTTTGAATATGGAGGAAGAGGACTCAAGCCAAGGAGTACAGGAAGTCTCTAGAAACTGGAAAAGGCAAGAAAGCAGATTCTCCCTAGAGCTTCTTTAAGAAAGAGACACATGCCAACACCTTTTATCTTGTAGGACTCTGACCTCCAGAACTGTAAGATAATAAATTCGTGTTGTTTATGCCACTAAGATTGTGCTAGTGGGTTGCAGCATCCATAGAAAACACTCACCAAGCTGGTGAAGAGAGAAGTCTGCCGAGATGAGAACACCAAGAGTAGAATGAATCAGAGTTCTGCTGAGATTCACCCTAAGATTTGTCTTAGTCAGTTCAGGTTGCTATAACAAAATATCATAGAAACACACAACAGGTATTTATTTCTCATAGTCGCAACAGACATTTATTTCTCATAGTCTAGACTGTCTGGAGTCTGGCAAGTTCATAGGTGCCAGCTGATTCAGTTCCCGGCAAGAGCCCTCTTCCTGGTTTGCAGATGGCCACATTTTCACTGTTTATTCACATGGCAGAGAGAAACAGAACTCTGATCTCTTCTTCTTCTCATAAGGACACAAATTCCATCATGGGGCCCCACCTTCATGACCTCATCTAAGCCTAACTGCCTCCTAAAGACCCTGTCTCCAAATACCACCATAGTGGGACTTAGAGCTTCAATATATGAGTTTGGGAGGAGGACACAGCATTCAGTCCACAGCAAGATTTTTGAAATATTGATGGGCAAAAATGAGAAGCAAAACAAAATACAATATTTATTTAAATCTGTAAGCAGGTTAATTTTCCTCAGAGGTAGACATTAAATGTTGACTACAACTGATGGTCTAAAAATCTCACGGAGACATGTTTGTTTACACAGAATGGGTGTGCCTTTAACTTACTGCTTGTTCCTGGGGACATGTGCATATCCTGGGCAAGCTCATAGGCTATAGTGGCTACAGTCATGCAGGGCTTCATGAAGGGGTTGGTCATCGTGATGATAGGAGAATCAAGAAAAGAAACTGAATCTGACCTGATGAAGTTCCATCTGGGTTGTCCTATGGGTAGTTATGTTCATCAAAGTAAACAATATCTGCTAACTAACATAACCCCGAATTCCAGTAGCATAAGTCAACATAGGTCAATTTCTTGTTTATAAAACAATCATGCAGTTAACCAGATATCAATTTGGCAGTTGATATTCTACAAGACGATTCAGGAACCCATACTCCTTCCTTCTTGTGACTCTGTCTTTTTCTAGGGCCTTGGAGGACCCCACGTCCAGGCAGTCAATTGGGAAAGATGGTGGAGAAGACATGTTGTTGTTTCTAGTCGCAATTCTTTGAGATGCCATGGACTGCAGCCTGCCAAGTTCCTCTGTCCCTAGAATTCTCCAGGCAAGAATATTGGAGTGGGTCGTCATTTCCTTCTCCAGGGGAATCTTCCCAACCCAGGGATCAAACCAGGGTCTCTTGTGTCTCCTGAATTGTCAGGCGGATTCTTGAACACTGCCATCTGGGAAGACATACCTGCTCCTTAACCACTGTGGTTCCAAAGGGATATGTTACTTCCACTCTCACTCCACTGGTGACTATCAGTCCTGTTGTCTTATCTAGATAGAAGGGAACTGGGGACATGTCTCTGCACTAAGGAATAAGAAATAGCAACCTTTGGGGGAACAGCCAGCAGCCTCTGCCATAGTGTTCAACATAGTTGTAAGGGTCAATAGTTTAGACTGGGACATGTACTGACAATGTACATTATGTTCTAATAAGACTGTCCAACTTGGAGTGTGTTTTTTCCATGAGGTAATGAATACTCACACTCTCAGTCACCCTGAAAGAGGCTGCTCCTGGGAGAAGAAGGGAAGATGGGAGAAGTGACCTCAGACCAAAGAGACAGAAAAACATATTTCTCCCTCTGGACTTTCCTGGTTGAGTCTGGATGAAGATACAGATGTGAGTTTGGTCTCAGTGGCTTAAGAGAGAGACTGCAGCCAAGTGAACAGATTAGGAATTAAGCAAGGTAACATCCTTCAGGTAGCCCAGGGATTCAGTCTGCATTTGTGAGTTTTGAGGGCGCCTCTATGCAGGATGGTTAGAGCTGTGTTTTCTATTGTTTTCTCTCAACTATCCATGAAGTCATATTAAAAGTTGAGAACTCTACTCAATACTCTGTAATGGGAAAAGAATCTAGGAAAGTGTGGATATATGTATATTATAACAGATTCACTTCTACACAACTGAAACTAACTCAACATTGTAAATCAGCTACACTCCAATAACACTTTTTAAAAATATAAATATTCAGGGAAAAAAGTTGTGAAATGGTGGTAGTTCTACTGCAGAAACTAAAGGAAGGGTCTATATTAGGGGCTGAATTGTGCTCCTGCAAAACTGACATGTTGAAGTCCTAAGCCCCAGCATCTCAGAATGTGACCTTATTTGAAAATAGGGTTTTTAAAGAGGGAAGTTAAAACGAGGTCCCTAAGGTTGAACTCTAAACCACTCTGACTGGTGTCCTTATAAGAAGAGGAGATAGGGAAACAGACATACCCAGAAGAAGACCATGGAAGACGATATGGAGTGAAGAAGACACAAGAAAACAAGACATCCACAAGCCAAGGAGGGAGACCTCAGGAAAAACTAACTCTGTGTTTGATCTTGGACTTCTAGGCTCCAGAATTGTGGGAAAATAAAGTTCTGTTGTCTGAGCTGTCCAATCCTTGGTACTTTATAACTAGCAACCCTCCGAATGAATTCCTCCTGGTTCATACTTGAGGCAGAATGGAGAAGAGGAGGGCAGAGCACACTCCCCAGGGCCATCGTGCAGCTGTTAGGGCAATCATGGGCAGGGGCAGGCGACGCTCGCAGAGCAGAGACAATGTCAAATAGCAGAAGAAATGGCCAAGTGCTGGATCTGAAGGCAGATAACCATGATGGATCTTATTTTGAGAACATATCTAACTTGTGGCAATTCCTGGGGACTGAGTTCTCCCACAGCATAGTGAAGTTGCAGTCTTCATAGTGTGTCATACTTATGCCCACTTTGAGAAGGTCCAAGCTGGTGAAGCCAAGCCTCATGTGGATAGCAAGAGAATGAATGTGCTTAGGCTTCAAGGAAACAGGCAGTGTCCTTTGAAATCCCAACCCCTCCTCTTCCTATCTCTGTGTCCTTATCTTAGCCTCAATGAACTTGGCTTTTTCATCTGTAATTTATTAATAGTAACAGCTATTGCTCGGATCTAATATAATTAATTAATAATCAAATAATATAATTACATAATACAAATAATTATAATTGTATTAATTAATTATATTAACATTATGTTAATTATATTATATTAATGCAGTATATTGTAATTGTAGAATATTAACATATAATTATAAATAATTATATAATATAATTAATATTATATTAATTATAAATATATAATTATGTAACTATATAATATAATATAAATTAATTATACTGTCATTTGACTTAAATGCAATGATATAAAGCTCTTAGGTTTGGTGTATATTATGTGCTCAATAAATGACAGTTGTTGTGTTTATTATAGAAAAACACTCACTGATGAGAGGAACATAGTCCTTGAGTGCTGTTGAGCAGAATACAGTTATAAAAAGGACGTTGGCCATTTGTGTACTGGGGAGAAATTTAGCCAGCTCTTTGACCAGATTTGACCCTGACTGGATTCCCTGTGGGATGAAAATGACTTCAAAAAGGGAGGGGGACAGCAGAGCCATACAGAGGTCTATGGTTCCCTTCTGTCTCAAATATTAATTCTGTTACAGGTCCAAATTCAGGCACCTTCACGCACCCAGCCATGTGCCAGTGCTGCTGGGAATTCTGTTTCTCATGACTCATCATTTCTCAAGGCGGCCCTGTGCGTCTGAGCTAAGTGTGCTAGCCATTACCAGAAAGAGGATTCTCAGAGCCAGGTCACAGAAGGAGAGCTGCCCAGCATGGTTAGCTGTGTATGTTGCATCTGCTATGTCTGGAGACAGTGGTCTGCAGGAGCCCAGGCTGTATTTGGGGGGGGGGGAGGGGAATAGTGTTGAGCCTCTGAATGTAGAACATTCAGCCGTATTCAATTTCTTGGTTGAGTGCCCTGTCATCTCCTCCCACTATTTCGACCCTCAAGGCTTTCAGTGTTGGTGCCTTTTACTCTTTAGACGGATGGCATTTTGGAAACTTTCAAAACATTTGGACCAAGATTCCTGTCATGCACACTGAACTGGTCTGGGGTTGATTAGGCACAGGCAGCCGCACCTCCAGATGCCACCAGGATCACAACACTCTCTTATGAAGCCGGACTTTTAAAGAGCTGGAGTCAAGTGGCAAATCAGTGGCTGTCAACGGCCTCAGTCCTGAGTGAGCGCGGTTTATGGGTGGGGCAGGTCTGGGCAGTCTCAGATGGCCCTGTCTGGGATTGGAGGAGCGGGTGGAGGGAGGAGTAGGGCCAGGAGGACCGGGAAGAGGAGGCCAGCCCCTGGGTCTGCAGTGCTAAGTCACCCATCTTGTTATCCTGATTCTGACCTTGTGCCCTCTCTACTGTTTCAGCATCCATCTTTTTCCCAGAGTCCCTGACTTGGTTATCCGCTCAGACTCCTCAAGACTGGGACCCTACCTCATTCTTTTTCAAGCTATGCTCCTGAATTTTCACCCCAGATTGGTGGGGTGGTAAATCAAATTAGTCCTGAAGTATCTAGTTGGTTTCCAGTCGAGAACCACACTTGGCCACCTTGTAGACACATCACAAACGTCTTACCTCATCAACTCTGAGAGTGGGTATCATTTTTGTCTTCTTTCTATAGATGGGCAAACTGAGGCTTAGAGAATCTAAATTACTTAACTAAAGTCACACAGCCCACAAGTGATGGAGATTCAAATGAAAGACCATTTGAATCCAAAGCCTGTTTTTTTTTCCCCTTATACCACAGTGGCCCTTCATTCTGAAAGGGGAAAACATAGGATCCTGGAAGAAGCATTTCAGGAAATTTAACACATGTACATGTGTGTGCATGCGGTGTGTGTGCGCCTATATATTTAGGGACAGAAAGGAGAAACAAGGAGATGAAGCTGGGAAAATAAGGATGACACTGAGGAGGATATTTAATGTCAGGTGGGAGGGTTTGAATCTTATTCTGAGGGAAATGCCTGCAGAAGAGAAATGGCTAAAGCCTTGGAAGGAGACTAGGGATCTTTGCTTCAGGAGAGGTCTGCTGTTGAGCTTCTCAAGGCTGGACTGAAGGTGGTGAGGGGAGGCCATGAGTCTCCAAGGTGGGAGTCCATCAAGATCCTTAGGGGCTGCTTGTTAACCTAACAACACACTTCATCAGCCAATATCCTCTCTCCAGGTGCTAGTTTCCACTCTTCCACTGGATTGTCGATTCCTTGACAGCAGAAACTGCCTCATACTTTTTCAAATTCCCCACAAAACCCAGAATAACGCTGAGCACACAGCAGGAGCCCAATGAACACGTGTTGTCAAAATCATGCATGTGTTAATTGTTCTTCTCTTATGAGCAAATTATAAGCAGTTGCCCTACATATACATGTTACATATGAATCCTGAGAGAAAGAAGGTGATAAATCTTTTCCTAAGGAAGCATTTCCCTTTGTGCACACATATTTGTTAACCCTTTAGCAAATGTATACTAAGTAGGCCTGAAAATCTCCCAATCCTCAAAGTAAGAAATACCAGAGAAGGTTTGCTAACAAGTCTTATTTGGCTTTTGTTTAGATTTCATTGTTTTATTTTTTGTTCTGTCTAATACTATATAAAGAGCTTCAAAAAATGCCATTAAAAAGCCAGTGAGATCTTGGTGCCATACCCCAATTCTGTTGCTTTCAGTAGAATTTTATATCAAAAACATACTGCTGAATTATTGTGTAATTGCCAAATTCCAGAATCTGCTTATTATCTCTAAATTTTAAACACTGAGATTCAACTTACTGGGGACTTTGTTATCTCAAACACATTTAGAAAGAAATTATTGAGTTTATCTTATTTATTAATGTAATTCAAACTTACTTATAACCCAAAACATCCTCTCAAGAATTTGAAGGCTTATGGCAAAAATACTTAT
Organism: Bos taurus; assembly: GCF_002263795.3. NCBI lineage: Eukaryota > Metazoa > Chordata > Mammalia > Artiodactyla > Bovidae > Bos > Bos taurus. The sequence goes on along the minus strand of NC_037353.1, from coordinate 38,205,456 downwards.
CATGAACTGGTAACCTAAATGTCGAATTTAAAAATCAGAACCCAGGAAAGTAGAAATTAAAATGGGAGTCAAATCCAGGAGAAAAACTGAATGCAAATCTCTGGGTCCCTACAGAACATCGGAGAACATTACAAAATGGCAGCCCTTGGGACAAACCCAACTGAAGTTGCATTTTGTTTGCTCTGTACAGTTAAAAAGAAGCTTTTTAGCCTGTTTCACAAATCAGTGGGAGGAGAGACTACCACAGAGCAAAAGGGATACAAGAGCTGTAACTACCAAATGCAACGTGTGGACATTGTCTAGCCCAGCTATTTGGATTTGGAAATTTAGAATATTCATTGACTTAGAGGATATTAAGGAATTATAACTCATTTTGTTAGGTATGATAATGGAATACATGCCAGTAAAGCCATATCTGAGACTTACTTTAAAATACATGAGCAAAAATTTTTTAAATTAAGTTGAGTAGATAAGTAAGATTAGCAAAATGTTGATTATTTTTGAATCTGAATGATGCATGTAGGAGGGTTTATTATATCGCTCTATTTTTGTATATGTTTAAAATTTTCCATAGTGAACATCAAAAAAGTTAGACTATGACTGTCTTGAGGTGGGTTATGTGCTTCTTAATTTGACGTAGTCTCCACCTGCCGCCCATCTTTCCCTGCACCCCTGTTACCACAGACTCAGATTCACATTTAATTACCTGCCGGATTTACCTTATTACATGAATTATGATTTCTAAGTCAGATAAAAAAGGAAGTGGTTGATGATGAATAAACATCCCAGTTCCTCAACTGGAAAGAATCTAACTAGCACTTGCATGCTCAGTCACTTCAGTCGTGTCTGACTGTTTGCGACCCCATGGACTGCAGCCTGCCAGGCTCCTCTGTCCATGGGATTAACCCAGGAAGCATACTAGAGGTGGCTGCCATGACCTCCTCCAGGGGATCTTTCCCACCCAGGGATTGTTTCCTGCATTTCCTGCATTGGCAAGTGGATTCTTTACCACTGAGACACCTGGGAAGCCCTGACTAGCACTTAACAGTAAACAAATATTCTTCCCGGAAGCATCATGGAAAACCAGAGTAATACAGACAGGGTCCTACACAGCAGTTTTTCTTGAACAGCTGCAGAGGGCCCAGACCCCACCTGCATCTTTGGGCACCAGTGACCCCACAGTTCCGGGACTGGCTCCGATCCGCAAGCCTAAGAGCAGCACTCCTCTGCTCCGGCACCCTCAGCAAGGGTCAGTAGGCATTGGCCACAATGCATTTCAGAAAAGCATTTCTGCAGGGTCCCAAAGCAATAGGATCTTGGCATGCAGCTTTTTGATGGACTGGCTGGATCTAGAGACAAAATGTCGAATATGGGAGATTTGAGAAGACTGAGCAAAAGGTCATACATTCTTCAAGCAATCCTTGGTAGGTATCACTCATTGTGGAGTGAATAGTTGACCTCCAGAAAGATAAGTTCACATCCTGACCCTGGTACCTGGCTCCTCTATCCACAGAATTTTCCAGGCCAGAATACTGGAGTGCGTTGCCATTTCCTACTCCAGGGGATCTTCCCGATGCAGGGATCGAACCTGAGTCTCTTGCATCTCATGCATTGGCGGGTGGATCCTTAACCTCTTTACTTCATCTCTTTTTTGGATTTCCTTCCCATTTAGGTTACCGCAGAGCACTGAGTAGAGTTCCCTTTGCTATACAGTAGGTTCTCATTAGCCATCTATCTTATACTTGGTATCAATAGTGTATATATTAATACGTCATTCCCAATTCCCCAATTCATCCCACCTCCCCTACCCCTGCCCTGCTTGGTGTCCATGTGTTTGTTTTCTACATCTGTGTTTCTATTTCTGCTTTGCAAATAAGATCATCTATACCATTGGCACCCCACTCCAGTACTCTTGCCTGGAAAATCCCATGGACGGAGGAGCCTGGTGGGCTGCAGTCCATGGGGTCGCTAAGAGTCGGACACGACTGAGAAACTTCACTTTCTCTTTTCACTTTCATGCATTGGAGAAGGAAATGGCAACCCACTCCAGTGTTCTTGCCTGGAGAATCCCAAGGACAGGGGAGCCTGGAGGGCTGCCGTCTATGGGGTCGCACAGAGTCGGACAGGACTGAAGTGACTTAGCATAGCATACCATTTTTCTGGTCTTCCCTGGCGGCTCAGCTGGTAAAGAATCTGCCTGCCATGAAGGAGACCTAGGTTCAATCCCTGGGTTGGGAAGATCCGTTGGAGAAGGGGACGACTACCCACTCTAGTATTCTGGCCTGGAGAATTCTATGGACTGTATATCCATGTGGTCTCAAAGAGTCAGACACAATTGAGAGACTTTCTCTTTCACTTTCATATGATTTTTCTAGATTCCAAATGTGTACATGTGTGCTAAGTCACTTCAGTCATGTCCGATTCTTTGTTACCCTATGGACTCTAGCCCGCCAGGCTCCTCTGTCCATGGGATTCTCCAGGCAAGAATACTAGAGTGGGTTGCCATGCCCACCTCCAGAGTATCTTCCCAACCCAGGGATCAAACACACATCTCTTATGTCTTCTGCCTTGGCAGGCAGGTTCTTTACCACTAGCGCCACCTGGGAAGCCCTCTAGATTCCACAAAAATGCATTAATATTACAAGATTTGTTTTCTCTTTCTGACTTACTTCACCCTGTATGACCATCTCTAGGTCCATCCACATCTCTACAAATGACCCAGTTTTGTTCCTTTTTATGGATGAGTAATATTCCATTGTATGTGTATATATCACATCTTCTTCATCCATCCCTCTGTTGGTGAACATTTAGGTTGCTTCCATGTCCTAGCTATTATGAATAGTGCTATAATGAACATTGGGTTACATGTTTCTTTTTGAATTATGGTTTTCTCAGGGTATATATGCCCAGTAGTGGGATTGCTGGGTCATATGGTAGCCCTATTTTTAGGTTTTTAAGGAACCTCCATACTGCTCTCCACAGTGGCTATATGAACTTAAATTCCCTTCAAGAGTGTAAGAGGGTTCCCTTTCCTCCATATCCTCTCTAGCATTTACTCTTTGTAGACTTTTTAATAATGGCCATTCTGGAGGGTGAGAGGTGATACCTCATTGTATTTAAAATTCAGATTCCAGTGACTCTCTCTTAGGACTGATCCAGAGACCTTCAGAGGAACTGTGGAATCTGTGACTTCCCAAAGGCTCCAGGCAATGCTGATAGAGGTGGCTGAGGGTGTGGCACTGCAGACCCAGGGGAACTGTTGAGCTAGAAATGTTTGTCCTGGACAGACAATCTCTTATCACTTTTTAAAGAGACAACTCCCTATTTTACATCATTTTCTCATGGGCAGACTGAGAGTACTAAAATGTATAAAATAATAATGACACTAATTCCATCTCTGAAGAAAATGTGGGGCTTGTGCAGTTTTATTTTTTCAAATAAAAATTCCTTAAGGTCTGTAAATATGTCAATCAGCAAAAGAAAAGAATGGAGCAGGCATGGAAGGGTTTTGGTTTTTTTCTTTTTTTAAAAAAATCTGTCACTTAGCAACAACATATGTATGGCTGACAGTTGGAGTAATCTTTGAGTTGGCAACATCAAATTGTTAGGAAGTTTAAATTTGTGTTTTATCATTGTTAGCAGTGTTTTAGCAAATCATGGAAGGTACAATATGTGCGCTCTGCTGTTTTGTAAGGGAGACATTTTAAGTCAGAAATATTTGACTGTAAACATATTTTGCACTGAACCCAATTTTCCTTCTACATAGAAGAACCAAAGCTTACCTAAACACACTCAGAAACCTAGTTAATCACTGCTATAGGATTAGGCCAGAAATGTTCTTCAAAAATAGTTTATGAAAGTTTTAATTACACACACAATCATAAAATGTTCAGTAATTGCTGCATATTGATTCCATGTTTTTTTCTGGAAATGCTAAAACTATTTCAATATACACAGAATCAATAAACATAATTAAAATATGAGCTCATCAAAACAGTAATTAAATGTACTTAACAGCTTTTGTGGCTTTTCCCCATATGGTTACTGTGGGAGTGTGAATCTGGCGCGCGAGATAAATGTAACAAAATAAAGTGAAAGCTTCGGAAAAGATTACTGTCGTATCATAATATAATAAAACCCGCTCTGCAGCAAGTCGCACTAAATAAAAAAGTTGACAAAAGGAGTGGTGTATGCAATTATTATACATTTTGGGGCTGTTTTCTATTTATATGAGATTAACACTATCATGGTCTATATTCAGAGGGAACACTGAAATCCTCCAACATGAAAGGAATGCGGGGGAGAGTGCCCTGAATTTTTAATATGACAATTCTCCTTTCAGGATATTGCTGGAAAAGAGTTTGATCCTTGCCCCCCTGCTTCCGGCTCTAGGCTGGTCTGCCTCCCAAGGGCAAAGTCACCTGACTCCCAACGCCTTGGACCCTATGGTTCACAGATTTAGCAGTTGTGAAGATGGTTTTCATCCCTTCTGCCATTCATTTCAGCAAGCCTGGGCAAGGGAAGGGAAAGTTTATTGACTTGTTTATCTATTTATTTTGGCCACAGTGCTTGGCATGAGGGATCTTAGTTCTCTAACCAGGGATCAAACCCATGTCCCCTACACTGCAGTTCAGAATCTTAACCACTGGATCACCAGGGAAGTCCCCGTAAAGGTTATTGAAGTTGGACTCTTGCCTTCCAGGAGCATATAGACCAGGTGTCTGGAAATAGTGCTGAGTCACCAGGTAAGGACAGACCCTGAGACGAGGATGTGACTGCCAGGAATTTATAAGAGAGGCCAGCCTAGGAAGCGTGATCAGGGGAGGGGAAGTCGCACAGGGAGAGCGGAAGCTGGTGAAGGTGCATGACCAGTGAACAGGCCCCGTGGGGGCAGCTAGTGCTCCATCTTCCTGGGAACAGTGATAGTTTAGACCATCTCTGAGTTGCCCACCTGAGGAGAGAGGAAGTCTGGTATTTATCCTCTAGCCCCACATCTGGATTTGCCTGAAGGTTATTCTCTAAACTTTAATCCCTTGGCCCTCTGGTCCAGAGAGAGCTCCCAAGAGGCAGAGTCTTCAGTGAAAATGAAAGTGTTAGTCATTCACTGACTAACTGACTCTGACTCTTTGTGACTCCATGGACTGTAGCCCACCAGGCTTCTCTGTCCATGTAATTGTCCAGGCAAGAATACTGGAGTAGGTAGCCATTCCCTTCTCCAGGGGATCTTCCCTTCTCAGGGACTGAACCCAGGGCTCCTGCATTGCAGGCAGCCACCAGGGAAGCCCTAGAGTCTTCAGGACTTACAACCAAGTGCTATTGACTCAGACTAGACTGGCCAGGGCTGAGGTCACAGGTGGGGAACACGGGTCTTCTACCATCCCATTTATGGTAGGCAGAACCCTCCCAAAATTGTCCACATCCTAATTCCTGGAATCTGTGAATGTTACCACATATGGCAAAGATGTTGCACATATAATTAAATCAAGGCTCTTGAAGATATTATCCTAGATTGTCTGTGGTGGTGGTGGTGTAGTTGCTAATACATGTCTGATGCTATGGACTGTAGCCCACCAGGCTCCTCTGTTCATGGGATTCTTTAGGCAAGAATACTGGAGTGGGTTGGCCATTTCCTTCTCCAGGGGATTTTCCCAACCCAGGGATTGAACCCAGGTCACTTGCAGACAGATTTTTTACTCACTGAACCACTTCTGAGTGTCCTTGTAAGGGAGGCAGAGGGAGGTTTTGAACAGAAGAGGACAGGGCAATGTTACCTCAGAGGCAGAGCTTGGAGGGATGTGGTCACAAACCAAGGAATGCTGTCAGTCAGAAGCTGAAAGAGTCAAAGAATGAACTCTTTCCCTGAGCCTCTATAGGGAGTGCTGAGGTGAGCTGGGACCTGGGACCTGGGACCTGGGAGCCTTTACTGCAGTGTTTGTATCTAGAGAAACATCTCCTCCAGCTACAAATACAAAGAAACCGCTGCTGCTGCTGCTAAGTCGCTTCAGTCGGGTCCGACTCTGTGCGACCCCATAGACAGCAGCCTACTAGGCTCCTCCGTCCCTGGGATTCTCCAGGCAAGAACGCTGGAGTGGGCTGCCATTTCCTTCTCCAACAAAGAAACTATAAGGAGGCTAAAAATAACTACACACTTTCTGTTGGGACAAATTATGGACAATACGGCACAAAAAGGCCAAAAAGCATCTGCCACTTCTGAGGTGCCAGGAGCAAAAGCAGGGTACTGGACATGATCCCTGCACACAGCACCACAAGGGGTTGGGCAGACTGCTGAAGCCACCCGCTCTGGCCCAACCCATTGATCAGCCCCTACCTCACCCTATTCAGGAACCAGCTCATCCTCCCATGGGGAGTGAGCAAGGGCACCTGTGACTTGTTCTCCCTCCCTCGGGCTGCATCTAGAGCCCCACAAAACCTTGCCAGAATTTCTCATCTGACCTCTTCTCAATTACCATTGATGAAGAGCCCACAAATCCAGGTCGATAACAGTTTGTCTGACATCTTGAGTTTGTCCCTGAAATACTGATATTGAACTTTCATCCTCCAAACTGGAAGAGAATACATTTCTGCTGTTCTAAACCACCAAGTTTATGGTTATTTGTTACAGTGGCCACAGGAAACTCATGGAGGGTCCTAGGAAGAAAAGATTCTTTCAAAGAAGAGTATCCTTCGGTAGACAGAGAAGAAACAGAGCCAGGGAGCTTGTGGGGGTGATCTCGTCTGAAACCGATGTCACTTCAACACCACCCCCACTTCCTCTTTTCTTCCTCGACTATTTCCCTATGTTCCATGAAATCTTCTGCAGATTTTTTTTTTCTCAGTAGTTTCATCTGCACCTGATTGTTGGACCCAGCTCTGTCCTTAGCTAAAATTCTTGTTCTGCATTTTCCTGTAACTTGTACATGGAAGACTAGATTCCAGAGTGGTCTTTTGGTCTTTCTCTTAATTTTCTGGAAGCTTTCCAGTGCTACACTTAGAAGTGCCCTCCATGTGCTCCTTTCCACCCCAGGCTCACTTGTAGTAGAATTCCACTTGGAGTCCAATTAGTACGATCACTTGGCTTTGAACCTATACATGAGTCTCTACTGCACAGAGAAAATACACTGTATTGCCTGCAAAGAGGCCACGGTTAGACTTGGCTCTTCAAGTTGAACTACCTCACCTCTGAAAATTCAGGGAGACGAAGGAAGGAAAAGGCATGAAGAAAATAAACTCTAAAACTTCTTGATTGCTTTGGACTTGGGACACAGATGGGAGTTCCTCTTGTGCCAAAAAATCTATCAAATGGCACCAGCTGTGGGGTAAAGAAAGTCTAAAAGAATCACACATCGCCGTTCACGGGAGGAACTGTAGGAAGGCGGGAGGAAAAAGTTTTGCAGATCAGTTGATTTCTCAGTGAGTCATGTGGCCAGATGCAAAGCCCACGACTACATCTGCAGGCATATTGTAACTAGTATTAATATTCATGCAGAGACTATCAAGAAAGCTGTTTCCTCTGCATTTTTAGCAGTATGGTAGGTCTGGAGGAAAGTCATTTCTTTTGTGTTAAAGGAGTTTATGCTGCGTTACTTTCAAGCTTCATGAGGATTAATTTTAAAAGAGCACAGGGAGTGAAAATATTAGGCCTTATGCAAGAGTAATATTCCAAATATTACACAATTAGCAAGGCCGGAACCGGCCAATCAGAGCAGGTGCTGTGCCCAGGTGTTAACCTTTTATTTGCTGGATCATGGGAAATGGGGATTTCTGGAGAATGCTGGGGGCTGTTTGGGGACTTTGGGGGTGACTGCTTGTAATATGGCCATCCCGGTGTGTGCCAGCTAAATGTGGGCCCTCACCATACAACATGTAAACATGTCAGTGTTAGTCGCTCACTCTTTGCAACTCCGTGGACTGTAGCCCACCAGGCTCTCAGTATTCTTGCCTGGAGAATTCCATGGACAGAAGGCCCTGGTGGGCTACAGTCCACAGGGTCGCAGAGTCTAACTTGACTGAGCGACTTTCACTGAAAATGCCAAGCTTTCCTTTTACCCCTTCTTAACAAGGGAATTAAAAACACATGCTAGAGATTCATTAACCTAATGCATGTTCTTTGAACCCTACTGTGTGTCAGGTATCATGCTAAGTCAGAGCTAGAAACACCAAGATGTTGTCAACGAAGAACTAGTGGGAAAGTGTAATTATCTCTTTGCTATGTCCGAGTGTACATCCCATTTGGGTCTTGAGTGGTCTCGAGTGATGAAAAGTCTAATGCCAACTGCCTGTGTAAAACAGAAAAAGGAAGATTTGTTGACTCAAATGACAGACATGTTGAGGAATATATATTACTGGGCACAGGGGACTGGGTGTGTCTGTGTGTGTGTGTGTGTTTGTGTGTGTGTGTGTGTATTCCCACTTCACCTCCTTTGGCCGACATCTTGTTTGGGTTCCTGTGAGAGGAGACTCTGAGACAAGGACTGAAGTTCAAGTAATTTATCTGGAAGGGGATCCCAGAAGAGGAAGTGAAGTGAGGGAGTGGGAAAGAGACGGATGAAGGAGGAGAGCCCATGTGTATTGCAGTAAAGAGCTGAACATGTCCTGCTGGGGGCCCTCTGAAGAACCACATAGAATTCAGAGAAAAGTGAGTCACTCAATTGTGTCTAGCTCTTTGCGACCCCATGGACTGCAGCCTGCCAGCCCCCTCTCTCCATGGAATTCTCCAGATAAGAATACTGGAGTGGGTAGCCGTTCCCTTCTTTAGGGCATCTTCCCAACCCAGGAATCGATCCCATGTCTCCCTCATTGCAGGTAGATTCTTTACCAGCCAAGCCACCAGGGAAGCCCAAATTTTCCACCATGGAGGATGGGGGAGGCTAGGACACTTAGCCTTAGATCCCTGCCTCCCACTGGTTGAGGGCTGCTCCAGTGAAGCATTAGGTCCCCCATGCTTCTCGATCGTGTCTGCTTATGCCTAGACGGTCTTCCAGGGCACACCTGACATGGGACCCTGCCACAGGGTGTGAGGACCCACTCCTGCTTCCCTGGAAACGGGTGGGCAAGGAGATGTGGCATGTGCAGCACAAGTGTCCACTCACCTGGGGTTTCCTCGGTGGGGGCTCCAGTCTCAGGGTCCACGTGGCAGGGCGAGGTTCCCATCACATTGTGACCTGGTAGGAACTGGAGATCTGGAAATCAGCAGGAAGACCAGGTGAGCCAAGCCCCCCCTCGCTGGCATCCACAGAACTTATTAGAGTAGAAAATAAATTCAGAGCTCCTACGTGATCATTTCAGAAGGTCACCCAGATCTTAAATTTAAAGTCACCCCCCAAACTAAGTTCAAGATTTGCTTCACTCTATCTTAAATGTGGGCAAAATTCCATAGACCTTTACTGATTGTCTACATATACCTTGAAAGCACCAACGAATTCCCTCAAACTTGAGGTGAGCCAAATTTGGGACCCAAGAAATAGTGATTGGGGTTTCTTTCTCTAATTAGGTAACTATAAACCAACTTGACTCGAAAACTCTGAAGTCAACCTCCTAGTAGCCCCTTCACAAAATCCTTGCTGTGCTGCATTTGTGTTCCCATAATATTGTATTGTAAGGTTTAAATGTCACATCAGGCTAGAACATTTGTTATATATCAGAAAAGAATGAAGTGAGAATTGCCGGGTTTTGCCTCTCATGGAAGCTTCATTTGTTCGTTGAGGCTACCTGCCTGATATCAAGGTAAAATGTGACTCTTCCAGACTGGTCCAATTTTAATGTCAACCTTCCTGGCGGTGAAGGTCCCTGTGGGGCCTCAGCCACCTCCGCTGGACTGTATCCTAACCATTCAGCACTTCAGCTCTACTAACCTTTAGGTCCCTGGCCCAGGAATCCCTGAGGCTGTTTTCCCCTCGAGTTACTGGTGAAATCAACCAATATACATGGTGACAAGCATGCTGATCGATATATTTTTTTTTTCTACACAAGTTTTTGCTTTTTTGTGAGGGGGAAGAGGATTGTCGGTCAGAATTCAAGAAGTGTTGCTTTTGGCTCGAATGATCTTGGCAGTTGTCTCAACTCCTCACTGCATTAGGTCTCTGTCGACAAAGCCTGCTGATATTCTTCAGGCCTTTAAGGTCAAAAGAATTACCTTCTGCCTCTTAGACTTGTGGGCCCGATTATGTTTGAAAAATAGATTTTCCAGGTGGACGGCTATTCACAGAGACTCCCTGGTGGTGTAAGGGACATTTAAACTATGTTTTACCCACTGCCAAGAGCCAATAACAGAGCTCAGGGTTTTTGTGGGGTTTTTTTCCCCTCCTATGGGAGAAGGTGGTAAGGCCACAAAAGCGGTGGCTGATTATGCATTAGGGCATTCCTGCGACCATATGTGGAATGACACTCTTCTTTCATTGCAAAGTCATTCAAGGTGGAGGGTACTTGCTCTAAAAACTCTCGAATTAATCTCTTGGTACCAATACCCTTTCAAATTTGTTTCTGGACTTTTATTAACTTTTACTTCAAACGTAATAGTCTAAGGGCTATGAAAACCCAGAGAGAAACTTGAGTGAACACCTACTATATCTTGAAGTGGTTATAATTTATATCCTGTGAGGAATGGCTTGCTGAAAGTGCATATTCATTTCCATTTCTAGGTTGGCTTTTTGGCTGATCTAATTCTTTATCACCATTTAGCTTATGAAACACCTATTGGTGCAGGCTGGGGTGACCTTTTGCATTCCTACTGACAGTTGATAGATAGATATGCATAAATTAGGATATGGAAGTTTCTTTTTTGAAAATCAGTGGTGTTTAACCCTTCTGAGGGTTAAGAAAGCAATTAAAATATACAATCTTTATTTAGAAAATTTTGCCAAGTCTTAGTATATTTATTGACATTTTAGGTAGTACTTTAATACAATATAATATTGGTTAATACATTCTCCTATTGTTATCTACTGCTTTATACTAGTAAATAGAGCAGTCAGTAACTATCTTATCCTTGTGCACTGATAAGCTTTAAGGATGATGTCACAGAAGAGACTATTTATGGCCATTTTATAAGTCATTCATTTATTAATCCTTAAGTGGTTAATAGCATATGCTCTGAAATTATTCCACCAGATTTTGAATCCTCATGACTCTACTTACTGTGTATGTGGGCTTCCCTTATCAGGGAAAGGGAAAGATTAGAGAACGCTGGTAAAGAATCTGCCTGCAATACAGGAGACCCTGGTTCAATTCCTGGGTTGGGAAGATCCACCGGAGAAGGGATAGACTACCCACTCCAGTATTCTTGGGCTTCCGTTGTGGCTCAGCTGGTAAAGAATCCGCCTGCAATGTGGGAGACCTGGGTTCGATCCCTGGGTTGGGAAGATCCCCTGGAGAAGGGAAAGGCTACCCACTGCAGTATTCTGGCCTGGAGAATTCCATGGACTATACAGTACATGGGGTCGCAAAGAGTCAGACACGACTGAGCAACTTTCACTTTCACCATATATGTAACTTGAAGAAAGTTACTTCTCCTTTCTAAGCCTCATTTTCCTAATCTGTGAACAAGGATAATGGCAGTATCTGCCTTATAGTTATGAGGACTAAATGATAGCTTGATTGAGAACAGAGAACAGTGTCTGGCACATAGACAATGCTAGATAAGTCTTAGCTCTTCTCATGATTTAAAAGTTATTTTTGGCCTCCCTGGTGGCTCAGACAGTAAAGAATCTGCCTGCCATGAGGAAGACCTGGATTCGATCCCTGGGTTAAGAAGATCCCCTGGGGAAGGGAATGGCTACCCACTCCTATATTCTTGCCTGGAGAATTCCATGGACAGAGAGAGGAGCCTGGCAGGCTATAGTCCATGGAGTCTACAAAGAGTCAGACACGACTGAGCAACTAACACTTTCACTTTAGTGTTATTATTAATATAGTGTGCCACATGCTGTTGAGGCTCTAGGGATACAATGATAAACAAGACACAAACTTATTAATTAAACAAATAAATTTAAAGCTCCTAATTGAGGTTCTAAGCTCTGGAGACACAGTACAAAGAGAGCCCCTCTTCCTCCCTGCAACCTAGTTGAGTAGACAGAGACAAATCAGCAAAAATATAAGTGATGAAGGTAAGAGGGAGAAATAGGCTAACAGATGGAGAGTGAAGAGTGGAGGAACCTTAGGCTTCTCTGATGTGGTAACATTTGAGCAGAAGTGGAGGGGGGCACTGTGTGAGTATCTGGGGGAAGAGATTCCTAGGTGGGGGGATAGGACAAGCAAAGTGCAAAGCTCTAAATACCAAATGCAATGGTACTGGGAGCCCAGTCATAAAGAGAGCTGTCAGGGGAGGAGGCAGGAAAAAAGAAATCTAGGATGTCATCTAAATTTTTAACTTGAGCCACTTGTGAATTGTGAACTCATTTACTCACTGGGCAAGATGTGGACTAGTGAGTAGATTTGAACTGGAAGTCATCAAAAGTTTATTTTGTATATGTCCCATTTGAGATGCCTATTATACCCTCAAGTGCATATACCCAGTAGGAGGATGGCTGTATCCATCTAGAGCTTAAGGGAAAGGAAGAGGCAGAAAAGATAAATGTAGGAGTGACCAGTATAGAGCCAGTATTTGAAGTCAGTGGCTAGATGAGATCCATTTAGGTCGCTGAACAGAATCTTGGGGTCCTTCAGCATCTACAGGTTGAACAGAACAGAAGCCAGGGGAGGAGACAAAGGGGTTTAGAGAAGTGGGAGGAAAGTCTGGAGAATATGATGTCTTGGAGCTCTGGAGAAGAAAATCTTTCAAGAAGAAAGGTGTAGATGAACATGTCACCTATTTGCTCCTGAGAAGTCAAAAAAATGAGAACAAAAAAGTATTGGATTTGGAAAAATGGTGGCCCACTGGTGATCTTAGATGCTGGAAATGACAGAAGATAAAGGAGGGGAATGGAGATCAAATTTTGATCCCTTCTCAGAGAAGCTTAGCTGTAAAAAGGAGGAAAGTTATGAAGAAATAATATTGAGAAAGAAATCTATGAAAATTGATATAAGCTGGTACGAGGGTAAAGAGACATGACTTGTGATGCAGAAGAGATCAGAGCTGCCAGCCTAGGAAAACTGTGGACAGTTGACACAGTGCTTAACGAAGGGACCCAGTATTCCCGTGCATGTCTTCAGGCTGAGAATGTAGTTGGAACTCCAGACAGTGCTTGTGAAATTAAGGACATCTGGGATATGAACGGTCTTAAAGAGAATAGGATTCCTGTAGGATGGGCAAAAAATAGAAAGATGGAAATGAATATTCTAAGTATGTAGGACAGAGGTATATGGCATAGCGCTCATATTATTTCTGTATCACTAATGATTTTAAGACCCAGAAAAATAAGGAAATGTTATTAGATATTATAAGAGCAAAGTTGTTGTACATTAACAATAAAAATGACAATTTTTAAAATTCCTTCTTTGTGTGATTTCATAGCTTTACTTAATCATTAACCCTATATGCTGCTGCTGCTAAGTCGCTTCAGTCGTGTCCGACTCTGTGCGACCCCATAGACAGCAGCCTACCAGGCTCCCCTGTCCTTGGGATTCTCCAGGCAAGAACACTGGAGTGGGTTGCCGTTTCCTTCTCCAATGCATGAAAGTGAAAAGTGAAAGTGAAGTCACTCAGTCGTGTCCGACTCTAGCAACCCCATGGACTGCAGCCCACCAGGCTCCTCCATCCATGGGATTTTCCAGGCAAAAGTACTGGAGTGGGGTGCCATTGCCTTCTCCGAACCCTATATAGATCTTCCTTAACTTAAAAAGGAGTTTCAGTCACAAAGTTGTGTCTGACTCTTTGTGACCCCATGGACTGCAGCCACCAGGCTCATCTGCCTCCACTCTCTCCCAGAGTTTACTCAAATTCATGTCCATTGAATCAGTGATGTTATCTAACCGTCTCATCCTCTGACACCCCTTTATCCTTTTGCCTTCAATCTTTCCCAGCATCAGGGTCTTTTCCAATGAGTCAGCTTTTTGCATTAGGTGGCTAAAATATTGGAGCTTCAGCTTCAGCATCAGTCCTTCCAGTGAATATTCAGGGTTGATTTCCTTTAGGACTGAGTGGTTTGATCTCCTTGCAGTCCAAGGATTTACTTCCCAATAAACCCATCTTAAATTGAAAATATTGTAGAAAGACAGTGCATTTACTACATGTAACCTACCAAATATCATAGATTAGCCCAGTTTACTTTAAATGTGCTCACATTTACATTAGCCTGCATGCATGCTCAGTCACTAAGTTGTGTCTGACTCTTGTGACCCTATGGACTGTATAGCCTACCAGGTTCCTCTGTCCATGGGAATTCTCAGGCAAGAATACTGAAGTGGATTGCCATTCTCTTCTCCAGGAGATCTTCCTGACTCAGGGATTGAACTCACGTCTCTTGTGTCTCCTGTACTGGCAAGCAGATTCTTTTTTATTTTAGTTTTTATTTTTTTAGTTAATTTATTTATTTTAATTGGAGGCTAATTACTTTACAATATTGTAGTGGTTTTTGCCATACAGGCAGGCAGATTCTTTACCACTGTGCCAAGTAGGAGGCCCTTCCATTAGCCTACAGTTGGGCAAAATCATCTAAACTAGTTTATAATAACGTGCTGAACATGTCATATAATTTATGGAATAGTGTAAAGTACAGAATGGTAAGAAGGGTATCAGTTTTTCACCCTCATGATTGCGAGGCTGACTGGGAGTTGTGATTCACTGACACTGCCCAGCATCATGGGAGCGTATCATACAGCACATCACTAGAAAAAAATCAACATTTGAAGTGTGATTTTTACTGACTGTGTATAGCTTTATCACTGTGATAAAGGGAAAGAATCGTTGTTGAACCACTACAAGTCAAGGACTGTCTGTCCCTTTGAAGTAGACCACCGTGGTAAGAGTATTCACAGCAGTGCTGTTGGGGTCAGAACATAGACCTGAGTATGAATCCTGGATCTGTCACGACTGGGACAGAATCTGTCACTGGATCTGTCAGTGAGTATCCATAGTTTTAGGTGCTTTTAAGCACCTCAGTTTCCTCAACTGTACAATGGAAGTACCATTACTAGCTTTCAGAGGGTGGCCAACAAGGGTCCAAAACAAGGTAAGGTCCTGCCTTCCTCAGTAAAACCTCCCAAAAGATGCCCGCAGCACCTTGAATTCTCACAGCTCAGACTAATCACCATTAAGACCCCATGTTTCTATTCCCACCAGTTGTGATGATCAGGAATCCACCATGTGTGTTCCCAAACCTATTTATGCCAGTTGTGCTGGCAACTGTTTATGCAAATATTATGTGCTTATTATTTACGTAACTATTATGTGGCGTGATGAAAGATTTGATGATGACAAGTTGCTATGATAAATTGCTATCAAATGAGGTGTATGTAAAACACACATAAAAGACTGGGGGAAGAGCAAAAATGTAGAAAAATTGCTTTCTAAAAGGTCTCATTCTACCTTAAAGAAACCCAAACTGGGCCTTCTGGATGATGCATTATGGGTGGTTTTGAAAGAAAGACAGCTTAGAACTCTGATCAGCAGACCCTGACACAAAGAAAGGGTCTTGGCACAGCATCAAAAGAGTGGCAAGTGAATGAACATCCATATGTTTTAGGTTAAAATTAAATCTTTAAGGTATGTATGTATCACATTTTATGATTCACTGCTTTAATTAACTTTTCCAGTTGACTTGCCAACTGCCAGTTCCAACTTCATTGGGTAACAGTAAAACTGTAATGTTTATTCTTCAGTTACTATGAATGTATACTCATTGTTTAAGCCACTGTAAAAGTTGAAAATGCATAAATAAAAAAAACTTAACTAATCGAAATCAAATACTAGCAATAATTTAATATAGTTCTTTCTAGTCATTTTTTTTCAAAATATATTTTTGAAATAAAATTATTACTGTTATATTTATTTTTTGTCTTCAATTTTTTCATGAAATATTTTATCATAAGCATTCCCCATGTTAATATTCATCTGTGCACTAGTTTAGGGCTTCCCTAGCAGTTCAGTGGTAAAGAGTCTGCCTGCCAGTGCAAGAGATGGTGGGTTTCATGCCTGGATTGAGAAAATCCCCTGGAGAAGGGAATGGCAACCCACTCCAATATTCTTGCCTGGAAAATCCCATGGACAGAGGAGCGTGGAAGGCTACAGTCTACACAGTGGCAAAGAGTCGGACTTGACTAAGCAACTGAGCACAGAGCACAACAGTATTTTATTTGTTTCTTTAAAAATTTCTGAAATATTAATAGCATTTGTAATAAAAATTATATTCATCTGTTAAACTTCAAACAATACAAAAATTATACAAGAAAGCAAATCACCATGAAGCCGATGACTTAGAAACAGCCAACGTTAAATTTTTATTAACATTTTCCTAGATTTCATTTTTCATAAAGATGTAGATAAAAGGATATATGGATATTATGCATATTATTTTTAAAGAAATGGGTTATAATGTAACTGTTTTAAATTTACTGAAAAGTTGCAAAGATATCACACCCTCACCCAGACTCTCCTCCTATTAACATTTTATATTACCATTGTAGGTTTGTTACATCTAAGAAATTAACACCAGTAAATTACTATTATCTAAACTCCAAAATTTAGATTTTACCAGTTTTTCCACTATTGTTCTTTGTTTTATAATGCAGGGTACCATCTTGAATTTATCCCATGGACAGAGGAGCCTGGTAGGCTGCAGTCCATGGGATCGCTAGGAGTTGGATACAAATAAGCGACTTCACTTTCACTTTTCACTTTCATGCATTGGAGAAGGAAATGACAACCCAGTGTTCTTGCCTGGAGAATCCCAGGGACGGGGAAGCCTGGTGGGCTGCCATCTATGGGGTCACACAGAGTCGGACACGACTGAAGCGACTTAGCAGCAGCAGAAAATTTTATTTTTTGGAGTTCCAAAAATCACTGCAGATGGTGACTGCAGCCATGAAATTAAAAAACACTTGCTCCTTGTAAGAAAAGTTATGACCAACCTAGACAGCATATTAAAAAGCAGAGACATTATTTTACCAACAAAGGTCCATCTAGTCAAAGCTATGGTTTTTCCAATAGTCATGTATGGATGTGAGAGTTGGACCATAAAGAAAGCTGAGCACCGAAGAATTGATGCTTTTGAACTGTGGTGTTGGAGAAGACTCTTCAGAGTCCCTTGGACTTCAAGGAGATCCAACCAGTTCATCTTAAAAGAGATCAGTTCTGAATATTCATTGGAAGGACTGATGTTGAAGCTGAAACTCCAATACTTTCGCCACCTGAGGCAAAGAACTGACTCATTGGAAAAGACTCTGATGATGGGAGGGATGGAGGGCAGGAGGAGAAGGGGATAACAGAGGATGAGATGGTTGGATGGCATCACCGGCTCTATGGACATGCTGCTGCTGCTGCTGCTGCTGCGTTGCTTCAGTCATGTCTGACTTTGTGCGACCCCATAGACTCCAGCCCACCAGGCTCCTCTGTCCTTGGGATTCTCCAGGCAAGAATGCTGGAGTGGGTTGCCATTTCCTTCTCCAGCAATGGAGATGAGTTTGAGTAAACTCCGGGAGTTGGTGATGGACAGGGAGGCCAGGCGTGCTGTAGTCCATGGGGTTGCAAAGAGTCGGACACAACTGAACAATTGAACTGAACTGAGAAAAATTTTATTTCTTTTTAACAGAAAAAAAACTGAATAAACATAAAGAAATCTTAAGCCACAGATTAATGTTTCTCTATTGTAAGAGTTGTTTCCTAAATGACCACACTAAATTTTAAAATGTGCTGTGTGATGTTGCTTCAATTGTGTCTGATTCTTTGCAAGCCTCATGGACTGTAGCCTGCCAGGCTCCTCTGTCCATGGGATTCTCCAGGCAAGAATACTGGAGTGGGTTGCCATGCCCTTCTCCAGGGGATCTTCCTGACCCAGGGATTGAACCCACATCTCATGTCTCCTGTGTTGGCAGGCAGGTTCTTTACCCCTAGTGCCACCTGGGAAGCCCAAATTTTAAAATAAGTATTATGAAAAAATTAAGAGGTTGGAGTCATGAATTTTTAATTACACAATTTATTCACCTACTAAAAAGATAAAATTACTTCTCTTATATTTCTTACCATCCCTCTTCCCAACAGTTTCATTGCTTTTGTAGCTTTGCAGACTTTTCCCAGATGAATAATGTGTACACTGTTCTGCAATTAAATTCTCATGTTAGATCTTAGACCGTATTTAGTTGGATTCATGACTCATCACTAGCCTTTTCAGCTACAACTTTTCCTTAAATTCTGTATTTCATTCACCTCTTGGTTGGCTGTTTCCCTCTGTTAGAAATTCTTTTAAAAATGGGTTATGGATGCTATATTTCACTATTTTTTCATGTTTGAGAATATCTGCCTGTGACTTTTGATATTCAAACAGTCAGTTGTCTTGTCTTAATGTTTTAGAAAATCATTTTGTTTTCCTTAGAATCTTGTAAAAATTCTACATTAACTTCTGACATGGAAAATTTATAGCATGTCCAAGACCAACCTCATGGTTTCCTTTGCTGGTGGCTTGTGTTTACTCCCTGACAGTTTGAAGAATTCTTTATTCCTTAAGGAATATAGTCAATAATATCATAATAATTTTCTATGGTCACAGATAGTAACTAGACTTATTGTAGCGATCATTTTGCAATTTATGCAAATATCAAATCACTATGTCATATACCTGAAATGAATATAATCTTATAAATCAACTATACCTCAATAAAAAATATATTCTAAAAAGTTCTTTCCTCCTGAGTTTACTATTTGAACCAAGACACATCTCCATGTGGACTCCCCTATCAATTTTTCTCTGGAACATAGCGAGTAGATCTACTTCTTCCTTTCAAAGATTTTTGGTTTTCACTATTATGCCTCAAAAGCACTTTTTCTATTCTTTTGGAGTATCACTCCAGGGAAGCCAATTAATTATCCTTATGTTGGATTATCCTTGTCTTCCATCTTCTTTTGCATTGCTTTACTCTGCTTTGACTTTTGTGTTCACTGTGATGATCTCAGGAATTTCTCCATTTCAGTCATTTAATTTTTATTTGCATCTATTCTTTTGCTTGCTAATTTAAATGTATTGTAATGGTATTGTTTTAGTTCTCAGTATTTCAATTGTTGCACCATTCCTTTTCTTCTCACTCTGTTATTTTATTATTCATTTTGCTGTTTTGTCTTATTGATTTTCTAAGTTTTTCTACACTATGGAACAATTTCCTGGAATAATTTTTTCTGTTTCTTAAATTGTTTTCATCCAGCCTGAATTTTTCATCTATGTTTTGTTTCCTCTTTCTCTTTCCATTCCCTTTCTTTCATTCTTCCTTCCTTCCTTTCTTTCTCTTTCTTTCAGTGTAAAAAGATTCCCACCTTGAATTAACCCATCCATCACTTCACATAAGTAACTTTTTTCTCTGGTGATAACATTTAATTTCTACTCTCCTAGGACATTTTAATAATATAATACAGTGATATCAATTATAGTCACTGTTTTGCATTAGATTCTCAGATTTTAATCATCTCATAAAAGAAAATTTGTACCCTCTTCTTTCTAAAGGACATTTGCATGGTTGCCCAGACCTTCTTTATGCCACAGTATGGTCGCAGACATCTTTATAATATTTCCAGTTTTCCTGGCACTTCTGTATTCTTTGAGTTTGAAACCATCTTTGAGTTTGAGGGTATTCCTATTGGTCTCCATTTTTTCTCAGCCTAACAGTATGGAGTGGAATGAGGAGATGCAGGAAGCTCACTAGAGGGAACGTAGCTTTCCCTTTTCTTCTGAGGTCTTGTGAAGTACCCTATACACTAGTTTGCTTCCCAAACTGACTCAGTGGAAATGACAGGCCTTGGCACCATGCACCTCCCTTTGCTGACATCCATGTGAAATGTGGGGAATTTAAGATGAAATAAGATTTATTAGGGTCTTCTCCAAGTCACCCACTCAGTTCCTCAGTTTTCTCCCCAAACTGAAAGGTATTAATGAGATATCTCAGCATTTCACTAACTCTTTTCTCTTTCTTCAGGGTTGGGTTGGGGGCGGGTCAGTCCTGGCACAGCAAAATCATTTGTTTCCTTCTTAGGCTGCCACACTTATTAGTTTGCTGCTAAGTCACTTCAGTTGTGTCCGACTCTGTGCGACCCCATGGACTGCAGCCTACCAGGCTTCTCCATCCATGGGATTCTCCAGGCGAGAACAGTGGAGTGGGTTGCCATTTCCTTCTCCAGTGCATGAAAGTGAAAGTGAAGTTGCTCAGTCGTGTCTGACTCTTAGCAACCCCATGGACTGCAGCCTACCAGGCTCCTCCATCCATGGGATTCTCCGGGCAACAGTACTGGAGTGGGGTGCCATTGCCTTCTCCCTTGTAACATGAATTTATAGGCTTTTCTCTGTTTAGAAACTACTGATGAACTTTTATCCTTTCACAGAAACTAATTGTGTACATTTCTCTAGGCGCTGGGTTGGATACACTCTAGCATTTTAACTTTAATTCTCCACTATTATCCTGCAGCTTGTCAATGTTTTCTGGAGAATTATCAACATTTATTTAACCATCATTCTTTTTTTTGGCTAAATTTTCCTGAATTTTTTGCTATAATAAATAACACTACTATAAACATCCTTGATAATAAATTTTTCTTTGCATATTAAATTACTCCCTTGTGGTGGATTTCTAAAGAGGAGTTACTGAATCAAAAGGCATAGACCTATTTTTTAAGATTTCTGATCCAAGTTGCCAATTTACTTTCAGTATTTGTTATATTTCAAAATATACTGCCAACGGCTAATGTCCAAAGTCTCAAAAATGAATTTCTTGCAACGGGTTTCAGAAGAAGTAGAAACAAATTAACTTAAGAAATAAAGATAACTGTTCATTTGAAAATGTACGTTAACAAGGATGAGAATGGTTTTGCAGCCAAAACGGTATGAAAGCTGTGATCAACGAGGACAGCTGAGAGCAGATCTAAAACCTGATGAGAAGAAGATGAATCCCCATTCAGTGAGGTGGAATGTGGACCAGAGTCACCAAGAAGGAAATTGGGGTGGGGGGAGTGTCAAAAATCACTCCAAGTTTACAACATGTTAATTGCATCTATAAAAAGTACTTAGGGATAGCACTCTATTTTTTTTTTCCATTCCCACAGACGATGTGCTAGGCTTTCAGCGTCTGCTGCAACAACAAAATAGTTTATTTTTACTCAATTTTTCTCCCCCATAAAGAAAAATCAACGAAGTATTATCATGTTTCTTAAATACAACTGAACTCATCTTATTAGGGAAAAGTGAAGAAGGATGTGTCATCTTATTAGAAATGACATGATGTATATACAGCCATATGTTTTCAAAGGGTTTTCTGTCAGTGTTAATCAAAACTCCTCCAAATTTATGAACCTCCAGAGCAGCATGTCAACCATATGGGACCATATGGGAAATATCTCCCCTTCAATATTGCGAATTTGAATTAATAATAAACATAACTTAGTGAACCTAAATGAGAAAAACATATCAATGTTGAATCTCAGAAAAGTAGAAACTTATAAAAAAATTCCCCTGGGTGTTAATTTTGTTAGCATTCTGTCTAATATCTCTATCACACTGCTCTAGTTTTTCACTCTGCCTGCTCATTTATTGGACAGAGAATTGGTTGCGACCTATTTCATGATTGCGACTAAAGTATGAAATAATCAGTACCTCATATTTCCCCCCTTTGCTTTGCATTTTGTGGGAAAACAGAAAACTTGGACTGAAAAGAAACCAGGAAAAATATCTGTGTTATTATTTAGTTTCTAAAATTTGACCATTGAGATCTTTCCCAATCTACATCCATGGCCTTCCCACATAGCAATTACTATTATTTGCATATTACTATATTACTAATTCTTCACTACATTACTCTATTAATTACTACCTTCCTACACTAATTGCTATATTGTTAATTTAATATTATATATTACAAATCACTTTTATTATAATACCATTATCTTATTTGCCTAGCAGTCACCATCTCCTTTCTATTATTTTAGGAGATAATATCATTTTAGGATCTGCATTATGTAACTTAGACTGATTTCTAACATTGACTGGATGTGGGCATGTGTTACGGTATCATCAAGCAAGCGAGTTCTTTTTAGTTGGAGGAAACAATTTTGATTCTCGCACATGGATCTCAAATATGAACTTTCAGAAGACTGGGGGGAGGTGGTGGTCATAATTGGGAACAGGCTGAAAATGAGCCAGAAATGTACAGCTGTTGACCATAAACTTACCACAATGGGCAGGGGCTAGGAACTAGACCAGGGGCAGGGAAAGAGGGCTAATCTCTCTTTATAGTATTTTCTCTATTGTTCAGAGAAAGATTTGGGTGAGGACGAAGATGTTGATAGTGATGATGATTTTGCTGATGATGATACTGTCTATCGTGAGTCATCATAATACTAAGAAAATACACAAATAGTATAATAAGTTTAGAAACAGTGTGGCATAACATGCTAATCATGGAATCAAGATTGCCAGGAGAAAAATCAATAACCTCAGATATGCAGATGACACCATCCTTATGGCAGAAAGTGAAGAGGAACTAAAAAGCCTCTTGATGAAAGTGAAAGAGAAGAGTGAAAATGCTGGCCTAAAACTCAACATTCAAAAAATGAAGATCACAGCATCTGGTCCCATCACTTCATAGCAAATAGATGGGAAAATAATGGAAACAGTGACAGACTTTATTTTCTTGGGCTCCAAAATCACTGCAGATGGTGACTGCAGCCATGAAATTAAAAGACAATTACTCCTTGGAAGAAAAGTTATGACCAACCTAGACAGCATATTAAAAAGCAGAGACATTACTTTGCCAAAAAAGGTCTGTCTAGTCAAAGCTATGGTTTTTCCAATAGTCATGTATGGATGTGAGAGTTGGACTATAAAGAAAACTGAGCACCGAAGAATCGATGCTTTTGAACTGTGATGTTGGAGAAGACTCTTGAGGGTCCCTTGGACTGAAAGGAGATCCAACCAGTCCCTCCTAAAGGAAATCAGTCCTGAATATTAATTGGAAGAACTGATGCTGAAGCTGAAGCTCCAATACTTTGGCCATCTGATGCAAAGAACTGACTCATTGGAAAAGACCCCAATGCTGGGAAAGACTGAAAGCAGGAAGAGAAGGGGATGAGAGAGCATGACATGGTTGGATGGCATCACTGGCCTGATGGACATGAGTTTGAGCAAGCTTTGGGGGTTGATAATAGACAGGGAAGCCCACCGTGCTGCAGTCCATGGGGTCAAAAAGAGTTTGGACATGACTGAGCAACTGAACTGATACACATGCTAAAATGATACCTAGTGAGCCAGCCCTGCTATAATCCCTTCACATTGAATTTGGTTGGATGTATCATTTGCTCCTGGTCCACAGAATATGGCAAAGGTGAAAGGACTTACCAGATGTAATGGAAGTTCAAAAACAGACTGATTTTAAGTTAATGACAAGCAAGATTGTCCTGGGTGGGCCTGACTTTGTCAGGTGAAAGGCTCAGAAGAGATTCTCCTCCTGGCCATGAAGAAGTCAGCCGCCGTATTGTGGAAGGTTCTGTGAGAAGGCCATATGGCAAGACGCTGATGTGGCCTCTAGGAACTGAGAGCAGCCCTGGGATGAGAGCTGACAAGAAATGAGGACATCAGTCTTACAGTAGCAAGGAACCTAATTCTGCCAATAGCACATGAGCCTCGAGGAGGTCTATGAGGTCCACCAAGGAAAACAGCTGAGTCAACATTTTGATCACATTTTTTTTTTGAGATCCTGAGCACAAGACCCAGATGGTTGAGCCATAGAAATTGTGAAATAATAAATTTTATGTTGTTTTAAGCCCCTATATTGGTAGCAATTTGTTACATAGCAATAGATACCTTCCCTTGTAGCTTAGTTGGTAAAGAGGCCGCCTGCAATGCAGGAGACCTGGGTTAGATTCCCGGGTCGGGAAGATCCCCTGGAGAAGGAAATGGCAACCCACTCCAGTATTCTTGCCTAGAGAATCCCATGGACAGAGGAGCCTGGCCGGTTACAGTCTATGGGGGTCGCAAGAGTCAGACATGACTGAGTGACGAAGCACACAGCCCACAAAGGACCAAATAATATAAAAGAGAGAAGTCTTATCTGGGAATTTGATCATGGATTTGGGATTATTCATTAGAAAGCTGGGGTATAATTCTTTCTTCAACATTACCTATACTTATAAAACTTTTATAGGAAGAGAATCAGTTATTTTCCAAGACCACAGATGATAAAACAAAAAGGTATCTTCGTTCATTTTTTTCAGAGACTCTCATCTCAGAGACTCTGGTCTAATTGATTTCAGATGCTATCTGGGCATCAGTATTTGTCAAAGTTGCCCAGGAGAGTCTAATGTGCTGTGCTGGGTTGTCAGTTTCTTCACAGCAAGAAATATGCTCCTCCACAGTTGATTGCAAATAGTATTAAAGTCTGTACTCTGCGGGCAACGGGTCTTAAGTCAAAGTGGACTTCAGAAATGCTGATGCAATAGCTAAGTGAATGGGGAGAGAATGCCAGGCCTGCCAGGACATATCTGGTATGATGTGTGAAAGGAAGCAGCCTAAAGTAATTCTGATGGGAGGTCCAGGGGCTATTGAATAAATGTGAAGGAATGGGGTTGCTCAGCTCCTTCTTGGTAAAGTCTTGATTCCAGATCAAGCTACTCTCCTCAAGCCTACCTGAGTCCCATCTAAGTAGCTGGGGTATTCTCGTCCTTCCTTTGGCCTCCATATTTGGCCTAGCATGTTTTATTTTTTGTTGTTAATCATTTCTTTTCCATATTCTTTCTGTTCCTTAGAAAAATTACTTCACCAAAGCCTGCCTGGCTAAAATAAATGATATGTAAAGAGAGAGAAAAAAAAAAAATCCTGAACCATAGGAGATGGCAGTTCAGTAGCTGGAAATATATTTGAGAATTGTCTCTGAGTTTGTAGAAGGTTGCAAGGAAGATCTTAGCCTAACTGGGCAATACATACTTTGGAATAAAGTGATCGGCACACTGGACTAGAAGATCTGCCTATAAAGAACAAGTAAGTCTCCATCTCAAAGAACCGGGCAAGTCGGGATAAGCCAGGTTTTGCTGCAGTAACAAACAGCTCTAACATCTCAATGACTTACAAAAAAAAATAAGAACAGGTTTATTTCTGGCGAATGTCCCATCGTTCCCTTAGTACGAATGGTTGGGGCCTTTCCTGTGTGTCATTCTGGGTCAAAGACTGGTTGATGGACCCTCAGCCATACTGGGTTTTGCCAGTCAGCGTCAGAGGAAAAGGGGCGGGGAAGCCACTGTCTCTTAAAGGCTTCTGCCAGGAAATTACACACGTCACTTCCCCTCACATTTGATTGGCCAAGGCAAGTCATGAGACTTCAAAGGTCAAAAAGTGCAATTCTATCCTGTATCTATACTGAGGAAGAGAATCAGACATTTTGGGGAAGTAGCACTAATAACTACCACAAGGATTTAGCCCAGAGTTTCTCTGAGGCCCCTGATTTCTACAGTACTTCCAGAGGTCTATGAATCCACACTAGCTAAAAGCACTGTCTGAAGATCCCCAATTACTATATATTGGATAAATGTATTTCTATTTAGAATAGCTATAGACGTGTTTTACTGAATTTCAAATTACTGTTGAACTCTGATTTTTACTCTTGATGTATTACTTTTCAAAGAACTTGCATTAAAATTACAACTACAGTTATGTTGAGGAAGTTTTGAAGTTAAAAAAAAAAATGTTCTTGTGTTTGAGAAGGTCAGGAGCCATGGAATTAACTATTTGCCTGACTCATTGCCATAAGTCAGCCAGATGGTTTTCTTAGGTAATTTCTTTCACAATTCAGGTTGCATGATGATGCTGAAATAAGTGTTTCATGAATATGGAAGGGGTTGATTGAGACATACACTCCCCCTCTAATCCATCTATTACTGTTGCTACCATGTAAACTACGCATGGTAGTTTCATTCATCAGATTCTCCACACTTTCCAGAACACATCTGAATATACAGTTGCCTGTGAAATGGCAATGTAGTAGAGGCACTAAAACTCTAGGTTTTGAATAAACAGGTAATTTTCCTTGTATTTTTAAGCTGAAATCAGTTGTAGACAAGTAGCTAATATTCCTACATTTTTGTGATCAACTTGGTAAAAATTCACTTGAATTAAGAAGTTAACTACTTTCTGAATGTCCACCTGTAACTCATGGTTCCTGCTAGGGAGGAGTGGGAATCAAGAATCTTTGTTCTTAAATCTTTTGAGAAAATATTCTATCATGTTATTTTCTTTCTGCTTTTGAATTCACCCTGCAGCCAGTTCCTTTCAATGGTGCTGGTTGAAAAGATGTGGAATAAAACCAGCATATTCTGAGGGGACACTCCCTCTGCACCTGTTCTTTTCTTCTGATAAAGACTAGCCACAAAGGAACCAAGTGTGAGGAGGAGAATTCTCAGTGCTCTCCCGTACTTACCCTTTCCTCTGTCTCTGGAATTTTCTTACACTATTGGTTATGCCATATGATATCCTGCAGAACTCCTTCACCCACGAGAATTTTCCCTAGGCTTGGAACCCAGCATCCACCTGCAAAGTGCCCAATGATTCAAAAACAGCATTCTTCTTTCAGATGGCTATGTACAGTTTTGAAAAACTCTGCCCTGGATCTAGAAAGAGAGAGCAGTCCCATGAAATTGGCATCTTTTAATAATTTCTGCATCAGACGAAAAGGAACAGTTTTCCAAATACAACTGGATATGCCACAAAGAGAAAAATAAACTGGAAAACATCTTAAGCCCTCCACTGCAGGTGTGTTGGCAAAAATTTCCACACAACTTTCGCATGATTCCTGGTGCTGAAAAAAAAAAATGTTTATACTGACAGCTCTTGAATTGAGAAGAGTGATATTATGGAATATCCTGGTTTGTTTTTTTTTCACTTAATTTTTGTTTTATTGTAAAAGTGACCTAAAAGTTGTAAAAATACTCTACAAATACAAAAAAATAATAGAAGGAAAATGCTTCCTTCAGTAATCACATTACTCAAAGATAACTATTAACATTTGTTGTATATTTTTCAACACTTTTTCTATGTTTTAAAAACACATGCATTTTGTCTCAAACTTTAGTGCTGAATTCTGTGTTTAAGGTGCAAGCTTTATAGCTGTTGATTCAGCTTTAGTTTATTGTTCTCATACTCTATTGACTTTTAATGAACTTCATCAGACAAGGACCAAGAATGGGATGTTAAAAATATCCAATTCAAAAATCAGTCTATCAGTTTTGTATTGTATTCTAATAGGGTGTGCTCTGTATATTTTAATTTTTAATACTTAAAATGTACACAAACTTTACTTTAAGTTAAAGATATACTTTAATTGTACATTGTAGATTTTTAAAAATCTTGAAGGTATTCTACATAATATGAAGACTTTAAAATTATTTTTCTTGTCTCTCTAGGAGCAGAAGATTATTTGGAGGAAAAAATAGAATTCAGAAGATATATTAAGAACTGTGACTTTTGCCAACATAGAATGACCTCTTTCAGCTCAACTGAAATTTTGTTGTTGTTGCTTGAATTGGACTTTGAGGCTAAAACTTCTACCCTTGGCTTATTTTATTTTATTTTATATTTGCTTGCTAGTTTTGCTCCTTTGCTTATTTTTAAACAAACTCTAGGGTATTTTGTTTTTGTTTCAGGGTAGGGAGGATAGTAGGAAGAGAGATGGATTTTGTTTTTTTAACCCAATTAAGGTCTTCATCTTTCCTAAAGGAGTTAAGCATTCATTTTTACTGATTTGAGTTCAATAATATGATACCTACATCTCTGTTTATGCTTGTTTTTAAACTTATTTTTGCTCTAACTTTGCTCTGTGAACAAGATCTGGCTGGTCTTTTTCCTCTAGGTAGGGATTCTTAATCTTGATTCTCAGACCCCCTTGAACATCAGGTTTCTGAAGATTTCCTGAGATAGGGCAAAACTCGTGTGTGTGTGTTTGCGGGGGAAAGATCCACACTTCTCCTTACCTTTTCCTCCCCTCAAACCACCAATACATTCCCCTCTTGACTTTCACCTGCTGAGAAAATAGAAGCCATCGGAAGAGAATGTATCCCACCATCACCACCTAATCTGCCCACCTACCTATTTGGGACCCACTGATCGGAAGGTTGTGGAAGAGGAGGGAGCCTCTGTTTGAGAAGCTCTGGGAGAATGGATCCTCAGGGCGAGAAAGCGGAGAATGTTTGGGAAGACGTGGTGGATGCAGAAGGCTGCCAAGGCTGGCCCACTCTGAGTCTGGGGAGCACACAGAAAAGGGGGTGGGGGTGGAGGGGGCGGGAGGGGATGATGTCAGCTGGGGTAGGTACTGGGCCCTCCTGGATGAGGTTTTAGGACATGAAGGGAAACCTGGGAGCCTGGGCTCACGCGGCAAGTGAATAAACAGGTGAAAAAGGCCCCAGGGAAGATGATCCCTAAAGCTTCCAGGGCAGATGGCGGCTGAGATGCTGGCGCAGGAGGAGGAGCGGTGTGGGCAGCAGCTCACTGCCAACTCAGGTACAAAGGCCAATGGAGCGGGGTCTTTTAAATAAGTTTTTAAAATTAAAAACACAGCCCCTCTCCTAACTCTACCATCTCAAGAGAGCTAATCCCTTGATTTGGGAGAAAAAAGCAAAACCAAACCTTTCACAGGTGTACAGTTTCCATGTTACAGGGAAGTACGCTGATTATTCTAAAATATTTAAACATTAGATCTATTGCTTGAAGCACCTCTTCCACACCTCTATGTAGCTTTCAGAATTCAACACAGCATGAGACCTCAGTTAGGTGGCTGGACCATAGTTTCCTGAAATGTTCCCAAACATGGGACACTTGTCTCATTTGGCATCATGAGATGGAGCCGAGCAAACCTGTCTGAGCGCACAGCCTCTCAGCCATCAGGAACGCGCCTAAAAAGCAACCACCTCCGCGACATCCTGCAGCCGCCTTCTGAGCGCCCCCTGTGTTCCAGGACTAACCTGGCACTGTCGTCCCCTCACCGGACACGTGGACATTCAGGGCTGTCTGCTCAGTTGCTCAGAACCCACTTGACCATCTGCAGTGGAGCTGGGGTGAGACAAGGCTCAAGGGTCTGGCGTCTGCTGGGGAAAGCGGGCCCCATGAGCTGAGATGTTCCCAAATCCAGCAATAACATGCCCAGAGTGCCAGGCAGGCAGGAACATATAGAGGCTACCCTGGTGTGTGATGTGGCTGAAAATGAAGGCACACAAAGTGGCCCTTGTATCATGTCATTTGGGGAAAAAAAATTCAATATTTTCATTTATTTTATTTTTTGGCCATAGCATGCACCTTAGTTGCATGGGATCTTAGTTCCCTGACCAGAGATGGAACCCAGTCTCTTGGCAGTGAAAGCAGGGAGCTTAACCACTGGACCACCAGGGAACTCCCTGGAAAAATTTTAAAGCATTTAGAAAATAGTATCTCTAGATTAATTCATTTTCTTCTTTTTTAATCACTAGAGAGAGAAACCATTTTTCTAGTTTACTTATTCTGGATGTCCATTAAGTTTCATGGGAATTCATTCATTCTTCATCTTGGAATCCCCGGTGCCTAGTAGAATGCCTGGTAGATACTGGATGCTGGACAAACATCTGCTGAATGGGTTGAATGAAGGTCAAGGAGACACTGATGGAGTGGCAGAGCCTATACCTGCCAAGTTCCAGAGCTATGTGCCCCAGCTCGCTGGGCAAGGGCTCCTTGATTCCCTTCAGGCAGATGAACCTCATTTTGCCCCAGGTTCTAACTTATCAAATCCCCATCTCCACTCCAGTCTCTCCCTACCTACTTCCTAGTATAGTAGTTGGATGATAGGAGTAGCCTCCAAGCGTGCCCCACTGCCCCCAGCCCCTCCTTACTCCTCATCCGCCCGTCTTCTGTGCCATCTTCCTAAAGCACTATTGCATTGTTGTTCCAAAGTCTTTGCTAATTCTCCATCAGCTGCAGGAAAGACCTCAAATCCATAGTTTTCATAAAGGGCTCTTCACTACCCATCTTACTTCCCTTCTTGGGTTTCTTGCCAAATCACTGCCCTGGTCCCTCACCCTCAGTCCTTTGCCCGGTGTACCCCACACACATGAAAAGCTCCACGGTGCCTGAACACCGTGTACTTGCACTGTTTCGCCTTGTTCAGGGATCTCTTCTGCATGGAATGTTTCCCCTGGCCTTGCCCAGTAACGTAAAGATAGAATGCTTCTCTGAATTGTTTGTTGTTTTTTTCTTTTCCTCCTCAATTCCATTCCAGCCTCAACTCCATTGAATTAATAGGTTCTTCATTCAAATCTCCTTAGCCTTTATATGTCCTTTCTCCCCTACCAACCTCCCGTGTGTGTGTGTGTGTGTGTGTGTGTGTGTGTGTGTGTGTCTGCCTGCCTGTCTGTCTGTCTGAGAACTAGGGGTAAGTTCAGTGCTTGAAACACAGTTGTCACTGAGGCTGGTGTGATTTTGTAGTTAAATGTCATCTCTCTGGGTCACGCTTTCACCTGTTGCAATACTTACTGACATTTTTCATCAATGTCTGTGTTCTCTTCTTCCACCTACTCCAGGTTGAGCAAAAAAACAAATGCCAAGTCAAACCTTTCCCACATATTGGCCTAACTTGTACTTTCACAAAGAAGAAAATCTCTCAATTCTGTCTTTGCATGCCACATGACCTCTCAGGAAAAACGAGGCCATTGTGTGGCAGAAGTCAGGAAGGCTTAACGCGGTCTGAATGCCAACCAGGCTATCTGTGTTCGCAATCAGACCTACCATCCCCACACACAGGACGATGTTGGTTTGACCTCAGCAGAAATCAGATCTGCTCTACATGGTGATGATGATAGCAAACATATGGAATTGATTAAATGAATAAATAACCCTACTTAGTTTTGCATAAGAATATGTGGTACCCAGGTCAAAGATAATCCCTAATTTTTCTATGCATAATAGATTCCAAAGTGTAAACATCACCAGTAGCCTGAACCAAACTAGATGCTTTAAGTCAACAGTCAAAGGTGTGATTGTAAACTCAGAAATATTGACAGTGTTTGTGAATATCACTTCTCTAAATTAGGTGAGAGGTCCGCAGCTGATGTGGGTGCCTAATTTATCTGACATCTCAGTGTCGAGTCTTGGTCAGCCCCAGAAATTTGATCACAGCCTTTCTACTTCTCAGCTGTAGATAATTCTCTAGATTTTTCATCTGCTGTCTTTTGATTTAAAAATGTTGCACAACATCAAATTATCCACCAGAAGCTAGTCATTCCCTGCTAAAACATCTTATTTTTCTCCTTTGAAGTCACAAACATTTAAAGTTTGTTAATGTCTCAAGGCGATACCTGCCTATGAAAGTCTTATCAATTTTATTCCATTCTTTTATTTTGCAAAGTTTTAAGAGGCATTCACTCAGTGACTGCTGGCTGTGGGTCATTGAGTCCTTTATTTCTGTCTGAACTGGCTAGATCCAGGTCTTAGAAACCAGAGCCAGGATGGCTGGGGTGTGCGAGGTAGAGAATGTCTGAGTAACAAGCCATGAAAGGCAGGCAACCAGGGAAGGCATGGTGTCAAAACAGGTAGAGAGTCACTGACCAGGGGGGTCAGCATTAGGAGGGCAGGTGATGAGATTCAGCAAGATTCCCTATGGTGGTTGAATAGTACCCCCTCTCCCTCCCAAAAGATACGTCCTGGTCCTAATCCCAGGTCCCTGTGAGTGGGACCTTATTTGGAAATGGGATCTTTACAGATGTTAATTACGTGAAGGATCTCGGAATGAGATCACCCTGGATCTGGGTGGACCCTAAATCCAATGACTGGTATCATTGAGAGAAAGAAGAGGCAGATCAGAGACACAGAGACTTGAGACTTCCCTCGTGGTCCAGTGGTTAAAATTCTACACTTCCAATACAGAGGTGCATGTTCCATCCCTGATCAGCGAGCTAAGATCCTACATGCCTCTCGGTCAAAAAACCAAAAAGCATAAAACAGAAATGATGTTGTAACAAATTCAATAAAGACTTTTAAAATGGTCCACATCAAAAATATCTTTTAAAAAAAGAGAGAGAGAGACTCAGAAGAGAAGGCTACTGAAGACAGAGGCAAAGATTGGAATGACGTGTCTACAAGCCAAGGAATATCAAGGGTTGCTCCCAGCCACCAGAAACTAGAGGAGAGGCATGAAATGGATTATCCCCCAGAGGCTCCAGAGAGAATAATCCTGCTGACACCTTCATTTCCAACTTCTGGCTTCCAGGACAGTGAGAGAATAAAGTCACCGAGTTTTGACAATTTGTCACAGCAGTCGTGGGACACTAAGACACTCCCCCACATACACACACTCTTTCCATGCACAGAACTCTCCAAACTGTAAGCTTCATGAGGGCAAGGGTTTGGCCTTGCTCCCTCTGCATGCCTAGTCCTAGAGCAGTGGCCAGCGTTTAGCAAGTGCCCAATCAATAATGAATGAATCGAATCTCTTGTTCCTGCCTCTCACTAAAATAGATCAGAGCCTTAGTAGTAGACAATGATAGGTCAATCCTTTAGCACAGATTCTGATCATCTTGAGTACAATGAGCCTTTAGAGAAGGTTAAGTAAACTTTTATCATATTTATTTATGTAAATCAGTAAAGGAAAATTATTCTGCTTTATTTCAGCTCAGGTACAATGCTAGAGGCAGATAAAACAGGTTCATGATTTGAATCATTCCATTTTCTTTCTATCAACAAGTATTTCTTAAGCACTCAGACGGTGGTAAGTGTTATCCTGAAAGTAAGGATCCAAGATACAAATAGGAACCTAGGGAACTTTCAGCCTACTGGCAGAGGAAATAGTAGTTGATCAAACAGCAAACTAGTCAGTCATTGCAAATACAGTAAGAGTGATGGAAGGAAGTGCTCTGTACTCTGTCCACAGGTAGCTTGAGGAACGTGTGTCCCTGCAAATAGCCCTCAAGGTCTATGGGGCAAGGGCCACTTCTCCTTTTGCTCACCTCTGTTTTCCTCATACTTAGCTCAGTTCAGGGTCCAGATATGTTTTGTTAATTAAGTAAATAAATAGTATTGCTCTATCATCTACAATCCCAGTCACAGTACTTTCCAGTACTTCCAACAGTCCCTTCCAACTGACTTGCATTATAGGAAGAGGAATGCATCTTTACCATGACCAGAGATAAAGAATAAGTCAGCATCCCCCATTGCCTAAAGTCAATGCAAAGCCACCGACAGTTTGTTCTCAAGGACATGGAAGACTTCACATAGTAAAGGAAACTTCACCTGAGGAGTTGGACCACAAAGAAGGCTGAGGGCTAAAGAAGTGATGCTTTTGAATTGTGGTACTGGAAAAGACTCTTGAGAGTCCCTTGGACTACAAGGAGATCAAACCAGTCAATCCCAAAGGAAATCAACCCTGAATATTCATCAAAAGAACTAATGTTGAGCCTGAAGCTCCAATAGTTTGGCCACCTGATGTGAAGAGCAGACTCACTGGAAAAGACCCTGATGCTGGGAAAGATTGAGGGCAGGAAGAGAAGGGGGTGGCAGAAGATGAGATGGTTAGATAGTATCACTGATTCAATGGACGTGAATTTGGGCAAACTCTGGGAGATAGTGAAGGACGGGGGAGCCTGGCATTCTGCAGTCCATGTAGTCACAGAGTTGGACACAACTTCGTGACTGAACAACAACAACAGCATCCAAGGGACCACCAGCATCCTGCCAGACCATCTGCTTCAGCAGCTTCAGGCACCTGTCTAGACATGTCTACAGTCACCATCACTGGGAAATGTATGGCATTTGCCAGGCAAAAGACAAGAGACATCAAGGCAAGGTTTTGATTAGATACACTCTTTAAAGTGTTCATTGTTTCTTGTTTTGGTACTACTAGTCCAAAATTGTATGTAGGTAGTTATCAATCAATCGATGCCCTCGTGAGGTACCTACTAAATATAAGGTGTGGTGCTCAAGCCTGAGGAAAACACAGAAGTAGGAGCTGAGATTTCTGTCCTCAAATTAGCTTCTACTTGGGACACATTTACATCTCTGCTCACAGTATCC
The DNA here is from genome assembly GCF_002263795.3 of Bos taurus. Classification (NCBI taxonomy): domain Eukaryota; kingdom Metazoa; phylum Chordata; class Mammalia; order Artiodactyla; family Bovidae; genus Bos; species Bos taurus. The sequence continues at coordinate 38,171,326 of NC_037353.1, read as the reverse complement.
ATTCCCTCTTCTCCTTTCATGAAGTCACTCCTCCCCGACCCTTCAGTCCACGTGCTTCTGGCGGATCTGACTCCACCCCCGCTCGAGATTGGAACACATGGCTTAGATCAAGCTGATGCGTGCACCATATTGTCCTAACCATGATCAAGGAGCTTTTGAGTGAGAGTGAGGTACCCAGATCTTTCTGTCTCCTACTGCACAGGCAACTGAAAAGTTGGAGCCCTGAGAACCACTGACAGTCACCTTACATCCATGTGGGACTACAGAAAGAAATCAACACCAAAGATATTGAACTAAGGAATATATACTATATACTTAGTTGCTCAGTCTTGTCCGGCTCTCAGAGTCCCCATGGACTGTAGCCCATCAGGATCCTCTGTCTATGGGATTTCCCAGGTGAGAATACTGGAGTGGGTTGCCATTTTCTTCTCCAGGGGATCTTCCTGGCCAAGGGATAGAACCTGCAGCTCCTGCCGCATCTCCTGTATTGCAGGCAGATTCTTTAACCGCCGAGCCACTGGGGAAGCCCTGACCTCAGGAACAGAAAGAGGAAAACTGGATCTCAGGCACGGCATTTGAACTCTGGATTAAGACTTGCCTGAAATCAGAACCCACCCCCTACACTCAGATTCTTTCAGGGATAAGAACCAACAAATTATTTCCTTCTTTGCTTTTTTTCTTAAGTCAGTTTGGTTTGCATTTTCTGTCACTTGCCATCAAAAGAATCTTACCTGACACAGACACAATATGAAAAGGGTGTTAGCAATAAATGCCAAAGGTCAGATAGTATGTCCAGTGTGGGCTACAGATGGAGGTGGCAGAAAAAGAATCTTCTGGGCTCAGTGGGGTGAGCTCATGAGTAGAAGAATGTGGCCGAGAGACCTCCTAGAGGGCAGAGGTGGAGAACACTCGAGGGAGGCCGGTGTCAGTCCATTGACTGGCTGAACAATGAGTCTGGAATGTAACCTGTGGCCCTTGCATCTTTTGTGCTGAGTAATGACCTATGAGGAGGAAATTGATCCCAAGGATCATCAGTTTTGTCAATCAGTTCTCCACACAATTAGGAGAGAGAGACAGATTGGCTTGAAAGGCAACTTAATGCTTTGTTTGTTTATCCATCCTTCGTGGAGGCTTTTAGCACATTAGAGGATACTTTACGTTGTGCTGTTCTCTTTGGAGACAGAACACAAACACAGCAAGGGGCCCTCACCTTGCCCAGGAGGCCAGAGAGTCAGGTGCCTCTACCATTAGCTCAGGAAGACCGCGGCAGCCTGTCAATAACTGTCTAGGCCGCTTTGGGGGTGGCTGGGCCTGATGGTCAACCACTAGGCTGGCTCTGGATAAACCTTAGTCTTGAAATGCATCTGAGACAAGGTGATGGCAATCTGGGAAGCCATCCAGGTCAGAGTGTCCTAAGTTTAGTAACTAAAGAATCCTTAAATAAGAGGTCAGTTTCACTTTCCTAGAAGAGCACAGAGGGTGTACTTAGGCATTTGACTATGGCTCGAATACATTCTATTAAAACCAGGCCTGCAACTGGTTTCTAGAATATTCCTAAGTGAGTCCACTATCACTATGGAGTCCTGTTCACAAACTGGGGGCAGAAGTGGAAAAGTCAAAAGGAATGTTTTTATTCCCTTTTAGTAGATGTGTAGACTCTCTGACTCCAGCCTTGGGGTGATTATCTTTGAACAGCAATTAATTCCAAAGTTATAAAACATATGAGTAAACAGCTCCTTTTCTACATAACTTTCATTTTAATATACCATTACAAGTAGTGAGAAAAAGACCTCCTTGAAGATAAAATTCCAAAGGAGGAGGAAATTATTTCAGAGGGACTGTCTAACATTTTGTAGGGTTTTAAGAGACTCAAAGTGGTATTATGTGAAAAAAGAAATGCTGGAACATCTGTTATGTTAAGTATAACAACAACCAAACCAAAATAAATCTCTAGTGAAGAAAAAGCCCATAATTGATCGTTGTGGGGCTTCTGCCTTCTTGCAAGAGGAACTGACAAAAGCACTGCAGTGGGAACAAGATGGGCAAGAGTAACAATATATGAATGAAGCAATGCCGGCTTATAAGGTCTGCTCGCTCAGTCCTCTTGCGCTTGGCATATTTGTGCCAAGTTCTAAGTCACAAAAGCCACCTCCCAAGGAAACCAGCTGTCAGTCACATACAACTTTGTTCTGTTTTGTTTTCCTCATTGTTTTCAATATAAGTGTTTTTCTATTAATAAGAAAAGTGTGATCTGATTGGTGACAAAAAGTCACACGCACACATACACACATACGTGTTGTCAAGTCAGTTTCTTTCCATTCATTTTAATGCGTAGCCATGCCATTCGAGATGAAAAGACTTTAGTCTAATCTGGCTAGATATTAAGAAATAAACAGATGAAATGCTAAAATCATAGCAAGTGTTCAAAATCCAGATTGGCTCAGCCTGACTTAGAAAGTTTTTGAATAATTTTCTAAATACAGCTAATACAAGCAAACTTCCATATCCTCAGGAAATAAAATGCCCCTGTTCGGGTTGAATCTGAAGAGTCTTAGCAGCATGTAATGCATTTAGAATTTTTGTGCAACTTTAAAAGATTGGAGGTCTAAATTGGTCTAAGCAGTAACAGCCTGGTGGAGTCTTTACATCTTGAAATCAAAAGCTTCTTAACTAGTTGGTTAGCTAGCATCAAACATCTCCAAGTCAAATGCGATGATGTGTTGTTTTGCCACTTTTAAGGTAGTCTGTCCCTTTTGGAACAGAGTAGCTAAAATGTCAAAAATCTAGTAAATTTAAATAAGAGATTTTTCTAAAAGATCTCTAAACAACTCTGTCATATATTATGAAAAGGAAGAGTCATAATGGGTTCTATGCCCCTGGCCTAAAATATTCTAAAGATCTAATCCTTGCTGATCTCTCCAAACTCATATTAAGTCACTGGTGCCCTGGCTCACTACCCTTCAGACACAATGACCTTTTATTAGTTTCTCTTAAGCGTCAATTTTTCCTAGCACTCCTGTCTGGAATGTTCCTTCCCATTCCACTCTTTGCAAGGCTAGATTCCTCTCATCAGATTTCAGGTCGGCATCTCCTTTGATGGACCTCTGTTGCATATACCTTCTGAGCATTTCTCACCACTTCCTTTCATAGCAAAATTCAATTTTTCTTTGAAATCAATGACTAAATCTCATTTAGTCAGTGAGACTGTAGATGAAGAGGGCAAACCCTTTCCAGGAAGTTTCAAAGTATTAAACCTAGCTCTGGCCACAGTGATTGGTTCTGACATGTGACTCAAGACTGACCAATGAGGATCAGCCTCTAAAGTCTTTCTAGAGCCAATGAGATAGAGGTGGCTCAGCTGGTAAAGAATCCGCCTGCAATGTGATATGGGAGACCTGGGTTCGATCCCTGGGTTGGGAAGATCCCCTGGAGAAGGGAAAGGCTACCCACTCAGTATTCTGGCCTGGGGACTGCCTGCGACAGTCCATGGAGTCACAAAGAGTCAGACGTGACTGAGAAACTTCCTTCCTTCCTTCCTTCCATCCACTGGGTCTGTTAAGTGGGTACCTGGACTTGCAATGGCTATCTTTGACACCACAAGAAGATACTGTCTCGGGAGAGGAAACTGAGGAAGAGTGAGGCAAGGAACCGAAAGGAACAGAGAAGCCAGGTCCCTCCCAGTGACACAGATTAAGGACTCAAGTGCAGCATGATTTCTTTCTTTCTTATCTTCCTTCTTCCTTTTTTTTTTTTTTACTTATAAAGGCTTGAGTTCATTATTTCTCACTTACAAACCAAAAAATATGGACTATGATCTTCCTCAAGGAGGATACCTTTGGTTTCAGGATACAGAGCAACTGCTTGCCGTCTTCTCATTTTCTTTTCATTACTGGGATTTTTAATCACAATTTGCAATTATTTTGCAGTTTATGATTTTTTTCAGTCTTCTGCCATAAGGTATTAGCTGCATTAGTCTGAAATGCAAAACTGAGGAAGACGTTTTATCTCTAGGCACTAGGAAGAACACGAGCAGGGTCAGGGTCAAATATATGCTTTGTGCAGAAAAAAAAAAAGTACAAAAACAATAAGATTATTAAAAGCAAGATATTAAGAAGTCTTAGAAGTCTGTATCTGCTGCTTCTATAAATGAAGACACTAACATAAGTTAATAACCAATATCTTTATTACAGAAGTGGAACCTTGAATTCCAAACCTTTTTGTGGAGCTCTAACACAGTATAGGTGGTGAACGGTTTCAGTGGTGGCAGTTATACTGGATAGTCCAACAAATGAGCCTTAGGCATTGGTGTATAAATGGATTTCTAATAATTCTCTGGTGGTCTACTGGATTGCAGGCCTTATTTAGTTTGGTTTTTGGTTAGATAACTCATTGAGTGAGTCAGGAGGCAGGGAGGATCCCATGAAAACAGCCATGAGTTTTCCATGTCATCAAGCTGGGAATATTTAGAGGGGAGCTGAGATTTTAGAAACCATCTAAATGCTGTTGTTGGTGGAGTTCTTATAGGGTTGCCAAGTAGGGCTGGGGAATTCTCAGCCTCCAGTGCTCTATTAGGGGCTTCCCCAGTGGCTCAGTGGTAAAGAATTCGCTTGCAATGCAGGAGATACAGGAGACCCGGGTTCAATCCCTGGGTCAGAAAGATCCCTTGGAGAAGGGAATGGCAATCCACTTCAGTACTCTTGTCTGGAGACTCTCATGGACAGATGAACCTGGAGGGCTACAGTCCATGGGGTGGCAAAGAGCTGGATACGACTGAAGTGACTTAACACACACACAGTTCTCTGGTAGAGGGGGTTGGGAATTTGCTTGAAATTGACCCATCTGCGTCCCCACCCCCACCACTTGAGAGGGATGGATGAACTGAATAGTCTCATTTCTGTCTTTCTGGGTGAAGTACTAATTCAGGATTCTAATACTTCACATCAGAATAATTTGGGAGCAGGCCAGCTTCCTCTTATAAGCCTGCCCCTACTCCCTACCTGGTTTAATGCTCTGTTGACACTGTTTTTAAATTTTAATAATTTTTTGAATAAGAGGCTCCAAATTTTCATTTTGTATTGAGTCACACATATTATGTATTTGGTCCTGCCTGGGGGAGGAGAAAGAAAGCTGAGCACCAAAGAATTGATGCTTTTGAACTGTGGTGTGGGAGAAGACTCTTGAGAGCCCCTTGGACTGCAAGGAGATCCAACCAGTCCATCCTAAAGGAAGTCAGTCCTGAATATTGATTGGAAAGACTGATGCTGCAGCTGAAACTCCAATACTTCAGCCATCTGATTCGAAGAACTGACTCATTGGAAAAGATCCTGATGCTGGGAAAGACTGAAGGCGGGAGGAGAGGGGATGACAGAGGATGAGATGGTTCGATAGGATCACCGACTCAATGGACATGAGTTTGAGCAAGCTCTGGGAGTTGGTGATGGACAGGGAAGCCTGGCGTGCTGCAGTCCATGGGGTCGCAAAGAGTCAGACACGACCGAGCGCCTGAACTGAACTGAACTGAGGGAGGAGAATATATGGAAAGGCAGATTCCCAGGCCTTTCCCCAAAACATCTGACTCAGAGGGTCTTGCATAGGTCTTAGAATCATTTTTGCGAAGCACAGCGTGTAAGCGAGCACCCTTTGGAACATTGCTAACTATACCCAGGGAATTTCAATCAATTTTCCAAAGAAAAGCTAAGATTTGAGAGCACAGAAAAGGCAGGCTTCAGCATTTTCAAAAAAACAGGCCGGGCCTTAGTTTCCAGGGTCCCCTGAACACACCTTCTTTCTGCCTTAGCTCTGCCATTTCTCTAAGGGTTAATGCAGTGCTTAGAAATCCTTAGATCTCTAGATTTTCAAGAGGTCCCTTCCAGAGAAACTCAAAAATGCCGAGATTGTTGTCATCTGTTGTCCAAAATGAAGGGCTTAAGTGCGCCTAAATCCATGGGCTAAATGAATCCCATGGTAACTAAGAGCAACAGCTAATATAAAAGAACAGTCCTTTCCAGACCCCTTCTTTAGCAGACTTCACTAATCATGGCCCCAGACACCACTAATCAATCACACCATGCATTTCCACACAGCCCTGGTGTGGCCCTAGACCACACTCTCAATCCAGGCAGCCTTCACCAATGAACTAAACTTGACAATGTTGGTGAAAACCATTTCCCAGGTATATCAATTGGGACCAAGAATGGGGAACTAAGGCTAAGTGAGTACAAATGAGTTACTTTTTTTTTTCCCCCAGGTAAATGAGAACCATTAAAAGGGTCACTCCTTTTGAGGATAAATTTACTTACCAGCTGCCTGTGTTGAAAATAAACAGAAACCCAACACTTTCAGGGGAATGATACTATCACTGTCCCTCCTTCCCTTGGGGTAGGTAAAACTGGGGGGCCTCGAAGTAACTTGACCACATTAGATAGGAAAAGTACTGGCTAATTTTCATGAACATCATTAGCTCAGTTTAACCAATTGTATGAGGGAAACTCTGCATGGGGATGGGTTTTGGGGGCTTCTCCTTTTAGCTAAATTCATTAACTCCGTGCTTCTAGAGGGAAGTGAGAAATTTGCATCCTTATTAAGCCTGAGGTAGTACTGCCTCACCTCTGAGATCAGGATCTCATTAAGACACAACAGCACATCTTGAGAACTGTCTCACCAAACTGCTGTTCCTCTGAACTTGGCTTTTGGTTAAAAAATGTCACACGTACTAAAACTCACTTGAAAGTATATTAAATTCCAAGACCCTGCAGTTGGTTAGAGAGGGGATGTATACCTGCTGGCTGATTCTGGGATCCAGAGTTCAGCTTCCAACCACGGAATTATTGAGCACTTCATCAGGGTACAAGCGATTTCTCTCAAACACAAGTGGATCCAGCCACTTCTTTACAACATGTTGGGAGATGGGGGTGGGGTAGAGGGCTAGGATGCAGTCAACCCAGCCTTTCCAGAGGCATCCTTGGAGCTTTATAGCTTTTGCAGTGATAGTGTTTGAAATGGAAAAGCAGTTCCTCCAAACAAACAAACAACAGCAAAAGTCCCTTTGTTACTTTCTATAATGTCCTACATATGGCTACAATGTTCTAAAGATTGCAAAGTTTTGCATCCAAGATGTGCATTGTGTTAAGAGCAAAGATAGAAGGATGGTCACAGGGACAAAGACACATGAGCAGCAGAGTATGGTAAATTGCAGGCAGGAAGTTGCTCAAGCTGTGAAATCCATCACCTAGACAGTGTTTAACTTTAGAAGAAAGAGGAAATATTTCCCCCAAACAGCTGCACCAAAAATCCATGTGATATATGCATATGCAAATATATAGAAGGTCTGGAAGGGAACAGTACCCCTTACCCCCACTCCCACTAACACACAAATATAAAAGTGGCCATCTTGAGCATGGGGACCTGGGTTAGGAATGACACTCAATGAGAGTTTAGGTCTTTTCATGCTTCCATTTTTCTCAAGGGAAATGGACTCAGGTATGAGTTAAGAAGAGGGTGGCACAGGATGAGATGGTTAGATAGCATCACCAACTTCATGGATATGAATTTGAGCAAACTCCAGGAGATAGCAAAGGACAGGGAAGCCTGGCATGCTGCAGTCCACAGGGTCGCAAGGAGTGGAACAGGACTTAGTGACTGAACAATGAGTTGTGAAATTAAAAAATCACTTTCAAAAAACATTTACTGTGATCTTCAGATGGACATTTCATATCAAAAGCCTTCCTTTACCTACTGTCATGCTGGGTTTTACAGAAAATTTTAAAAGATACAGTGCCTACAATTTACAACATGTGACAAAGATGAGCCAGTGTGCTGGGTTCCAGATGGTTGGATGTTATAAAGGCAGCTTGCCAACCAAACAGACACTTGAACTCTGGTCTCTTAAGCTGTGCAGGTGCCTGGTGGAGAAGGAGAGAGGAGGAGGCTGATGGATCTGGTGGAGGGGTTTAGGGGTTCTAGATGCAGCTGTGGAGGCAGCTGGAATCAAAGACCCCACCCTGAGGGTCTTGGCAGGACTTGATGAGAGTCTGTCCGGCAGCAGGAGAGAACTGAGGAAATGATAGAAGGTGATGGAAGGATGGGAGAGATGTGTCCACAGAGCTGTCTGGGGGTGACTCAGAGATGATACTCTGGCTTTAAGTTGAGGACACCTGGAAACCTGGTAATACCATAAATATCACCATGTGGGAAAGGAGCTTTGGGAAGTTGAAGGGGACAGAGAAGCCAAGAGGTAACAGCAAGGATGTTTTCAAATTGTGGTGTTGGTGAAGACTCTTGAGAGTCCCTTGGACTGCAAGGAGATCAAACTAGTCCATTCTAAAGGAAATCAGTCCTGAATATTCACTGGGAGGACTGATGCTGAAGCTGAAGCTCCAATGTTTGGCCGCCTGATGTGAAGAGCCGACTCATTGGAAAAGACCCTGATGCTGGGAAAGACTGAAGGTAAGAGGAGAATGGGGCAACAGAGGATGAGATGGTTGGATGGCACCACTGACTCAATGGACATGAGTTAGAGCAAGCTCCGGGAGATGGTGATGGACAAGGAATCCTGGCGTGCTGAGGTCCGTGGGGTCACAGAGTCAGACACAACGGACTGACTTTCATTTTCACTTTCAAACCCATACTAAGTGTATGCTGCAGTAACTCAGAGTGAAGAATACTGATATTGACTTTATTCCCCACAGCTTATGGTGTGCTGTGCTGTGCTTAGTCACTCAGCTGTGTCCAGTTCTTTTCGACCCCATGGACTGTGGCCCTCCTGGCTCCTCTGTCCATGGGGATTCTCCAGACAAGAATACTGGAATGGGTTGCCATTCCCTCCTCCAGGGGATCTTCCTGACCCAGGGATGGAACCCAGGTCTCCCATATTGCAGGGAGAAGAGTTTATGGCGTATATTCCTCCAAACCATGATGGGATTAGCCTTCTCAAAAGTCAACAGAATTTCCTACTCAGGTGCCGGGAGCCGGCATATTGCATATTGAGTGCATATTGCATATTGAGTGCAGCACTTTTCAGGATCTGGAATAGCTCAACTGGAATTCTATCACTGCCGGTAGCCAGCGTGAGGAACTCCGCCCATGACAAAGGTCATGAGGAAGGAGGCTTGGCATACGCAAAGGCGGGATCAAGCCTCAGGAGTCTCCCTGGAAATTCTCGAGCAATCTACCCCCAAAACCAGAGTCTGCCTACTTTCTGCTTTGTGCTTTCACCTACACCTCTGACTTTACGGGGGGCTGTCCCCCACTACCTCTCTGAAAAAAGTTAGCTTACAGCTCCAGTTAATAATTCCTGGGTGTGACAGTGTTTAACCTACAAACTCCTTTGGAAATCCTCTAGCCTGCCTGAATAGGTTTTTCCGGCCACATGTGATTGTTCAGAGCCTCCCAACTGTGAGAGGCAGGAGATGTTCTAAACTGTCTAAACACAGATTCTTTTGAGTAGTTAAAAGATTGATTAGAAATTGTATTGGTGAAGAGATTTTCACTTGTTGGGCCAATGTTTGCTGCTAAGTTTCCATATCCCTTACCTGCTGTGTCCCTGGCAGTGTATTGGTTAATATAATTGGTGTAAATAGTAGCTTTAATGTTTGTAACCTGGGACCCTTGAGTTAATTCTTTTTGTAGCCCACCACACCTTTGCGCTGTACGAATGCAACTTTATCTAATGCTTTTGGAGGGTGGCTCCTGACCAATCACCTTTAGAGAAAAATAAGTTTTCTGAAGAAAAGGTCTTAAAATGTTAACAGGCCTCCGGGCCAGAAGATGATGCAAATCACCTAAGCTTTTGCATATGATAAGTTTGCAGGAAGAAAGCCTGGTTTGCTGCAAGACTCTACCCCTTCCCCCATTATCCTCTGTGCATAACTTAAGGTATAAAAACTACTTTGAAAAATAAAGTGCGGGCCTTGTTCACCGAAACTTGGTCTCACCATGTCGTTCTTTCTCTTACCTTCTGGCTGAATTACTCAGCCTCTTTTCTCCACTGAATTTCCTCACTGAGCTATCCTCATTCTATTACTCTTTATATCCTTAATTAACGTTTAATTAAGCAGTTGTTTCCTGATCCTCGCCGACACCGTCCCCGCTTCGAATACCCTGGATCAGCCGGGGCTGGTCCCCGGCAGGTGGCGCCCGGAACAGGGACTTTCGAAGGTAAGCTCCCCAAAGCAATCAGAGCCATCAGCCCTATTGCTCCCCGTTCTCGGAACAACTGGGTGACCAGCCCTCTTGTTCCCCCACGGAGCAGTTTGGGTGACCAGCCCTACTGCTCCTCCCTTGGAACAGTTTGGGCCATCAGCCTACTGTTCCTCCCCCGGAACAATCTGGGTCACCAGCCCTATTGTTCTTCCAGTGTTCGGGACGGCTAGGACCCCACTCAAGGGTGCCGCGGACCCCCCTGTAGGATAGACAGGGCGAGAGGAGTGGGAAGTGTTGAAAGTGTTAAAGAGTTAGACTTAGAGAAAGAAAACGGTTTTCTGAAGTTAAAAGGCCAAAGAAGAGCCTGATCTTTTAAAAGCTAAAAGCTTTATCTTCTATTATACTTAATTTTCTGACATGGGTAACACTGAAATTAAGAATGGCAACTCTTTACACAAGTAATCTTGAAACTGTTAAAGAGGCTACTGTTAATTTAGATACTTGGGTGAAGGTAAAAAAAAAACAACTAAAAACTTATCCTATAAATATGATTAAAAATGTTCTGGACCCTCATCATGAGGCTGTGGGATAGTCTATGGGAGAGGCTATAGCGGTGGATGGTAGTGGGTCTCCACCTTCTGCACAGATCATATTTTCTGCCATTGACGAAGAAAAGGAGGGAGACTGTGCTCTACCTCCGGAGGAAGGAGAGGGCTTACAGGACGCTGCGGCCGGGCGCCCTGGAGAGCTCCCTCCCCCTCTACACAAACCTTTAAAAATTATCCAACAATTTCTGATTTAAGGTGACTACTCCACCTCCGCTTGCACCTCCCAGGGCCTAAAAATTCCCCAGTTTACATCCAAAGTCTCCCAGAGCATTGCCTAAAGCTGAAAAAGATAAAAAAGATTTCTCTTAAACAAAGGAGCTTTTAAAAAATACACAATATACAGAGCCTGCTCCTTGCAGAAAACCCCCTCAGGGGGGCCTCACCCAAGCAAAAAAAGAAAAACAAAAACAAAAAAAGTGAAAAAGAAAAAAGGAAAGAAAATAAAGAAAGATCTAAAGATAGAGAAAGAGCTAAAGAGTGAAAAGGAGAGGAACGGAGAAGGAAGGAATCAGGGAACGCAGCAAGATAGAGAAAGGAAGTTAAAAAAGGAGATAACAGAGAAAAAGATAGGGAGAAAGAAAAAAAAAAGATTAGGGAAGAGAAGAGGGTAAAGGGAAAGAAACGAAGGAAAGAGAAGGGTAGCGAAAAAGGAAGGGGGAGAGAAAAGTGAGAAAAGCAGGAAGAGAGGAAGAGAGAGACTGTAAGAGACGCTGTGACCAGGTGCCCTGGCGAGCTCCCCCTCCCCCCCACCCCCCCTGCGCAAACCTTAAAAAAAAAAAAAAAAAAAAAAAGTATCCACCACTTTCTGATTTAAGGCGATCGCCGCGGCCTCCGTTTGCGCCTTCCAGGGCCCAAGAGTTCCCCACTTTGCCCCCAAAGCCTCTCAAAGTGTTGCCTAAGCCTGAGGAAGATAAGTTTTTTGAACAGTGGAGATTTTAAAACAGACTGCGTGCACAATATGCAGAGCGTACTCCTTGGAGAAAACCCTACCTCAGGGGGGTCTCACCCAGGCTAAGAAAAAAGCGGACAGTAAAGGGATTTAGCAACAATATTAACCCCTGATACGATTCCAATGGGAGTGGCTGGCCCCCTGCCTGAGGGCATTGTAGGACTTGTGCTAGGGTGTAGGTCGCTTTCTTTTCAAGGAATTTGGGTGGTGTATGGTGTAGTAGATTCTGATTATATTGGAGAAATTAAAGTTTTGATCTCGCTGCCTACCAAAACTGTGCAAATTAATAAAGGTCAAAGAATAACACAGTTTTTGCTTTTACCTTAGTATCAGACAAGAAAAACTTGACTTCTCAAGCTAAGAGCCACAGAGTATTTAGATCTAGTGATCTAGCCTTTTGGGTGCAGGAAAGTACAGCTCCAAGGCCTTTAAAAAATCTTTTAATTCAAGAAAATAAAATGTCAGGGCTATTAGACACAGGAACAGACGTCTCTTAACATTGCTGGGAAAGACTGACCCAGCTCCTGGCCAACACATACTACTGAAAATGAGTTGAGATTAGAAAAACTGGTATGCGGGGTGGGAATGCTGTAGAGAAAAAGGTGAGGGAGAGTTTAAAACCTTGAAGAGTAGTGAGTTTCCTGTTGTTGGAAGTATTCAAGCAAAGATTAGATGGTTGCTTGTCATCTAAAAAGCTATAGATCAGATTTAGGTTACAAAACGATAACTGGAAAAGCTTATAAACATGTTGTGCAACACCTCTTTACTTACTTCTCATATTTAGGTCGGCCAAAAGTTTTAAAAAACTGATAATGCCCCTTTGAAGCTGCGGAGAGATTGTTTACTAACTTTAAATGATTTCCAAAAATTATTAGGGGACATTAATTGGATATGCCCACATTTAAAACTGACTACTGCAGATTTAAAGCCTTTGTTTAATTGCTTAAAAAGCGATCCTAATTCCAGTTCTAAGAGAAAGTTGACTAATAAGACAGACGGCTCTTGTTAAAGTAGATGAGACTTTAAATGATCAGTTAATTAGGATTAATATTACCAAAAGATGAAATTAAATTATTCTTCCCACAAAACATACACCTACAGGATGCTTGTGACAAAAAGGCCCATTGGTTCCATCTACCAGTGACCCCAAGAAAAATAGTTTTATCTTATCCCAGCTTGGTGGCACAATTAATTATAAAAGGAGGAAAAAAGAAGTGTGGAACTTTTTAGAAAAGAAGTAGCAAATATAATAATTTCACTCAATAAGGATCAACTGCAAGTCTTTTATAAAATAGTGATAATTGGCAAGTTGCCCTGATAGATTTCAGGGGTCAAATTTTGTTTCATTTGCCCTCAAGCCCCCACAGTAGTTAAAAGTTCAAAAATGTTAGATTGGCAGTTTGAAGATACCTGTGGAACTTTCCAACCGTATGTAGTTCCTACGCTCCCCTTTACCCTATGGGGGAGGGACGTGCTGTCTCAAATAGGAGATACTCAGAGAAGGGTTTTCTCAATTTCTTAGTTATCAACAGGTGGTACAATTAACAATACTTTATATATTGTTATAAATACATAATATAAATATATTTGCCTAATTACAGTTTGCCTAATTAGATATGGGTATAAATAAAATATAATAAAGGTATACCTAATTCTATTTATAGATCTATACTTACTTAATTTGTATATAAATCAATATATGTATTATATATATACTGTATAATTAAATGTATATTGCAGTAATATAATGTGTGTGGCTGATATTAATTGGTATGGATTGATGTGCTGTGATGATATATGTTCTGTATGCTGTATAATTATATATGTGTGACATGTATTATTACAGTACATTGGTTTGTGTTGGTTGGTATTGGCTGTGTGTGTGTTGTATTGCTGTAATATGTATGAATTGATATATTAATTATAAGATTAATTCAAGTATATTGATTTATATATATTGTATGTCAATAAGTTTATACTTGTTGCCATATATAAATACATTTTGCATTTAGGTATATCTGTATACCAAAATGAGATAAGGAGGTTATACATTTATTTAAATTTATAGAGACCTAAACTAAACATTAGACCTAAATTAACATATCTCTAAATTTATGTTGTTAAAATGTAAATTTTAAAAAAATTTTAAAAATTAAATTGACAACTGCTTGATAATTCCTTTGCAATAAAACCCCCATAGGTGTAATTGGGGTGGCCAGACAAAAAATTGGTTTTATAGCAAAACAGCCCCCTAGAGTGGGTCCATCTTCCCGCTCAAACTAAAAAGGTAGTTTCCTTTTTATCTTATCCGGGATTGATAGCTACTTTGATATTAAAGGATATTAAAGGAAAAAAGCGGAACATTAAATTATTTGGTAAAGAGCCATCAGAAATTGTAATTCCATATAATAAGGAACAACTTGTTGCTCTTCTAATGTTTGATAAAAATTGGCAGATTGCTATAGGAAACCATTTTGGTCAAAATTTTGCATCATTTACCCTCGCATGTTTTGCTGAATTTTATATCCAGACATCCAGTTATTTTTTCTGTCAGATGTAAACAATCTCCTATTCCAAATGCTCAAATAGTTTTTACTGATGGGTCAGCAAACGGTAAAGCCTCCATAGTTACTAAAAATCACCAAAAAGTTTTAGAAACACGGGAAATTTCAGCTCAAAGAGCTGAAATAACAGCAGTCATAGAGGCTTTTGCTATGTTTGCAGATGAGGAATTTAACCTTTATTCTGATTCTCAGTATATTGTCAGGTTGTTTCCACACATTGAAACTGCGGTTTTGCCTGAAAATAAAACTACCATATTTCATTTGTTAACTAAATTACAGCAACAAATTTGGAAAAGAAATAAAATATTTTTCATTGGACACATTCGGGCTCATTCCAGATTGCCCGGCCCTTAAAATGCCTTTAATGATTTGGCTGACTTGTTAACCTGAAATACAGTGGCTACTGTGATTGAGGAGGCCAGAGCCTCTCACTTACTTTATCGTCAATATGCTACTGCCTTAAGATATCAATTCCAAATTCCCAGAGAGGCTGCTCAAGAGATTGTGTGTTCTTGCTTATATTGCCCCACTGTTTATAATAGTCTACCTATGGGAGTTAATACTCGCGGTCTCAAACCTAACGTACTCTGGCAAATGGATGTAACTCATGTCTCTTCATTTGGAAAACTGTCCTTTGTTCTTTAACTGTAGACACCTTTTCTCATGTTATTATTGCAACTGCTCATACAGGGGAAGCAATTAAAGATGTAATACAACATCTCTTTACTTGTTTTTCATATTTGAGCCTGCTAAAAGCTCTGAAAACTGACAATGCTCCTGCGTCTAAGTCTTTTCAAGAATTTTGTATAAAGTTTCAAATTAAACATAATACTGTCATCCCTTATAATCCCCAGGGACAGACCATTGTTGAAAGAGCGCATCAAACATTAAAAATCCAAATTCAAAAACTAAAAGAAGGGGAGTTTAAGTATAGTTCTCCCCATCAAATCTTGCAACATGCTCTTTTCGTAATAAATATTCTAAATACTGATCTGGCTGGAACTACTGCAACGCTTCGTCATTGATGCCTGGAGCAATTAAATGCAAAACCATTAGTCAAATGGAAGGACCTCCTCTCAGGACAATGGAAGGGTCCTGACCCATTATTAACTAGCGGTCGAGGATGTGCTTGTATTTTTCCACAGGATGCAGATTCTCCAATTTAGATCCAAGACAGGTTGATTCGCCATGTTGCAGACCCCCAGACATCCAGTTCCCCCATTGCTTCGATCACAAAAGAGAAGCCCGCCAGAAGGGGAGGCAAGATAAACATCGAGATCCTGGCACGACCGACGGGGCTGCTGCAGTGCGAACTCCAACCAGAAAATAATTCTACTTATTCTGTTTTGGCTTGTCTACCCTCTCCTTATGTTTTTCTCTTTACCAATGATTCTGGAAAACTTAATGTACATGTGACTTTCACTGGTGGACCCAATGTAGTGACTTGTGAACAATGCATGCTCTTATCTTGTTTAAACCCTCAATATAATGTTTGCTCCTTTGTAGTGTTACAACGTCCACCTTATCTTATGATGTAACCACTTATTGATATGTTAACTATAGTCTTGCTGTGTTACAACAACTACAAGATTTAATGTGATCATGACAATTTGTGAGTACTTATTTTAGGAATATCAGCTTTAATAGCAGCAATTACTTCTGTTACTGTGGCAGCAATATCATTGACTCAACAAGTGCATACTGCCCAATATGTTGATACCATGTCTAAAAGTGTTTCTTTAACTCTAGCAACACAGGAAGCTATAGATAAGAAATTAGAGATGAGAGTAGACGCCTTAAAAGAGGCAATAATGCATATTGGGACTGAGTTACAGGCTTTAAAAGTGAAAATGGCTCTGTCTTGCCACGCTGATTACTGGTGGATATGCGTGACACCTTTAAAGGTAAACGAGACAGATTATGAATGGGAAAAAATCAAAAATCGTATCTCAGGTGTTTGGAACAGCTCTGACATTGGCCTGGACTTAGGGAAATTTCATAATCAAATACAGACCCTGGAACACTGTCGACTGGATTTTACCACCGCTGGAGCAGCTAATGACTTTTTTCTCACCTTCTCTAACTTTTATTTCTGGAAAAAACATTCTGTCTAATATCTTTAGTTCTGCTTCTCATAATCATTCTTCCTTGTATTGTCAGGATTCTTCGGCAGAACATTCAAAAGCTCGCGACTGAGCTGCATCTGGCTGTTTTAAGAAATAAAAAAGGGGGAGATGCCGGGAGCCGGCATATTGCATATTGAGTGCATATTGCATATTGAGTGCAGCACTTTTCAGGATCTGGAATAGCTCAACTGGAATTCTATCACTGCCGGTAGCCAGCGTGAGGAACTCCGCCCATGACAAAGGTCATGAGGAAGGAGGCTTGGCATACGCAAAGGCGGGATCAAGCCTCAGGAGTCTCCCTGGAAATTCTCGAGCAATCTACCCCCAAAACCAGAGTCTGCCTACTTTCTGCTTTGTGCTTTCACCTACACCTCTGACTTTACGGGGGGCTGTCCCCCACTACCTCTCTGAAAAAAGTTAGCTTACAGCTCCAGTTAATAATTCCTGGGTGTGACAGTGTTTAACCTACAAACTCCTTTGGAAATCCTCTAGCCTGCCTGAATAGGTTTTTCCGGCCACATGTGATTGTTCAGAGCCTCCCAACTGTGAGAGGCAGGAGATGTTCTAAACTGTCTAAACACAGATTCTTTTGAGTAGTTAAAAGATTGATTAGAAATTGTATTGGTGAAGAGATTTTCACTTGTTGGGCCAATGTTTGCTGCTAAGTTTCCATATCCCTTACCTGCTGTGTCCCTGGCAGTGTATTGGTTAATATAATTGGTGTAAATAGTAGCTTTAATGTTTGTAACCTGGGACCCTTGAGTTAATTCTTTTTGTAGCCCACCACACCTTTGCGCTGTACGAATGCAACTTTATCTAATGCTTTTGGAGGGTGGCTCCTGACCAATCACCTTTAGAGAAAAATAAGTTTTCTGAAGAAAAGGTCTTAAAATGTTAACAGGCCTCCGGGCCAGAAGATGATGCAAATCACCTAAGCTTTTGCATATGATAAGTTTGCAGGAAGAAAGCCTGGTTTGCTGCAAGACTCTACCCCTTCCCCCATTATCCTCTGTGCATAACTTAAGGTATAAAAACTACTTTGAAAAATAAAGTGC
Source organism: Bos taurus (assembly GCF_002263795.3). Classification (NCBI taxonomy): domain Eukaryota; kingdom Metazoa; phylum Chordata; class Mammalia; order Artiodactyla; family Bovidae; genus Bos; species Bos taurus. Next base: position 38,153,884 of record NC_037353.1, on the reverse strand, counting down.
GGGCCTTGTTCACCGAAACTTGGTCTCACCATGTCGTTCTTTCTCTTACCTTCTGGCTGAATTACTCAGCCTCTTTTCTCCACTGAATTTCCTCACTGAGCTATCCTCATTCTATTACTCTTTATATCCTTAATTAACGTTTAATTAAGCAGTTGTTTCCTGATCCTCGCCGACACCGTCCCCGCTTCGAATACCCTGGATCAGCCGGGGCTGGTCCCCGGCACTCAGGGCCTCAGTCTTGTGTGAAAATAAGCTGTCAATTGGCTGGGGGTGGATAAGAATATAAATATTATACATGAACATGCATATATAATATTTATATCAGCACCAAACAGGTTAATCATATGTAGCCATAAGAAATCTATATAACTTCCTCTCCATGAAGTAATACAATCGCATTATCTTCAGAATTACTCAGATTTCCTCATTAGATGCCATTTCCAGTTAGGAAAGGAAAATAGGAGAAATCAGGTAAAATACAGATATCTGACATTTTTGCTCACTCAACAGACCAGTGAAATCTCTGCGAGCTCATTCAGATATTGTACTCTCATGAAATCAATGGAACTCATTGCTCAGGCTGTCATGTCTGCAGGTTATGTCTGTATTTAAGAGGCTTAAATATTTATCAGTATTTTTATTGAGTCATTTTAAAATTAGCTTCTGCTGTTGTATATCATTCAGAGGAGAGCTGCCCATCACGACAAAATTGGGGATATTCTCCCATTTCATCCTTTGCCCTCTCTCCACCCTGACCCTCACCGGGAAGTGTGTGTTCCTGAAGAAAAAGCCTCAAGGATGTCAAATATGCAATTGTATTATCTCTGAAGATAAACACGAGGGGGCATGCAATAAAAACTGTGCTCAAAACCCATGGTAAAGCGGCTAAAAGAGGATTACTCTTTCTCTTTTTTCTCTCAGGCAGAATGATTCTAATTGTGAAGATAGCTCTGTTTTCATATACATTTATGTTTTGTAAGCCTTTGGTAAATAGGATATTATTAGAAATAATTTAATGTACATGAGGCAATGAAAATAGATTAGCACCTCTCTCATTCAGCCATCGCTGCATTTAATGTAAAGATCATGTTGATATTGTAGATCTTCATCTTTGTGTGTGAACAAATATGTGCATTTAAGGTTGAAATATTAATAAAAAGTCTAGAGCAAAATAATATAGCATAACAAATAGAGCTGGCAGCTCTTCAATGCCTACTATGTTCCAGGTGCTGTATAAGATTTTAAAATCCATTATATTGTTATATCTCACAGTTGTTTGAAAGTATGTGTTATCCCTCTCTCTCTCTAACAGATGCGTCAACCGAGACTTAGAATGGTTAACTGACTTGCCCAAGATCACCCCACTGGTGAGTGTCAAAGCTGAGATTCAATTCTAGGTCTAGGCCCCAAAAGTCAAAGTCCATGCTCTTTCTTTTCCATTTCCCGTGCCTCTCCATTGTAAAGAGGAATTTCCAAAGCACTCATGGGCTTCTTACTCCTTGCATTTGATTATCTTACATTTCCAGATGTTTCCAGTAGGAATATCCTCAAAACACACACGTCCTTTGGTCAATGCTTTTGGACCACCCCCCCCCCCGCCCCCGCCCCAGAGTTTGTTCAACAAGGCACCTTCACCATCAAAATGTTCTCAATCTTGAATGGACTGAAGAAGCCAAGTCATCGCTGGGTAGGAAAGGGTAGAGACATCATCCTCACAGCTGTTCCCAGATGCTCTTTACCCAGTTCTACTCGGCTGTCACGGTTACCTCCATCAATAGTGACCATCTGATTCTTTCTGCTTACTCCAGAAGGAATAGAATGTATCCAATTCCAATTGCTGTTCATTTTTCCTAGACTTGAGCATATTTGTAAATAAATGCACTTAAGAACATACAGATAGGCAGCAAAAAAAAAAATCTGTCTTTTGCTACCTTTGCTTAGTGACCGAAAATGCCTAACTAGACCTTCACTCTTGCCAAGCCAGTTTTGAATATATTTACAAGGATATGAATGCCCATTATTTCACTTAAATATAGATTATGAATACTGACAAATACTTTTATTCAAAGATTTTGATCACTTGGGGATTATATTTCGTCCTAGGACTCAACCTTTTTCGACTTCCACAACTTTCAAACATACGTTCCCACAAAACCAGAGTTTCATAAAAATGTACTAAATAACCTTAAAGCCCTTTATGAATAATTATGAGTTTTTACGTTTTTGTGAATCTGCATATTAATTCTGTCCCATAAATAAAACATGAAGCAAAAATCCAGCATGCTGAGTGTCAGGGGGATAGAAGATGAGAAGGAAGGATAATTATCAGTTTAATGTGGGAACATGCTTAACCTAAAAGATTACCTCCAAAATTGGTGACATCCTAAGTATATATAATACACAAGGATGTTTTCATTTAAATAAAAAGGGGGAAAGATTTGCACTGAGTCTCTGCCATTTTCACAGCTCTCTTGGCAGCTCGTGGTTGAAAAGGCAATTGTCAGAATTTTTATTTGCTTGGGATTAGTCCTCACATATTTAGTTTTTTTCTTCCCCGAACACTGTGGGCTTCAATGCCATATAATTCACATTCTTGTATTTGGTGTGTATGCCTTGTCATTCATTTGTAGCTATAGATTTTCTTAGGGGACTAATAATGAAAGGCCACTGGTAACTAAATTGACTGCACTTTATCCACTCTCAGACCTTGTGCATTTAAAGGGCAGGAGGAGACAGAGCTGGTGCCCAGATGACTCCAAATCACTTATGCTCAAAGTTCCTGGGGTGGTAGCCTATGGGCGAATATTGTGGGATCCATGAATATCTCTTCTAGAATAAGATGCTCCTGGATGCCGTGATCATGCCTTTAGCCAATTTTCAAATAAGAAAGATGACTAACCCAAGACTCTGTGAGCATGCCAGGCCTCTCAGATCATGAAAACTTGTCTATCTAAGGTACCCACCTCTGAAATGCATTTCTCTGAAGCTCCAAAATCTGCCATGTTTATAAATGTCATCTGAGAAGGTCTCAAAGTTTTCTACAACTTTTACCAATCACACTGCCTCCATAATTCAGACTAGCTTATCAGCCAAACTCAGATTGTCACCAGAGGAGGCCTCTCTCTCCAGACTCCAAGCCACCTTCCCCAGGATGTCTGATTGCCAGACTCATGTGGGGTGGGAATGGACTTTGCCAAGGGAATTTTGCTGCTTGCTTGGTTAAAAACAGTGCCAAAGACTTGGTGAAAGCTTTAGAAGGTCAAGCTGAGTCACGATGATGGTACCATTAGTGTTAGTCGCTCAGTCGTGTCAAACTCTTTGCAGCCCCATGGACTGTAGCCCACCAGGTCCCTCTGTCCATGGGATTCTCCAGGCAAGAATACTGGAGTGGGTAGCCACTTCCTTCTCCAGGGGATCTTCCTGACCCAGGGATTGAGCCTGGATCTCCTGCATTGCAGGCAGATTCTTTACTACTGAAGCATCAGAGAGGGTCCCATAATGGTACTATGGATCCCCATACTTATTTTAAAAATGTTCTTTTCTAAAACAACTTCTACTTAAAACGTCCTTTCCCCCCATTTCCTGATTTCCACAGAGTGTCTGAAGCAGATGCTAAGAATACCTTAATGCAGATGGAGACACTGAGGCAGGTTTCCCCAAAGCCATAGAAGTTGATAGAGTTTCAAGGGCTCACACATCTCATACAAAGGTGTGCAATTACTAACACTCTACCACTAGCCTAGCCACCCTTATTTTCTCTTTCAATTTTTCCTCTTTCCTCCTCTCTTATTTTTTCTGTTCCATTTGCCCAATTTTAAGGAGTTGGAATGCATAAAAGTTTGGGGAAATAATAGTTTAAAATATAATAACACAGACTAGTAACTCAATCCCACTGACTCTGCTTACTCCTAACAGTAAAACCTGCTCTTTGCTCATTTGCACAACCAACACAGAATCAATACAGAAATCAATATCCATAGGGAACTTCTCACAAGAAGCCAACAGATTGGTGAGCTAGTGTTAATGTTCAATAAAATATACTTAAGTTTGGCAAAAGGATTCTAGGATTTGACCTCCTTTCCAAATAGATTCTAATCCCACCACAGTTCCATATTTCCTGAGCACCGAGGGCTTGTTCTTTAATCTGTTAGAACCTCAGTTTCCTTATCTGTAAAGTGGGGATGCCTAGAAGAGAGCTATGGAGATTAGAAATGAAGTAAGCCGTGACCTGTGAGTAGCTCTGTCTCTCTGATGGCTACTTACGCTAGAGTTTCCTGGTGAAAGACCTTCTCCTTGAAATAGGGGTAGGTTCATTATTCAACTCATTTCTTTTTGAAGACCTTCAAGTTTCTGGCACTGTGCTTGGTGTGAGAGTTAGAGGGCAGCCAAGGAGACAGAGAGACATGTAACCCATCAGAAGTCAATGCCCTCCTGGTTTAATCCCAGTAAGGATGGGGATCTGAATTCTTCTTTAGGGACATGGGACAGGCTGTGAAGAAGAGCGTACCTTAAACAGAGTCTTGAAGCCTGAGTAGGGCTTTCCCCCAGGAGGGAGGAGACAAGAGGACAATCTGGCAGAGAAAACAATCAAGGTCACGGAAGTGCAAAGGTCCCTGCATTCTGGAAGGTAGCACCCAGCATCCTGTCATTCAGTAGACATGTACCAAGGCTCTACGGAGTACCAAGCACTCTCCATCTTCTGGGAATGGCAGTGACAGCAAGGGCCCTGCTCTCTGGGAGCTTACAGACCATTGAGGATGCAGACACTGAACAATAATGAGAAAACAGAAGAAGACAGGTCATGAACTGATGCTGGCAGATGGAGTGGAAGTGATCAGGGACTGCTTCAAGTGTCCGTCCAACTTGTAAAGATGACATTTAAGCTGAGACCTACTTGAAAGAGCAGCAGGGGCCATGAGAAGATCAAAAACTGAGGATTCCAGGACGAAGGAGCAGCTTCTCCAAAGGCCTGAAGCCTGTCTACAGAATGCAAAGAAGGGTAAATATCTACTGAGACTGGGTTCAAGAAAAATTCCATAAAGAAGAAGTAAAGGTACCACTAACTGATCCAGAAATTTAAAAGAGGTTAGAAGTTTGCAATTTTGGGGAAATCACCTATCCAGAAACTCCTTACAAATGTCAAGCAACAACTAATAATTTTGACTACCAAGATTTCCTCTTTTTCTTTGGTCCTCTCACATTAAAAAGCAAGAAACTGCTTGTCATTAAACTTGAAAGTTCATAGAATACATAAATTCGAACTACTCATATGCCCAATAGGTTCTAGTCATTGAAAAACTTAACAGGTACCAGTAAAATGGGTCTGGATACTGTGAAAGTGGAGAGTGAAAAAGTTGGCTTAAAGCTCAACATTCAGAAAGCAAAGATCATGGCATCTGGTCCCATCACTTCATGGGAAATAGATGGGGAAATAGTGGAAACAGTGTCAGATTTTATTTTGGGGGGCTCCAAAGTCACTGCAGATGGTGATTCCAGCCATGAAATTAAAAGACACTTAACTCCTTGGAAGGAAAGTTATGACCAACCTAGATAGCATATTCAAAAGCAGAGACATTACTTTGCCAACAAAGGTTCGTCTAGTCAAGGCTATGGTTTTTCCAGTGGTCATGTATGGATGTGAGAGTTGGACTGTGAAGAAGGCTGAGCGCTGAAGAATTGATGCTTTTGAACTGTGGTGTTGGAGAAGACTCTTGAGAGTCCCTTGGACTGCAAGGAGATCCAACCAGCCCATTCTAAAAGAGATCAGTCCTGGGTGTTCTCTGGAAGGAATGATGCTAAAGCTGAAACTCCAGTACTTTGGCCACCTCATGCGAAGGGTTGACTCATTGGAAAAGACTCTGATGCTGGGAGGGATTGGGGGCAGGAGGAGAAGGGGATGACAGAGGATGAGATGGCTGGATGGCATCACTGACTCGATGGACATGATTTTGAGTGAACTCCGGGAGTTGGTGATGGACAGGGAGGCCTGGTGTGCTGTGATTCATGGGGTCGCAAAGAGTTGGACACGATTGAGCGACTGAACTGAACTAAACTGAACTGTCCAAACTCAGAGACTTGATTTTATAGAGTGATAATTCTTTTTAATTTCATGGTAACTATTCTCTACTTTTTGTTCTTAGGCCAGACTTTAGAGTGGATTGATCATGGCAATGCTAGGTCTCTTCAATGAGTGAGGTGCCAACTCAATGTATTAGTGAAAAGGAAGGTTCTTAAAGATCTGAGTTGAGAAAAGAATTTAGAATTTTAATGGAGTCTTCCCCATCCAGGTTAAGGGGGTGGTACTGAGTAAAGAAGAATGTATCTTCATTAAAACTTTTTAAACATTTATGCTCTTGTTTATAAGTCTGTCACTTAATTATAATTAATAAATGATACAATAAGTAGCAAAATTCCTTCTTGTGTCTACATTGTTGACCTCATTGCTCAAACCCCCTTATTGAATCCACATTTTGTTGACAACACACAAATCAGATTTGGTCTGACTTCTCTCCTTGTAAACAAATCTATGAGGATGAGACTTTTGGTTTCTGCAGCCAACATTTGAAAACTCTAATAGATTGCCAAGGCTATCTATGTCAGGACGAACAAAAAGGCAAAATTTTGGCAATATGCTTGCCCCTGTCACATTAAAACAAAATCCAACATGCATCACAGAACTTAACAGAATCAACAGATATTATGCTTCATTTGGAAGGGCCTGTATTATTTTTCCCCTCCTAAATCATGGTATTTTCTGTTAAACCTTGTAGTTAACAGCTTAAGATAATTCTGCCAGGTGTAGGACTTACATAAATGCATGGACTTTATGTCACAAACTCAGCTGCAGTTTAAATTATTAGGTAAACTCTTTTCTCGGAGCTCCCACTCTTGAAAATCCACAGCAAAAAGAGGAGGCCAGCTGCCCACACTACAAGGAGAGGCTCTCATTAGATGTCATTTGCATCCCATCAGCCACCAAGCAGTGGGTCAGTCATTGCCTGCCAGGCGTTCAATTCACTCTTGTTGTGTTAATTAGCAGAGAACTAAGGAGTTAATGAAGATCTTATGATCTGGGTGACTCATCTGGTTGTTTCGGAGGAATCGCGGGATTGGACCACTTGGGCTCACTTCGGATCCTCTGAGCAGAGCTGGAGGGAGGCTGCCAAGTGAGCCTTTGGAGGGGCGCTCTCAGAGGCCTTTGGCATGGTGGGCTTTGTTAGCTCAAGATTAGAAGGAGTTAATTGCTTCAAGATTGCTGGGAGATTAGGTTACTGGGTGGGATGTATCTATGTAAGCATATGTCAGCACTAGTTAGAAGATAGGAGACGCTTATTTTAATAAACTTATGAAAAGAAGAATTAATTTGTCATTACATTGGAAATCTTATTTTATTAACTTAATTTGAGAATGTAAAGCTGTCTGAAACGCTGGTTTTTCACTCGCTTTCCTTCTGAATATGGATGAATCACAGATTCGCTGGTGTGCAACACTTTTCATTCAGAGGTTTGTTTTTTTTTTTTCTGGAGGATTTTTTTTGCTGATGGCATCTGGCTCTGGGGGAGTGGGATGGTTACAGTGACCTCTGGGTTCTCTTCTTGTGGTGGGTGGAATGTGGCCTCTCAGCCCATTGGCAGTCCTGTCAAGGGAAGAGAATCTGCTTCTGTCTATGCTGCTTCTTCCCCTCTGAGCGCTGGTTGTCCGTGCTGATGTCCGTGCTCCATGACCATGGAAGAGAGTGGGGAAGAGGGTATAGGAGGGAACCGTAGGGACCAGTCTCTGAACTAAAGCTATCAAAGATGTTTCCTTTTTTAAACTTTTTATTTTGCATTGGGAGATAACCAATTTAGTAAAGAATCCGCCTGCAATGCAGGAGACCCAAGTTCAATCGCTGGGTCGAGAAGATCCCCTGGAGAAGGAAATGGCAACCCACTCTAGTATTCTTGCCTCGAAAATTCTATGGACAGAGGAGCCTGGTGGGTGACAGTAACCTGGTGAGCCACTGGTGGGCGAGCAAGCCAACTGCAGCCTGCCAGGCTCCTCTGTCCATGCGATTTCCTAGGCAAGAATACTGGAATGGGTTGCTGTGCCCTCATCCAGGAGGTCTTCCAGACCCAGGGATCGAACCTGGGTCTCTTACATCTCCTACATTGACGGGTGGGTCCTTTACCACTAGTGCCACCTGGCAAGTCCCAAATAGCTCCTATCTAGATGCTAGTACCATGAACCACCCACCTCTCTGCATCCAGGGAAGCTCAGAAGTTTCAGTCAAGTCCAAGTGAGATGGCACTTTGCAGAGGGGCCTGTACTTGGACTAGACCTTGCATCCTCCTCCCCCTGGATTAACGCTGCTCTGGGTGAGCTACATGGAGCTGCTGAAACCTACTTGATTGGTGTTTTACAACTCAGACCAAAACTCAGTTCAGTTCAGTTGCTCAGTCGTGTCCAACTCTGCGACCCCATGAATCGCAGCACGCCAGGCCTCCCTGTCCATCACCAACTCCCGGAGTTCACTCAAAATCATGTCCATCGAGTCAGTGATGCCATCCAGCCATCTCATCCTCTGTCATCCCCTTCTCCTCCTGCCCCCAATCCCTCCCAACATCAGAGTCTTTTCCAATGAGTCAACTCTTCGCATGAGGTGGCCAAAGTACTGGAGTTTCAGCTTTAGCATCATTCCTTCCAAAGAAATCCCAGGGCTGATCTCCTTCAGAATGGACTGCTTGGATCTCCTTGCAGTCCAAGGGACTCTCAAGAGTCTTCTCCAACACCACAGTTCAAAAGCATCAATTCTTCAGCACTCAGCCTTCTTCACAGTCCAACTCTCACATCCATACATGACCACAGGAAAAACCATAGCCTTGACTAGACGGACTTTTGTTGGCAAAGTAATGTCTCTGCTTTTGAATATGCTATCTAGGTTGGTCATAACTTTCCTTCCAAGGAGTAAGCGTCTTTTAATTTCATGGCTGCAGTCACCATCTGCAGTGATTTTGGAGCCCCCAAAAAAATAAAGTCTGACACTGTTTCCACTGTTTCCCCATCTATTTCCCATGAAGTGATGGGACCGGATGCCATGATCTTAGTTTTCTGAATGTTGAGCTTTAACTGGGCATTGACTAATGTCAAAACTGCCTTTTCTTATACTTCATATTGGTCATATATTTAAAAATTCCAATTATTTGTTTAGCCTGCAGTCAGAAGGTTAAGAGAAGCAAGATACAAGTTTTCTACATTAAAAAAAAAAAAATGTAAACAGGAAAGGAAAAGGAATAAGACAGCTGCCCATCAACTGACAGCAGCTCACTGGAGGCTCTGTGACAAGACAATGCTGGCTCCTCACTTGAAAATGAATCCACTCTGGGAAGCAAGTGTGGAAATTGTGAACCATCCTCTTTTTTTAGTTAGAGAACAGGTCTCCTTGAATTAAAATGTTCTGGTCATATTTAATCACTCTTCTGTACAAAAACTGGACCTAGATGTGCTTCATGAGATTCACTGACTTGTAAGGATACACGAAACAATCAGTGAGAGGTTAGGAGCCAGAGGCTGAAGGCAGGTAGGATGCTATTCACCACCTGAGCTCCCCTAGGAAAGAGAATTGACTTCCAAAATATCATTTATTTCCTTATTTCTTGACCTTTGCTGAAAAAGCAGAGCCCAAAGGAGATTATAAAAGGCTAAAAATAAATGATGCATGTGTTTATTTATAGCAAACAATCATCGCTTAAGTGTGAGGCAGGTCCAGGCAAAGTTACATTCCCTCCCAAGGTATATCTATTTTTTTTTTAAACTGTACTCTTTTGCTAAAATTGCAGTGGAAATGTTGTTCCCAATTTTCTCAGGAAAAAATTGCTATTTCCCAATTCTCTCCCTGAAAAATAAACCTTCTAGTCCAAATATGCTATGGATGACCATTTTCTGAGAATTCTGTCTACCATCTTAAGAGAACTCACTCAGTTATTCAGAAACATATTTTCTGCCCAAAACACATGCAGGGTTCTGGGGACACAGAGTTGGCTAAGATGATCTGTGCTGTTGAGGAAATCACAGCTCCAAGGGGCATAGAAGACAAACACAGAAACATTCATCCATCAAGTCAGTAAGTGTTTGTTAAATGACTTCTAAGTGCCCAGGACTGGATGGGCAGTTGCAGAAGTGTGGTGGGGAGAGTGTGCTGGAAGGTCTGGTCACCGTTAAGAGCAGCCCAGAGAAGGAAGGGAGGGAGGGAGGGAGACACAGGTGGCAATTGACACGTGTTCATGATAAGTGAAAATTGACCAGGTGAAGAGGAGAGACAGGAATTCTGGCTGCTGCTGCTGCTGCTGCGTCACTTCAGTTGTGTCCGACTCTGTGCGACCCCATAGACGGTAGCCACCAGGCTCCCCCATCCCTGGGATTCTCCAGGCAAGAACACTGGAGTGGGTTGCCATTTCCTTCTCCAATGCATGAAAGTGAGAAGTGAAAGTGAAGTCGCTCAGTCATGTCCGACTTCTAGCGACCCTATGGACTGCAGCCCACCAGGCTCCTCCATCCATGGGATTTTCTAGGCAAGAGTACTGGAGTGGGGTGCCATTGCCTTCTCCGGGAATTCTGGCTAGCAGAAAGAAAAGGACAAAACTAAGAAGCAGCTAAGATTCAAGGCTACTTTTTATCTGATTCAGACAGAGACCAAGCTCTGTACCTCCGATTTCTCAAACACTCGATTGTCATTCTGTATACCATCCTTGGGGCTTCCCAGGTACCACTGAAGAACCCACTTGCTAATGCAGGAGACATGAGAGAGATGGGTTCGATCCCTGGGTCAGGAAGATCCCCTGGAGGAAGGCATGGCAACCCACTCCAGTATTCTTGCTTGGAGAATCCCATGGACAGAGGAGCCTGGCAGGCTATAGTCCATGGGACCACGAAGAGTCAAACCCGACTGAGCGACTGAGCCTTTGGCCATGGCTGTAGGAATGGGGAGGCTCCCTTCATCCCCACTAAGTGCTGCATGTGAGGCTGACTGCCTGCCTTCTGGCTCCTGAGGGCAGCAAGTGTCCTTTGCTGCAGCCCTGATCCAATGGCCCAGGGTCCCCTGTCCTCATTTGCATTTCTGCATTTCTCTTAGGGTCTGAGCTAAAAGTAGATGTTCTTTCCATTTAGAAAAGTATGAATACTGTGTTGTTTTCCATGAAGAACCAGTAGCTATGCCCTGAGCTGCCCACCCTCCACCCCACCACAGGAACTCAGGGTGGGTTGGAAATTCCTTTGTGAATATCTCAAATGATGGTGATGTGACTTTCTTAAAAAAGTCTATTAAGTGCTAACTCTAATAGAGATACAATTGTTTCTGTCTATAATCCAATTTACACAAAAACTGTTAGATTTTCTCCAAATTTGGATGATATATAAGGGCTGAAAATATAGGCCATGAGGTATACAAAAAGTTTTTCTGAGTCCTGAGGGCAGAGTTATCTTCCAGGCCCCTGAAATTGACATAAAAGTCAGGGCACCTGGATGACCCATAGAGACATGTCAGACACCCACAGATATTATGGTCAGAAAATCAACAAGATTTCCAAATGTGAGCTACAAAAGGAAGGCCAGAAAGACACATGTTCCATGAGTGTTGTTTCATTGCTTCTCATAGGGGCAACCCTATGTAGCAGGCTCCAGGGTGAGGAGAAACAAGAATTTATGTATATGTTTAGTGGTGGTCAATGGTTCCCATAAGTAACACAGGGGAGTAGGGAAGACAGCTGGTGATGATCATAAGTTTTTACTGTGAAGGTGACATTTTCAGCTTCCACTGCAAAAAGCAACGTTGGCTCTTGTAGGTGCACAGCTGAATGTTCTGGATTTTGAGATGTGATCACTGGAAGATCATGTCAGGTCTTCCCCTAACTCCCATTTTCTTGTCTTACTAGCATGAGTACAAACAGTGATCCCTACCACCCTTGACCATCTTCGATTCTTAAGGCTCGCAGTATTAGATACATCTCTCCCATCCCAGAATCAGATATAAAGTCATGGAAATGAGATAAAAAATCTCACCTCCTGTTGAAGCAACATGCCAGAAACTCAGAACAGATGGTCCAGATTTAGGGGTAGGCTTATTATTCATGTGGAGAAGGAAATGGCAACCCACTCCAGCTCTTGCCTGTAAAATCCAATGGACAGAGGGGCCTGGTTGGCTACTCTCCATGGGGTTGCAAAGAATCGGACACGACTGAGCGACTTCACTATCTTATTATTTATGACAGCTGCCTAGCAGCACCACGAAGGGGTAATGAGGGCACCATTATCTGGATGGATAAAGCCCGAAGCCCTGGGACAGCTATCATATACAGTATTGTGTTTATAACACTGTAACCTCACCCACCCCTCAGAAGAGGACAAAAATGCGGGGCTTCCAATGTTGCTTCAGTTGCAATTCCATGTCTCTCAGCAACACTTTGGCCACCTGATGCAAAGAGCCAACTCACTCACAGGAAAAAACCCTGATGCTGGGAAAGATTGAGGACAGGAGGAGAAGGGGGCAGCAGAAGATGAGATGGTTGGATGGCATCACTGACTCAATGGACATGAGTTTGAGCAAACTCTGGGAGATAGTGAAGGACAGGGAAGCCTGGTGTGCTGCAATCCATGGGGTCGCAAAGAGTCAGATACGACTGAGTGACCGAACAACAACAACAACAGCAATACCTTGGCCTGAGCTGGTCATCAAAGAAGCAATGAAATGGAGCAAGAAGGAAATAAAGGCCAAAGCATCCAAGACACTGCCAGGCAAGCTTTAGTAAAACCAGACTGTTGACGTTTTATGAACTTAATGGCATAAAGAACATGCAGTAAAAATAATTTGCATTCTCTGATTATATACGTTAGATCCCTAAATATCTTGATCATGTAATTTCACTAAAGATATCCTGATGTGGATCTGTGTATGATTTACATAAATGATGCATTTGCATAAATTAAATTAACAAATATAAATACATGCTTACAAAATGCTGATACCACTTAACTGTTCTCATAAAAATAAATTATGAGGAATGACATACGATAGGCTGTGTGGTTTCTGGGCAATCATCACGTGCCCCTGATACATTCTTGGCACTTCGTTACCAGAGGAAGGAAAAAACTCCAATTCTAGCATTTCTAAAAGCAGGGTTCTCCCAGAGAATCTATAGAACAGACATTTGGAAGGAGATGTCGTCTAAAGTGATTAAAAACCTAGTTTAGTGCCATGACAAAGCACACGGGCACCGGAGGCAGACAGCCTCAGTTTAATCCTGACCCTACTGTCCCCTCCCCGGTAGTTTAGGACAAGTCACCTAATACACGCCTCAGCTTTCTCATCTGTAAACTCAGGATGGTACCAGTGCTGACCTCAAAAGGAGGTCGTGAGTTAATGAACACAGAGGGACTTAGAACAGTACCTGGCATATGGAAAGTGCACAATGAATATTATCTCTATTAGTATTATTCTGATGCTCACGCTCAGCATGTTGGAAGAATAATTTCCCAAGGCGACATATCTACGCTCTATCTCTTGACCAGTGATGCTCACAAATTTTCCCAGTTTTTGGAGCCACAGGATGAGAGAAGAAAAATTGCCAAGGATCATTCCTTTGATTGATATTCAAGTCATCCTGAATTGGGCTGCTGGAGTGACTCTGCAGGATGGGTTCTCATGAGGCAACCACAGATTTGTACTAGATCTAAGATATGACCTTCAAATGATTGGCATTGTATTCAGAAACCCCAGTAGACTGATGGACGTGGTTGGTGGATTGCACAGAAGGGACCATTGCACGTGGTGGGTACCACATGCCACCCCAGTTCTGATCAGACCAGGGAGGGGATAAGAGGAAACAGGAGAACTTAATTCCATTTAGATTTCTTCCCCTTGTGCACAGTCTAGCTCAGTCATTGTCACAACAGCAACCACAGGTGATACATTGTCATCCAGTGGCCACTAATTATATCGACGTCAGGAGCTAGACAGTGAAATCCCACAGGCTTCTCTAGAATTGCAGCCAATTGCACCCATGAGTTACCTCTGCTTCTCTTGCTGATACCCATGGGAATGATTTAATGATTACTAAAGTGAAAGTCACTCAGTCGTGTCCTACTCTTTACAACCCCGTGGACTAGTCCATGGGATTCTCCAGGCCAGAACACTGCAGTGGGTAGCCATCCTCTTCTCCAGGGCATCTCCCCAACCCAGGATCGAACCCAGGTCTCCCACATTGCAGGTGGATTCTTTATCAGCTCAGCCCCAGGGAAGCCCAGTGATTACTAATTCAAGGGGAATTATTGTATTTTCATCTCTAACTTAAGCTATATTTTATTTAATTTTTAAAAACTGATTATCAGAAATCAAATTATTTGGTGTCTTTGCTTTTGAGATCACTGGAGAAAACTGTCTATTTTCCAGTGAAATTCAGATTTTCCCTGTGAGCCTGCAGGCATGTGCCTGCTAAGTCACTTTAGTCATTTCTGACTCTATGTGACCCTGTGGACTGTAGCCTGCCAGGCTCTTCTGTCCATGGAATTATCCAGGCAAGAAGACTAGAGTGGGTTGCCATGCCCCCCTGCAGGGGCTCTTACCCACCCAGGGATGGAACCTATGTCTCTTCCAACTACCTGCAATAGCAGCTGGGTTCTTTACCACTTGTGCCACCCTAGAAGCCTAGACCAAGCCAAGTAAATGTTCTGTCCATTAGACACTCTCCAATCCAATAGCTTCTCCAGAAGTTTATAAAGTAACCTCCAACCTCTCTCTAGGAATTTTCTCCCTGTTTGAGACCAGTTCCCACAGTGGCCTCGCTGGTGATTAGAGCAGGGTTTGGTGCAGGCTTGTGGGGCCATAATGCCAGCTGTAGGATCTGAAGGCACCAGAAAGCCCTCTGCCCTGGGATGATCACACCTGCTTTGCAATTTTGCCTCATACTGGGCCTGGCTGGACTACCCCAGAGGGCAGAGTACATGTTTCTGAGGTCAGAACAATAATTACCATAATAGCAGCTATCAGTAACCCAGCCCCATTCTGCGGGTCAGGCCACATGCTTTACATATGCTGTCTCAACCACCCTGAGAGGCAGCTTTGCAAATTTAGCAGTAGTAGTGATGAGACCTCAATGCTGGGATGTCAGAGCGAGGTCCCATCCCTGGAAACACACCACTAGTGTACATGGTAAAGTTACCAACTCAACAGGCCTACTGATGTCCATCCACATTGACTTAGTGTCTGGGAAGGGATCTCATCTTTTCCATCCTTCCCAAGGCCATCCTGATAACCCAATGCCCTACCTGCCCTGTAGTCTCCATCTGACTCTCTCACGCTGCTCTTAACTAAGAATTCCTGCTGCTGCTTCTCATCCAGCTGCTCTGGGCCTCAGCTCTCACATCTGTTGGATGAGAAACTGAACTCTGATCGCATTTTCAGAGGGTCATTGCACAGCTCAAATGAGATGATGAATGTGAAACATATCAGCACCCATGTTGCTCACTCGGTAGTATCTTTCCACTGGGATGAATGTGCTACAGACTTGTGAATCTGAGCAAGCATTTATTGGAAACTTACACTTTGGAAGAAAGTACCAAATTATTGAGACTGTTGATTGAGTTCTAATTCCGGATTTCCAGTCCTAATGTTGCTCTTAAGTGCCAGACTCACCTGCAAGCTGGACTGGTCCATGGATGAAATGAACAACATCAGGTGAAGACTCATCGTGGAGGTTCACTGGCTGAAGTGGCCACTGGGGCTAGGGTGGGAGATGACAGCTCCCTCTTTCCCCTCCTCCAGTCCAGGACCAAGTTCAGGGACCTTCTCGAAGATGTAAACCTTTTGCTCAGAGTCTCTGGAAGCCCCAACCTAATAAGAAGCTCTAGGTGACTCCCAAATATGCTAAGCTCCCATCAGGGCAGCATTTCTTAAGAAGCTGTCCACTGATCACTTACATGGGAATCTCCTTACTACAGTAGCAGATGCCTAAGTCCATGGCATCCAAACCACTTCCTAGATGACCTTTGCATTCTAAAGACTGATAACCACAACGTGAGAATCACCACTCTCTGCTCTTTTATACTGTTTCATAATGAACAGTGATTTTTTTACTAAGCATTTAAGAGAAAAGGTAGGTGGTGTTTCAATTCATTTTTGCAGCTTGCAGCATAAACTGTGGGACTTGAATTGTGGGTATTGGGAAATCTAAGGGCTTTAAGAAAAGAGACTTATTATAAATTTTTTTAAATTTATAGCTATTGTTCTAATAGTTTTGTTACCTTTGCTCCTAAGAGGAAATTTTCTTAAAGAAGCCCACAAAGTTTACATTTATCCATTCATTCATTCACTTTGTTACATATTACATGGCAATGAAATAGATGAGCAAGACATAATCCCTTTAAAAAACAGTTGTGATCTAGTCAAGAAGATAGATGATTAAATTAAGAAAACCAGTGCAATATCCTGAGTACAGGCTCAGATTCTTCTTTTCAATTCCCTGCCACTTAGCTGAGTCATTCTAATTTTAACATGGGACTCTGGAGGTGTGGCTGCTTTTTACCAATAATGACTTGAAATAGATTCCTTCAATTTGCCTGATTCAATATAATGCTACAAACAGAGTCTGTCCCTTATCCAAATAGTTTCCTTGACTTATTCAGCATAGCGTGTGCCAACCGTTTTGGCACTGGGCACTCCATTTGAAAGCAGACCTTGTGTTGTGAAGATTACAACAGAGAAGCAGTAAGAGGACTCGGTGGATGGGCTGCTGGGCGTGTGGCTGAGCTGAGAAGGGGAGATGAAGATTCTTGAAAGAACTCAGAGGATAGGAACGGGGAGGAAGGAGAATCTAATGGAAGGGAGAGAAAAGACAAGAACAGGGGGAAAGTTGGCGGGGAGGCGGGGAGTGTGGAGATATTTGAGTTGTAGTAAGTGGTTCCTAAAGATGGGCCAAGCTGGTCATCTCTCCCCCACCCCTCATTGTGGTCCATCCCCGTGTTCCCAGGATAATCTGTCCATGACAATGACAGCAGTTGCCAGCACACTGGAATGAGATGGGATGGATGCTCCCCTTCCCTCTCCCTGTGACATCCATCAGAAAGGGCTAGCTTTTGAGCACTGAGAGAGGGGGGGGAAATAAGCAGAAGTAATTTATTCGGGATCTTTGAGAGGATAATAGCCAATTATTTGTTTATAACACTGGTTAAATTTTCATTAGGCAGATTAATGGAATATCATGTACTGTCAACATTGGACTGAGGGGTGGTCTGTAAGAGATAAACGGGCAAACAGGCTCTGTGTCTCTCTGAGTAAATTAGTTTTTGCTTTCCTGTTTTTCATATGAAAATGGGAAAGGTGGGCAAGGTGCTGCATTTTAAAACAGGTCTCGAGATGGGCCAAACTGGTTAAATATGAAAGCAATCCTGGTAATAAATACATTATAATAACTTAGCATCATGGCCATCATTTTTGATTTCATGAAAGTCTGGGATAATGTCGATTTTTAACCTGCTCTCTTAATACACATTTTTCTCTCCCTGAACTCAAACGCGGCTTGCTGCGAGGTGAAAGCACATTACGTGCGGGGCCTGATTTGTCTGTATAACGTGCTCAGAATTACAGCTGCTAAGTGCAAGAGACGCCGGCTCTCCTGTGAGTTCCTGCATTGTCATCTGAGTGCTGTTATCAGGATCAGGATTCCCCGGGCTCCACAAGCCAGGAGAGTTGCTTATCACCCTGCAAGTAGACTGAGAGGTGCATACTCCACGGGTTACTGGATGCTGAATCTCTGGTCCGTAGATGGGGTGGCTTCTTAATCTTTATATTATTCTATGTAAGAATCAGTGGATCCAACTTCAGCATCAAACCTCTTAGCGAATTTGGAAGTCACACACACACACACACACACACACTGAATTGGATCGTTTCATAACAAATGATATTCTGCAGTTAAAAAGAAAAATTACTTGGCAATTCTTTAGTTGAATTAACATTGGAGAATCATTTAAGTTCTCTTATGGAGAAGGCAACAATGAATTTTCATTTGCAGCTCAACTCTGGATTTTAAAATAATGTCATTACTTAGAAAGAAGACAATAGGATGCAATTTCTTTCTTAAAAAAAATAAGAGAGGGTGGTAAGGAAAGTTACAGAAAGAGGTGGAAGGAAAGAAGAAAGGAAGGAAGGAGGGGAGGAAGGAAATAAAGAAGGAAGAAGGTAGGGAAGGAGGGAAGGGAGAGGAGAAAGGGAGGAAGGGACGGAGGGGGAAGAAGGGAGGGGGAGAGGGAGGAAGATAAAATGAGGAGAGGGAGGGAGGAAAGGGCATTTGCAGGGCTGTGGAAAATCAAATAAATGAAACCTGTTGTTCTTTTCGTAAAATGCCAAAATTTGCCGCAAATATGTCTAGTAAAATTTCTTTCAAACAGTTGAGGCACTACTGCTAGTCTCTGCAAACCATTTTACTGGTTTATATATTGATTTCTCTTTGAAGTAATTCTATGCCACAAACGAATTCCCAGCATGAACTGTTTATATAAATACTTTTGCTTTCTCAAAAAAGCTTTCCCAGCCAAAGACACGTGGCTGTAGCTCACCCTGGTCAGTAGTCTGAGAGCCCCATTCCCAGGTCCCATGACTGGGTCGTCCTTACTGGGCATGACAGCAGTGGGGGAGGGGGTGTTGGGGGTGGGGCTGGGGGTGGGGAGGTGGAAAATATGGAGGACAAGGGCCGCCAGCTCTGCCTTCCCGTCTTCTGACTCAGGCGTCTCTGCATCTTCAGGACAGTAACAGAGCGGGGATTGGATGAGCAATCATCAGGCTGACAGACAGCTGGGGTGACTGGTGTGCTTGGGTAACCAGGGACCTCTAGGGAAAGCTGGGGTTCCCACCCATGCTTCTGAGCCATTTGAGCCTTTTCTAAGCCATGGATTCCAGCTCAGAGAACAGCAAGGGCATGTGTGTTGCTTGTCGGTAAATTGCTCTGAAATGGGGAAAGGAATAGATGGAAGGTCATATTTGTGAACAGACTCTGAAGTGGCCTGGGCCCTTTCACGACTGCCAGCCAGGTTAACGGCCTTTCAAAGTCTTTAGGGACAACTGATTTCTTTAATATCCAGCGTGGATGTATTGCCTGTTAACCTCCTTGCCGGGACATCGAGGACATAAATGCCTCCACAGTTGGGCAGCTTTGGGCAGGAATATTACAGCCTTTGGGAAGAGTTCAGTTGGAGGGGAAGGTGGACAGGGGACCGTTTCAAATCTCTGGGCACTTAGCACAAGCCTAGGACGACTGCCTTTGGCTACTGCATCCCTGAATCTCTATTCTCATGGTCAGCTCTGCAAGAGGCCCTGTAGGAAGGCCCTTTGGCTATCCAAGAACTAAAATCCCTTTTGCTGGAGGATCTGGAGGTGATGGTAGTAGTTTAGTCTCTACGTCATGTCCGACTCTTGCGACCCCATGGACCGTAGCCCACCAGGCTTCTCTGTCCATGGGAGTACTCATCCCAGGCAAGAGTACTGGAGTGGGTTGCTTTGACCTTCTCCAGAAGATCCAGAGACCCACCCAATGCAGACCCTGGCTGCTGTGACTAGTGTTCAAGGGATAGTTGCAGAGAGGAAAGCAATGCTGGATTTCCTGAATTTGAAATATGAAAGATATTCTCTGGGTTATTACATCCTTTTAGTGAAGGCAATTCACATTCTTTTGGTGGTTTATCCTACTTATAATGATCAAATCCTAGAATCAGAACTTCTAATGCAAACCACTTTTATAGCTGTAATTGGATCTGAGGCCAGTGCAACCACCAAGTGGCCTAAGACTCCCTGGCAATGCTCAATCAGGATATGATATCGCTTATGAAAGTGATCTCTCACTATTGATACTTCTCCCGAGACCAGCACAAATTAGAGACATACTTGAGTAGTTCCGAGGCCTCACTGACAGACAGCATGAGAGCAGGCCCTGTTAAAGTGGGGACTCTCAAGCATGGCATGAGACACATTTCACTGTGGTCATTTAATGGAAACCCTCTGAAAGTCCTCTGCTGGGTCTGGGGGTAAAAGAAGTCCTAACATTTAGGGAACCACATGAAATGTGCTTCTTAAGAAAATTTGAGAACTGATAATGCTAATGACATCTGAAAGCAGACTTTGGGGGACTCTGGGATACTTGGGCACAAAGTGAAAACACATGGACTTCCCCATTGCTCAAAGCCTATATGCACACACACACAAACACACACACACACACACACACGTACTCCACATCCAGGGACTGGCGGGTGATCTCTAAGTGGACAGAGATCTGAGTCCTATCCAGGGATGGCTTCAGCTCCTAAATGCCAATCTAAGTAGCAGGTGCGAATCTCAGTCTACACATTTGAGGGTGCAAAGAAAAAATTATTATAACTGTCTTTGTATTTCATGTACTTTAAATACACCTCTTGAGGCTTCTAGATCCATCACAATTTCTGACTTTAGCACACTCCTGACTGACCTCTGCCCTCCCTCATGTCTGGAGCTTGGTGTCCCTGCTGGGCTGTCTGTGGGTTCCTGGGGGCCCAGCCATCTCCCTGCAGAAGTCTCTGCTCACAGGGATGGCTGGGGGCCTGGGGGAGCCCTGGTGAGTTGGAACCACTTCCTTGACACTCGACAGTGACAGCGGATCGTTTCCAGCCCTCCCGATGCGTCTCTGGCGTGCGGAGAGCCTCGAGGAATCTTGGCAAGGACACGAACCAGCCAGGCAGCTTTGATGAAGCCCCCGGAACACAATGCTGAACAAAGGGCACTGACTTTTATGTGATGCCTGGGAGGTGACACACGGGCCCTTACCTGTGTTCCCACATGCAGCCTCACAAAGTCCTGTGCCGTGAGGAACCATTTCTCTTTCTTTTAACTCATGTATTGTCTACTACCAGGTCTCCATGTCAACCACACATCCTCCATGCTCGCAGAGCTTACCGTTGCATGGATGAGACACAGGGACAAATAGCCCATCTCGATGAGGCAGACAAGTGCTGGAGAGGCATGAGCAAGGGAGCTGGGGAAAGATCTAGAAGGACTGTGGGGTCAGAAAAGGATTCTGGTGGAAGTGACACTCTTCTTCCCACTCATTCTCACCTGTGGCCAAGAGAAGCTTAGCAGCAGGTCCAAGGGCACAGACTACAGAAGCCTGGAACAGAAACTGAAACCCTCCCCACAGCGGCCTCTGCCAGTCCCTTCCATGTGTATCTCCTAACTCCTAGAAAGAGTCACCCTCTTCCAGCTTGTTCCAACGCGTTGACAGAGTCCAGCGGCAGGACCCAGGGAGGAGAAAGAGGTTCTAGGAGGGAAGAAAACAAAGCCTTGATGAGCAGAGGGAGCCAAAGAAGGACTGAAGCAGGGAAGGAGCCCCAAGGTTTTAGAGACCCACTCACTTCTCAATCTGAAAATCAGGAAGAGGCTCAGACTCCTAAAAACCAATTATTGGAGCTGAAGTTCCACATGACACTTTAGATAAAATTGTAGAAACAACAATGGCAAATCCTCTATGCTGTTTAGAAGTGGAACTGGAAAAAGGGAAAGACTAGTTTTAAGTGGGATCAGCCTACACATGTATACTCTACATTGTTTTTTTAAAAAACTTCTTATTTTATATTAGAATAGTGCAGGAGGCCTGGATTCAACCCCTGGGTCAGGAAGATCCCCTGGAGAAGGGAATGGCAACCCACCCTAGTATTCTTGCTTGGAGAATTCCATGGACAGAGGAGCCTGGCAGGCTATTGTCCATCGGGTTGCAAAGAGTCGGGCAGGACTTAGCAACTAACACATAGCCAATTAACAATGCTGTGATAGTTTCTGGGGGCTTCCCCTGCTGGTGGCTCAGTGGTAAAGAATCTACCTACAATGCAGGAGATATGGGTTCAGTCCCTGGGTCAGGAAGATCCCATGGAGGAGGAAGTGGCAACCCACTCCAGTATTCTTGCCTGAAAAATCCCAAGGATAGTGGAGCCTGGCAGGCTATAGTTCAAATGGCTGCAAAGAGTCAGTGGACAGCAAAGGGACTCAGCCATACATATACATGTATCCATTCTCCCCCAAACTCCCCTCCCATCCAGGCTGCCACAGAACCTTGAGCAGAGCTCCCTGTGCTGTACAGTAGGGCCTCATTGGATATCCATTTTAAATATGGCAGTGTCTACACGTCCATCCCCAGTTCTCTAACTATCTCTTCCCCACAGCAACTATAAGTTCATTCTCTAAGTCTGTGAGTCTGCTTTTCTTTTGTAAGTAAGCCCATTTGTATTATTTCTTTTTAGATTCCCCACATAAGGGATGTCATACTATTTCTCCTTCTCTGACTTTTCACTTAGTGTGATAATCTCTAGGTCCATCCATGTTCTGCATTGTTTTTATATTTTCTTAATTAAGGAATAATGCTGTATTTATCAGAACAATGTCAAGCAACAATGTGCTGTAAGGACATCCAGATTCTCCTATATATATCATATCTTGGGCAAGAGAGCAGAAAACTTGACCTTCACATATTTCAATCCCTGTCATCGGAATCACAGAAAGCATGGACCTGCCAGTCTCAACCCCCATAGGCGATGTCATGGGGCTGATAATCTCCAAATTGCCTCTAATCCTATAATGGCTTCCAAACCACATATTATGCCACACATAAAAACCCAATTACTAATACCACCATTTTCCTGTATGCAAAGGACAGCTAGCTTTTCAGCCGTTAGGTGAATGCACAGCTACAATTAACTGGCAGTTTCAGTGCAATATGAGGAAACTGCCGTTCTTACTGCATTCCGAAGAAAACCCTAACCAAACAGCGATAGTCAGAGCCCAGTGTCACCCAAGCCTGCTTGTCAGGGCCCCTGGCTGTTCTTTAAAGTGAGAAAGCCCTTCATGGTGCTTTATTTTGTGAAGAGGCTAACATGGACGCACCCAGAGACATCAGAATTCCAAAGTGCAAGCAGACTTTCTGCACCAAGTTTTCCCAACTCTGCATTAGAATAAAGCGTAGGGGAGGGGAAACAAGGACCCGCTATATAGCACATGGAACTCCGCTCAACGTTATGTGGCAGCCTAGAGGGGAGTGGGGTTTCGGGGAGAATGGATACATGCCTGTGTATGGCTGAGTCCCTTTGCTAATCACCTGAAATTATCACAGCATTGTTAATCTGCTGTGTGTATGTGTGCTAAATTGCTTCAGTTGTGTCTGACTCTGTGCGACCCCATGGACAGGGTGCTCTGTCCATGGGATCCTCCAGGCAAGAATACTGGAGTGGGTTGCCATTTCCTTCTCCAGTGCACGAAAGTGAAAAGTGAAAGTGAAGTCGCTCAGTCGTGTCCGACTCCTAGCGACCCCATGGACTGCAGCCCACCAGGCCCCTCCGTCCATGGGATTTTCCAGGCAAGAGTACTGGAGTGGGTTGCCATTGCCTTCTCCAACTCAGCCCCAAATATGGCACCTTTCACACATTACACTTCAAAAATATCTCTAGAAAATGGTCCCTCCCTAGGATCAGGGGAAATCTTTTACTTCCCTTTGTAGTCCTACAATCCCTGGCATATAGGAGGCACTCAATAATACTTGTTGAATGAATGAATGATTGAATATATGAATAGATAGATAGATGATAGACACATAAGCAAAGGAACTATTCTCACATTCCTACCATGATTCATAGTCTAGGAGTAACTGCCTTTTCACAGCCATCTACTCTAGAACTTTCTTCTTCTGAAAAGAATATCATAAGCCTAACACAAGACCTAAGACTGTATATCTACTTTTTACCAACATGTTCTTCTCCATTAGAAAAATTTGGTGGCCCTCTGGCTGCAATAAGGAGATATGTTCTTTGCATGGCAGATGGATAGAAATAGATTCAAAGAAATAGATTTAAACTAAAGATGGACGGCCCCAGATGGATTTGGTTGGGGTGTGGAAGAACATCTTGAACTATTTTTCAAACATTTCAATTTCGGCAAAAACCAAAACATGTTTTGCCAATCACTTTCCCTTAATTTTAAGACCCATGGATTTCAAAGGAAATTTAATCTGAATGTTTCTACTTCATTTATCCCATCTCTTCAAAATGTTCTCCTGAAAAAGTGAACTGATGTCCTAGAAGTTTAAAAAACCCTTTAATAGTTTGCTGGTTTCTTTTAACAGACAAGCCACTTAACAATTCAGGATGGAATCAAAAACTCCTAAATCTTGAAATAAAAGAAAAAGACACAGTGCAGGTCGGTTGAAGTTTGGATCAAGGAAGTGGGCAGTGTGTTTCCCATGCTAAAACAAAGAAGAAATGGCTAAAGTTAAAAATTAATGGAAATAGAATTGTTTAAAAAGTGGATAATTTCTATATGATCAATGGACAAAAACATAGCTAGAGATCATTACAGATATTGATCCATCTATGATAGACTGAGTCATCTGTTCACTTTGGTTTATTTGTGATAGAGTTTGAATGTGTTGTCAGTAACTCTTTAATCATAAGTGCACGTGACCATGGCAGAAATTTCGTGATGAAGCTTGAAAAGGAAGGAAATAGCAGAATTGTGGGTGCCAGCTCCCGCTAAGCTCTTCCTAAATTGTCAGTTACCCTCCTGCACATTATCCCATAACCCAATCATTAGTGAGACTTAGGTGGGATTTGTCAACTATTTGCTTCCTGGTGCGTTTACACAGGCTCAGATGGTCCCTGCAGACCTTACCTGACATCCTTTTGTTCCACCAGATCCTTCCACTGTGTCAGTTACAAGCCAGAAATAGCCTGGGCCCCTGGGGCATGTCTCTAATTCATGGGAGTCACTAGGGGACATTTAGTTCACAGCAGAAATCCAGTCAACACCCTTGTTCCCCATAGTTAATATACTGTTTGACACCACTGTGGCCAACAGAAGAATTAGTCCATCTCTCCCAGACCACCCACACCACTAATAGCTAATAACTAACACATGGGGAGACCATAGCTAATGATATCCTTGGGTTCAGTGGTTCATTGTGTTTTTATTTCTTTTTCCCTTTCTTTATTAGCATGCACTCATTCAATTAACCATTGTTGAGCACCCATTGAATCCCAGGTGTGCTGGACATTTCAAAGGAGACACAAAAATGAGTGAACTATAGCCACCGCCATCAAGAAGCACACAGGTTCATAGGACTGACTGTCATATTGGTGCATTCATTCATGCACTGCTGCGGCTTTTTGTTCATGCACTGCTGTGGTCAATGCAATTCATATTAAGGAAGGGTGCGTTTTAAAATAGGCACTTGAACATTTGGAGAGAAACCCAAATGGGGAGGCCATTGTGTCTCCCAAAGGAGTGAATTATTTTCAATTATCCTCCCAGAATCAATCAACATTGACATATTATTGCCCATAGGAGGCCTCAGCGGCAGATACATGGCATAGATTTCACTTGGGGGTGAAATGAAAAACTGGAGACTACTTATGAATACCTTGTGAAATACCGTGAGGGTTGGCAATCTGAAAAAGGCCAATAAAGTAAAGCATGAATCATAAACTCCTAAAGAAGTTGACTGAGGATACCGCCAAATGAGAACTGATAATAGAACTTTCCCCATCAATCAGCGCATCTGTCTTTAGACCAGAAGTCTTTGACTTCTAAGAGTTTGCCAATCCCAGTCCCGCCACATTAACTTGCCTCCCAAACCAAGATTCTAAGAACCACACGTTTTTAATTATACAAAGTAAAGGTTGATGAATGATTCATACAACTAATCTAAACTTGGGCCAGGTTAAAATAATACTGTGTAATAACTTATATTTATATAGCTCATAAGAGCACTTTTCTCCAGAGCTCAAAGTGGTTTTCAGATACTATCTCGTCTCTTCTCATAACATCCTTGTGAAGTGGACACAGTAAGGGTACCCTCACTTTCTTTCCACGGACAGGGCAATAAAGGGCCAGAAAATGTTAGATCCAAGTCCAAGATCACACAGGATGGTAGACCGTATCTGCACTTAGAAGAGATGTCATCTCAAAAGTTTGGAAATGAAGGGACAGTGGCATTGATAAAGCGGGCTTCCTTCATGATGACAAATGACCACATTAACGGTGGAAGTTGGGATACTGACAGCTCTAGGCCATAGTACTTCCTTTGGTGGCTTTGGGGGGCATTGGAGGTACTCAGGGGTTTCAGGAACTAAAGATGTAAATTCTGAGTTAGAATAATGGCCCATCAGCTCCAAGATTCATCCTCTTAAAGAAGTTGTGAATCAGCATGGCTGTTGTGGGCAACATCAGCATCCTACCAAGCTCCCTAGGACCTTAACCCTTGAGTGTGCCAATGTCTGTACTTCTGCTTAAGGGCCCACTCACAGATCCTAGAAGAGAAGGGTCCTGGGGCCACTTCAGGCAGGCTAGAAGAGCCTGCATATTAGCTTCCCCCTGAATGGAGTAGGGTGTGAATGTCTGAGGTCCTTATCCATTGAATGAAATAACTAAGGCAGGACCCTAATGCTTCCCAGAGTCTCCCCTTGGGATTAAGCTTTGGACACTCACAGTGGTCGCTGGCTGGGCAATATCCACTTGAGAGTTGCCATCCTATCTCTGTCTCATCTCTCAGCAGACAAGTTGCCCAGAATACTCGTATCAGGGTCTGCTTCTAGGGAACTCAAGCCATGACAATGATCTTCCCTCTCACCATGCTGGACATCCTGGTGACTCACTGTGGAGCATCCATGGACCACACCTCTGTGACGAACCACATCCGTCTTTCTCTGGGGGTGTCAGTTCTCCAAGTTCCCTGCACACCTTGGGAAGAAGAGCACACTGCTAAGTCTAGGGCAGGACTTGAGCAAAGAGGAATAAAAGTAGAAGTGTGCTTCAAAAAATCTGAAATTCATCTGACTCTTTTCTTTGATGTCTGGTCAGACTGTATCAGAAAGTTAGGAACAAGTGGACTTTTGAAAGCCATATTCTCATTCTTTACTGTAATTTAAATGAGTTTCTTATTCCACCTATTGTATGGCCAGTGGCACATGTGAGATGTATAATACTGCTTGAATTTATTTTCTTGGTTATGTCAACCGTATGTGCTATATTTGCATCCATCTGTAAGTGTGATGCATATACTTGCCCCCTAGTGGCTTAGTTGGTATTTGCAGAATGTAAATTTCATTCATTCATTCATTCACTTAGTAAATCAGTCACTCTATAGGTCAGTCTGATAGCTTCCCTGAGAGCTCAGTTGGTCAAGAATCTGCCTGCAATGCAGGAGACCCCGGTTCGATTCCTGGGTTGGGAAGATCCCCTGGAGAAGGGATAGGCTACCCACTCCAGTATTCTTGGGCTTCCCTTGTGGCTTAGCTGGTAAAGAATCCACCTGCAATGTGCTAGACTTGGGTTCGATCTCTGGGTTGGGAAGCTCCCCTGGAGAAGGGAAAGGCTACCCACTCCAGTATTCTAGCCTGGAGAATTCCATGGACTGTATACTGCATAGGGTTGCAAAGAGTTGGACACGACTGAGCAACTTTCACACTCACACTCACCTCAGTCAGTCTAATAACATCAGGCTATACTGGACATAGTGCTAGTAGGGTCATTGTACTAGACATGGCACTAGGGACTGGCGAAATAAATAGTCCCCAGCTTCATAGAGCTTATAGTTTTATTAAATATATAGGTATAAAAGAAATTAATGCTACTAATGACATAATTGAAAATTGTGAGACATTTTCAGTTCTCATGAGGGAAATTAATGCTATGTAAAAAAGCAGAAAGCAGGGCTTGTTTAATTTGAGGACAAAGTCAGATAAAGCCTCACTAAGAAGTGACATATCAGCTGAAATCTCAAGGATAAGCAGTCAGGCAGAATGCAGGGAAAGGCAATCTTCACAGAAGGAACAGCATATGCAAAGGTCCTGAGAATGGAAAGAGCTTGAAACGTACCTTCAGGGGAAGGATAGCCTTGTGATTTAGAGCATGCAATACAGGTTCTGGCAGACTGGGCCCCCAAAGTCCTTCTTCTATTGTTAGCTCTGAGACCTTAGACAAGACACTTAACTTCTCTGTGCCTCATTTGTAAACTGGGAATTGCAATAACAGTAAGGATCTGGGTAACAGTAATATACCGAAATAACAGTAAGAAGCCCAGAACTTCACAAGGACTCAAAAATATTTTGGTTATTCATCAGAGCAAGGGTGCTGCATTGGCTGGCATAGAACTGGTCAAGTCTTAGGAGGCCAATTCCAACACACACACACACTTTTCTTCATCTCTCAATTCTTCTTCTCTCAATGAAGAATTGAACAAGAACAAGATAGGTTCTTTAGGACCTCCCTGTTGAGAGTGAGATCTGAGGATCAACAGCATCACCATCACCTGGGAGCTTGTTAGAAATGCAGAACTTCAGGTCTCACCCTAGACCTCCTGAATCAGAGTCTGCATTTAACAAGACCCCCAGTGACTTTTCTGCACATTCAAGCTTGAGAAGAGCTACTCCAGAGGCTTCAACTACCATGGTTGCTCAAGGTCAAAATATCAATGTTTCACGGCATTATAGAAACTGCTACCTGGTGACATCGCCTTCCTATTTTGATCTCGACACTGTCCCTTTGAGTAAATACTTGGAGGCTAAGTGCCAAAGGAGAAAAGATTCTCCTCACTTTTATTCAGGGATTGGAAGGCTGGAGACATGCTATCAGTTGGAAGATTTGGGCCCAGAATTCTTGAGTGGGCCAGGGAAAGATGGTGATGTAGGGAGAGAAAAGGGAATGGAATAGAGCTTTTCTTTCTTTCTTTTTTTTTACAACCCCCAACTTTTATTCCACCTCTCTCTAAAAATGTTTTTATAAAAAGTGACTCATTAAAACCTAATAACAATGAAATAAGTCACAGGGATGTAATGCACAGCACTGGGAATATAGCCAATATTATATAATAACTTTCTGTGGTTTGTGAGCTGTGCTGTATGCCTGAAACAAATAGAATCTTTTAAGTCAATAATAAATAAATAAAAAATTTTAAAGTGACCCAAGTATCTCCCATCTCTCATCTTTGGTCACCACCAAAATGAAAATTCTCCCTACTCTCAACCATCCAAAACTTGTGATTGGCATCACTGCGTTGAAACGTAATCATATATTTGACTGTGTCGGTATGAAAAATTAAAATATTGATTAAAAACTGGTAAGCATGTGCACAAGCAAGATGGCTATATGGAATAAGACTTAAAAGTATAACTTTATTTTTTAAAGAAAAACATTAGATTTTTTTGTCAGTGTTTTATAAATAACCCATGATGTGGGGATGCTTCTGATATTATTTACAACACAGAGAACAAAGCCCAAAGGCTTATAAGCTGTTTGTATTATCTGAACATCAAGCAAGAGTTTTTAACACCATTTCCTTCCTAAACATACAATTTAGATTTTGTCACATTTGTAATTACTTTGAACATTTCATACACACACAACACAACAGATTCTGATGCAGTGTTTCCTTTGATAGCCTATTATGTCCAACGTGAATTCTAAACCCAATCATGTTACCAAATAATACTGCACATTAGAGGTTTTCATAGTTTATTTACAAAATAAATAAATAAGCCCACAATAATCTCAAATGAAAACAAATCAAGGATGCATTCCTCATAAATTTACGTTATGTTTGATCACTTTTGTGATAAGATTTAGGTACTCTAACTAGAGAGGATTGTCTGAAAAATAATTTATCAGTTGGACAGGCCAGTTACTTCTTCAATTTTTTTAAGAAAATGTATTTATTTATTTGATTTTGACGGCACTGGGTCTCTGCTGCTGAGAAAGCCCATGCTCAGCAGCAAAGACCCAGTGCTGTCAAAATCAGATAAATAAATAGTAAAAAAAAATTGAAGAAGAAACTGGTTGTGGTGCACAGGCTTATTTGCCCGCAGCACGTGGGGTCTTCCAGGACCAGGGATAGAACCCGTGTCCCCTGCATTGGCAGGTGGACTCTTAACCGCTAGACTACCACGGAAGTCCTCTTCTTCAGTCTTTTAGGCACACGTTTAAATCACATCTATGTCATGATGAATGTCTATCTGTGATTAAAGGACACTCATAGGAGGTCTTTTAGGGAAGCCCTTAAGGGCTTCTATGAGGGGCTCTTGAGAAAGGATCCCTTCATTTCACCAGGAGATTAAATTCACATCTTATTTCAGCAGAAGATAACAGGGGTTTTCAAGCTGTTTAAATACTGAGCACACTCTTCTCCCCTGACTTCAGGCTGGAGTCTTTTGAGGGTGGTGCAAAGAATGTGTGCATGGGGAGGGGTGTCTGAAGTTTGAGAATTCATTCCTTCATTCAAACATGCATCATCATTCTGTTCAGGAGATTTATGGAAAAGGTGGGAACTCTATTAAAACTTAAAATATAATCTATGCAATATTTTTTTTTATTTACTTTAATTGGAGGCTAGTTACTTTACAATATTGTGTTGGTTTTGCCATACATCAACATGAATCCGCCACGGGTGTACACGTGTTCTCAATCCTGAACCCCCCTCCCACCGCCCTCCCCATACCACCCAGAAATCTTTAAGAAATTATACATAGAGACAGATATTAAGAAATTTCCTCCAAAGTCACACCACCCCATTCATACAACTACCTTTCGAATTGTTCATTCCTAAAATATAGTAGCTGTTTGGCTGGGTTTGCAGTTTTGGGGGTGTGCCCGTAACTCTTCAAGGAGCAGGAGCGCATTCATCTTTGTTCCTTCACATCTGGTTCTAAATGAATGCTCAGTGGATGTTTTTTGAATGAATGAATAAGTGAAAGGAGGAATGGATGGGTGGGAGGAAAGAAGAATGGATGCCTAAATACTACGCTATCTCTCAGATTAGATTTGAATTGTAGAAGAGAAAAGCGAAGGGGAAATAAAGTAGGATATTATTTTAGAATTATTTTTTGGTGAAGATTTTTTTTTTTTTTGCAAGGTGCCCAGCTTGGGACCAAGCAAGGAGGACAGGCAGCTAGCTGATACTCAAAATCCTGAACTCCCAAATGGCTTTCAGGGAAGGGTTTTCAAAGGCAACCTTAGGGGTGAGGTTGTAGAGTGTGAAATCAGCCTGTGAACATCCTTCTGATTGACTGATGGTGAAGTAACAGGGTAATGTTTCAGAAACCTCAATTATCAACCTGGTTCCAACTGGTCTGGAGCCTACACATTGGTGGTCAGCATGCAGTTGACTTCTTCCACCTGTAGATTGAATTTTTTATTTCATGTAATAGAAACAGTTCAAACTAGCCAGGGAAAGGTGGTAATTATGGGCCATGGAAGTGAAGTCATGTAACTGTAGGTACATGCCTGGATCAAGGTGCTAGGATGACATATTTGGGGGCTTGTTTTTTGGGGGGAAGGGGTTGCTATTTTTCTTTCTTACCTCTGTTTCTCTCCATCTTGGCTTCATTCTCAGGCAACTTCAGGTTTATGTAATCTTTGAAGCACTTGCTTTCAAAAGGAAAAAATACCATCTTGCTCTTGGTTCCTCTCTCATCCACTCCTCATTTCCATGCTGGGCATACACACAGATACACCATGATCGATTAGGGGTGTGTCATAATGTTTGGAGAACATGAAAACCTAAACTCATGTGCAATAACCTGCAAAAGAATTTTAAAATGTATTTTATAATCAGAATATAAGATTCTCTTGTTTAATTAAAAGAGAAAATTTTTTATCCCAAGAACCTTTAACTTCACACTGTTATCCCAATTTTGGAGAAATAAAAACCAGTAATTTCATACTGTTATCCCCATTTTAGAGAAATAATGTTTTGATGGCAGTTGAAGCACAGAAATCCTAAGTAACTTACTTGCCTGAGGTCACATAGCTGTTACCTAGTAGAGTTAAGATGCTATCTGGTAGCTTTGAGACCTGCCTGGATGAGCTGAGATGCAAACTGGGGAGATCTGTCTGTCGACAAAGCCAAAGTTTCTAGTATTTCTGCTTGGCTGCCAAGCTTATTTCCTTCTCTGTAGAAATGGAAATAATAATAGCACCTACTTCTAGGGTTGTTAAGAGGATTTTATGTATTAATACATAGAAAGTGCCTACACTATTTCCTAGCACACAGTAAAAGAAAGAAAGAAAGAAAATCGCTCAGTCATGTCCGAATCTTTGTGACTGCAGGGACTATACAGTCCATGGAATTCTCCAGGCCAGAATACTGAAGTGGGTAGCCTTTCTTCTCCAGGGGATCTTTCCAACTCAGGGATCGAACCCATGTCTTCTGCATTGCAGGAGAACTCTTTACCAGCTGAGAAGGAAGGGAAGCCCACAGCAAGCATTCAGTAAAGGCCAGGAGTTCTTATTCCTAAAAGTATTTCTGAGCTGAAGGTGGGGGAGGGGTGGAGGAGAAGGCAGGAAACCAAGACTTAACTAATCGAGGGTTCCAGGTAGTAGGGTTAAGGCTTACTGATATTAGACCATGTAGAGCTGACAAATGTCAAACTTTCCTCTCTATGTTTTAATTATGCACAAGTTTAAGGCAGCTCTGGTGTTTATGATTTTTTACCCAGAGACTGAACCTCTGAGAGCAGACGCCCATAATAGGAGATTGCCTTTGCCAGCCAATCACGATGGCGATTTCCCCTACAGCTGAGTATAATTTTAATTCTGTTATGGAAATTGTATTTCATACAACAGAATTCCAAATGTTCTACTTGGTAGTTTAATAGCTACAGAAAACAGACGTGTAGGCTTCTTCAAGGAAACTTCAGATGCCTAAAGAATGTAGACTATTTGAACTTTGGACAAATAGCAGGATCGCACACAGATTCCTCCAAGAAGCAGTGCACCGTACTCTCTTTCCTGGCCCTGAGAAACGTGCTTGGGGGATTAACACCTGTCGCTTCTGTCTAGTGAGAAACGTGCTTGATAGCTAGCAGTTAACTTCTACACAATGAAACAAAGTGTTAGTCACTCAGTCGTGTCCAACTCTTCACAACCCCATAGACTGTAGTCCCCCAGGCTCCTCTATCCATGGAATTCTCCAGGCAAGAATACTGGAGTTGGTTGCTATGCCCTTCTCCCGGGGGGTTTTCCTGAGCCAGGGATCAAACCTGGGTCTCCTGCATTGCAGGCAGATTCTTTACTGTCTGAGCCACCAGGGAAGCCCCATGCGATGCACACCCACAACTAAAGCAAACCTTCACCAGAGCCTTCAGTTTTCCTTCCACCAGAGAATGTATTTCTAATGTCACCAAGTATCCTACTGGAAATGATAAATTAATTCCTGAGATAGAGACATAGGGGTCCCTGGCAATGCCAGGATTACGAAAAACTTTGGGGGCATCCTTCTAAAGAGGGACACAAGCTGTTAACTGACACTGACATGTATTAGCAAAAAGGCCAAAGCAGGTGTCTTGCTTTGCCGATTCAGCACAAAGGAGAGGATATAAGCATTATGATAACAGGGCCATTCATGTTGCTATGGGCTATAGTTGTGTGTTCACACTTCCATAATAAACCTATTTTCAGGGGCTTATAATTCAACCGTAAAAATCGGCTCCATGCTCAAACTTGGCAGAACAAAATCTTAGACTCTGAGCAAAAATCCCTCCCTGACTTAAAATATTTTTTAAAGATGTGTTTTGGATGGAGTTTAAATTTACAATGTGCCAAAAATATTAGGGATTTGAACAGCTATTTTTCTTTAGTTGATATCTAGAGACAAATAATCCATTCCTATGTAAAGGATGCTCTGGTTTTTTTTTTTTTTTTTTTATCAGTTTTGCCTGAAAGGTTGTCAAGTTGGAAGGAAGTTAAACACCAATCTGAAATGAATTAGAGAGCATTAGACAATAATTAAACTGAAATTAGGGCATCATTTATTCATCAAGTCACCACTAGGAAAAGAATGCAATTCTCGTAGATACCTTTAAAATATTTAGGTATCTTAAACACCTTTGCAAGTCGGAGAGAACGATGGGATTGTTTCTGCTCAGAGGGGTTTGCTGATGACAGTGACTGAATTTTAAATGCGGCTGAGCCCTGGGGAGGGAGGTCGGGGGATGGAAGGTGAAGCTAAGCTTCACTCCAAAAGCTGCCTTCCACTTGTGTGGACAAACGGAAGTGACGGCTGATTGCTGGGAAACTCTCCCATTTCCATAGGATAGCTTTGCTCCCAGAGTCCCCTGGGTCATGTGGGGCAAATTCAGCAGGTTGGTGAAATATCCCGGTACCTTTCTCCTAGGAAGTTACTGCCACAGGCAAATGGGGCTTGCCCCACTGCAGCCCTCTGAGAAAGCACACAGAATGTGTTTCAGAACTGTCTCTCCGAAGAAGGGAAGCCTGGACCGTTTAGCCATTCAAAGAATTAACTTCCCCACTTTGATGCTGGGAAAGATTGAAGGCAAAAGGAGACGGGGGTGGCAGAGGATGAGACAGTTAGATAGCATCACCGACTCAATGGACATGAATTTGAGCGAACTCTTAGAAACAGTGAAGAATAGGGGAATCTGGTGTGCTGCAGTCCATGGGGTTGCAAAGAGTTGGACATGACTTAGGGACTGACCAATAACAACTCTTCTAGACTTCTGGTGCTTTAGAGAAGACCTAATGACAGAAAGGAGAGGTGCAACAGCCTTTGAGATTGTATAGGAACTGTCCACCACAGCTGTAGCTGAAGTCAGAGGTGGCCCGAGGGGCTCTGGCGAAGAGGGTGACTGACTTGTCCTGGGCTGCCAGGACTTACCTAATTTTAGCATTGAAAGTGTCAAATCCTAAAATCCCTCAATTGCAAGAAAACTGGGAAACTTGGCACCCTAGTGATAGAGAAACCAACAGCAATCTGCTAAAGGGGGAGTAGAGACCCAGGGCCATGTTCTGGGACCATGAACACTTCTGCAACTGTTTTCTAACAAGGATGTGTCCACTTAGCTGCTGAGGCTTTTGTGAGCCGGGGACAGCACTAAATTGCTAGGATAAAAGGTGATTCCACTGGAGGTGGTGGTGGGGGGCGGTTTTCTCATTCTCTCCTCTCTCCCCTTCAACAGTCAACCTCTAATGGAAATGAATGTCTGGTAGATACTAAGGACTATTGATTCAGCAGCAAAGCAAATTTCATCTTGTCTACATGTCTGCATTGGTCCTGCTTCTATCTCTCCATGGGGCTCAAAGGCTCCTCTCGTGGCGCCCCCTTGACACCCACACAAAGGCCTCAAGCTGCCATCAGGGCTCACACTGATCCTCACCCTGACTCATGTCTGCACCCTCATCTTTCAGCCCTGCCTCTTCCTCCTTGCAGCCTTCCCGACTTGATTCTTCTGGAGGAACAGTGCAGATCAATGAAGGACAAGGGCACAGGGACAACTTGGGAGCCCAAGAGGCCGCCTACCTGTAGCCAGTCTTCTTTGGGGCGTTCTAGAAACTGTGGGCCCTTCCTCTCCCCCACAGAGTCCCAGAGAGTGAGAGCTGGAGGAGGCCCTGGAGTACTTCCCAAGCCCCTTCTCTGTTCAAAAAGAGAAACCGAGGCTTCGGAGAAAAATGGCTTGCCCTCAGCTTGCAACCACCCTACCTAACCACTGTGACCTGTTTCTTTCCCCACTTTGATGCT
Organism: Bos taurus; assembly: GCF_002263795.3. Taxonomy (NCBI): domain Eukaryota; kingdom Metazoa; phylum Chordata; class Mammalia; order Artiodactyla; family Bovidae; genus Bos; species Bos taurus. The sequence goes on along the minus strand of NC_037353.1, from coordinate 38,118,329 downwards.
GAATCCCAGAGAAACTCAGAATTGATGAGGACTTGAGTCATCCGGGACCCGCTGCTCCAAGCGTGCTTCCCAGACCAGCAGGTGGGGCCTCACTGGAAAACAGTTAGAAAAGCCCGGCTCTCCTGAGACTCCCCGCACTAAGAATCTGCATTTCAACAGCATGACCAGGTGGCCTGTGTGCCGGGAAGTTTTCAGAAACACTTGTCTGCTGGGGCTCTTGAGCTCTGACCCAGCCCCTGGGTGATTCCGTCATCTAGGAAACTTAAGAGAATATAGATGCCTGAGTTTCATACAGGGTACATGCAGCCAGTAGGTAGGAATGGCTTTAAAGCTCCCCCAGTGATTCTGTGTATAGCAAAGTTAGAGAACTACTGGTTTGGCCCAATAGGGCCACCAAGACCCTTCGAGCCACTGCTTGAGTCATGCCAGTGGCAACCTCACCATCCTGTGGACAGCCTCATCCATCTTTGGATACTTAGACACTCTCCCTCAAATAGGAGAAAGGGCCTCCCAAGTGGCGCAGTGGTAAAGAATCTGCCTGCCAATGCAGAAGCATCAGGAGATGTGGGTTCGATCCCTGGGTCAGAAAGATCCCCTAGAAGAGGAAATGGCAACCCACTCCTATAGTCTTGCCTGGAGAATTCCACAGACAGAGGAGTCTGGTGGGCTAAGTCCATGGGGTCGCAAAGAGTCGGACACGACTAAGCACGCACGTCTCCAATAGGAGAAAGGTTTTCTGTGGAGGTAGTGTAACAGCCCAGGGTCCCCTGCCTACCTCTTGGTCACTTGCACTGGTCCATGTCACCAGAGATCTAGTTGCTCACAAAGGGATGCACAGGCAGCACGTGGGTGCCTGCACCTAGTTTATTTCACACTCATGCCGTGTGTCCCAAAATGTATCATATTGTATGAGGTTGACATATTCTTTCTGGTTGGGGTTACTCTTGCTTTCTGGAAAGCAGTGTTTTCTAACTCCTAGATATCTGGAATGACCCTGTCTAGAAATAACAGTGGGGGAGGTGTTTTATGTATGGTCTTAAATTTAGGGCTGTTGATGGTTTCTTTTTGCTTTCAAAGATACTACTTAAAGTAGATGGATTTCCTAAGAGAATCTTTAAATATTTTTGTGTAGAATCTTAAATCTTCTCATTATGTCACTTTGCTTTCCTGGCATCATTAATCATTAATATGATTATAGTTTTATGACTTATCTTGAAACTAACTCAAAGAAAAGCTTATATGCAGGAAAATACCTTCAGTGAATTTTCATTTGGAAGTGAAAGGGGTACAAATAGCTCGTTCACCCTCTCTCCTTCCCTGGTTCTTTCTTTGTTTTTTCCTTCGTGCAGTGGTTTGCTGGCTGTCTTTTCGACCTGTCACCTCGATGCTGAGCTGTGTGCCCTGTCAGTGGTGTGAGCTTAGAAAGAGAAGGCCATCCCTTCTGCTGAGCTGAGAAAGTCCCCTCAGATGATTAACAGATGAGCACCAGAAAGTGTAGCATTTCAAAGCTGCCACGATGTCGTGGAATATTTTACATTTCGGCGGATTCATCTGTTGAGCAGCCATTGTTTGCCTGGTGTGCGCCCCTTTGGGACATGTGCTTTTGGTTTGGTCTTTATTGGTTTCGTTCTTTATTTCCACTCTTTCTTTTACACAGGCACATAGGAAATCATGACTGAAATCATCTTCATAAAGCGGTGTGTGGTGTGAATTGAAACAACTTTTCCCTTTCTTCTGAGGAAGAGACGAGTCTAAAAATGGTTTGGGGCAATTGATCGTCTCACTGCTGGCATTGCTTTTGATAAACGTGCAGGGGAAGGTTGGGAAAAGAGTTCTGATTAAAGACCATCTTCCCTGACGCTCCGTGAGGCTCCAGAAGGTTCCAGGAAGTTTAAACCATGGTAATATCCACACGGCTGCCAGAAGGACCAAGTTGATAGATTTTTATCCAGTCATACATCCAAGGGAAACCTGCTCCTTTTCCTCCCTACATTCAGAAATGTTTTAGGCCATGTGGAAACTGGAGTCTTTAAACATATTCATTTGTGCTGAGGTAGGCATTTGTTTTGATGGCTTCCACAGAAAAGTCCAGGCTCCTGAGGTATGTAGACATGACCTTACAAACAGCAACCAGAGGAAAACAGTGGGATTTCTCCTAGGAACAAATACATTACAGAGAACATAGTAAGAGAGGCCCCTGATTATTGTTATTGTTTATTGTGTCCAACTCTTTGCAACCCCATGGACTGTAGCCCTCCAGGTTTCTCTGTCCACAGGATTTCCCAAGCAAGAATACTGGAGTGGGTTGTCATTTCCTTCTCCAGGGGATCTTACTGATCCGGGGATCGAACCTGCGTCTTCTGCATTGCAGGTGAGTTCACTATCGCTAAGCCACCAGGGAAGCCCCCCTGATTATAGTAAAAGGAATTAAATAAAAGGAATGTCCTAAATATCAGTGTGTGTATGAGAAAAAGTCAGGGTTGGGAGAGGTTATGCTCAATGAGTATTGCCTCTTTTTTAAATTTCATAAGTAGGGTGATGACAGTCTCTCAACTAAATCAACAACCTATATTGATGGACTCATTCATCTGAAAGAAGTTTCTGTGCTGACCCTCAACCTCCATTCTACACACACACACACACACACACACACACCATATATAAATTGTACATTACTGCTCATCAGATTGCCTGAAAACTCCCCTTTTGGCATTTTTCATGACCACATCTACCTGCGTGCTGGGTCGTGAACATATGCTACAGATTCTAAAGGCAGAGAGGCTGGAGGGCAGGGTGGCACAGGAAGAAGGAAAATGGGGGGCGAGGAATTTTACATGAAGCTCTGAAGGCCTCTCAGCTGGTGCAGTGGTGAAGAACCAGCCTGCCACTGCAGGAGACACAAGAGGCTGGGGTTCCATCCCTGGATTGGGAAGATCCCCTGGAGGAGGAAATAGCAACCCATTCCAGTATTCTTGCCTGGTAAATCCCACAGAGAGAAGAACCTGGTGTGTTGCAGTCCATGGGGTCACAGAGTCGGACACAACTTAGAGACTAAGTCCAGCACACATGATGGCTTTTATAAAATAAAATGCAGTGCTTAATTGCCTCTATGTATGTTGCTGGGTGGGGCCTTCCCTAATGGCTCCTGCCTGCAATGCAGGAGACGCAGGAGACCCGGGTTCAATGCCTGAGTTGAGAATATCCCCTGGAGGAGGAATGGCAGCCTACTCCAGTGTTCTTGCCTGGAGAATTCCATGGACGGAAGACCCTGGCGGGCTACAGTCCATCGGGGCACAAAGAGTTGGGTGCAACTGGTGACTGAGCATATGTTGCTGGATATTTAAACAGCTTCTTTGCCATCTTAGTCACCACTCCTCAAATAGGCAACGATTCTACTGAGTTATAACATAAACAGAAAACTGCACTAATCTTAAGTATACAGTGATGGTGTTTTACATAGGTATACACTCGTGTGGTCACTACTCAGATTATGACTTAGAACATTTTCAACCCAAAAATGGTTCCTTCTTGGACTTCCCTGCTGGTCCAGTGATTAAGACTCTGCACTTCCCAATGCAAAGGACTCAGGTTCCATCCCTGGACAGGGAACGAAGATCCCACATGCCATGTATACAAATAAATAAATAACTTTTTTTAAAGGATTCCTTCAGTCAGGCCTCTTCGTAGTCAATATTTATTCCTACCCAGAAGCAAAACAATATTGTGACATCTATCACAACTCTCTACCACTATAAATTGGTTTTGAAAGGACAAGACGTTAAATATCTTACAGAGAGGTAACCAAAACAAATTAATAATAATAAGAGTATCATTAGAAATCATTTATTGATCCTTTACTATGTATAGGCATCGTGCCAATTACTTTATTTCAACATCGTAGTTGACCTTCATATCAACACTATGAAGAAAATCTTTTCCCCATTTAATAGATGAGGAAGTTTCAGCTCAGAGAAATTATGTGATTTACCCAAGGTCACACAAACAGTAGGAGACCGAACCAAGATTTGAACATGGATTTCTTTCTTTAAAGCTTTAGTCCAAAGCTACTGTGCTGTATCATCAAGAAGGACCAGACTGGCTGAAGTTCAGATGGATGTTAAATAATATTCTATTAAGCCACAGACATGAAATAGTAAATGTTATTTTAAAATTCTAGGTTAGATATAGATTAGATTGAGCCATATGAAATTATTGATATGTGGCTGTTTTTAATCTGTGAAATGGTAATTTCATATGATTTAACATCATTCCTTAACTAACAATATATTTTATCAAACTATATCACTAACCTCAAAGAACTAAAACACTTAACTTGAATAATTGCTTTCATTCATTTATTTATTCTTTTAATAAATATATTTAACCCTCCTGTATATCACAAAATACCAACTTGGATGACTTAAACAACAGAAATGTATTTCCCATCTTTCTGGAGGCAGAAAAGTGCAAGATCAATGTGCTTCTATTCCTGGTGAGAACTCTCTTCCAGGCTTATAGATGGCCACCCTCTCGCCATGTTCCCAAAGGGTAAAGAGAGAGACAGAGTGAGAGCAAGCTCTTTGGTGTCTCTTCTTAAAGAAGATTAAAGCTATGAGATCAGGGTCCCACCTCCATAAAGGCCCTATCTCCAAACATAGTCATATCTCAGAGATACTGTGCGCTCAATTCCAGACCACCACAGTAAAGCAAATGACTCCAATTAAATCATTCCCTAGTGCATATAAAAGTTATGTTAACTCTATACTGTAGTTGTTAAGTGCTCAATAGCATTGTATCTAAAATGTAGAAGGACTTCCCTGGTGATCTAGTGGTTAAGAATCTGCCTGCAAATACAGGGGACATGGGTTCGATCCCTGAGCCAGGAAGGAAGACCCCATATGCTGAAGAGTAACTAAGCCCGTGCGCTGCAGCTACTGAAGCCCACACACCCTAGAGCTGGTGCTCACGACAGAAGAAGCCACTGCAATGAGAAGCCTGCCCATCACGATGAAGAGTCGCCTCCACTCACCGCAACTAGAGAAAAATGCAGGAGCAGCAACAAAGACCCAGCACACCCAAGAATAAATATAAAGTAAAATAAACTGAATTTTTTTTTAATTTTTAAATGTAGATACCTTACTTAAAAAATATTTTATTGCTAGAAACAAATGCTAACCATCATCTGATCCTTCAGAACCGCGATCTTTCTGCAGTAGTAACATCAAAGATCACTGATCACAGATCACCAGAACAAATATAATCATAATGAAAAAGTCTGAAATATTCCGAGAATTATCAAAATGTGACACAGAGACACAGAGTGAGCAAACGCTGTTGGAAAATGGCACTGAGAGACATGCTCAAGTCAGGGTTGCCGCAAACCTTCAATTTGTAAAAAAAAAAAATGCAATACCTGCAACGTGTAGTAAACTGAAGCACAACAAAATGACGTATGTGGGCGGGGCTGAGGGTGTGAAGATAAGAATTCGGTGGGGAGGTGAGAATACAGAAACTCAGTGAGCTCTTGAATAGTGGGAAAGACAAACCCATGCCCAGAATATGTTTCAATCCTAACAAAGACAGGTTGTCACTTTCTCCAGGATTAAAGTGTTCCGATGTAATCAATTTATCACCAAAAGTCCTGTTCTCTTTGCTCGAGGACTGGTCTTGTTGCGGGTTCAGCATTGGTCTGCAGCTGGTAGCTCACACATTCAGCAGCATCTGCAGGAGATGCATCAGCCGTGGTGAAAGGGAACTACGTTGACTGCTCCATTCATGGACCTGTTGTGCAAGCAGCAGGGTGGGCAGGGCAGGGCCTGGCTGATCCCACTTTCTGTGTGTTGTTTCGGGCCCCCTCTGCAAATGAACAGTGACGGTGGGCAATGATGTAGGTCACCTTGAACCCACTGCCTGGAATCTATCCACATCCATCTTCCTAGACCTCTTTGCCTCCGATCTAATCCTTTCAGATCTGTGTCCAACCAGCCAGACCTTTCACCACTTCCCAGGAGTCTATGTTTATCCTTATGTCAGATCATGTCTCCTGCCACACCAAGTTCATGACAAAGTTTAGGATTTACTCCTTGAAGCTGCAAGGATTTCCTACCCACCCTCGCCCCAGTTTCCAGTGTCACCCATGAATGAATGTAGTGTGGTGACATTTATTTCTAGCTTGCCACAACACACTGAACTGACCCATGTGTGAGCCCCAGACTGGGTTTTTCTCCTCCGTCAGTTGGCCATAGAGAACTTCTCATGTGGCCGTAAGGGTGAGCGTGGGGTGAGGCAAGGGAGAGGAAAGGGAGCTGGGAAATTTGTATTTCATTTCCCATCAGTCTCCTAGAGAATATTAATTCACGGGCACATTGAGAAGGATGCCAACCTGGGAACACTTCAGTCAGGAGTCTGGATGGATGTGGGCCAGAGCCACAGTACCTGCCACACTGGTGAAAACCAGTTACAAAAGGGAAGTGAAAAAGTCCTATTCACCATATTAACCAGGAATAAATTTAATAATAAGGGAATAGAGCCTATATAAAGAAAGCTATAAAATCTTATTGAAGATCTTAAAATAAGGCCCAGAGAAATGGAGGAACATATCATGTTCCTAGTAAAGAAAGCTTAATGCCGTAAAAGTTTCAGTCCTCAAATTAACTTAGAAATAAAACACAATTCAGTTTGGCATCCCTGTGCGTTTTGTGTGTTGAGGTGCTGGGGATGCTGGGAGTGCATGAACCTATTTTAAAGCTTATATGTAAGTAATAACTATCTGGGAGTGACTAAGAGAAGTTTGAAAGAGGAACAATATTTGGAGGGGTTACCCTACAACATTATAAAACTCCTTATATTATACTATACCTATGTGTGTGCGTGTATTATATACTACACTACACTATAATCTAAGCAATATGCCACTGACAAGGAATACATTAATAAATAAAGAACAAAACAGAGAATGAGAAATAACTCACAGTGTATACGGGAACATAATGCATGTAAAAGGTGGCGCTTTGATTCAATGTGAAGAGGGTAGTTTATAAACCAAATGACGCAGAAAGAACTGGTTGGCCATTGGGGTGGAGGTGAATGCTACATCTCAAACCTCACGTCATAAACAAAAATAAATTCCAGATGAAATACTCAGAAACTAAGAGTCTGGAGAAAGTTCAACACTTTCCACCTGAGAAGCAGGCACTCTGGTTTCTGTCCTTGGGGAGGAGTGACCTTGGAGCCTCATTGTTCCAAGCCTAGACACACCACATCCCCTGGAAAACTGACAATCGGGAAGGTGACCGCGGTGGGTGTTATGTCCCAAAACGCTTTTTCCAAAATGAGCCTGTTGCCACACTGGGACAAAGCATCCTTTTATCCTCACTTCCCCTGCAAGCTTTGAAAAGTTCTTTAATGCCTCCAGACCTCAATTTCCTCACTCGTAAAAGACTGTGAAGATTCGATGAGATAACAAGGGTAACATGCTAAAAAGAGTTCCTGGCACAGAATAAGTGCCCAATAAATGCTATGATTACTGTCATTATTACCATTATGGGTATAGTCCTTATTTTCATCTGTCAAGGTATCATGTAAAACCAACTGGCCATTATGAGAAAACATCCTCCACGAAGTTCTGGACATCACCCGCTTCTCCTCTAATCATTAATGCACAGGCACTGGGCTCGCAGAACTAGCTAAAGCAGCAGGTCATGGCCATGTCCATTGCCAGCAGCACCTGCCTCCTAGTTCTTATTATAGTTACTATTATTGTTCTGCCAGCTCTGTGACTCTAACACCTGGCTATTTATTTCCCTTTAAAGTGTTTTTCAAAGCCTGTTATCTCACTCTTTGTGAAAATCCAACCTAACTAGGTCTATTTGTACCCTATCATTTGCTAATGTATTTTTTTTCCTGTTACAGAATTTTTCTCCACTAACTCGGAGGAGAGGTAAGAAACCGTGCCTGACTTGACCCTATCAAGTTCGACTAATCCGCGTATCACGTTGTTCTCTTTTAATTAGACTTCCCAACAGTTTTCCCAGTTCCAAGCTGAGGCTCCTCAGGGATCCGTGAGATCTGAAAAAGATTTTCCGTAAAGTAATCTTCGAAGAGCAGAAATTCTGAAATACATCTGCTTTTGCCCTGTAACTGCGAAGTTTGCCCTAATGGGAGACCAGCTGTAGCCCTGCTACATCCCAGACTTCCCCAGGCCACATGGGAGTGGTCATTTCCAAGCCTGTTTGAGGTGGTGCCCAGGCTTATACTGAATTAGGAACTTGAGATGCTATCTCTTCATTTTTAAATGGATAATGGGCTTTCAGCAGAGGAAGCTAACATTTATTAAGCACCTACTGTGTGACTAGGCACTATGGTCCTCATATAAAGAACATTAGCTCAGTATTGGAACTGCCTCAATTTTTTTTAATTGTGCTTAGTTTAAGATTCACAAGAAGTTGCAAACTACAGTACAGAACGTTCCTGTGGACCTTTTGCCCAGCTTCCTCCAACCATCAAGCCTTCCATAACTATGACACATTGTCAAAACCAGGAAACTGACGTTGATATCATATATTAACCCAGATGCCGTCCTCGTCAAATTTCACCTGAACTGCCTTCATGCGAGTCTGGCTCCTCATCTGCAGTTTGCAACTTTGGAAAGAAAATGAACATCTCCCTGCTTCAGCTCACTTAGCTGTAAAATGGAGACACTAATCATACCTATATCACAGGATTATTATGAGAATTAAGTAAGATTAGCTATTATTATTTGCGAATCCTTACAACAACCCTATGAGGTAGAGACTTGGGAGACTGCAAAACTGTCTACCATTACCCTCCTTCCTTGGAAACTTTGTGTTTCTTTCCATCAAGAGATGGAGTCCATTCCCCACTCCTTGAATCTGGGTTTGGTGGAATGGGACTTGCTTTGGCCAGCGGAATGCAGCAAGGTGATAACGTGCTGGTTTTGAGGCTATGTCTCAACAGGGCTAATGTTCTGTCTCTTATTCTCTCTGAACTCTGGTTCCACCATATGAACAAGCCTAGGCTAGCTAACTTCAAGAGGAAAGACTTATGACCCAAATCACCCCTGTCACCCAGCAGCCGAATCCCTGAGGCAGAGCTGCCCTGCTGACCTGCAGCTGATTGTAGAGATTTGAGAGTCCATCGGAGACCAGAGTAACTCAACAGAGCCCAGCCTCAGTTTCCAGCTCAAAGTGAGCTAGAGGGAGGGTTACTGCTTACCACTGAAAGTCAGGGGTCGTCATGCGGCTATAGGTAACTGAAACAAATAGTATCGTGAAAATGTTAACAGTAACTACATTATTAGATCATGATGAGAATTAATAAAATAATGAACACAATACATTTAGTGTCCAACCCGTGAGACACCCTCAATAAATGTTCATTGCCGTAATTGTCATCATTCACAGCATCCCATTCTACAAATGAGAAAACCAACATTTAGAAAAGCTTAGGAAGTTTGCTAGTAAGCATCTGAGCCTGATTTCAAACGCTGGTCTCATTCCAAAGCTGTGTGCTTTTCCCTGTGGGAAAATCTCTCTGTCTGCTTCCTCTGTCCTCACCCCATTGGGACGATGCTAAACTAATCCACCATAATTCAAATAGTGATAGATTGTAATACAGTCCTGACTCTTGCTGCTTCTCTGTGAGTCTGTAACAAACTTTTAAAAGGTGATAGTATGATATTTAATATAGACACACAAAGAAAGATATTTGATATTTAAATTATTCATTTAAAAGGAAAACACTCAAATTAGGATTTTGAAGAACTGGTTCACATTTCAATGTAGGAACAAATGTCCCACAAAATCTCCACTACTGTTATCTTTAGGAGATTCTGGAATCCTGGGCAGAAGTCAATTGAATGTTGTTGAGAAAAAATTAGAGGAAATAGAATCTTAAAGTTCTCAGTCGTCGTTGGTCTTACAATGTTGTGATCCATTTTTGTTGTTCAGGTGAGGGTGGTGTGGTGAGCCTGTGGGCATGTGCTGACATCACGTTAATGTAGACAAGAGAACAGACTTGCAACAAAGGCTATGGGAGAGAAAAGATGTGAAGATGCTGCCCTGGAGTGTCCCTCTACCAAGAAGCCAGACACAGTATGAGTGAGATGTTTGGGGAAAGGACACGGATGACTTGAATGTGGTAAGCTTTCATTTTACATTTTGATGAAAAGTCGATGATTTTTAGACTGTCCTAGATCAAACCATAGCTAAATGTAAAATGCACAGAGTTGGGTTCATCTTGATTTTCCAATCACGTAGCCATATTTATGGCCACTCTATAATTATCATCCCCATTCCCAGAGGAGTGATAAGTGTCCCCCTTCATATACCACTCATTTGTGTCCCAGTGAAGCAACCAGAAGGCAAAAACCCACCTGATATACAAGTAGTCCTTCAGCCACATGAGAATTCGTGGAATTCTTCCCCATAGTGAATGAGAATGTCTTGTGTCAGGGAAGAAACTATTGGTAGTTCACTCAATGTTCATCTTTTCCCTTTCACACTAGCAAAACTAATTTTATTAGGGAGCAGTCATGTGTCAAGATGAAAAACAAATAATAAACCTATTATCCCATCCTCCCCTACAGCTGGAAGTGACCATGCAACTAAGTTTATGAGAGTGGTATGTAGGCTAAAGTTATTAGGTGAGGTTTTTGCTGCTTTTCTTCCTCCTTCTTCCTTCCTGGAATGTAGGTGTGATGGTTGGAGCTATAGCAGCCAGTTTGCAATTATTTAATAGCTGAGCCACTTGACTCTCAGCCCAAGTTTTCTCATTTAGTAATTGAGCAATCAGTCTAACTTTCCTGTGCCTCAATTTCTCAATTGTAAAAATCAAGGTAACAATAGTAACTGGTGGTTGACAAGGTTATCCACAAAACTGACCTTACGGGATGATTGGATATAGTGAGTTTTGTCTAATGTGCATTCTGTTGAAGTAGTAGGTGTAGATGTAATAATAGTGATAGGCACAATATTAGTAGTAGTAACAATTATGATAATAAAGTAAGCTGAGGGTCAAACTAGAAAGCACTTAAAATGATCTTATGAGAAATTTTTCATTCTATGAAACAGATAATAATCTTAAGCAGGAGAGCGACATGACTGCTTCCAAGTTATAAGAGTTACAAGCTTCCAAGTTAAAAAGTGTTACCTCCTCTGTAACCAAAACCTACACTAGCCATTTCTACATATCAGTTAACCAAGCCAATGCCACTCCATGGCAAAGAACTCCCAAATCCATAATTAAAAGAGAAAAATGAAGACAGTAGAATGAACTATTCATAAGCAAACCTCATTTCATTTAAAGGATTGACATTTATTCTGAAATTATGTCCTTATAATTCTTATAAGTTTTCTTTTTGTCATTTAAAAAACTGTCCTTTCTTTTATTAAATGTTAGAGGGGGGTAAATATTATTCATAACAGAATAAGCAACAAACCTTATTGGTACCTTGGTTTTGTTTTAATCTGCAAACCTAAGAATCACAAGTCTGGAAAATAGGTTTAAATATTTCAGTGGATATACTCCCCACCTCCCAAAGTCACCTCACTCAGTAAGGTACTACATCATGAGTCAGAACTCAGGAAATGATCCCAGGCTTGTATACATGCATTTTGATAAAATGTAGACAGACATCATATCAAGGTTAAATAACATGCGGTGTCTGTCCACTATGTAACTTGCTGGACTTTTTTTTAAACAAATGATGATATATATGATTAACAATCCAAACTGGCCATTTACAAGAGTTTCTAGTCCTGTACTAGACCAGTGCTCTCAGATTTAACATGCCTCAGAATCACCTGGATGGCTTGTTAAAACTGGGGTCATCAATCTCACCCTTCGAGTGTTTGATTCACAAGGTGTGGAGTGGGGTCTGAGAAATTTGAGTTGCTTGCAAGTTGACAGGTAAAGTTGCTTGCCCTGGGACCACACTTTGAGGATCACTGCTCGAGATAAAGAAAAATTGTGAGAGCAAATGTGAGTCACAAAAATATTTCTCACACAAAAAACATAAGAGAATAAAAAGCATAGTTTTTAGTTTCATTTGTCTATAGAATATGTGTACCTCAGGGAATAAGTCAACCTGAAAGGAATGACTGGCAGCAATCTTATCAAATGATTTTATTAAAGCACTATCGGTGACTCCCCTGGTGGTCCAGTGGTTAAGAATTTGCCCTGTAGTGCAGGGAACATGGGTTTGATCCTGGTCAGGGAACTAAGATTCAACATGATGCAACTAAGGCCTGATGCAGCTGAATAAATAAATAACTTTAAATAACAGAGAATTCCTTGGTTGGAGGAGGAATCTTCATGTTGGGGCCAGGTAAATCATTCCATAGACAGTGGTCTCCTTCCAGGTCTGAACATCACGTCATTCCGTATCTTCACGCACATCCCGCTCTTGCTTCATTTGGACTTCAGATGTGGAGAACAACTCTAAGAAGATGCAGTCTCCTGAAAGGTGGCTCTCTTCCGAGCCTGCTGTCCAATGCCAACAACAGGCCCACTACATTTAGCAGAAGTAGAAGAAAAGAAAATACACAGTCCCACTCCAGGACACACCTGCAACCCACCGGACAGCCCACCAGCTTCCAAACGGTTCTTAGAAAAATTAGGCTATCTTTCATTAGCTATCTATCATGTGGCCTCCACGGGCTGCAGGATATGAGGGCCATTTAATTAGGCCCTGCACCACTCTCTGGTGTGAAAAGGCTCTCAAACGCTTTGATTCCCCACTGCTTCGCAGCAGGAAGTTGTTGGCGATAATTGACATAGGATTTCCTTGTTAACCAGCAGCAGACATGCCGGATTAAAGCGACAGAGATCTCGAGAAGAAAGTGAAAGAGATAAGAAGCTCAGGAAGACTTCTGCTTATTTGGCACTTGAGGACGGGGAGGAAACAGCAATCACCCACTCAAGTGGCGACTCCCAGAGTGGAAGGGCGTCCCCTTATCAGACCCATTTCAGCTTGGCTGATCAAAGATTGACTCCCCGTAAAATCACATAGGCCTGGGGTTTGTTAGTTTATTAAGCGGCAGGTTTTCGGAATTATCACAGGTTTAAAGATGGATTGCAGTTTATGTGAAGGGGGAGAGGATTATCGGGTTTTCATCTTAACAATTATAAAATATCACAGCTGAAAGCTTGCTTGCAAATGACATAATTTTCCACCGCCAACTAAACAGGTCATTGTGAGGCTGCGTGTAAGCGTTCTCCACGAGGGAGGAAATGCAGACAAATTAACTCTGGGGAGGAATGAAGATGAGGGGCCTCCAAACGCCTTTTTCCATTTCGGAAGCTGGTGCGATCTCATTGTCCCCTGTGCGCTTCTATAGGTAATTATATTTAATTTCTTACTGGGGCCATTTAGGTCGGCTTGCATTCAAAGAGAAGGACAAGAGAAAGCAGCCGACTGAGATGTGTCTTTAAAAGCGGCTGTGATAAATGATACCGAAATAGATCCACATGAGGCAAGTGAAATGAAATGTCTGCTTTGGAGTAGAGACAATTATTGTATATCACTTAATAACTTAACCTTACAAGAGCACATGTGGCATTAATAAAGGGCTCGGAGCTGCAAAAGCATGTTATGGGACTTCCTTTTGACAACATATAGGTCCTGGAAGAGTGGGTCCGTGAGATGGTTTTGCATGCCTGCTCACCTGTGTACTTGACCACGGGTCCATACTTCAGATAAATACAAATGCTTGCATCCTTCTAGTTTTTAAAATTTGCATTTACTATTGTTCAAGTTATCAGAGAAATGTGTACTGGTTGTAGAAAATTGAGAAAAATATTAAGAATGAATAAAAATAATTCCCCCCATCCAGGGCTAAGAACCAGAAAAATCCTGCAGGTTTTGTTGTTACCTATACACAAGTATGTAACATCTTGGAACATCAGGCTTACTGCTTACAATTTTTTTTAAATCCATAGTTTATTTAACAAGAGACCATGAATTTTTCCTATGCTGTGCTGTTCTGTGCTTAGTCGCTCAGTCGGGTCCGACTCTGCGACCCCATGGACTGTAGCCCCCCAGGCTCCTCTGTCCATGGAATTCTCCAGGCAAGAATACTGGAGCTAGTTGCCATGCCCTCCTCGAATTTTCCCTATATTTAGTAACTATTATTTGAAGGTTTGATTTTGAATCATGGTGTTGTGCTTGATAACATAATTTACTTGGCTCAATAGTTAGACATTTGGATTGCCATCAATTTTTTGGTATTATAAACAAAACTGAAATGACTAGTTTTGAACATAAATCTTTTTATGTTTTACTGCTCCCTTGGTAGAATTAGAAATAGAATTTCTGGCTCAAAGGGCATGGTCACTTTTAAGGACACTGATACCTACTCAAATCTGCAGATTTTCAACAGAGCTTGAAAATAATTGTCCTGGTGTTGAAATCAGAAGCATTTTATGTCATTCACCCTGAAGCGAGAGCAAGTAACAGCAACTATTTCATCAAAAGAAGATCAGTCATTCTGTCCGCATCACTTGGGTCCTTTCGTGCTGACAACCTTTTGTTGTTAAGCTCTGTGACAGACTATGACAATAAACAGTGACTCAATAATCAAGTTAATGGGGCCAAACTCTGAAGATAATCATGTCAATGTTAACGACCTAAACATCGAACACATCTTTTATCCAAGAAGTTCAAGTTCCTCCAAGAGCACCAATTCATTATCATTCACAAGTGCAGATGGAATTGGTTAAGAAAACAACAAAAACAAAAGCCTTTAAAAACAAACTGAAAGGGGAGCAGTGGGAGGAAGGAGGAAAAACTGATTCTGGACCAAGTCTTTTTTTTTTTTTAACAAAATAACCCTCGGGGCTTGATCTACTATAGAAAAGAGGTGGGGGGTTTTGACTTTTTTTTTTCCATTGTAATTGTTCTATTTGCTGCTGAAGGACTGGAGCCAATCAGCCAACAACTCTTTGAGACTATCTTGAAAACGATAAAGCAAACATCATCTTTACTTTCTGCATCCTTGACAGCAGTCTTGTTTAAGTGGGGTTTCCAGTACAAAAGTCCAGTTATTCCTCATCTGAGGGATATTTAGTGTGCAGAAGATTGAGATGATCTGGGGTGTTTTGTTGTTCCTGAATTAAAGAAAATGATCTGCCTGGGCAGAAGCTTATGTTATGTGACTGTAGGATTTTCTGTGTAATTTACTCATGAAGAAGATGCACAAAAAGATGCTCTTGGTTGACTTTAAGTTCTTTGGAAAATACACACATCTATGAAAAAAAGATAATTTTACCTATTTGTCTATGAAGCCCTGAAAGATAATATTTTTATGTATTATCTATAGAAAAGATACTTTTAATTTACCTCTACTTCTTCTTAAGGTGTACATTTATCTGTGAAATTATTTTTACAAAACTCAATTCAGACGTTGTCTGTCTGGTAAGAATAATGTATTACAAGCAACATCTAACTGTTGAGTATTTTGAAGCCGCTTATATTTCTCCATCTATGAACAAAGATGGAAAATGGTCATTCACCTCTCAGCACCAGAGACTAAACCTCACGATATTGAAATCACGTTGAGCCCAAACACAGGGTACCACATTGTCAGAAATTAGCCTGTTTCTGCCTGGGGTAAAATAAACAAGCATGAATCTACTTTATCCCAAATTTTCTTTTCCTGTCCTTTTTATCTTGGGTAATGTCTATTTTATATGGCAAAATGCAATGAAGTTGCTTTCCACAATGTAATCTAGGGAACTGAGACATTTATAAATCCTGCTGCTATAGTGGTAACTCCGACTTTCAACACTTTAACCCATTTGAAGGGCTGAAGAGTAACCAGCCTCCTTGTCCCCCAGTCCTGCTGATGGGAGAGACTTAGAAATCATTTCAGCAGCCAGGGCTGCTTTGCTCAGAGAAACATCTGTCCAGGGGAGGAAGCAGGGAGTATCACTGACTGAAATAAAAATCAGCAGGAACATCACCTTCTCGATCTGGTCCCCAAGATTGCCTTGGGGAGGATGGTCCCTGGGACCCCTGGTAATTTAGGGTGCAGAAATCAGAGACAAATGGAGCTTGCTGTAATCGTTTTCTCATTACCATCTTGGGAAATTTCCAGCAAAGGTCTGGGAGAATAATACAATGCCCCTGATACTAGTAATACAGTCTGACTCGCAATGCAGCTTTCACAGTGCCGTAGAGGAGAATGAAAAATCTAAGCTTGAGCCTAAGACTGTATCTGTAAAGGACACGCACAGAGAATGTCAGGGAGCTCTTTCTAAATAGCACCGGTCAATTCTGCTTTTCAAATTAGGAAAAGTTTGTATTTCTAAGTTATACACAGGGGAACCCCAATTTTCAACCACTTATAACTTTGGGGCCCAACAAAGCAAGATTTGCTTTAAAAATTCTTTCATCGGGGAGGACCTAAAGATTGATTTTATTTTATTATTAAATTGCACATCCTTCATTCATGAGATCAGGGACATTAATTTACATATGATATATATCGTATGGCATATATAATAGAATGACATGTTGTAATGATAATATATACAGCAAAAGAAGAAGAAAATGTGGGCATTTTAGAAATTGTCATTTCTGAATTTTTTGAGTCCTTCTGTAGAAGATATTCTGTATGAAGATTCTTCTGCAAGTTTGCCAGAATTTCTCCAGCAGACCAAGCCAAGACAGCTTTCTCAAAGGGGAGCTGATTTCTTAACACCGGTAATGAAAGTCACTCACATATATCAATGGCTTCCTGTGTTATGCCAGACGCAGTTTTAAGTGTTTTGCGTCTATGATCTCATTTAATTATCATACCACCCTATGTTTGAAAACAAATTTCTCTAACTGAAAGTCTTCATTTATCCATTTGTTTAGAAATCGGGAGTAGGTGTCTACCATTTGTCAGGCACTGCGCCTGAGTGTTGAGGATTTGAAGATTGAAAAAAAAACAAAAACAAAACCCTGAGCACATGTGTGAAAAACAGAGCCTGAGACATGGAAGCACAGCAGAGCGTAATCTGAAGGAGGCAGGACCCTGAGTGTAAGCACTAGCTTCTGACTCCCGGGGACTTGGACGGGAATCCCAGTTTTGTCACTGAGTGCTGGGTGCCTCGGGCAAGCTCTGTAACTTCTCTGAGCCGCGGTTACCTAGTCCTTCAGGTGACAGAAATGCTGCCAGTGTTATGGGTTGTTGCAAGAATGAAGAGAAGCCGACACGCCAAGCAATTAGTAACCAGCTGACATCTAATCTGTACTTTAATAAATAGTATTACCTACTCATCATTATTATTTTATTTGTAATAAAATAGAAATAAAAAGTTTATTTTTAATAAAAATAAGAGTATTATTTTTCATTGTTGTTTATTTTTATTATCATTATTTTTTTCATTATTTATATTACTTAGTGCCGTAACAATTTAGTAAAGTATGATGAAATTACCAAAAAATTTTCCAGAACCAGAAGCTTCCACCTCTAACATCAATACTTTGTCACTGATCTTATCAGATTTTCTGGAGGTTCCCAGGGATGCAGGCCACCTCTGATATGCAATCACAGCTTCTTCAGTCTGTAGAGAGAGGAACCTCCAGCTGTCTCACCCAGGAAGGAACACTTTCTTTCTGAGATAGTGGTTTTTTTAAACGTGTGTGTTATTTTAAAATCTGACCTGTCTTAAAATGTCCTTTCCTTATAGAGTGATGGAGACACTAGGAAACACTTGTGAATGAGTTTATTTAGCAAAATTAAAAGTTGACAATCCTATGTGGAGGGACCTTCACCCAAACTTTTAAAAATAATTTTGTTGCTGTTTTTGGTGTTAAAAATAAGTAAAAATTAAAAAAAAAAAATTGTCTTGCTTCACAAAGTCTGGGAACCCCTGGTTCCTACAAAGTATTCTTTCCAGCAAAGCCTAAACTCAACTCTCTTCCCAGAAAAAAAAAGTGGTTGTTTTGGTCTGTTTTTATTTTTTCAGTGGCAAATGAGACTTTTGTAATGTCTTTTTCTGCGGCAATGTGGCTTTGAATTGAGGATTCATTTTTCTAAGGGATGCATCTGCTTTTAATGACTTAAATGCTGGGATGGAACAGATATATCTTTCTGGTCTGGCTTTTCTTAAATAACCAAAAGTCTTCATGATAAAGACAGCAACCATCTAATAGAGAAATAAGTCTAAGACAAAGTGCTGTGGCTGCATGGTGTCGCCTCCCTGACAACCTATAAATGGACCATATTGATGAAGTGAATGGGATTCTCTCTGGTCATTTTCATCTAGAAACTAATAACCCCCGTCATGATATCAGGCATGCAATAACCTCGGTTAAAACTAGGTTCATCAAATAAATCACTCAGGAATTTTTCTATTTCTTTCTCTGGACACATTGCACATCTGTTCAATGAAAGGAGAAAAGAAGCAATATTTCTTTGATCAGGCTTTTTTTTTTTTTTTAATATTCTTGTATCTGTCCCCAGGGATGCTATCTTTTCAAGTGGGTGCAGATAGTACATCACTTTCTAATGAATGTAGAGAATTTATGAATTTAAGCTATAAAACTAAATATGAAGGATTTGAGTTCATCTCAATCTATATTTTACATTGTCATGAGAAAATAAACCGGACCACAAAGCTGTATTGTGCCCTGTTCACTAAATCTCCTGATCTCTCATAACCTTTCCAATGTGTTCCATTTGTGGCCACATGTGCAAGGGGATACAAACAGATGATCGCTTTGTGCTATTTTGCCCAATATGTTTAAATACATGTAACGCTTTTCAGACCCTCTGAGCCGCGGACAGTGAGTGCTTGGCCAAAGCATCAGACATCAGCCTCAGCTAATATTGTCATATGTTAACATCTTACTGACTCTGTTAATATTTTCTAGGTATTGGATGAACTTTGAATTTTTTGAATGGACATGGTTGTTATCCTGTGTCTTGAGGATCTTAAGAGCCCTAGGTCAGCTCCTTGAGTCTTAAGGAATTATGGAGAGAAGATGATATCTTTTCTGCTTGTAAAACAGGAAACAGCAGAAGCTGGACAACTAGGAAAGCTAAGATTTCCTGAATGTGGAATAAACAGTGACTGAAAAGGCAGAGCCTCTGGTTCCTTGGACCTGTATCGAGAGGAGACCAGTATGGGAAAGAGGGAGCAGGAATAGGAGCAGGTGGATCTAAGTTCAAATCCCAGCTCTGCCACCTGCCAGCTGTGTGGCAGGACAATTATGTAAACCTTGAGTTCCTCATTAGTGAATCTGGGATAATGGGGATCTCACAGAATTTTGTAAGGAATTAAATGAGTTAAGGTTTAGGAGACATTGGGCATCTTGCCCGCTCTGTGGTAAGTTCTCAGTGAATCTAAGTTCCCTTTCTTTTCTTGTGTTTGAAGCTCAGCCTGCAAGCTATGTGACCCTGAGCAAGATATTTAACCTTGCTTCCTCCTCTACAAAAATAGAGATTATTATAAAATATATCTTGTAATGTTGTTATGAATGGGATCTCAGGTATAAACACCTAGAACAGTGCCTGAGTTACCGTATTATTTACTGTTATTTATTTATTTACTGTTATTTGTGACTGTTACTTTAAAAAAAATTCTTACCATTATTTCTATTATTTCAATCACTGTTATTTTTCCTCTTCTTGCTTTTTATTGGGCATCTGGTTCTTCATCTGGAAAATGAGGGGGTTGGACGTGGTAATGTATCTATCTCTTCTAGATCTGAGCTGTTATGACCTAATATGTGAAATAACATTTGTAAGAGCCAACTTACCATCTATGAATTGTCATGCAATGGAAGTTCAAAGTTTTGTAATCTTCATTTTCTGCCAGGGCTTTCTCCTCAAATGAGTAGCAATAGTCATCATTTATTGAGTGCTCACTACATGCTTATTTTTCTAATAATTTCTTTCAGTTTGGAATAATTATAGATGTACAGAAAGGTTGAAAAGAGAGGACAAAGTTCCTATTTGCCCTTCACCATGTTTTATTTCTGCAAAGGTTAACATCTTACGTCACCATGACATATTTGTCTAAACAAAGAGACCAACGTTGATATATTACTATTAACTAAGCTCCAGACACTATTTGAATTCTGCCATTTTCTCATAAATGTCCTTTTTCCTGTTCCAGAAAAACGGTGATTATTTCTCAATCTTTTCTTGTTTTTTATAACCTCGACAGTTTGGAGAAGTACTGATCAGGTGTTTTTTCAATTAATAACGAATTGATTAATTTTGGCTGTGCACGCAGGCTTTCTCTAGTTGTGGTGAATGGGGGCCACTCTAGTTGCAGCGGGTGGGCTTCTCTTGTTGCAGAGCATGAGCTCCAGAGTATACAGGCTTCAGTAGCTGCAGCTCTAGGGCTCGAGAGCACGCAAGCTTCAGTAGTTATGGTTTGTGGTCTTAGTTGCTCCAGCATATGGGATCTTCCCTGACCAGGGATTGAACCTGTGTTTCCTGCATTGGCAGGAGGATTCTTAACCACTGGACCACCAAGGAAGTCTTGGTTAGGTGTTTTGTAAAATGTCTCTCAATTTGGGTTTGTCTGATATTCTTCTCATGATTAGTCGATGATTTGGGGGGAACATCCTACAAAGGTGAAATGCCCCTCTTATGACAACACACGATATCCATGTGACATCCTGAGTGATGTTACTTGGCATACTTTTAATGGAGTAGCCACTGTACACATCTGTCACAAGTTTGTCCTGTCCATAGCTGAGGCATGCTGCTACTGCTGCTAAGTCACTTCAATCGTGTCCGACTCTGCGACCCCATAGACGGCAGCCCACTAGGCTCCCCTGTCCCTGGGATTCTCCAGGCAAGAACACTGGAGTGGGTTGCCATTTCCTTCTCCAATGCATGAAAGTGAAAAGTGAAAGTAAAGTTGCTCAGTCGTGCCCTACTCTTAGCGACCCCATGGACTGCAGCCTACCAGGCTCCTCAATCCATGGGATTTTCCAGGCAAGAGTACTGGAGTGGGGTGCCATTGCCTTCTCCAGCTGAGGCATAGTCGAATGGTTTTCAGCTTCGATGATTATTATGAAAAAAGCTTCTAGAAACATTCTCACACAGGTTTTTGTGTGAACATAAGTTTTTCTTTCACTTGAGTAAATACCTAAGAATAGGATTGTTGAGTCATATGTCTAGTGTACATTTAATAAGAAACTGCCAGCCTGTTTGCCAAAGTGATTGTATTGTTTTGGCTTTCACCAGCAGTGTATGAGAGTTCTAATTCTGCACATTCTCTGCCAGCATTTTGCATTTTCAGATTTAAAAAAATAGCCATTCTAATTAATATGTTGTGGTTTCTAAATTATAGTTTTAATTTGCATTTCCCTAGTGGCTAATGATTCTGAGCATTTTTCACAAGCTTATTTGCACTGTATATCTTCTTTGGTGAAGACTTTTATTCAAATACTTTGCCTATTTCCTAAGAAATATTTTTTATTTTCTCATTATTGAGGTTTGAGAGTTCTTTATAAGAATTATTGATATTAATACAAGTCCTTTATTAGATGTGGGCTTTGCAAACATTTTTTCCTAATTTGTGGTGGGTTTTGTCTTTGTTTTTTAACTCTCTTCACTGTCTTTTGAAGAGTAGGTCTTAAGTTTGATAAGGCCAAGTTTATCATATTGTTTTCTTTTATGGATCAAGATTTTGGTTTTGAAATATCCGCTACCCAATGTCACAAAGATAAGCTTGTTGTATCTTCTAAAAGTCTTTGCATTTTATATTTAGATCAGTGGTTCATTTTGAGTCAGTTTTTGTAGAAAGTGGGAGGCATGGATTGTGGTTGACTTTCCCTGTATACAGGCACTGTTCCCTGAAGAGACCATCCTCTTCCCATCAAATTGCCTTTGCACCTTTGTCAAAAATCAATTAATCGTATGTGTGTGGATCTGTTCCTGCACTCTGTGTCTTGTTCTATTGATCAATGTCTCTGTCATTTGTCTGTCATCATTTTTATTTTATTTTGCTCTGTTTTGTTTGCATCTGGAACTGCCTCACTGGTCTATTTGTGTAAAAACAAACATTTCTGTAAACAAGAGGGTTTCCATTCATAAACCAGAAGCTACACATGAATCTCCCTTCTGTCACTCTTGACCAGGAAGAAAATTAGTCTAAGATTCAGTTGAACTAAACAATCTCATCACTGAAGTTCCAAAAGGATAGTAATTAAAAACAAATAACAGTATAGTTGATAAAATAATCACATGATGGAAAAAGTTAGAAAGTGGGTAGAGCCACAGGGTCGGATCCAGAAAGACCATTCTGTCTGGCCTGCCTCCCCTGGCCCCTAAACACCTGAAAAGTAGTGGATACAAGTTCTCCCTCCAATATCACAGGACTGTTAGGACACTGATCCTGAGAATTAATGGTGATTCCATGTCATTCCTTTTATAACCATCAAGAAAAAGCCTTGATCAGGGCTTTGCAAAGATCAAGTGTTGGAAAAAATACCCTCCAGGAACCTCAAATCTTTTTGAATCATTATTGTATTCAGATAAGTGTGCCCTAAATTTAAAAATTGTGACCAATCAATGTAAATTATTTTTGATTGACCTGGTTAGACTATATAGAATCGTTCAAGTTCATTATATATTTATGTTTTTAAAATAATATTTGTGTGTAATTTTTTTCGACCACAAAGGTTCTGTTTATGACTGAACAAAAACACTGCACACATTTTTTTTTAATGCAAGGAACTTGCTTGGGATAACTTCAAGCAAGCAATTTGGAATATAATATCAGACTGCAAATCCAGTCTGTGGCAGAGTTTTCACCCATCCGGCCCAGGATAAGGGGGAAACTTATCAAAAGAAATAATACTTTCCAATAATCATTAACTATTCAAACCTCTCCAGTTTGGACTGATACAAAAGAAAGGGACATTTTATCCTTCCATTCACATTTAGAGGAGCCCCATTACAACATCCCTTCGCCTCATATGGACTTGGTTGTAGTGTGAGGCCAAGCGTGTTTTCTGAAATTTAAGCATTTTCAGTAAGAACCTGATATGACCCTGCTGAGCTGTTAGACACCTGTTCAGCCTGTCCCCCAACCCCAGAATGACAAAGGAGGGCTGTCAAACCAGAAGGCCTTGAATTAGTCCAACAGAACACACCTTTGTGGGGGCCCTTGGGGACTCTGGCTTAATGAATAAAAAAGAGTGATTTATAATTAGCCCAGCAATTGTGCCTGAATGGGTGTTTCCAAAGTGATTGAAATGTGTGCCTTAACCAAATTGCAAAGTGCCTATCATTCTAATTATACGTGGGGTTTTTTCCCCCAGCTTGGAAAACCTATTTTCTACAGACAAAAGGCAAAGGGGTGAGAAACAGCTATTTCTTAAGAACCTACTATGTGGTCATCATGTTGCACTTGTGACCTCATCTTAGCTTTGCAGAACTGCCCAGAAATAGGTAGCAAATTCCAAATGGGTGGGGTTCAAAAATGAGGTTTGCTGTATTTTTGTTTATCGCAAAGAAATGATGACATTCCCTAAAAATTGTACTGCCTCTTAGGGTCACTATAGCCCATAGTAAGTACTGTACTGTGCTTAGTAGCTCAGTTGTGTCCGACTCTTTGTGACCCATGGACTGTAGCCCACCAGCCTCCTCTGTTCATGGGGATTCCCTAGGCAAGAATACTGGAGTGGGTTGCCATGCCCTCCTCCAGGGGATCTTTCCAATTCAGGGGTCAAACCCAGGTCTCCCTCCAGCATTGCAGGCAGAGTCTTTACCATCTGAGTCACCAGGGAAATCCAAGAATACTGGAATGGGTAGCCTATCCCTTCTCCAGGGGATCTTCCCAACCCAGGAATTGAACCAGGGTCTCCCGCATTGCAGACCGATTCTTCACCAGCTGAGCTACCAGGAAAACCCAGTAAATACTATTAAGTATTTAATGAACACACTCTGGAATTTCAGGATTGTAAGTCTCTATCAAAGTTAGGTAACCCAGTTACCCGCCTCATCCAGGGTGCTTTGTCCTCTGATGGGTGAAATCAGATATTTTTATGATATTCCTACCAAGATCTGGTCCAATGGACTTAATAGCCCACAAATTTACCAAGTCAGTTCTGAAAAGCCAGAGAGAAGCAGAGGTGGAGACTGGTGAAGTTTGGTTCTTATTGCCTATGAATGTGGTCCCTGTTCATAAATACTCATGTCCCCTCCCTATAAAATCCTGCCAGGACTGCCTCTTGCCCCAGCTTGGATGAAATGCAGACCCTTGACCATGGCATCCAAGGCCTGGCATGGTCTCACCTCTTCCTGCCTCTGCCTGGGTTCTCCTGTCCCGTGGTCCCCCTGCCACTCAGACCCCTCCCTGACCCCATGCTCTTGCTGCAGCTCTTTCGTCCCACTTTTGGTCCTTTTCATCCCTTAACTTTTGGCTTAAATTTCCAACAGTCCTTCCTTGATCGTTTCCAGGAGATTCCAGAATCTCATTAGGTTCTGTTTTGCAACTACCTGTTTCTCTTATCGCGTTTACTACTATTTGTAATTATATAGTTATACATGTATACAGGCTTCCCAGGCGGTGCCTGCCAGTGCAGGTTAGATGAAAGATACACAGGTTCGATCCCTGGGTTGGGAAGATCCCCTGCAGGAGGGCACGGCAACCCATTCCAGTATTCTGGCCTGGAGAATCCCATGGACAGAGGAGCCTGGCAGGGGATCCTGTCCATGGGATCGCAAAGAGTCAGACATGACTGAGTAACTAACATACACACGCCTTGCACCACTGCAGGCTCTGGCCACGAGACATTCTTTGCTATGAAAGGAGTCCAGCACCTGGGACAGCTTATAGTTTCTGTCCAGTGGGATTGGAGAGTCTGGCCACCCAGATGCAGCCCTGTGGACACTTGATGTCCTGCTTTCAGATCTGAGGAGCTCTGGGCCCAGCCACAGGCCCACAGGCCTTTTGTCCTCTTGCCGTAATCAGATGTAGCCAGGGAGCTAGCCATGCAGGCTGAAACTCATGCTTGCTGCTGGCACCATAACCAGAATTCCTAAGGGAGGATGCCGCAGAAGCTGACTGGAAGTCTGAGCCAGTCTAGGCAAAAAGGGGAAGGGAGTAGGTTTCAGGAAAAAGAGGATGGAGGAAGAAGGAGAGAAGGGCAGGAAAGAGAAGGAGGAAGACCACAGCTCCTACATGAGTGCTTTCTGGGTGCAATGCTCCATGCCAGGAGCAGGCATCTCTAACTCCTTTACACTCCTCAATCCCCTCTGAGATAAGAGGACACTGAGGCTGATGGAAATGAGGTAGATGCCTGAAGTCACCCAGTTTCTCAGTATCAGAGCTGAGATCAGATTTATTTAAGATAAGAGAATCATTTTAAAACAAATCCATCTTGGCTGACAAGCTGGCATCTTCTGCATACAGAGGTCCATTCCTCTTTGGTGGGTCTCTTACACACAGCCTTTTACAGAGCACAGAACCCACCCTACAGATCTAGAAGGTAGCTAAAGGGAAGACATGGGCAAAAATGTGCTGTAGCATTAAAGAGGCCCATGGGGGAAACCAAGGTTGGGGTTCTTGCTACAGCACCCTCGCCTCCCTACTTCTGCCCAAGTGCTGACTACAGAAATGATAATGATGAGTGATGCTGATCATGATGATAAGACTTTGATTTAATGAGTGTTCACTGTGTGCCAAGCCCTAGAACTGAGAGCTACTAGAATTGGCCTCCCTGGTGGCTCAGACGGTATATAATCTGCCTGCCACGTTGAAGACCCGTGTATGATCCCCAAGTTGGGAAGATACCCTGGAGAAGGGAATGGCAATCCACTCCAATATTCTTGCCTGGAGAATGCTATGGACAGAGGATACTGGTGGGCTACAGTCCCTGGTGTCGCAAAGAGACAGGCACAACTCAGCGCAAACATACTTTACAGATACAGAGACTGAGGCACAGTGAATCACACAGATAGGAAGCTAGGAAGACTTAGGACCAGGGCCATCTGCCCCTAGTAAGAGCCCATAATCACTAATCTCACTCCTCCACTTTAAGGAAGAGTTGTTGAAAGGAAGACCCATGATATTTAAAACTGCTGGTTGTTGCCCAAATGTCACCTCTCTCCTGATTGGGAGGCTCCAAGTTTTGTATCCAGGAGCTGATGGTCCCAGGCCACATGCAAGCCCTGAAACAAGCTGTTCCAAGTCTGTTATGCTTTAGGACCCAACTCAACTGCCGCCGGACCCTAGAAGCTTTCCCAGAGCCGCCCTGCCCCCTCAGAATGAGCTCCTCTGTCCCCTGGGCCCAGAGCCAAGGGTAATGTGCTACGTTCTACTCATGCTTTTCTGTCCCTCCCTACTCCAGCCCAACATGTCACTGAGAGCAGAGACCATGTTGCTTCTACTTAGCTATGCCCCATCCCTTCTTGGCTCATAGCAAGTGCAAAGAAAATCACTTCTGTCTGGGTTAAGGAAGGGGTTTGACATGGAACCCATTCCAAAGAGGGTGGCTGCCATTTTGCTGCCCAGCCACAGAAAGTTGTTTCTTTCTAACAGTGATGGGATCTGAGCACCCATGGATGCCCAGGTGTCTCCTTCAGTCTCAGGCTATTTGTTTCTTCCTTGGGACCACGTGGCATCAGCTGTTGTTGTCATCATTGTTCGGTCACTCAGTCATGTCTGACTCCCTGTGACCTCATGGATTGCAGCATGTCAGGCTTCCCTGTCCTTCACCATCTTGTGGAGTTTGCTCAAACTCATGTCCGTTGAGTCCACCCAACCATCTTGTCCTCTGCCACCCCCTTCTCCTCCTGCCCTCAATCTTTCCCAGCATCAGGGTCTTTTCTAATGATATCAAAGTATTGGAGCTTTGGCTTCAGTATCAGTCCTTCCAGTGAGTATTCAGGGTTGATTTCCTTTAGGATTGACTGGTTGGATTTTCTTCCTGTCCAGGGGACTCTTGTACTAGACTTGACTTTCACTCTTCCCCTGCTTGGCTAATTGACTTTGAATAGATCATTTGATTTCTGCTTCTCAGTTTTCTCATCTGCTAAGTAAGCATAGTGATGTGGCGAGGACTGAGCCAGAAATAATGCTCAGGCATTTTGGATTTGCATATGGACCCACACCCACTACTTCCCCACCCCGGGAAAACCCAGTGGACTGGGTGGTGGCCACCCCCACTCAGGAAACTTGTCACAGTACACAATTTCCTCTGTGCCCTGTGGTCCACGGCGATGGCTGTCCCCCGCGTCACCCACTCACACAGCCTGTACTGTTCAGGCTTGGACTCCCAGACCAGGAGTGTGAGCTGCCCACCCATTCAACAGCCACCCTGCCTGGCAGAGATGCTGATGTCAGCTCCAGGCTGCATGACTTGGATGAAGAAGGCAGCCATTGAGTGTAACACACCTATGGGACCTCCCCCAGGGAATTCCCAAGAGCGAATCCCTAGATGATGCTTTTTGTAGTGGGGAGTTAGAAAAGGGAGCTAAATGGCCAACCTACAAGACTAGGGAGTTTGGGGGGCAGAACTTTGTTCCTGGGTTACCTCTGACACCATCTCCTGTAGATCATTCTTGTCCTGAGCCTTTAGCAAGCTCCTCCTAAATGCCGTGTACCAAGTAACACCCAGGAAATGGAGGGTAGGGGGGAAGAAACAGCTAAACAAATGAATCAGGTCAACAGGTATGGGTGACTTCACTAAGAGGATGGGGAAGAGGTGAGATGTCAGGATGGCTTTGGGAGGAGGGTGCCTCAGAGATTCCTCCGGATCCTTTCTTGCCCTCACATCAGTGAATGACTAATTAAAGTACGTGTGTGTGTGTGTGTATGTGCTCAGTCATGTCTGAATCTTTACAGGCCCCATGGACTGTAGCCTACCATGCTCTTCTGTCCACAGAATTTTCCAGGCAAGAATACTAGAGCTGTTTGTCATTTCCTTCTCCAGGGGATTTTCCCAACCCAGGGATCTCTTGCATCTCTTGCATTGTCAGGCAGATTCTTTACCAGCTGAGCCACTGGGGAATTCAGGTACAGGTAACAACAGTAAAAGCCAGGCCCTTGATTGTTCCAATATCCTGACCACGGGGTTTTGCCTCCGGTTAAGAGCAAGGTACCTGGAGTCAGATTCACCCAGGCTGAAACCCCTGCTCCACTGCTTAGTAATTCTGCAGCCTGGACCAAGCACCTTAACTTCTCTGAGCCTCTGTGCTGTGACTTATAAAATGAGGACAGCAAGTGCCTACTACAGCACGTGAGATCACGCAGGCAGCATGCCAACACAAATGCTCAGTAAAGGTGAGCTGTTCCGACGAGGAGGAGCCCACCAGCCCTTGAATGTTCCAAGCAAACCAGGTGGGACGCATGTGGGAGACTCCGCCAGCAAAGCTGGGTGACCCATCGCAGCCCAGGGTGGGGGAATAGCAGAAGAGCTGGAAGGAAGACTCCTGTACCTGCCAGGGGTCTGGAAGAGAAAGGCTTCCGGAGGTCAGATTTAAAATGATGAAGTGAGTGAGAAGACAAGCAGGGAGAAAATGGGGAGCTTCAGAAAGAAAATTGGGTTGGGTTGGGGGAAAGCGCAATGCGTGGAGACAGGAGTGGACAGATGATGTGTGATAAGAAGATTATGAGCTGCTGATCGCTGGAGTGGGCAGTGAGGAGGGAGCCTGAGTTGAAGAAGAGAAGAGAACTTGGATGCGATAACCAGATGGATCAAAGGTAATGACGTGCAAAGGGGACAGCGGATGTGTGGGAGCAAGACAGAGAAACTCAAACCATGCCAGCCAGTGTGGCCCAGCCCAGGGGCCCAAGAACCAGGATAAGATGTCCTGCAAAGACCCTCTGTCTGCATGTGTGTGTATGTGTGTGCATGTGTGCATGAACGCACACGTACAGATTAACAAGACCACGGGCACATATTGTGTACATCTGAGCAGTTCTATTCACCTAAAGGACCAAATCGAGTATAATCTCAAGTGTACAAGAGTAACATGTGCTATTGCACACAACTAATTTCAGTGCTGATAACATCAGTAACAACAATAAAAACTGCCATTACTCACCACTCATTATGTGCTAGCCACTCTTATAAACCTTGATGATCCCAGTCTGAACAATAATCTGGCAGAGTTGGCGCTATCATTCTCCGCATTTCAGAAGTAGGAATTGAGGCTCAGAGAGGTTAAGTTACTTGCTGAAGGTCACACAGCGGTAAGAGGCAATGCCAGAATTCAACACTGTATCTGTCCGGCTAGATAGCTGCTACCATTGTTTAAAAAAATCCCTGGCTATAAGTATGCAAATTCTTTCCAGGCGATACTCCCTCAAAATAATTTCTTAGTTGGAAAGCAAGTAGAACTGGTAGAACACAAGAGACCTCCTGACTGCTCAGGGTTTGTAATTTAGGACCATGTTCAGCACATTCCAAAGGAGTCCCAAGGCCTGAAAGGGAATCAGGTCCATGTTTCATGCTAACATCCACAGACCCTTCAACGGCCAAGGGCAGCAGTCACCACACCCAAGGCTGCTTTTCACCATTAAAGAGTCCAGGACCACCGGCCTTGGAGCTACTGGCAGTGTGCATTCTAATGCAAGTGTGGTTCTCTGTGGGGGTGGCCTGCTTGTGAGCTCAGCTGTGTCTGACCCTACGACCCCATGAACTGTAGCCCACCAGACTCCTGTCCACGGGATTTTTCAGGCAAGGATACTGGAGTGGGTTGCCATTTCCTTGGTGATCTTCCCAACGCAGGATCAAACCCTTATCTCTTGTGTCTCCTTCATTGGCAGGCAGATTCTTTATCGCCTGTGCCACCTGGGAATCCCAAATGGTCAGTATTTAAAAAGCATAACAAACAAACAAAAAAAACATTGCATTTTTTCATGATGCAATGCTGCTGTTTCTGAAAGGGTATCAAAGAAGGATTTATTTTATGCCAGTGACTGTATGAAGAGCTATTCCAAGCCCAGTGTTACACAGCAGGAAATTGTGTGAAGCAACCTGGGAAAAATCAACTTTTCTAACCTGAATCAAATTCTGATTGTACCCGCTGATGGTAGATCTTTCTTTCACAAACTACCTCTATCAGTGTCTGGTTTTTGTTGTTGTTGTTGTTTTTGATAAGTGACAGAGAAGCTTGGCCATGTCCATAGCTGTTTTTCTCAGTTAAAGGTGAGGCGTGGTTGGGTTTTATTCCCAAACCATAATAATCGCATCAGTAGTGTTTGTCTGGTTACAGTCAGCTGGTTATCCCATTCTGCCCTCCTTACTGTTTACAGATGAGGCACTATGTCTCACTTCTCACCTTCTCCTCTAGCCGATGACAAATTCTTAAAGATGCTAAGGGAGCAATTGGCATTTGGCAGTTTTGGGGGCAGAGCATCTGTGGTGCATTGGGCATGGGTTCTGGGGTGTGGCTTTGGGAAAACTGCCAACCAGGGATAATAAAGATTCCAAGTTATCAGGATCCTTAGCAGGGGCTGTATGAGACATTTTTGGTTACATCTGGGGTGGGGGTGCTACTGCCATCAGCTTGGGGGAGACCAGGGATGCTGCAAAGCCTTCTGCAAAGCGCAGGACAGCCCCCATGACAAAGTATGATCTGGTTCAAAAGGTCAGTAGCGCCAAATTGAGAAACCCTGCTTTAAAAACCAAAAGAAGACCAGTGGCTGGAGGGCAGCCGGAGGATAATGGGAAACCACATCCAGGGCTGGTGACTGACAAGGATGCGGGCAGTGCCCACCTGTTATGGCAAAGCAGTCAGCAGTTGCTGCCAAACCACTTTGTCAAACGCCCACATATCAGGATTACAACTCCTATTGCCAAACCAAACAAGTTAGTAAGCAAGGCGGACCTCTTTGACGACGTGTGTCCGTAACCACAAGAAGCGCTCAAGAGACGTCATGCAAAGCACAGTTAAAAGGTCTTCCAGCACATTCTAGACACTGTACAAAGGCACAGAGGAAAGACTGGGAAGGAATGACAGCTTGCTGAGCACAGTGATGTCAGAAGGAGGAGACTGAGTTTTATTCTCTGGGCTGCTATGAGCTTTCCGACCTTACAAAATCTCTAAAATTAGTTTGTATTACCTAACTTTATATTTTTAGATCCTTTTATATATTTTTAAGTTTTCATGTGAAGCATTTTTGATAATTTTGTTTATTTATTGACTTAATTTTGGGCTGTGCTGGGTCTTCGTTGCTTCCCGGTGGCGGAGAGCGGGGGCTGCTCTCTAGTTGCAGTGCTAGAAAAACCGCAGCTTTTCACTGCTGTGGTTTCTCTTGTTATGAAGCATAGGCTCTAGGTGTGTGGGCTTCAGTAGTCGCGTCTCCCGGGCCCTGGAGCACAGGCTCACTAATTAGGGCTCACAGGCTTAGTTGCTCCGGGGCACATGGGATCTTCCCAGATCTGGGATCGAACCTGCGTCTCCTGCATTGGCAAGCAGATTCTTTGCCACTGAGCTTCCAGAGAAGCCCTACGTGGACCATTTTAAAAGTCTTTATTGAATGTGTTACAATATTGCTTCTGCTGTTTATGTTTTTGGCCATGAGGCAGGTGGGGATCTTAGCTCCTCTACCAGGAATTGAATCTGCACCTCCTGCATTGGAAAGCAAAACTCTCAACCACTGGACCACCAGGGAAGTCCCTTATATTATTTTAAAGTTCCTGATACTGTTTTACAGAAAAGTTGCAAGAAAGTCCTAGAAACTTCCAGAAACCCTGGACACAGGTTCACCAAACAATTACATCTGACTCTGTTTGTCCTCTCATTCCTTCTGTCCCTCCTCTCTCTCCCTCAGCTGTTGTGTCTCCTGACCCCTAAATACATGAATGATACATTAATCAAAATCAGGAAATTCATTTCTTCTTACCTTTAACCTGGAATGGTTCCTTATCCTTTTTTGTGTTTCTTGACCTTGATAATTTTGAAGTTTATATGCTTGTTATTTTGTGTATTTATTTATTTGTTTTTGCAGAATATCCCTCACTTGGAGCTTGCCTGATGTTTCCTCATGATTAGGTTCAGGTTATACATTTTTGGCAGGAGTATCATGTAAGTGATATTACGTCCTTCTAAGCATGCATGCATTGAGTTTTGGTTTTTTAATGTTTATTTAAATATATACTTGCATCTTCTGCGCACCCCCCCCCCACCTTTAAGGCATTTTTTATGTTGTTTTTGTTATTATCTATTTATTTTTAGGCCGCATGCAGGATTTTAATTCCCCAACCAGGGGTGGAAACTGTGGCCCCTTTGTTGGGAGTGTGGAGTCTTAACCACTGGACCGCCAGGGAAGTCCCAATTAGATTTTAAATAAAAGGGAAAATGCTATGAAAAAGAAATGGCTTGATAAGTGAATATAGTCTTACTCCTCACCAGTTCCCACTCCCTGTCTCCTCCATGGCAGGAACTATGGCCTTGTCTCATTCATCTGGGTATTCTTTGCAGTGTTTAGTACTCACCTCTGTTACAGTTCATCTCACTCACTTGTCAAATGTTTCTGGAACACCTATGACTCTGCTCACTTTTCTTTCTTTCATTTCACCTCATTCATGGGCCACACCTTTCTAGAGCACGAGCTCTGGACTGAGCTAATGCCTGATTTGGATTATGCCCCCAGTACAGCAAGCAACTGAGTATTTCTGAATTGAATTACATATGCTTTTTGCTGCATCTGAGCAGATGTGTGTGGCCATCCAGGGTGGTTTTCCCTCTTTCGTGGTTTCCCAACTGTTCTTTCCTACCTGTATCTCGGTGTTTATGACATTCAATCAAAATTCTATGTCTCCCCAACTTGTCTCTTAGCAGCTTGAGGAGTGAAATCAAGTCTGGTCCATCTCCAGCTCCCAGGAGCCTAGCCTAAAACATCACATCAATGTTTCATAAGCATTTCCAGAATAAACAACGTTTACATGACCAGCTGGGGCTTCCCAGGTGACGCTAGTGGTAAATAACCTGCCTGCCACTGCCGGAGACTTAAGAGATGCAGGTGGATTCCAGGGTCAAGAAGATCCCCAGCAGAAAGAAATAGCAATCCACTCCAGTATTCCTGCCCGGAGAATCCCATGGACAGAGGAGCCTGGTGGGTTACAGTCCATGGGGTCGCAGAGTCAGACATGAATGAAATGATTTAGCACGTATGCATGCACACACACATGTAACCAGCCAGTGTGACTTTTTCCTTTGAGAAAATTGACTAAGAATGCCCATTCTGTTTAACTAATGATCCTTCATTTATATTTATAAAGAAATCAAGAGCGACCTAAACAAAGCAGTAACCCATGGTAGCTACACACACACACACACACACACACCCCTGCTCTTTTGGTGGGTTTTGGAATTACTATCAGTACAGTGTATTTCTAGTAGCTTATGGTTAATGATGTTGGATTCATATCTCTGAAGAAGATTTAGCTTCAGGACCAGGGACCAGGCTTGATCATTCAAGAACTTTTGTGTAGCAGAGTTTTATTAAAGTGAAAAGGGACAGATTCTGACATAGATATCAGAAGGGGAACAGAGAGTGCCCCCACTCACTAGTCTTATCAGGGCCTTATATATTTTGGGGGCTTCCATGGTGGTTCAGACGGTAAAGCATCTGCCTGCAATGCAGGAGACCTGGGTTCAATCGCTGGGTCAGGAAGATCCCCTGGAGAAGGAAATGGCAACCCACTCCAGTACTCTAGCCTGGAAAATCCCATGGATGGAGGAGCCTGGTGGTCTACAGTCCATGGGGTCGCAAAGAGTTGGACACAACTGAGCGACTTCATTTTTCATTACATACTTTTACCAGACCCACTCCCACAACATACATCTTAAATTAACAAGATTATAACTAACAATAGAAAGGTCTTAGCAGGCCCACTCCCACAACATATGTCTTAAGATAACAAGATTAGTCAGGAAACTTTCTTGTTAAGGAGAAACATATCCTCAAGGGAGATACATTTTATATTGACTAAAATACAGCAATGTAGAAAAAAAGAGTTTGTCTTTTTCTTCTTGAAAGCTCCAGACTCCTTTCTCCTCAGTGGGGATCCTGGACTTCTTATCAACCTACCTAGGAATTGACTCTCTCGTTTCTTCCATCAAAATGGTTCATTGTGCCCCAAACCAGCTAATGCTGTGCTTCCAGTATCTCAGAAGTTGAGCATCAGATTGTGTTATTAACCCAAATTCATTTGAGAGCAGCAGCTAAGCTGCCACCCATACTCAGAGTCCCACCATCTTCACCAGTTGCCCTGGTAACTTTCTTTGCTTTTAACTCCAACACCATGAAAACTAAATGAAAATGAGCCACTTTAAATTAAATATGAGAAACAATTACGTTTTGACAGTTTAATTGCTTTCTCTCTCCTAGCCTAACTTTCTAAACAAGATACTGCACACATCAAGTATGCCAATTGTATTTTTAGATTCTTTTGCAATTAAGAAAGTATAAAGGAGATAAAATAATTGGTGGGCTAAATGCTTCTTTCTTGAGGGAACTATATTAAGGAATGAATGCTGAGCCATCACATCATAGCAATTAGCTTTGAAACCATTGTGGACAGATGGAGACTTCTCCATGAAACCACAATGCTATCCTTCACACTCTCTCTTCTGTTCCATGTTGCCCAGCCAATCGAGGATCAACAAATGCATTACCCCACAAGGATTGGGTGGGTTCATTGCCCTGTGGTCTGAGTGCCCCAAGGTGGCTCCAGGGATGGTATCACCTGTGCCCACCCAGGCAGAATTGCTACTGACTTATCCTGGGAGGTGACTTCAGCATCTGAGAACTGTGGATGAGTCTGGAATATGATATATTGCTGTAAAATTTCCCAAAACCAATTCAAACTATTCAATGGGGTGGGCTAGGTAAGATCCTAAATGGTAAAATCTCAGTCAGTACCATCAAGATGGTATTGAAAAAATCTACAAACAATGCTGGAGAGGGTGCAGAGAAAAGGGAACCCTCTTACACTGTTGGTGGGAACGCAAACAGCCACTATGGATAACGGTGTGGAGATTCCTTAAAAAACTGGAAATAGAACTGCCATACCACCCAGCAATCCCACTGCTGGGCGTACACACCATGGAAAACAGAATTGAAAGAGACCCGTGTACCCCAGTGTTCATCGCAGCACTGTTTACAATAGCTAGGACATGGAAGCAATCTAGATGGCCAGTGGTAGACAAATGGATAAGAAAGCTGTGGTATATATACACAATGGAATATTACTCAGCTATTAAAAAATGCATTTGAATCAGTTCTAATGAGGTGGATGAAACTGGAGCCTTTTATACAGAGTGAAGTAAGTCAGAACGAAAAACACCAATATAGTATATTAATGCATAAATAAGAACTTTAGAAAGATGGTAACAATGACCATATATGTGAGACAGTAGAAGAGACACAGATGTAAAGAACAGACTTCTGGACTCTGTGGGAGAAGGCGAGGGTGGGATGATTTGAGAGAATAGCATTGAAACACGTATATTACGATATGTGAAATAGATCACCAATCCAGGTTCAATGCATGAAACAGGGTGCTCAGGGCTGGTGCACTGGGATGACCCTGAGGGATGGGATGGGGAGGGATGTGGGAGGGGGTTCAGGATGGGGAACACATGTACACCCATGGTTGATTCATGTCAATGTATGGCAAAAACCACTACAATATTGTAAAGTAATTAGCCTCCAATTAAAATAAATAATTTTTTTAAGATGGTGTTGAAAAAAGACAAAAAGGATGTACATCAAAGCATTAACCCCTGGATAGTGAGATGAATGGTGAGCTTTAATTCTTCACCTTTTTCTCTTATAACCAATAAAATGTAAAAGTTACACGAATCTCTACAGGGTAGGGTTGAAATAACCTGTCAGTTCAGTTCAGTCACTCAGTTGTGTCTGACTCTTTTCGACTCCATGGACTGCAGCACGCCAGGCTTCCCTATCCATCACCAACTCCTGGAACTTGCTCAAACTCATGTCCATCAAGTCAGTGATGCCATCCAACCACCTCATCCTCTGTTGTCCCCTTCTCCTCCTGCCTTCAATCTTTCCCAGCATCAGGGTCTTTTCTAATGAGTCAGTTCTTCTCAATAGCCTGTGATTGAAACCAAATTCAGAATGATGACCACAGAGCATCTATACGTGATGGTAATGTAACGGGCTGAATTGCATCTTGAGAGTCCCTTGGAGTGCAAGAAAATCAGACCAGTCAATCCTAAAGGAAATCAACCATGAATATTCACTGGAAGGACTGATGCTGAAGTTGAAGCTCCAATACTTTGGCCACCTAATGTGAAGAGTTGACTCACTGGAAAAGACCTGATGTTGGGAAAGGTTGAGGGCAAGAGTAGAAGTGGGCAGCAGAGGATGAGATGGTTGGATGGCACCACGGATTCAATGGACATGAATTTGAGCAAA
This sequence comes from Bos taurus, assembly GCF_002263795.3. Taxonomy (NCBI): domain Eukaryota; kingdom Metazoa; phylum Chordata; class Mammalia; order Artiodactyla; family Bovidae; genus Bos; species Bos taurus. Next base: position 38,081,951 of record NC_037353.1, on the reverse strand, counting down.
CTCAGAGAGACAGTGGCGGACAGAGGAGCCTGGCATGCTGCAGTCCATGGAGTTGCAAAGACTCAGACACAACTTAGTGACTGAACAACAACCTCCATATCCTATGCTGAGGTCCTAACCCCTCAGTTCAGTTCTGTCACTTGATCGTGCCCGACTCTTTGTGACCCCAGGGACTGCAGCACGCCAGACCTCCCTGTCCATCCTGTCCTCCCTGTCCTAACCCCCAGTACCTCAGAATATGACCCTATTTGGAGATAGGGTCCTTAAAGAGGTCATGGAGTTAAAAATGCAGTCATTGGGGTGGGTTGTTATCTATTATGACTGGAGTCCTTGTAAGGAGATCAGGACACAGATGCACACAGAGGGAAGTGGACATGAAGACACAAGGAGATGATGGCCATCTATGAGCAAAGGAAAGAGACTTCAGAAGAAGCCAGCCTTGCTGACACCTTGATCTTGGACATCCAGCCTCCAGAACCGTGGGAAAATTAATTTCTGTTGTTTAAGATGTCCACTGGGATCTTCGCTGTTGGCAGCCCAGGCAGACGGATACAGCACCATTAAGTTACAGTAATGATGATATGACCCAAGCAATTGCTCAGAGCCCAGCATGCAGAAGGGCCCTGCACTTGTCTCAGGGCTCTGCTGTCAACATCTTAAAACTCTTAATAATTTCTGAATGAGCAACCCCGTGTTTTCTTTCGCACTGGACCATAAAGTATTAAGTCAGCCCAGACTGTACCCATTATTCTATGTATATCTCCAATCTTCAAGTTAGACCAAGTAGGTGCTGTCTTATTCACTAAGCATTTATTGAGCACAGGCTGTGTACCAGGCACTTTGCTCCTAAACACAGAGAAAAGTTAAACTCACATTGTATCCTCTAGGAAGCTTAACTGAAGAGAGGGAAAGGCTTGAAGACAAAAAGCTCAATGTCCATATATGGAGGAGGGGAAGGGAGCACCACAGAAGACATGTCCCCAATCCAGATGGCTTCACACCCCCCAAAGCCCGTCCTAGAGACGATGAAATGGAGGCTGACCTGCCCATTTCGGCCAGCTGGTGAATGACAGACTCAAACCCTGGTCTTAAGGTCTTCTTATGGCCTCACCACTCCCCAGAGTGCCCTAAGCGACTTCCCATGTACTCAACATACAGACCAAGGGGCATGGAGCAGATGTGTGGTATATTCTCACCTGATGATTAGCCAGGCAACAGGTATTTTGTGAAGTTATTTTAAAGGCTCGTGTTTGCAGCATGGGGCTCATGAATCACATGAGGCCTCATGCCAGGCCTGTTGCCCCCAGGACAGGAACTGGCTGTAGGGTAGAGGGCCTGAGACTAGGAGTCAGAGAGATCTAAAGGGGAATGGCCCTGGATTAAATCATTTTAGATACAATAGTGTCCGAATCTGTTCCTGGGGCCACAAGGGCTTCCTTTATGGGGTAATGTCCACTCTCAACTGACTCTCGAAGTGTCTGCTCAATCATTTCTTTCCCACTCTAGGCAGAATAACTGATACAAGAAATCTTCATGCTCAGAAATTATAGATGAAGACACTGTTGGGCTACAGTCTGCATTATCGGGAAATACAAAGTCGATGGCTTTATTTCTATTAAATATAACATCCCTGTGTACTGTGATTCACCGCCACCCCCAGTTCTGATGGATTTTGTTCAGTGTTTAAGAATGCTTTCCTCACGTGGCTCAGAGAAGTTCTGCCACGTTAATAATCACATTATTATGGTTATGATTCAAATATGGTTAAGAGATGGGTGGGCTTCCCCAATGGCTCAGCAGTAAAGAATCCACCTGCGATGCAGGAGACGCAGGTTCGATCTCTGGGTCAGGAAGATCCCTTGGAGAAGGGAATGGCAACCCGCTCCAGTATTCTTGCCTGGGAAATCCCATGGACCGTGGAGCCCGGTGGGCCACAATCTGTGGGGTCACAAAGAGTCAGACAGGACTGAGCATGAGCATGAGCAAGAGAAAGGTAAGATGAATTATTTTCCCAACTTTCAAGAAAGTGAAGCGTTGTCATTTATTAAAGCGGGGATTAAAAAAAAAAATACCCCATTCTTTTCTCTTGCACCAACCAGTCCTGGAATCAGCACTTGCCCTGCCAGACATGCAAAGGGTCTCAGGTCCCCTGCCGGCCAGCTCAGCACCATTGTTTCCCAGCTAGCAGACGCACTCAGGCCTGTTAGCCTGCGTGCCCCACAGGCCATCAAGAAGAGGCACCAGACTCCATTATAACGTCTCTTAGCACTTTGCGCACCTCCACGGCGTGCTGGCGCGGTACCTGGCTGTGCAAGAGGGGCCTGCAAATGGGATTAGAGACAGAACATCACCTTGCTTGTCTCCTCCAGCCGAGCAAGGGACGAGGCGGGTCGTGCTCAGCAACCAGCTGCATCTTTTGATTTTCTCAGGGGCCACGTGCCAGGCCTGTTGCCCCCTGACCGAATTCCACTTTGATGGATGAACCAACACCCTGCCAGTCGGGGCTGCCGCCTGGGGCCCCTCCATGCAGACGGCGGGGGAGACGGAGCCACAGTGATGCGGTTTCGAACTCTGCACAAGCCAGGTGGTGTCACCGTCTTTCAGCTTTTATTTTGGGGTCGTGGTGGTGATGAGTGTATGTGCGTGTGAATGTGTGTGCTTTCTTCAACTCTTCTAGAATGTAGCAGTCTAGAGAAAGGGTCCACAGGGTTCTAGAAAAGCAGAGGGCAATTCAGTTGATCAGGGCATCTGGGCCAGGCAGGCAGAAAACTGTCTTACCAGCTTATGAAAGAAACACACACACACACACACACACACACACACACACACACACCGAATAATTTGAGGCATCGCCTTGCCTGTCCAAGTTCAGCAGAGTTGACGATTCTGAGCTCTGCTTCGTGCCGTTTGGACCCTGCCCGAAACCCCCCAACTGTCCTAAGCAGAAGAGAATAGGCCCTCTGCTAATTACCCCAGGGGCCAGCTTTCTGCTCCTTTGAAGAGCTCGCTTTGATGTGATGCAATTCTGCTGCCAGGCCCGGCTGTGCCCAGATTAAGCACATAATGAGCAATTATCAGCCGGGCCCTAGGAGTGTGGCTCAGGCAGCTGAGTGGAAACCGGCCTGCGCCCGCCTCGGACTATCCCGGCCGCCGCTAATTCCCTCTGGGACTGGAGTAATTCACTTGCCCACTTTCCTCCACATCCCTGCCCTTGGCCACATCCTTCCCATCTGTAAAATGGGGCCAAGAAGCCTCCTCAGGGAACCTGCTCAGAGGGCATCAGTCAACCGACCACACCATGCTAGAGAAAATATTGGGAAAGATAACAAAGGGTAGCACAGAGCCTCAGGAGGTCAGGTAACACAGTCTCAAAGTCACGTGGGTGACTGTGACCTTGACCAAGCAATGAACCTTCTCAGGTCAGCACGCCTTCCTGGAAAGGCAGGACACTTAGCGAGTCTGCCAGCAGGATAGTGGGGTGGGGAGTTGGGGAAGATCTGAAGCCCAGTGCCTGCAGCCTGGGACTCACTACATCCTGGGGGCCCTATAACCATCGTGCTCACAAATTCAGCCCCAGGCCCTGAGGTGGGAATTGGCAGGCTCGTAATAAGTGAGGCACAGGCTGACAGAGTGACCAGCGTGTTGTCTGCCTTAAAGACCAGGAAAGAATGTTCGAGCTGAGTTCTGAACAAATGATAAGGAAGCAGCTTGGTGGGATCTGAGTCCCACCCTCCTCCAGAAGGTCTCTAAGAGCAAGACCTGGGGATCTTTCCTGATTTTGTCCACCATGATGCTGGGTCTTGTCCTGACAACTTTCCTCAAAGCACAGGACACGTCTCCTGTCCAGGACGAACAATCTACCAGAGCAAAGAGCCTTCTTCTGCATTAAGGGGCTCCAGTCCTTCCAAGGGTCTCCTCCCCGCTCCGGAAATTCCATTTGTTTCCCATCAGACATCAGGCTTGAAAGACAGAGCTCCCTGGAGAGGGGACACGGGACTTCCCTTCTGGGTGGTCCCCTTAACCTGTCATCAGGTAAATCTGAAGAAATTCACCTCCAATAAGAAGCCCCCCATCCATCTGCTCTGGTGCCCATGTGATCGTCTCTGAACTCCCATAATTTCCTCTATTGGGTCCTTACCTCTGGGGTCTTGCAGATGTTTCCATGGGGACAGATTAAGGAGGCTGTGAGCATCCTGGGGCAGAGATCATATCCTGCCTATCTGTCCCTCACAGGTTCGCCATCTAAGAAACTTCGCTTCTTTTCCTTCCTTCCTTTCTTTTAATTTGAGCCACTGGCCTGAGATTATTTCTGAAGAGCAGGCTCTGTGGAGGGGCATGGGGGGAACACAGGCATACACGGTGCAGGCACTGCCACAGAAGGAAGCACCCAGGAGAGGCCACCTCAGTTTCGTGTAAAGCCAGCCTTTGTCATCTTTACAAGTTCTGGAAAGCTCTGTCTGCTTCACCCTTGGGAGCCCTGCCCTCATTTCCGTCCACCTTTCAGACCCTCAAATGAAGCAGACGCTCTTCTGTCCCTCCACACGTGATCCTCTTTCTTCCCTTTAACGACTTTAACGACTTCCTCCCAGCTCAAGTCCTTCAGAACCTGGCCCCCTCCTCTGAGAAACCACCTGTGGTGCCCAATCCAAACAGGACCCCCTCCTCAGCTCTATCCCTTCATGGTTCCTAGCCCCGTTTTTCTTCAAATACTGGTTTGTGGGAATATCTGATGAGGACTCACTTGTGACACCCACTCATCTGTACAACCCACGAAGGCAGCGCCTGGCCATTTGAGCCTTACCGTCCTCCTGGGGCTCGGGACACAGTAGGTGCTCAATAAAGATTTGATGTACAAGTGAATAAGCTTGATTACCAACTGTAGTTTGGGGTCAAGTTATCAATTCTACCCTGAAGCCTAGGTTACGTGACCTACAAACATCCAGAAAGAAATGGGTCTGCTTTTTGTCTGCTCCAATGAGAGCCCCACCCCTGTCCTCTGCCCCCAATTACAGGAGCCTCAGCTTCCACCACCCCTTTTAAGCTCCGGGATCTAATCAAATGGGGTTTTAACAATAGCCAAGACCAGCAAACGTTCGTTAAAATAAAATTCCCCCCCTTTCCCAAGAGGGAGCGTGATAGGCGTTCACCTCCTTTGGGAACCTCCTTCCGCCCAGCCCCCAGGTACAGGAGTCACCAGAGCAGCCTGCCCATGAGCTAAAAGCCTGCTGTCCCCTCAGGGGAGGCTGGAGAAAAGGGCAGCCACTGGGGGGTGGGGGCGCTCACAGGCAGTTTTCACATCTCAGGATCTGAAATGATTGCCTTTCTCTCCTCTCTCTGTGGGTGGGGAGGTGTGTTATGAGCTGGTGGCTTCAGGCTGGGCCTGGAGATGGAAAAGACAGCAGTTGTCAGGAGCAACTTAGCAAGTCCCTCCTCACCCATCAAAACTGAGGCCAGATCCATCCACAGTCCATCCTCAGGTATTTATGCAGCCTGTCCTATGACCAGCCTATACCAGGGGCTGCAAGGGGGCCACAAGTGGGCTGCCAAACCAGGTAACCAGGGAGATGCCTGTTTGGCAGAGAAAAATTAGTGTAACAACACTGATAAAAGAAAAGGGCAGAGCCAAGCCCGGCCCTCCGTGGAGCTGGCTACAGAAGAGGTCCCCGCTAGAGCCCCCAGATTGCCAACGGGAGAAGCCAACGGCCTTCCAGAGAACCCCGTGGGGGTGTCCTTTTCTCCACTCCCACGGACCAGGGACAAGGCCTGGCACCCAGAAGGGCCTGGGATCACTTCCTCTAGCAGTAAAATGTAAGAGAGAAATGCTGAGTTTGGGGTCAGATAGCGTGTCAGTTGCTCAGTCGTGTCTGACTCTTTGCAACCCCGTAGACTATAACCCGCCAGGCTCCTCTGTCCATGGGATTTCCCAGGCAAGAATACTGGAGTGGGTTGCCATTTCCTTCTCCAAGGGATCTTCCCGACCCAAGGATCGAACGCCGGTCTCCTGCACTGCATGCAGATTCTTTACCATCGAGCTCAGACAGGTCAGGGTTTAAATCCAAACGTGGGCAGTTGCTGAACAAGCCCGTTATCTCTCTTAGCTTTATCTAGTTTCATCTTCTTTGATCTTTCACGTGGGTTAAACATTATATCTTTTATGAGATCCTTGGGATAGCTATGGGTGAAGTTATGGATGCCCTCCACATATCACCCTGGTGCATGCACCAATGTCTTTCTCCATGTAATGAAAACGAATGTCCTGGGTAGAAAACATGGCCTTCAGTGGGGTTTCCCCACCCGGCAGACCTGCCTCTCTCTGAGCTAGAATTCATGCCAGTGTTTCCCATCACTCTGTTTGAGTCTGGAGCTCATGCTAATTCATATGAGAACTCAACTTGCCCTGCACATCTTCTTAGCTTGGATAGAAAAAGTACAGTCAATGATTAGGATGAGAACAGACAAGAGAGCCTGAGCTTGAAAAAGTGCTTTAGACTTGGCAGCATTTTGATGTATGGCCTCTCTTGACAGACAAGGACTCTTGTTGGAATGAAAAACACGAAACAGGTGGAAGTAAGTAAATAAAGGGCCCAGCAGGCCCGCCAGTCCAAGAGCATGCATCTGGCTTGAGGTGTCGCTGGGGGCTTGGTCTTTGCTCTGACAGCGTGTGCCAACAGCACTCAGCAGCCTATGGAAGTGCTGATGGGAAGGTGGGTACATTTCATATTGTGATATTTATCATGTATTATGTGATAAATATATATCATAAAATATTATCAAAATTTCATGATATGATAAAATCACAAAATTTCATAGTGATCTGCAGTAATCACCAGGCCCTAAAACTCCAGAGTGAAACCTAGTCATTGGAGCTGTTACATTGTCACAGTTTTGTTATGTATACTTTCCTCTCTATGAAGGATTTGGTATGACTTATCACAAAGACTATATATATACATATACACACATTATAGATAGGTATGTACATAGATACACATATCTATACACACACATATATGTGCAAACATATATATATATATAAACACATGCATACATCCATATACGGTTCACAACAGGGTAAATAAATAAAGAAAGAAAGAAAGAAAGAAATCCTGATGAAAAGAAAATAAAAATGGTAAAAATCAGATTAATCCAAGCACTAAGTCATAAAATCTGGAACAGTTGCCAGTTGCTACAGATGGGATGGGGAAGTTTACACTTGAAAACATTCTTTTATTTTACCCCCAAATACTGTCCTCGGAGCTGCCCAGACACACTTGTTGACATCGATATAACAAATCCGCCATGCAAGTGTCTCACCGCACATCACCGTTTTACATATAATTTATTTCGTGGCATGAAACCCACACTACCTTTAGAGCCATGGCCTTCCTCGTTTTTCACCTGGCAAATTTTTCCCAGATATCAGACATCTCCCAGGTCTGGGGAAGCCATCTGACTCAGTCTATTGTAGAAGAGCAGGCTGAGCTTCTTTGGAAATTTTGGATATAGCCGAAGAGGTTTGCTCCATGAAATACAGTTGTTCAGATGTTCCCAATTCCACTGTGAGCTTACAGCCATGGGTGCCTTCATCCACGAGGTGGACAAGCATCATGCTTCCTCCAGATACCAGAAGGACACTATGCCATCGTCTATGGGGAAGACGACATATCCACAGACAAGCCACATTTTGCTTTCTTTGTAATGTGGGAACAAGATGACTTATTATTCCAACAGACTGTCAAAGAGAAGTTTACTATGAGGGATAACAGGAAACAAATTTGTCCACTTATATCACTTAATAACGAATCCAAATTCAGCAGCTTCATTGTTTATTCAATGGTATGGATGGGAGCTTCAGGGCTCACCCCACCTCTGGCACTTATAGCTATGTGTCATAAACCTTAGCCTCCCTGAGCTGAAAGTTTCTCACTCGTGAAATGGGCTAATACGAATACCCACATAATCAAGTTAGTGTGAGGATTAAATGAGAGAATGGATAAAAAGTGTTGAACCATTCCTAGCACTCAATAAAAGTTAGCTGCTTATATTCACATTATTAATTTCATGATGATGCTAATGATGACAATATTTAAAGTTGTGGTTCTCAAGTAGGGACAACTTTACCTCCGAGGGGAATTTGCAATATCTGGAGACATTTTTGGTTGCCTTGTCCAAGAGGGAGGATGTTACTGGCATCTAGTGGGTAGAGGTCAGGATGCTGCTAAACATCTTCTAATACTCAGGACAGCCCCTAGTACAAAACAATCCCCGCTAAAATGTCCATAATGCCAAGGCTGAGAAACCTTATTTTCAAGTATAAACATGTCTTGTTCACAGTTAAATTCTTGCTTTCTAGGAATTCTATTAACATCAGCTAGAGAAACCACCCTTTAAAAAAGAAAAACAAAAAGGGAGGGAAATGCCTTTGCCAATATGCTAACTGGCTATGTAATTTGATATAGTCTGCTCAAACCTCAGTGTTGTCATCTGTAAAATGGCCAGGTTGTACTAGGTGATCTCTAAGAGTCCTTCTGGCTCTGACCCTCTCTGTGATTCTAATTTTCAACAATCCTCTTTTGTGCACGAAGGAAGAGGGGCTGGGCAGAACCAGGCTACATTCGGGATAAATAACAGCACAATAGAATTCCTTTTGGAAATAAATCATCTTTTCATATAAAATCTTCTGAAGACCATTTCGAGAAGAGTAATAGATCTGCCAGTCCAACACCTGCAGGGTGGGTAATAATTTACTTAGCCCACTGACTTAGGGGCAGGTCCTGTTCTTGATAAATGACCCAATTAAGCATCTGTTAATCACAGCATTATCTCATCAGAAGGTGGAATACCTACTTCTCTCAAGCAGTTTCTCAGTGAGATAACATCACAAATTCCCCCAAGCAGTGAAGGGCATTTAACAGCACAGGGAAGAGTCGTGGAGGGGGGAAAGAGGGGGCAATATTCCTCTCCGGACCTTCGGCCCCCAGTGGTTGCTGGGAATATCCCCTATGCCCCATCCCAGCCCTTCCCCCATCAACCTTCCTATAACCTCGGCTCCTGAACTTTCCTGTTCATCTGAGGCCTTGATAATAAAGCAACATCTGCAAAACCTACAAGAACTTTACTGCAGTTAATTGAGTAATTGAAGCAAGATGCAGGGAGAGGTGATCTATGGGCCTGGGTTGAGGGCTGAGAAGGGAGACAACGGATTTATTGCAAAGGCCGTGGGCGGCCTTGGGTCCAGGCCCTGGTTCACGGGAAGTTTGAGGTCATGTGGGATTAAAATATCTTTAGAAACAAATGGAATAATTTGACTGCCATATCAGGAACGCTGTGCCAGTTTATGCCAGGAGACCAAGTGTGATTTATTCACCATGCACCCAACACATTTTTTTGATATCTGCCTCATTAGTCTAAATTTATAGATTATTGAGCAGATGGATATGACTTGTCTGTGTCTGTCTGTCTGTCTCATCCTGATGGTTACATGAAGCTCAACTTTTGCAGTTCAAGATAAGTAAAGTCGTGCCTTAAAGGCCCTAGCACCCTAGAAACTACTCAGGTGGTAAGCAGGGCCAAAGATATTTACAATCTAGTGGTTGTATTTTCTAAAAAAAAAAGGTTTAATAGAGCCAATATGCAATCGGTGGTAATATCTTCTTGTAATTGAATAAATCCATAAATCTTTACATTTAAGCACAATTCACCACCTTGAAGTCATTGGGTACCATGTAATATATTTTCTAGCCTTGCAGATGCCAGATACACATATTATAGATACATAAAATCACCCCTGTGAGCGCCTGGCATCAGATACCTCTGTGACTAGCCAGAGCACACACCCCAGCACCCGGAGGACTGGCCTTTGCGAAGGTTATTGCTCCTTTTGTAGTTTCTCTGCTGCTTTATTAAATCCCAAATTCCTTGCAAAACTGTACAATTTTAATAACTCAAATCCGCGTGGATCATAAAGCTGTCTAAATAGACCTAGCGCCCTGAGTATCAGACAGATCCGCGGGTGATGATGTCGCTGGACCTGATTAACTGGAACAGGTCACCCGACAAGATTTTATTACAAGTGTCATTTAGATTTCTGACAGCTTTACAAGGCTTAATGGCTTTTTATTAAATACATTGTGTTCAAGGAAGCTGACAGTTGGGGATGCCTTGTAAATACAATGCAATGGAATTTCCTTAGAAGCTGGGTGAGAGAAAGCAGAAGGATGGTAGGACATCCCTCCTGGTCCCCAATTCCAGGGCTCCGGAGGCCCAGAGTTCACCATCTCCTGAGGCTAAAGACAAATGACCCCCCTGGCACCACCCCCGCCGGCTCTCCAAACCCGACAGTTCTGCCCCAGGTTGACCCCAGAGGTTTACACGTGAAGCTCTCCAGAGAATCAAATTCCTCGGTCCACAGGGTGACCCGCTCCAGCCATCCACCCACCCCCAACTCCTCCCCTAAACAAGGCATCTTCCTGGGAATTAGTGAGCATGGCCTTCCTGAAATTAAAGTTCTCTGTGAGCCTTAACTAAATTTTGCTTGTTTCTGCCCAGCAGTTTGTTGGACCCATTTGGAGGCAAGATAGAGGAAGGACAGATGGACTTACCGTGTCCCCTGCCATGGCCTTCTCCAGGTGCTGGGTGCTGTGCTTGGTGCACTCAGTAACTTACCTCATTCAATCACATAGCCACCTTGCTGGGCAGGTGCTTTACTCTCCTTTAACAGGTGAGGAAATGCTGGTCCTAGAGGAGTAAACAAATAAAGGGAGACAAGAAAGTAGCATTGTGCTCAGGGGCATTTACTTCTCACCCGATAATGGGAGGAGGTTCTAGTACCAGTTTTAAGGATGAAGATGCTGAGGCTCATGTGACTTCCCCTACACCCATCAGTTCAGTCCAGTTTTTCTGTTGTGTCCAACTCTTTGCAACCTCATGGACTGCAGCAAGCCAGGCCTCCCTGTCCATCACCAGCTCCTGGAGCTTGCTCAAACTCATGTCCATCAAGTTGGTGATGCCATCTAAACATCTCATCCTCCGTCATCCCCTTCTTCTCCTGCCTTCAATCTTTCCCAGCATCACAGTCTTTTCTGATGAGTCATTTCTTTGCATCAGGTGGCCAAAGTATTGGAGGTTCAGCTTCAATATCAGTCCTTCCAAAGAATATTCAGGACTTATTTCCTTGATGTACTGGTTGGATCTCCTTGTAGTCCAAGGGACTCTCAAGAATCTTCTCCAACACCACAGTTCAAAAACATCAATTCTTTGGTGCTCAGCTTTCCTTATGGTCCAATTCTCACATCCATACATGACTACTGGAAAAACCATAGCCTTGACTAGATAGACCTTTGTTGGCAAAGTATTGTCCCTGCTTTTTAATATGCTGTCTATGTTGGTCATAACTTTAAGGAGCAAGTGTCCTTTAATTTCATGGCTGCAATCACCATCTTCAGTGATTTTGGAGCCCCCCAAAATAAAATCTCTTAGTTTCCACTGTTTCCCCATCTATTTGCCATGAAGATCTGATGGGACCAGATGCCATGATCTTAGTTTTCTGAATATTGAGTTTTAAGCCAACTTTTTCACTCTTCTCTTTCACTTTCATCAAGAGGCTCTTTAGTTTTTCTTCGCTTTCTGCCATAAGGGTGGTATCATCTGCATATCTGAGGTTATTGATATTTCTCCTGGCAATCTTGATTCCAGCTTATGCTTCATCCAGACCAGCATTTCTCATGATGTTCTCTGCATATAAGTTAAATAAGCAGAGTGACAATATACAGCCTTGACATACTCCTTTCCCTATTTGGAACCAGTCTGTTGTTCCATGTCCAGTTCTAACTGTTGCTTCTTGACTTGCAAACAGATTTCTCAAGAGGCAGGTCAGGTGGTCTGGTATTCCCATCTCTTTCAGAATTTTCCACAGTTTGTTGTGATCCACACAAAAGCTTTGGTGTAGTCAATAAACCAGAAGTAGATGTTTTTCTGGAACTCTCTTGCTTTTTGGATGATCCAACGCATGTTGGCAATTTGATCTCTGGTTCCTCTGCCTTTTCTAAATCTAGCTTGAACATCTCGAAGTTCACAGTTCACGTACTGTTGAAGCCTGTCTTCGAGAATTTTGAGCATTACTTTGTTAGCGTGTGAGATGAGTGCAGTTGTGGGGTAGTTTGAACATTCTTTGGCATTGCCTTTCTTTGGGATTGGCATGAAAACTGACTTTTTCCAGTCCTGTGGCCACTGTTGAGTTTTCCAAATTAGCATATGGAGTGCAGCACTTTAACAGCATCATCTTTTAAGATCTGAAGTAGTTCAACTGGAATTCCATCCCCTCTACTAGCTTTGTTTGTAGTGAAGGTTCCTAAGGCCCACTTGACTTTGCATTCCAGGATGTCTAGTTCTAGGTGAGTGATTACACCATTGTGGTTATCTGGGTTGTGAAGATCTTTTTTGTACAGTTCTGTGTATTCTTGCCACCTCTTCTTAATATCTTCTGCTTCTGTTAAGTTGAAACTATTTCTTTCCTTTATTGTGACCATCTTTGCATGAAATGTTCCCTTGGTATCTCTAATTTTCTTGAAGAGATCTCTGGTCTTTCCCATTCTGTTGTTTTCCTCTATTTCTTTGCATTGATCACTGAGGAAGGCTTTCTTATCTCTCCTTGCTCTTCTTTGGAACTCTGCATTCAAATGGGTATATCTTTCCTTTTCTCCTTTGCCTTTTGCTTCTTTTCTTTTCACAGCTATTTGTAAGGCCTCCTCAGACAACCATTTTGCCTTTTTGCATTTCTTTTTCTTAGGGATGGTCTTGATCGCTGCCTCCTGTACTGTCATGAACCTCTGTCCATAGTTCTTCAGGTACTCTGTCTATCAGATCTAATCCCTTAAATTTATTTGTCACGTCCACTATATAATCATAAGGGATTTGATTTAGGTCATACCTGAATGGTCTATTGGTTTTCCCTACTTTCTTCAATTTAAGTCTGATTTGGCAGTTAGGAGTTCATGATCTGAGCCAGTCAGCTCCCAGTCTTGTTTTTGCCAACTGTCAGATACAGCTTCTCCATCTTTGGCTGCAAAGAATATAATCAGTCTGATTTCAGTATTGACCATCTAGTGATGTCCATGTGTAGAGTCTTCTCTCATGTTGTTGGAAGAGGGTGTTTGGTATGACCAGTGCATTGTCTTGCCAAAACTCTATTGGCCTTTGCTCTGCTTCATTTTGTACTCCAAGGCCAAATTTGCCTGTTACTCCAGGTATCTCTTGACTTCCTACTTTTGCATTCCAGTCCCCCATAATGAAAAGGACATCTTTTTTGGGTGTTAGTTTTAGAAGGTCTTGTAGGTCTTCATAGAACCATTCAACTTCAGCTTCTTCAGCATTATTAGTCAGGGCATAGGCTTGGATTACTGTGATATCAAATGGTGCCTCAGAAACAAACAGAGATCATTCTGTCATTCTTGACATTGCATCCAAGTACTGCATTTCAGACTCTTTTGTTGACAATGATGGCTACTCCATTTCTTCTAAGGGATTCTTGCCCACAGTAGTAGATATAACGGTCATCTGAGTTAAATTCACCCATTCCAGTCCATTTTAGTTCTCTGATTCTTAAAATGTCCATGTTCACTATTGCCGTCTCCTGTTTGACCACTTCCTATTTGCCTTGATTCACGGACCTAACATTCTACGTTCCTATGCAATATTGCTCTTTACAGCATTGGACTTTACTTCCTTCACCAGTCACATCCACGGTTGGGTTTTGTTTTTGCTTTGGCTCCGTCTCTTCATTCTTTCTGGAGTTATTTCTCCACTGATATCCAGTATCATATTGGGCACCTACCGACCTGGGGAGTTCATCTTTCAGTGTCCTATCTTTTTGCCTTTTCATACTGTTCATGGGGTTCTCAAGGCAAGAATACTGAAGTGGTTTGCCATTCCCTTCTCCAGTGGATCATGTTTTGTCAGAACTCTCCACTGTGACCCACCCATATTGGGTGACCCTACACGGCATGGCTCATAGTTTTCATTGAGTTAGACAAGGCTGTGGTCCATGTGATCAGATTGGTTAGTTTTCTGTGATTGTGGTTTTCACTCCGACTTCCCCTACACCCATCACTCAGCTCAAATGAGGGGCACAGTCACTTGTTACAGTAGAAATAGCCACAATTCATTGGGAATTAAAGTGCTTTAGATACATGTCTCACTGAAAACTTTTAGCATCCCTATACATACTACATTAGTATCATCCTCATCTCACGGGCGTGATCTAAGACCTTAAGAGGCTCAGTCACTCACTCAAGCTCACGTAAGCAGTCAGTGCCATTCAGGATTCAAATCCTAGCGGGGTTCTGCCTTCCCCAGCTCAAAGCTTATCAGGAAAGCCTGTAAATCTTGTACATCAGTTGATTATTTACTGCTTCCACAGCACTTTTGCAGAGTCATCTCATTAGATGTTCACAAGATGGGAAGATAAATCATTATGACCCCTGTTTTACAGACTGGATAGCTGAGGCTTGAAGAGGTGACATGTCCTGCCCAATCCTGTGAGATTTACAAACTGTGAGTCCAGGGCTGACTCCAGTCACTCTCCTCTCCTCCAAATTCAGGGCTTCACCACCTCCTGGTCCACCATGGAGGGGATTCAGTTCAGTTCAGTTCAGTAGCTCAGTCATGTCCGACTCTTTGCAACCCCATGAATCCCAGCAAACCAGGCCTTCCTGTCCATCACCAACTCCCAGAGTTCACTGAAACTCACATCCATCGAGTCGGTGATGCCATCCAGCCATCTCATCCTCTGCTGTCCCCTTCTCCTCCTGCTCCCAATCCCTAGCAGCATCAGAGTCTTTTCCAATGAGTCAACTCTTCACATGAGGTGCCCAAAGTACTGGAGTTTCAGCTTTAGCATCATTCCTTCCAAAGAACACCCAGGACTGATCTCCTTCAGAATGGACTGCTTGAATCTCCTTGCAGTCCAAGGGACTCTCAAGAGTCTTCTCCAACACCACGATTCAAAAGCATCAATTCTTCAGTGCTCAGCTTTCTTCACAGTCCAACTCTCACATCCATACATGATTACTGGAAAAACCATAGCCTTAACTAGATGGACCTTTGTTGGCAAAGTAATGTCTCTGCTTTTGAATATGCTATCTAGGTTGGTCATAACTTTCCTTCCAAGTAGTAAGCGTCTTTTAATTTCATGGCTGAAATCACCATCTGCAATGATTTCGGAGCCCCCCAAAATAAAGTCTGACACTGTTTCCACTGTTTCCCCATCTATTTGCCATGAAGTGATGGGATCAGATGCCATGATCTCTGTTTTCTGAATGTTGAGCTTTAAGCCAACTTGTTCACTCTCCTCTTTCACTTCCATCAAGAGGCTTTTTAGTTCCTCTTCACTTTTTGCTGATGCTAAACGGACACAAGCAGGACTCTCAGGGTACTTTCTGAGCACAAAAGATCAGCAGCCAGTGGCAGGTGAGCGTCAGTTTGTTAACTGACCTCAATTAACAAACACAATCTATCTTCATTATTTGTAGATTCTGCATTCACCTCCTGGCTAAAATTTATTTGTCACACCCAGATCAGTATTTGCAGGTGCTTTTGTGGTCATGTGCAGACCTGCGCAGAATGGTGAAAATTTTGAGTCACTAGACTCATGTTCATAAATGTACTTTTTGCGATACATTTAGTGCCATGTTTATCATGTTTTTGTGCTTTTTGTTGGTGGTGAGTTCCCTGGTTAAAAAGGTCCCCAAGCATGTTACCGTCTGTTACCCCCAAGCTCAAGAAGACTGTGATGTGCCTAATGGAGTGTTAGATAAGCTTCAGTCAAGCATGAGTTATAGTGTTGGTGGCTGCGAGTTCAATGTTGGTGAGTCAACTACATATACCAACTATATACACCCACTTTTTTGTATATGTGTCTTCCCAGGTGGCCCAGTGGTAAAGAATCCACCTGCCAATGCAGAAGATACAGTTTCAAACCCTGGGTTGGGAAGATCCCCTGGGGGAGGAAATCACAACTGACTCCAATATTCTTGCAGGCATAATCCCATGGACAGAGGAGCCTGGTGGGTTACAGTCCGTGGGGTTGTGAAGAGTCGGACGCAACTGAACAGCTGAGCATGCGTGCACATGTGTGTATATATATTAGTATATACAGAAACTAAACAGAAGCACACATTAAACAAGAGTATGTATTGATCAGTTGGCAAAAATGTTATAAGAAGTGGATCATGGAACCCTAACCCTGTATTTCCCTGAGGAGCAATGTTTCCTTACTTGCTATTTCATTGTCTGCAGCAACCTTGCCTGTGAGTGTGTGCTAAGTCAGTTCAGTTGTGTCTGACTCTGTGCGAACCCATGGACTGTAACCTGTCAGGGTCCTCTGTCCATGGGATTCTCCAGCAAAGAATCGTGAAGTGGGCTGCCATGTCCTTCTCCAGAGGATCTTCCCAACCCAGGGACTGAACCCACATCTCTTAAGTCTTCTGCATTGGTCGATGGGTTCTTTACCACTAGCACCACCTGGGAAGCCCCTGAAGCTACCTTAGGACATAAACTGCCATGAATAATAAGAATAGGCTGTACTTCTGAAGTTTCTTCTTTGCACACAGGCCTCTGCTTGTTGCTCTTGGAGGGCAGAAGGAAAAACGCAGTTCTTTCCTCCCAGTCTTCTTCATCACCACAAGCAGAGAAGCCTGAAGTCTGGAACTGTCTGAACCAGCCTGAGATCAAGACAGAAACCTTGTGTGTGTGAGCTGCAGAAAGAAACTCAAGGGTAGTGCTGTCGGTAGAAGAAGGGCAAGAGTCCTACGGAATGTCATTAATAGCAGCCACATCTACCGAAAAAGTATAAAGAAATAGACAAACTTCATTTTAATAATACATTTTATTTAACCCAATATATGTAAAATATTATCATTTCAACATATGATGGATACAAAATATTAATGAAATGATTTGCATTCTCTGATTTGCACTACCTTTCAATTCAGAGTGTGTTTGACACTAAAGTTTCTTGATACTCACAATACATCTCAGGACAAGCCACATTCAAAGTGCTCAGTAGCCACATGGAACAGATGACTGTTGCTTGGACATGATTCTAAACGGCAAGATATGTCATCCCCAGTTGCACTCAAGAAAAAGGATCTGCCCACAGTAGGTATTCAGCAAACCCCTTTCACGAAGCTTGAATTTGGGAGAAGTGGTTGTGGATACAGTTTTATAGAGGGTGGTCTTGGGCGAATTACTTGACCTGTCCAAGCCTGGGTATCTATAAAGAGGGTGAAGACAACACCCCCGCCTTCTCTGAAGGAGGATAAAATGAGACCACGTTGTACAGCGGGACCCTGGCAAACACTGGCTGCCACTGCTACTGGATTCTGTTGTTGTTGATGCAAACCCAGTGGTCTATGTCCAGTGGGTGGCTGTGATGGCTGCAGATCCACATGGTGCTCTGGGCAACACCCCAAGTCCTCCATATCTAACAGTGCACAAGAAAGTGGGAGCACATGTTTGCCATTTCAGACCAAAGCAGCCAAACCGGAAACTCAGCAATATTCCAGGAGCCACCTCCAGGAGAATCAGGGGTTAGTCAGGAAATTACTCCCATTTAACGTGCTCTGGGTCTCCAGGGACCCTGCTGTGTCCCCCAGCTTGGCAGTCATGTCACTGGGATGCGTTTCATCATTTCTGAAGCCAAGTTTTGCTTAGAGTTGGCAAGAAGAGCCAAGTTGGCAAATGGATCTTCTTCCATTCCCCCAGTGCCAAAGCCTGCGGGCATGGAGCAGGGCTACCCGGGTCTCTCCTGGTCATTTGTTCACCGTATCTGAGCCTGGGGGCTTGGAAGTGCAGTGTCACGTGACAGCTAGATTTCTCAAACCCCAACTGTGTGTGGATTCCATTTAAAGGAAAAAAAAAATAATTAGGAGATTCTGGAGAATTCCTCTTCAACCCCAATCTGAGATACAGCAAAATGAATGGCTTATTCTACAACAATGTAGATTATCAGTTTAACAGAGAAGATATGTTTGGATGTCTTGTTAAGGATCTATTTTTTATATTATTGAAATAAAATGTTTTAAAATTTTTTGTAGGACTTAGGGCTTTTCCAAGACTATGTGTATAAACAATTTGAAAGTCACCAGATTAGGGAGAATAGCAGTGTGGGGTCACTTGTGAAAGGCCAGGGCAGCCTGAAGGGATGGCCCACGACACCCTGTCCCATCCATCATGTCACCTCTCAGCCTCAGGGAACGGACACCTGGCCTGGGCCCCTGTGCCCACCCCCTGCCTTTAGGTGGCAACTTGGAGCTAATTCCCACGACACTAAGCCTGTCTCCCTTGCTTGGCAAGCCAGCACCTGTCCTCTTCTCATCTGGGGGCAGGTAGAGTTTTTGTGTTTTATTTTTCTCCCAGCATAACTCACTTTGGGGTAAAAATCTCAGTGGTGTTGGGTTAAATTTCAAACTCAGATATGTTGAAAATATCCCTTAACTTGAAGTTGGAAAGTAGTCACTGCTTTTATGAAGAACAGATCTATCTAAAATGATGGCACTCTGCTTGTTGTTGTTGGACTGGAACACATTTTTGCACTTCCAGACTGTCTCCTCTGCATGAGGCCGCACCCCCCAGACACCCTTCAGAATGAGCCAGAAGCAAGTGAGCACCAACTCTGCTGCCAAGATTTTGGACATTATGTTGAAGCCTCCCACGTTGATGTTCAGCTGAGGAAAACGTGGGTGGTATCAGCCATGAGGGGGTAACCAGGAGGGGTCAGTGAAAGAAATAAGGTGTCTATCCGAGGGCCCAGCACAGAATAGCGGTTAAGCCCTCCCACTTTGGCTTCCCAGGTGGTACTGGTGGTAAAGAACCGGCCTGCCTATACTGGAGACATAAGAGCTGCTGCTGCTGCTGCTGCTGCTAAGTCGCTTCAGTCGTGTCCGACTCTGTGCGACCCATAGACGGCAGCCCACCAGGCTCCCCCGTCCCTGGGATTCTCCAGGCAAGAACACTGGAGTGGGTTGCCATTTCCTTCTCCAATGCATGAAAGTGAAAAGTGAAAGTGAAGTCGCTCAGTGGTATCCGACCCTCAGCGACCCCATGGACAGCAGCCTACCAGGCTCCTCTGTCCATGGGATTTTCCAGGCAAGCGTACTGGAGTGGGGTGCCATTGACATAAGAGATGTGGGTTCAATTCCTGGGTTGGGAAGATCCCCTGGAGGAGGGCATGGCAACCCACTCCAGTATGCTTGCCTGGAGAATCCCATGAACAGAGGAGCCTGGTGGGCTACAGTCCATGGGGTTGCAGAGTTGGACACGACTGAGCAATTTGGCATGCATGCACACCTGCCTCCTATTTCACCACTAGAACTCACTGTGAAATCAGAAGGGGGCTCTCTCTCCTAGCCACCCCAGGAAAAAGCAGTCTGTTTGCATAAGGCATCATCCAGAGGAGGCTGTCAACTGTTCAGAGATGGTATCAGACTGCTCTGACTTGTGGCAGCTGAGTGATAAGCAGTATTCTCCCCCATTTCTCCCAGCTTCTCTGGGGTCAACATTCACCACCAGCTCTAGCCGGCAGTATGCTGTCACCCACGTGCTGTTCCCACGGCCACAGAAATCACTGCAGAGCTGACAGTGGAAGCAGAGATGCAATGCCCTCATCCCCAGCCTCGATGGGCTCCTCCCGTTCACCAGGCCACCGACTGCGGGAGAAGCGGTTAGAGGGAGGGCCGGGTGCGGCAAACCTCTCCTATCCTCTGCCTGCTTGATCTACAGGAAGTGCTGCATTCAGTGCCTTGAAAAAGAGAGATAAGTGGCTTCATCTAAGTGAGCAGCACAGTCAGAGTGAAGGGGAGGATGTGCGGGAATCAGCTGGCAGACAGTGCCTTGCCATTCCACAGCCTGGTAAAGGCAGCTGCTGGAGAAGACTGGATCACATGCCCCCACCCCCAGCCCTTAATGCCTGTCGTGCTCTGACGTTTCCCCCACTCTTCCAATTATCAACTGTGAAAACTTACACTGACGATTTACTTTTTCTGAGCCTTAATTTTCTCATCAGTGAAAGTGGAGATAATGATGCCCATTTCTCAGGGATGGGGGGAATTCAATGAACTAAGACATGAAAACACGGAACACAGCCATCAGGTAGTAAAGTGAAAGAAAGTGAAAGTCGCTCAGTCATGTCTGACTCTCTGCGACCCCATGGACCCAGGGAATTCTCCAGGCCAGAATACTGGAGTAGGTAAACTTTCCCTTTTCCAGGGGATCTTCCAGACCCAGGGATTGACCCCAGGTCTCCTGCATTGCAGGCAGATTCTTTACCAGCTGAGCCATAAGGGAAGCCCAAGAATACTGGAGTGGGTAGCTTCTCCCCTCTCCAGCAGATCTTCCTGACCCAGGAATCAACCTGGGGTCTCCTGCATTGCAGGCAGATTCTTTACCACCTGAGCTATCAGGGAAGTGTTCAATTAATTAAAAAATAATTATGATTGATAGATGATGGCCACATTTAACACCATTTTTTGAAACAAAGGACTGAGTCCCTTTGGGTATAGTGAGTATTTCTGCCAACCTCACCACACTCTATGAGGGAAAAAAATTAGCCTCCAACCCTCAGGTCAAGTCTCCCTGATGCTTGACGCAAGCTCCATGCCACCCAGGGCCACCTGCCACGGCTACCTGGCTGTGTACTAAATAAACCTGCACGGCTGTCCATGGCTGCCCATGGCTGCCCTGGTCCTGCTCTTGCCCAATGTGTATCTAGAGTCCACGGGAAGTTATTTCCTCAATTTTCAGTCCTCAGAGTTATCCAACAGCCTAATTAAATCTTCCTCGACTTGAAAAGAGAGCACCCCTCCTCCCACCAATCTCCGAGTCCTTTCTTCCCTGTGTCCGTCTATACCTCCCTGAGGGTCTCCACCTCTGAGTAGGAGCTCAGTAGATTCAGGCTCAGACAGATACCAGGAGGCCCCCACCTTGAGTGGTCCTGTCATCTCCGAGAGCCTGATCTCCAAGGAGGATCTCGCCTCCAATCGCTTGTACCACATCTGCCCAAGTTAGGCTGTGTGTGTGTGTGTGTGTGTGTGTGCGCACGCACGCGCACGCACGCACACGTGTGCTCATTACTTAGCTGCTCAGTAGTGTCCAGCTCTTGGCACTGTAGCCAGCCAGCCTCCTCTGTCCATGGGATTTCCCAGGCAAGAGTACTAGACCAGGTTGTCATTTCCTTCTCCAGGGGATATTCCTGACCCAGGGATTGAACTGGTGTTTCCTGTGTCTCTTGCACTGCAGACAGATATATTTCAGCTGCTGAGCCATCTTGGGGAAGTCTCAACTAAGGATTTGTGAAACCCCAAATGCCCCCTGGGCAGCCTCCTTCTTAACGGCAGACTCCTCTCTGGCCTCCCCACTCCCACTCCTGCTCCTCTGCACCCCTCTTGCCACACTTGATCCTCTAGAACAGTGATCCCCAACATTTTTGGCACCAGGGACCAGTTTCATAGAAGACAATTTTCCACAGACCCCAGGGAGGGTGAGGAGTGGTTTCAGGACGATTCAAGTGCATTATATTTATTGTGCACTTTATTTCTATGTTTATTATATCAGATCCACTTCAGATCATAGGGCATTAGATCCTGGAGGAGGGGGACCCCTGCTCTAGACTATGAATCTACTCCAGTTACCCATCCCTTCTTCAAAACAATCAGTGACTGAAATTCCAACTCCTTCCCAAGATGTAGAAGACTTTTCTGAAACTGCCTTTGCTCTTCTGCCCAGCTAACTCCTATCCCAGCCTCATGTCGCAGCTTCGGTGTCACCTCCTCTAGGAAGCCTTCCCTGATGCACCTCTCAAAGCTCCCACAGCTGCCTGTTCTTTTCCACCAAAGCCTGTATTGAACCCTATGTACTGACACCCTGTCTCTTCGGCTGTCTGAAATAAGTCAGTTCTCTCTGCTTCCCAGTGCCTACTGCAGAACTGAAAACTGTGCAGAATTAATGAGTTGATTGATTTGTGACGACTGCTTCTGGAGACTCTACCCAAGGCTCTCTCGGCACTGGGACTAGCAGTTCAGAGCTCCTCTAAGACACTGGGAGATGTTAGAACTCGCTGGCCTGTGGCCCAGCAGAGGTCTGTGGTTTTACTGCTAATAGAAATTGGCCTGGCAGATCAAAGACAACAGCCCCTACAGTTCAGGTCACCAGCAGCCAGCTATTGAAATATCAGTGGAATCGGTAATTCAAAATTAAGTGGGTTAATGATTGACGGTCCGTTTGCAAAACCTGGCCCACCAACACTCCTTCCAAACAGGGCCTTTCCTTTTCTGCCTTGGCTGGGAGCTTCCCAAACAGGAGTTCATTCAGCTCTTGCCATGCCCTGCCCCCACTCCACCCAGATTTTAAAAGGCCCTTGTTCTCAAAACTCTACACCATTCCTGTGAGATGTCTTAGAAAGCCTTAGCACCTGAGATCCCCTTTCAGAATTAAAAACTCACAAATTTGAACCAAGAGGGCAAAGTCCGGTGCAACTTCGCACCTGTAACACATGAGTCACTTGATTAAGAAAATCAAGTTCAAAATTAAAATCAAGTTCACAATTTTTTTCCTGTGGGGAAAGTTGGTGGTCAGGGGGAGCATGTGGAGGGGGAGAAATACTTTCAGTTGCATCAGCTTTCAAACCTTAATCACAGTCTCAATATTCTGGGTTGTCCACATTTGGGCAAATAACTTTTCCCCTGTTGGTGCTCTTTTGGGCTGATCACAGGGAGATCCACACAGGCGAACAACCCGGAGGAATTCAAAGCCACCCGTACCCCAGGGCAGGCAGAGCTGGCTCCCTCATCTTTGTTGAGATGCCAGGGAGCAGACTGGGGGTCTAAGAAGAAGCAGAGGTCCCACTGTGTCAGATAAGGGAGACCCCACCCAGAGCAACCCCGCATGCAGAGCCTTCAGTGGGCACAGACTTACAAGCGCTCTGATGATAAATCGAGAATCTGCGGGAGAAAAATGTCCTTCGTGAAGGCTGCTAATCTTGCTGGGCCAGAGCACAGAGCCCAAGTCCAGAGAAGGCACAAGCTGCCTGGCCCAGTCCAGCCCCTCCTCCTGACTGCGCAGTTGAATGATTCCAAGAAGGCTGACCTGGGCTAAGGATGCCCTCGGTTACAGAGACAAAAGGACAAGCACAGCCCAGGGATCCCACCTTGGCTCCTCTGTTTTCTTCTATAAAACAGGGACAGTCTCCGCTTTCCTTTAGGTAAGGTGAGGATCCAATGAAATTGTTTGCCTGAAACAGGTGGCCGTGTGCCCAGCACTGCACCCTCTCCCAGCTGTCCTGAAAGCAAGGGGCATTCGTTCTCAATGACTGTGACTCACACCATCACCCCAGGTCACTCTAGAAATGCTTGTCCTGCCTTGCTGGAAAACAGACAGAAGAGCTGGAAAGAGGAGGAAGGTGGCTGCTTTGTCATCAGGTCTCAGGCAGAGGACACAGGAAGACAGGTTGAGATGGTTCCCTTCCCAGAGTGCTGCCTACTTGCCAGGCTCCTGCCTGGGGTTGGGTGGAGTGGACATGGGGGTGCTAGGGGCCGAGGAAGGCCAGAGAATCATCACCGCCCCCCATCCTTTTATCCAACTTTCCTTCATTTGTTATTAGAGAGAGATCTTGGGCTGCATATTAATAAAACAATGGAATTTTTATTTCTTTTTCTCATAAATTACATAATTCAAACCTTAAAACACCTTTAATGAACAGTGACTGGGCATGTGACACTTAATAAAACTGGGCTCAGGTCAGTTTCTGCTTGACAGGCTACCAGCCGAGAATGTGACTTACCAGTAAATGATTAAGAGGCGGGGATCTTTCCTGGGCTCTACTATTAAACACTTCAAAGGTTTCCAAAGTCAGATAAAATGAAAAGCAAATGTGTTTCACTGCCTCTCAAATGCCTCAAATGTTTTAGCAGGTGCAAGCAATGAAACCTTCCATGGTGACAGCATTTTAGGGTCTGCAAAGTGCACCCGGCTGAATTCTGGGAATTCTGGGCTGGCTTCATAAAAATTCATGATTTCCAAGGAGGAGAGAGGTTTGTCTTCAGAGTCCATCTACATATGTGGCCCAGAAGGAAAATGTCTCAGGGTCCAGTGGGTTGTGGGTCAACTTAACCCTTTCTGTTCCAGGAGAGACACATGCATAGAGCACAGAGGATCCTGGGAGGGGCAGCCTTGTGCTAGCAAAACAGGAGGACACCTCTTTGGGTTGGAGAAGGCAATGGCACCCCACTCCAGTACTCTTGCCTGGAAAATCCCATGGACGGAGGAGCCTGGTAGGCTGCAGTCCATGGGATCGCTAGGAGTCAGACACGACTGAGCGACTTCACTTTCACTTTTCACTTTCATGCATTGGAGAAGGAAATGGCAACCTGCCCCAGTGTTCTTGCCTGGAGAATCCCAGGGACAGGGGAGCCTGGTGGGGTCGCACGGAGTCGGACATGACTGATGTGACTTAGCAGCAGCAGACTCTCCAAAGGTACATTAATGGTCAACTCAAATCCAAGTCCTCTTTTTCTAAGTATATTATTCTCTGATCTACGGATGCCCCAAAGATGACGAGTCAGCCAACTTAGTACATAGAGATGGCATTTTTGTTGTTTAGTGACTCAGTCATGTCTGACTCTTTGCAATCCCATGGGCTGTAGCCCACCAGGCTTCTCTGTCCATTGGATTTCCCAGGTGAGAATACTGGAGTGGGTTGCCATTTCCTTCTCCACAGATAGCATGATTCTGTGCAATTAACTTAACCTCTCTGCACCCCAGTTTCCTCATCTCTGAGATGGGGATAACTGTAGCACCCACCTCACAGGGATTTTGTGAGGATGAAATGGGTTAACATCTTAGAAGCTCGTAGATCACATAGCAGAATTCAATACATGTTCACCATCCTTATTGTCCCGTTAGGAAAAATGAATGTGAAAAGTTAGCCATTGACAGCCTGGCCATTTGAGTTTTTCATTTAGAATTTGCTGTAACTTCGCTTTATAAGTCATGGTAATCTCTCACATAGACATATAATATTTTATAGTTTACAAAGGACGTTCTGAGACGTTACCTCATTCCAACTTCCCAACGGTTAAAGCTGGCAAGGCAGGGATGATCATCCAAGGACCAGCAGTGGGTTTCTACCTCTGCTGTGGCTCCCTTGCATAGAATTGGTCCCATCTTTGGACTGCCACACCCTGAGAGCACCCATCTGTGAAATGGGTACAGAGGGGCTCCCTGTGAATCACAGCACACACCATCCTCAGGAGCTGGCACCTCCACCATCTGCTCAGTTATCAAGACCACTGAACCTACTCTGCATTTGTTTTTATTCATGAAGGAATTCAAATGCTTTTACATATTATCTCAGTAATCTTGCAAGCACTTGTTTATGAGCCCTCAGCTTTTATTCTTCCCTCTTATAATGAGGAGGGCAATGAAATGGCATTCCAAGAGTCAATGGAGGAGAACCCTTTAGTTCTCTCCTCAGGGAATAGCTGAACAAGTGATTGTTATCAGAGAACATTCTCCAGAGTTCCCAGCCATGCAGGATTACTCACTTCCCCCTCATCAACACCCACTACTCGGTGCACATCTCTGAAAGATTTTATACACGTGTCACATAGACCCTTCCCCACATGGCAGGTACGCCGCACGAACACGGTCATACGCATCTCACTAACCAGCCACCCAAACCCCGCCGGCTCTGCTGCTACCCCAGTCAGCACAGTTAGAGATCCCTTCAACAAAATCACAGTGAGTGTTGGACTCAGATGTCTCTCATCTCCTCCCCTTCAAAAACCATGTTGGACCCCACTTAGTCTCTACTCTCTGCTCTTGACACACACCAGCCTTAACCCTATGCATTTACACCTTTCTAACCATCCTATTTAAGGACATAATTTTAAGATGTGTGTGCAGAGGTAATTACCAGGGTGTTCTTCAAGCCTTAGT
The DNA here is from genome assembly GCF_002263795.3 of Bos taurus. Taxonomy (NCBI): domain Eukaryota; kingdom Metazoa; phylum Chordata; class Mammalia; order Artiodactyla; family Bovidae; genus Bos; species Bos taurus. The sequence goes on along the minus strand of NC_037353.1, from coordinate 38,055,965 downwards.
ATAATATTGAAAACGCAAAACATCTTAAGTGCCTAGCATTAATAAAATTTAGAGCATTCATCCTAGTTTGGCTGAAGAACAAGGCAGGTGTTATTTACATGAGGTTGATAGCGATGTGAAAGAGGTTCATTGTGTACGTGAACAGAAATCCATGGGTTGCTCTAAGTTACAAATAAGCGTACTGTAATGCTCTGTGTCTAGGCTGATCCCCTGTTTACTAGAAAAGCAAACTTTATTTTTTTTTCATCTTTATTAAAAGATATAAAGGCCTATTTTTAAAAGCCCATGAGGGGACACATGAGTTGGTTAATAATGTTTACTGCTCAGTCACATGATTTCAATTTTTTATAATTTTTCTTTAATTTTATTCTCGGTACTGTAATTTCAGATTTCACATTTTGTTCGAATTTTTTTCTTTGGTCCATTCATGTTTTCCGATTTCTCTATAAGAAGTGATTTCTTCTGTTATATTTTTAAAAGTTATTTTTAATTTAAAAAAAAAAGGTACTTAGAGGTTCACAGCTGATCATAGCTTTAGAATTCATCTAGTCTAATGACTTTAGTTTCCAGGTGGGTAAACTGAGGCCCAGAGAAGTGAAGTGCCTCCAAAAAGGTCATCAAAGCTGTTTGGTGGCACAGCCAGGTTCCCTGATTATTCCCGTTCTTTCCAGGAAGTCCTGAGATGTCTCTGGGATTTTTATAAATATGGAGAAACTGTTTTCATAAAGTCACCTGCATGAAACCCCCTTCCCTCCCAGCAAAGTTCAGCATCTCTTGATTGGCTCAAAATCAAAGGTGCCCTTTACTGCTTCTCCACCCCTTGCCCCCAGGTCGCAATACCAATGGCATATATCACAGCGTAGGTGCCAGGACACCAGGTAAATGTTACGCCAGGTTTCAGCACATTATTCTTGTCCAAGTCTCCATTGTGTATGCAGGACGAGTGTGAGACACAGCTCCACCCTCGGCTTGCCCCACCCCTTGGCTCATCCCAGTCTGGCTACATGGTTAATAAACAACAAGGCCAAACGAACGGGTGGAGATTGTATCAACCAGCTTCAAACAAAGATTTCTTTTTCTAAACCACCTTAAGCCTTTGTGGTTTTTCCTTCTCATCCATCATGATTCATTCTTGTGTGGAGACTAACATGGATGGTTGCTTATTCCGCTCAATTGCAGTCATTTTTTTTTTTTCATCAAGGAAAAGAAATGCTAAATTGAATCCCCTAGGGAGGCCACAGCTGTAGGTAAGGGAAGGAGAGACAGGCTGGGTCATACTGATCCTCTGCCAAGGCCTCTGAAATCAAGTTCAAGTTGGAGCCTTACTAGGGCTGATGCCTGTACCTTCCCAAACCCTGCGCTTACTCATGGGGATCCCCAACCACCCAGCTCTCCGCACCAGATCCACTGGGCTCTTTGCAGATGGAGAGAATTGTCCAAGATCACAAGGCTAGTGAGAGGCCCCTGCCCCTACTTTGCTATTTTTCCTCCTACACCAGCCTCTGGGAGAATGTGAGAGTGGCCTGAGAGCCCTGTCGCTCCATCTATAAGAGGCAGAAGGAACACTCTGAGCTATTTAGGAATGAGGTTGGAAAAGTGAGACCATGAAAAATGTCCCAGCCACAGAAGCTCCTAGCTAAGGGCTTATATAAAAATGAATCGTTTGTTTTCCTCCTTTAGTATTTTTTTCTTTTAAACCTTAAATCCTACTGAAGTCTCAGGACTTTCATTCCTGGGAACCTATTCCATAGAAGGAAAAGCAGTTGCCTAAAAGATATGGATTGCATGTAAACACGTAAGGATGTTCAGCACAACATCGTTCACAGTAGCCAAGAATAAAAACTAAACATTAAATGAATTTCCATCAATGGAAGAATGGCCGAATAAATCAGATGTGAGTGAATGAGAGCTTCACTATGAGACTGGGGGGTGGGGTGGATTTCCATAGCATAGTGGTGAATGAGAAAAGCGAGAGGCAGCAGTGCCCTCCGTAGGTGCATCATCTTGTACGCATCTATATTTACCTATGTATCATTCTATCAGCACTGGAAAGGGTGTGTGTGTGTGTGTGTGTGCGTGTGTGTGTGTGTGCTCAGTCATGTCCAACTCTTTGTGACCCCCTGGACTGTAGCCCATCAGGCTCCTCTGTCCATGGAATAAGATTGGAATGGGTTACCATTTCCTACTCCAGAGGATCTTCTTGACCCAGTCTTCTGCATTGGCAGATGGATTTTTTACCACTGTGCCACCTGGAAAAAGGGTGTAGACGGACAGAAAACAGATTACTAGCCTGAGTTGGAGGTGGGGCTGGGGGAATAAGACGGGGAAAGCAAGTGTTTCAAAAGTCTGCTCTCAAAATCAGCATTTTAATAAAATCTTAAATATACAAATTATTTGTGTGTGGGTGCTTATGACCTTGAAAAACTAAAGATTGAGATGGATTCATATTCACTGACTTGTAGAGCCATTAAGTATTCAAAGCAAACTAGGTTGAGAGAAATTTATACAGTAGGATTCCATCTCCATAAGAACAACAAATAAAGCCCCTATTACTTTGCCACCAAGGTCTGTATAGTCAAAGATATGGTTTTTCCAGTAGTCATGTATGGATGTGAGAGTTGGACCATAAAGAAAGCTGAGCACCAAAGAATTGCTGCTTTCAAACTGTGGAGTTGGAGGAGATTCTTGAGATCCCTTGGACTGCAAGGAGATCAAACCAGTCAGTCCTAAAGGACATCAACCTGAATATTCATTGGAAGGACTGATGCTGAAGCTGAAGCTCCAATGTTTTGATCACCTGATGTGAAAAGCCGACTCAGTGGAGAAGACCCTGATGCTGGGAGAGACAGAAGGCAAGAGGAGAAGGGGGCAACAGAGGATGAGATGGTTGGATGGCATAACCGACTCAACGGACACAAGTCTGAGCAAGCTCCAGGAGATGGTGAAGGACAGGGAAGTCTGGCGTGCTGCAGTCCATGGGGTTGCAAGAGTCGGACACAACTGAGTGACTGAACAAGAACAATAAAAGGGTATGTGCAGCTTCCCTGGTGGCTCAGACAGTAAAGAATCTGCTAGCAAAGCAGGAGACTTGGTTTGATCCCTGGGTCATGGAAGACCATGGAGAATGAAATAGCTACCCATTCCAGTATCCTTGCCTGAAGAATTCCATGGACAGAGGAGGCTGGTGGGCTACAGTCTGCGGGGTTGCAAAGAGTCAGACAGGACTGAGAGACTAACGCATTCACTTTCTTTCAGGGTATGTGTATGTGAGAAGGAGGAGGAGAGACCGCAGAGGATAGACCGCAGACCCAGCATCACTGGACACTCAGGAGACGGCTGGGATGGAGACACCTTTTCTTTCTGTACTTTATTCTTGTCTCACAAAATGCTTTTAAAAACTTAATTTTTGCATTCTAAAAAGTTATTAAATTGATGGTGCTTTCAGTGTTCCAATGTGCTTATTCTTTGGTGACTTTAAGTGAAATATTAAGCGATTCTTTGTTACCCAAACAGGTGGTATTCTGCAGGGATGGCTGTTGCTGAGTGTGGGGAAGACCCAGGCCAGGCAACTGGGACCCCCCCTCCCTGGCTGCCTGGTTGAAGGACTGTGGTGCCTCCTGTCAGAGGCGTGGGGAGGCCTGGATGTGGTGCTGTTGGAAATGCCTTCCTCATGCAAACGAGGGGTCCTCTGATGGGTAGACACGGTCTGGCGTGGCCCCTCCACCATGCTGGCCACCTGGGAACCAGGCTTTGAGGCTGTGGAAAGCCCAGCCTGGGGGGCCATTCTGAGGAGGCAGAATTGGGAGTCCTGAGGGAGGGGCTTGTCCCCTCTTGTGGGGTTTTGGTCTCTGCCCAATCTCCCAGGTTGTGGTAATTGTGTTGCTTCCTGAGCAGGTGAGAAAACAGGCAAAGGGCTGATGTTAATTTAATTTCTGATGAGTTTTCACATGAAAGAAAAAGCCTGAGGTCGAATTCTCCAGACTCAACTCTAACAGATGTGGGGAAGGAGGAAGGCCGAGGTCTGGCATCAGAGGAGAAGGGGCACGGCCTTCCCAAGTCTGCTGAGGAGGTGGGCCATGGTCATAAGGTCAGAGGGCAGGCTGAGCACTGTGCCCATGCCCAGGAACCCACGCAGCAGCCCCTCCAGCGGGCCCCACCCGGCACGCTCTGCCCCCTTCCCTGTGGCGTTTTCTCCGGGGCACTTCCCACCTCCGACACCCTCTTTGTTTACCTGTTTATGGTCAGGTGCCCTTTTCCAAACTGGAAGCGTCCTGAGGCCATGGGCTCCATCTGTTTCGCTCCCTCCTGGACAGTGCACGTGGAACTCGCCCGTGGTTACTAAATAAAAAAACCCATGAACAGTGACAAAGAGAAGACCAGAAATGCAGTGAAAACCTAAAAATGTAGCTCTTCAACAATGGGAACATGGAAGTAAATAAAATGTAGTATATCTACTTGAAGGAATATTATACAGTCACCAAAAAGGGCTCACATCATGAAGTGTACCCCAAACTGCTCACAGTCATTATCCTTGGGGGCAGTTTTACAGGAGGGACTGTGTCTTCCCTTTTTACTACCAGGTAATTCTGAAATAAATTTTACATTACTTTGTATTTCATTTGTAAACAAAGCAATAAAAATACATTATTTAATGTAGGGAAAAGTTTGAAGGTTTTTGTAATGACATGGGAAAATAATTTTGAAGCAAGGTTAAGCTAAAATAATTCAAAGTACAAACACTTAGATGGGATAATTCTATAGATTTACATGTCTAGCAAAGAAAGAAGAAATTTTAGCAGGGTTTGCCTCAATTTGTTTCTGCTGCTTGGTACTTGTCTGTTTTCAAAATTACTTACAATAAGCATATAGTCAGGGGAAAAAAGATTTATTTAAAAATACAAGTTTAACATAGCTATATTTCACTATGAGAAATGTGATTATGTAGACATATAAGATGGGAAACAAGAAAATTTTAATTTTTAAAAAACTGTCAGATCAGGGCTTCCCTGGTGGCTCAGTGGTAAAGAATTCACCTGCCAAGGCAGGAGACACGGGTTTGATCGCTGATCCAGGAAGATCCTACATGATGTGGAGGAACTAAGTTTGTGCACCACAACTATTCAGCCTGTGCTCTGGAGCCGGGGAGCTACAATTACTGAAGCCCGTCCGGGCACCCTGAAGTTGGTGCTACACGATGGAAGAAGTCAATGCAATGAGAAGCCCATGCACCTCACCTGGAGCATAACTTGCCACAACTAAGGAAAAGCCCATGCTGCAACGAAGACCCAGCACAGCCCAAAATAAAAATAAATAAATTTAAAAATAAGTTAAATAATAAATAAAAGGAAAAAACTATATGTGTGTATGTAGGTATGTAGGTATGTATAAAGCCTATCAAATCAGAATGAGACTGGTCTGCAGCAAAGACTGTATCTACTGGTCAGAAGACAGAGATGTTCTTCAGAGTTTTCAGGAAGAGACAGATTCTGTACTCCCAGTCAGAGGTCATCACTGTGATAAACCTCCTTTACTTCAAGTCAGCCTTCCTCAGGTCTAACTTAATTCCCTCCAGTTTCAAAAGAAAGCCCATCATTAGTCTTAATGGAAATGACTGGTGATGTGCTTACAAAGCCCTCAGCAGACTTGAAAGTGGGGAGCCATTAAGCCGTCCCCACCTCTCCACATCCTCCGTCCCTCTCTCCCTCCAAATGTTAAATACTTCTAGCTCCTTTAATCCTGCCTTTCAACACTTGCAAGCGATTGTAAGCTCCCCTGGCCTCTTTCCAGGATCCCTGCATCTTTCTCCAAACAGGGTACCCAAAACCAAACTTGGGCATGGACTTGGCCAAAGCGAAAATGGCCAAGCAGTTTGCTTCTGGGGCCTTGCAAAGCCGCCTCCTATCAATTTGTTCCCATGCTACCAGCTTAAGAAAACAGCACTTCTCTGAAATGGGACCACTGCGAGCTTCTCCGGGCAGCCTGGCCTCTGGGGACTGCATTGGTGACCTCCTCATTAACCAGGCCTCCCAGCTCTGATTCCTGTGTCTCTTTGCCTTCTAGGGTTCAGCGTGGCTGCATTCACTTGGTCCCTTTCTCTCAGTGCTGCCTGCTGCAGTCATCAGCCACTAACTCTGCCCCAGGAGAACACTTGGCCTTAGGCCGGGTGGCAGTTTTAAGCAGTGTCTCCAGAGGTGCCACCCTGCTGGCCCAGGATGGTCAGACACATAGGGCAACTGTACCATAGCTGCCTCTCTCGAGGACAGGACTGTCACTGACACTGACCGCCAAACAGTCTGTCTTGTGAATGGACAGGTGGACTCCATTCAAATGCCAAGTAGTTTATCTGGGAATCGTCAGTCTGAACCACACACACACACACACACACACAGCTTGTTGTTGCATTCAAAAACAAATTTAAAACACATTTATGGAGTTAACAGACTGTGAGAGGTTTGTTTTTTAATACAGTAAAATTAATTTGTAAAGGTTTCAAGATGTTAACAAATGACCAATGAGACTGTTTCATAATTGATTTAGAAAATTCATTAGGTACACAATGTGGCTTTCTTATTAACTTATTTTAGCTGCCAGTTGAGCCTCTGTTGCACTTGAGTGGATCCAGGAAGAGGAATTCCTGTGGTCACCTGGATTGGAGCCTCACCCCAGGACCCCACCCTTTGCTTCAAGGCTTTGGGCCAGGACACTGCCCCAGGGATCAGGTTGAGCTGCCTTTCATGCGAGGGGAGTTGGGGGAGACTCAGGGAGTCTCCTGTAAGTGCCACTTTCACCCATCTCATCTTCCCCAGAGGATCCTCTGTGACCTGCTGCAAGTCACCAGGATAGTGTTCTGATTTGAGACCCTAAACTTTGCTCTCTCCATGGGCAGTCTCGTGGGCAGTGAGCAAAGGTGAGGGTGAGGCATCTGCACTCCCAAAGTCCACCTCAGCTCTGGACGGGTTCAGGGCTGCTCTCAGCCTTCAACCCATCCCATATATCTCCATGACAACACCCTCTCATCCATCCACCCATCTATCCATCTTGCGTTCATTCATCTGATACTGAGTGCTCACTAAATGCCAGGCCCTTGGCTGGATACTACAAAGTTTACTCTTTATGTCTTTCTTTTCACTTATTTCTTTCCTAAGAAGAGTACAGAAGCAGAGCCCAGGAGTCCCAGTAGAAAATGGGCCAGCTGCCGGCTGGGGACCAGTGACAGCCAGGACTTCCTGTCCTTTGAAGAAAATCCTGGGAGGTAAATCTGTAGGTTTCTTTGAGGTCCTGGGGGTGGACCCCCATTGCTCATCACGCTACATCCCCCACTACTACCACATTGTTTTATTTTTCTACATAGCACTTATTGCCCTGGATAGGTTCCTCATGTATTTGATTATCATTTATTGTCTCTCTCCACCCACCAAAATGTAAGCTGTAAAGACTTTGTTTTGTTCACTGCAACTTTCCTAGTGGCCAGATCAGTGCCTAGCCCATGGATGGCACTACTCAGAAATATTTGTTTTGGGTGGATATATGGATGATGGATGGAGGGATAGTTGGATGGATGATGGATGGATAGGTGGGTAGAAGAATGGATAATAGACATGGTTCCTGCCCTTGTGGATTTTTTGGTTTTGTGAAGGAGACTACAAATTAAAGAATCATGAAGGCTGACACCACATTTTCATTTTCACAGCTATGCCCTCAGCACCTAGAAAAGGTTGCACATGTAGTAGATGCTCAGTAAATATTTATCAAAAGAATTAACTTTTTAGGGAGACAAGAAATACATGAAGTGACCAGGAAAGAATTTAAAGGAATAAATCCCCTTACATTTGTATAAAGCTTTTCATTTACATGCCTTTTGCCGAACACAAAGGTAGATGTGAAAACTCTATAGAAACTAGAGATCTCCATACAAATAGTTCATCATCCTTGCCGTGGTTCAGCTTACTCCCCCAGCATCCCAGAATAAGGATTTTATCCTCTGAGCATCACTACCCTCAGAGAGAGGCAGTGGCCTGCTCTGTGTCACCTGGATAGTGTTCTGACTTGAGGTCCTAAGCTTTGCTCTCTCCATAACTCTTCTAAAAATACACTGTCACCAAATGTTTGGAGAAACGATGCGGGTTGATTACATGTGGCCAGCGTTAAGCTCAAGTCCAAAGATCAAGCAGAAGAGCTAAGGAAACTTGCAAATGAATTGAGTTTATATTTTGGTTCACTTTTTTCAGCAGACTCTTCCATTTCATCCTTCAGAGAAAAAAAAAAAAAAAGCCTATTTAGAAAAGGGCACGGGGTCTCCAGGAGGGAAAACCCTGAATGCCTTTAGGCTTTTCTCTGCCATCCCTGCCTTTTGGGTCCTTGGTCACTGTGGAATTTGGTCGGTTCTGCATCTTTGCCACATCTGAGAAGCCAGGCTCACCTTTAAGGGTCTAAGGAAGAGCAGGCGGGAGGTGGGTATGGTAACCCAGCCCTTGGGGAATTCCCAGCCCTGTGGGAGACAGAAAGCTCCCAGAGCCGCAAAGCAAGCCCCCAGGCAATGCCCAGAACCCTGTAATGCAGAGAGTCAAAGGAAGTGGCTCCTGTCACACCGGAGCCTTTGGAGGGGCGCCCAAGTAGGCAGGGCTGAGTCTGAGCTTTGGAATCCTTCCTTGGCCATGAGGAAGAACTCCTGGCCAGCAACAGAAACCCAGCTTAAACCAGCCGATGGGGGAACACAAGGGAGATTCTGGCTCAAGTCATTGAAAACTCCCTGGGTAAGTCTGGATCCAGCTCCTGAAGAATCTGCCTCTTCTCAGCTGTTTTGTCTGGAAGGCCGTCTGCTACAGTGGCCAGAGCCGCTCTAGGTTCACATCTTTCTAGGTTCAGGTCCACTGTCAAGGGGTGTTGCTTTCTAGATGGCTCTAGCTGGAGTCCCAGAATTTGCTCTGACTGGTTCGGAGATGAAGCTCTGATTGGCCAGGGCTGGTCACATGCTTCGCCCCTGGAGTTTGTGGGTTGCAATCAGTTCCGCCCCCCAACCCAACCCAAACCCTGTGAACCGAGAACCCAGAAGGAAGTCTTGGCTGGGAGGCTCTGAGTGGAAAAAAACGGGAACTAGTTACTCTACAGGATAAAGCAAATGTTTGCCATAGAGGGTTGTGATTATGACTCTGCTCTTTCAAATGAGAAAATTGGGGTCCAGAGAGATGAAGCAGCTTCCCCCAAGTCACACAGAGAACTGGGGAGAAACTTTCTGTGTTGCTTAAACATCCTGCTCTAAGTAGTACCCACGATGCTGGGTCACCTGCTGGCTGTCCTGAAAACTCACCATTTGCGTCTGCATTCTTGGGAAGACTGGTTCTAAGAAGGATGTCTGTCTAAGCACGCTTTCGTCTGGAAAACCATGTCATCTGCCCTGCGGGATAAAGAGGGCGCTTTTTTCACTCTTACTGACTTGGAACTGAAACATTATTGTAGTAACTATTTGTTTCAGGGAAAAAATTGTAATTGCTTCTAGATCCACTCACTGGTTTCAAGAGCACTCTAACCTTTAACTTTCTCAGTACAAAAGGAGGCTTGCTGGGCGGTGAATCTAACAAGACCATCATTTATCGCTGGCAGAGTTCATTAGTCAATCGTAACAGTTTAATTATTAGCATTTTAATGCATGAGCATTTAACCAGACAGAACAACAAGCTCTGGAGTACAGAACAAGACTTCTTAAATAGAGCTGAATTAACCCGCACAATTGTTTGTATTGTGGTATGTTATTAAAACAAGATGATTAAAATGCAAAAAACAAATAGGTCCATATATTTAGCCAACAAACCAGCATTTGGCTTCATGGTGTTGAGCGGATGGGTGTTTTTCATTTGTTTGTTTTTTTTCACTTGAATTTGGAATTTAAAATTTTTGTTTTATTTTTCCTGCCCCAAGTTATAGGTTAAAATGATACAAAGAGGATCTACTTTGGTGAACCAATTTGTGATGAGTGACTTTAATGAAAGACAGACAGAAGATGTAAGGAGAAAGCCTGCAAAAGGCAGTGAGTGACTCGACCTGGGCTCCATAGCCCTCAATTCTAGCTGCACAGAAGAATCACCTAGAGGGCTATTTTTTTAATATGTATTTATTTATTTATTTGGCTGTGTTGGGTCTCCACTGCGGCCAGCTCTCTAGCTGTGGTACACAGGCTCTAGGGTGCACAGGCTCAGCAGTTGCAGTGTGTGGGCCCAGTGGCATGTGGGATCTTAGTTCCCTGACCAGGGATTGAACTCATGTCTCCTGCATTGGAAGGTGGGCTGTTAACCCATGGACCACCAGGAAAGTCCCCTAGAGAGTTTTTTAAACTGCTCTGTCCAGTCTGCACCTCCAGAGAATCTGACATTCTGGTGGTCCAGAGTGATTTTTTTTTTTCAAATTCCCAGGCCATTCTAACGTGCATCCAGGACTGGACACTAGGCTCTATCTCCATGAGACTTGCTGGATCACTAAGCTACACTTTTCAAATAAAAATAAGACTTTTCAATGTTCGCAGCAACTTTATTCACAATAGCCGAAAGTAGAAACAATCCAAATGTCCATCAGCGGAGGAAAGGATAAACAAATGCATTGTGGACAGCCAGTGGAATATGATGCAATCTTAAAAATAAATGAAATCTTGATATATGCTACAACATAGATGACTTTTAAGACATTATATAAGTGAAAGTGTTATTCGCGCAGTCGTGTCCGACTCTTTGTGACCTCATGGACTGTAGCCCACCAGGCTCCTCTGCCCATGGGATTCTCCAGGCAAGAATACTGGAGTGGGTAGCCATTCCTTTCTCCAGGGGCTCTTCCCTATGTGAAAGAAATCACGAAAGGGCAAATATTGCAAAACTGCATTTATGTGAGGTTCCTGGAATAGTCAAATTCATAGAGGCAGGAAGTAGATTAGAGGTTACTAAGGTCTGGGAGAGGGGAGGGAATGGGAGATTATTGTTTACTGGGTATAGAGTTTTTATTTGAGATGATGAAAAAATTATAGAGATAGATAATGGTGATGGTTGCTCAATGATGTAAATGTGCTTAATGCCACTATGTTGTACACTTTAAAATGCTAAAAATTATACATATTGTATTATGTATATTTTACCAAAATTTAAAAATGAAAAAACAAAAAATAAGCTTTGCCATTTTCATGTGGTAGAATTAATGTGTGTTATGTGAGACTGTGGATAAAAGCCTTTTGTAAGGCTTAAGACAATGTGCATATTTAAGGTGGTAGTAATATTCTTTAATTATTTGTTTTAATCATTTTGTTTTAATAAAAGGCTACAATATAAACAGCTGGGAAGGTTAATTAATAATGTCAAATCTAAATGAGTATAATTAATGTCACTCAGCAAAGGCCTTCACTAGACTCAAAACATATTTTCTCTTGGGGGTAATCATAGCCTGATTTTTCTAAACAGTTTCTCCTTTGGCTAGGAAGCAGGAACTGTTAGAGAAGAGAGGAAGAAATGCAAAGTCCCACATTTTTCATTTGAGACTAAATATTCATAGCATAGTCTCACATGTGGTCTATAGCATCCTCATCCAGGCCTCTGGGAAGGAGGTCTGCGATGGCCTTGCCTACAACAGACACTGGACAAATTGTAACACACAACAGTCATAAAAACCAGCATTTACTGACTCTTTGCTAAATGCCAGGCTTCTGATGGAAGTATGGCTAGGGGTGGTTGGAAAGATGGATGGGCAAAGAAAAAGTAGGGGACTTCTCCTCATGACCAGTCAAGAACAAACTCAGAATCCCAAAGAATTTTCTATAAGTTCTTTACATTTAATTCAACCCATGTAATTCAATCGACAGAGTCTATGGCGGTTGGGATTTGGCCCTGATTGCTAGATGGTGAAGATGTCCCTGGTCCCTCAGTGAATAGACAGAATTCCCTAGTTCCTCTCTTTCATCTCTGACCATCAGTGTTTGGTTCTTTTAATCTCTTGTCTTCCCATCCTCACCCCTCATGCATCGAGACCCTGTGAAAGGAAGAAGGCAAAGTGGAGAATCCTCAGGATTGATTGCCTCTGAGCTTATGGAAAGGTCAGGCTGGAAAAAATAGTTCTTGTCCCTTTCTGTGCTAGAAGAGTTTATGACTTGTTCTCTGCCTTGAGGTATAAGCTAGGAAAAATAGCAATTCCCCTCCTATTATTTATATGAAGACAGTCAGCCTCCCAGAAGTACAGGGTTGGTGGGCAAATGAGGAGAGAACTGTCTCTCCGTATTTTATTTATTTTGATTCATTTAAATGGTACTTTGCTGATATTTCCTAAGGAATTTAATGCAGCTTGCAAATTGGATATATCATAACAAGATAAAATAATTTAATTCAGAGAGAAAACAGGATGCATACAATGGAGTATAGAAAATACCAAAACCTGACACCATATGGGATAAAGAAAGGGATGTGGGTGGCCATGAGGAATTGACAAGCCAAGGAGGATCCATAAGAGTAGCAATGAGCTTGACCTGTTCTTCCCTGGGAGGTACCTGCCATTCTGGGTTTCCAGCTGTATCAACAGATATGTGCTTTAACCATCAGATGAGCAGGGAAAATATCCACTAATATCCTCCTGTAGAAACTGGGAGGGCGTGACTAGAACATGTGCCTGCAATGAGGATCACCCCTCTTCTACTTTCTCTGGCCTGGGAGAATCTACAGCAGGCCAGATTCTCCTCAGACCGATTTCGGTTTGGGACTGACACGTACCCTGATTGGTAGTAGAGCTTCTCACAAATCCACCATCTGGCACAGCTACTCATTTTGGCTGAAAGGTCTCCTAAAGCATTCAGAACCAAGTTCCACCTGGATTTTAAGGTTATCTCGCTAACACCTCATCTCCCATCTACGTTTGGGCAACAGAACTTCCTGGAAAACTCTCCAAGGCCAACCAGCTACAAACTGAAGCCAGTAGACAAAGTTAGGATTTCAGCATCACATAGCGTGATTTTTAACTCCTCCTTTCCCATCTGCCAACTGTCTCAGGAATGTTTGCCCAGAAAGTGCAGTGCGACGGGCCACTCTTTCTATGAATCCTAACAACACTGACTGGCTATTCTTCAATATTGACTGAGTTTGGGGGCTACCCCGTATTCTCTAGGATGATATTGGCTCATTAATTATTGAAGTTCAGGTTCATGAAGTTGGAGAATGAGTTTCCTATCTATGACTAAAAGTTCACATTTTTCATGACCAGTATTTGCAAAGATCAAAACCCACAATGCCAGCCTCCCCAGATTCCATCTATTCTCAACAGGCTTCATTCATGAACCATGGGAACAGGAATGGTTCAGGGAGAATTCGTTACTTTATCTTCAGGACTTAGGGGAATGACTGGCAAATACATAGTAAAGATGTATGGAATAACAGAATCCAACTTAGTTCCAATTTCTGAGCATCTCTACCAAAAGATTATGATGTGCAAAAAAAAAAAAAAGACAGGAACCTCCAAGGAATCAGAGAAAGTATTTTCCTAAGAAATAGGTACTGCAATAAACAGGAGAAGTTTTTAAGAATTATCTAATTTGTATTCTCAACACCATATCAAGAGCAAATGATAATTTAAAAAGAATCAGAGATCAGGAAATGCTATTAAATGATGGGGAGCACAATTTCTGAATTGAAAGCAACAAGTAGCAATTTTTGAATACTTCTAAAGTTTTAAGTCAATGAAATACAAAATAAGGCCAAGAAATTTTCCCAGAATAAAGAGTTGCACATTTTAAAAGGAAGGATTTTTTAAAATTATTCAACAGATTCAGTTCAGTTCAGTCGCTCAGTCATGTCCAACTCTTTGCAACCCCTTGAACTGCAGCACACCAGGCCTCCCTGTCCATCACCAACTCCCAGAGTTCACCCAAACTCATGTCTATTGAGTCGGTGATGCCATCCAACCATCTCATCCTCTGTCATCTCCTTCTCCTCCTGCCCTCAATCTTTTCCAGCATCAGGATCTTTTCAAATGAGTCAGCTCTTCCCATCAGGTGGCCAAAATATTGGAGTTTCAGCTTCAACATCAATCCTTCCAATGAACACCCAGGACTGATCTCCTTTAGGATGGACTGATTGAATCTCCTTGCAGTCCAAGGGACTTTCAAGAGTCTTCTCCAACACCACAGTTCAAAAGCATCAATTCTTTGGCGCTCAGCTTTCTTTATAGTCCAACTCTCACATCCATACATGACCACTGGAAAAACCATAGCCTTGACTAGACAGACCTTTGTTGACAAAGTAATGTCTCTGCTTTTTAATATGCTGTCTAGGTTGGTCATAACTTCCTTCCAAGGAGTAAGCATCTTTTAATTTCATGGCTGCAATCACCATCTGCAGTGACTTTGGAGCCCCCAAAAATAAAGTCAGCCACTGTTTGCACTGTTTCCCCATCTATTTGCCATGAAGTGATGGGACTGGATGCCATGATCTTAATTTTCTGAATCTTGAGCTTTAAACCAACTTTTTCATTCTCCTCTTTCACTTTCATCAAGAGGCTCTTTAGTTCTTCTTCACTTTCTGCCATAAGGGTGGTGTCATCTGCCTATCTGAGGTTATTGATATTTCTCCCAGCAATCTTGATTCTAGCTTGTGCTTCTTCCAGCCCAGCGTTTCTCATGATGTACTCTGCATATAAGTTAAATAAGCAGGGTGACAATATACAGCCTTGACGTACTCCTTTCCCTATTTGGAACTAGTCTGTTGTTCCATGTCCAGTTCTAACTGTTGCTTCCTGATCTGCATACAGGTTTCTCAAGAGGCAGGTCAGGTGGTGTAGTATTCCCATCTCTTTCAGAATTTTCCACAATTTCTTGTGATCCACACAGTCAAAGGCTTTGGCATAGTCAGTAAAGCAAAAATAGATGTTTTTCTGGAATTCTCTTGCTTTTTTGATGGTCCAGCAGATGTTGGCAATTTGATCTCTGCTTCCTCTGCTTTTTCTAAAACCAGATTCAATCATCATTTATCCAGAATATCAATGTAGATAGCCAAAAAAATGGAGATGGAAGATACAATAATATAACAAATACTAGAAGAAAATTTTATAAAACTAAAAAAGAAGAAGAAGAAATAAGTCTTTAGATACAAAAGGGACACTGAAGATCACAAAATATTAATTTAAATAGCTAATATATAGAAATATTCTGATAATTAGGTATTAGTCTTAAGAAAAATACTATAATCCCACCCAAGAAAGGGAAACCCATCTGACCTCAAAATTCTTCCCAGCAACACAAAACAAAAAGATTAAACAGCATTGACCTTTCCTTGGGGGGAAAAGTAAGAAATAATATACAAAATTTAAAGTACTCAAATCATAAGTACACAGCTTAATGAATTTTCAAAAAGAAACACCCATATAATAAGCAGTTGGTTAAGACCAGAATATGACAATCAGCTCAGAACCCCAGCATGCCCCAACAGCCACTCCATACCCCAAAGGGTAGCCACTCTCCTGACTTCTAAACCCATAGGTTCATTTAGCCTATTTCATTAATAGAATTTTACATGCATAGGTGGGGTCATTCAGTGCGGAGTCTTTTGTGTCTGGCTTCTTGTGTTGAGCATTATGTTTCTACTTGTATTTGTGGTTTGTTCACTCTCATTGCCAAATAGTATTCCATTATACGAATATCTTGCAATTCATCCATTCTGCTACTGGTAGACATTTCATTAATGAAGGTTATCTTTTGGTGAATATATGTTCGAATTTCAGCTGACTATGTAGCTTCAAATGGAATTGTTGCATAGTAGGAAGACATATGTTTAAAGTAAATGGATGTGGTCAAATGATTTTCGAAAGTGACTGTAGCAACGGTTCCAATTCTGCCACGTCCCTCCAACATGTAGTATGCTTGTCTTTAATTTCAGGCATTCTGGCAAGTGTGTAATTGTACCACATTGTGGTTTTAATTTGTATTTTCCTGATGACTAATAAAATTTAGAACCTTTCTATATGTTTTTTGGCCACTTGAATATCCTCTTTTTGAAACGTCTGTTCAAGTCTTTTACATATAATACTCCTTTGTTTTAATTACTCCCATTGTATCATGTCTTGATACCTGGTAGTATAAATCCACTTTTTCATTTCTTCTTCAAGATTGACTTGGCATTTGTTGGCCTTTGAATTTCCAGATAAATTTTAGAATCAACTTGCTGACTCCACAAAGGAAAAAGAAAGCTTTCTAGAATTTGTTTGGGATGACACTTAATCTATAAAGGAATTTTGGGAGAATACTATCTTTACAACATAGAGTCTTCCAATTAATGAACATAGTCTATCCTTCCATTTACCCAGGTCTTTTAAATTTTATGTCAGTAACATGTTGTAGTTTTCAGAGCTTATGTCTTGCACACCTTTTTAAACAGCCATTCCTAGGTATGTGATTTTTTTTTTTTTAATGTGGCATTACTACAAGAATAGACAAATAGATCTGTGGAGGTTCTGTTCTACTTGTGAGTATTGAAAATATTTTATACCTTAATCTAAGTGTTTATACAGATGTGTACAACTGTCAAAACGAATCTATTTATACCCAATTAATGTATTTTATTCATTTTCTGTAGTCTGGCTTTACTACAACAAATGGGTATGAAAAAGAAAAATATGTAAAATATATGGAAGACAATGCAAAACAGAAAAAATATACTACTAATATAAGATGTAAATTACAATCAGGTATAAAAATTTTTGACAAATTAACAAAGCTTTTCTCTTTTTGATGGTATCACCAGTATAATAACCATAAGCGTACAAGGAAGTAGGTAATTTTATGTACTATTAGTGGAAGGATAAATTGGTATAGCCTTGCTAGAGGGCACGTGGGCAGAAGACCTAAAAATATGCATGCAAGTCCACTAGAAATTTATGTTTAAAATCTATCATGGATGTAGCATGTGCTCAGACACTCAGTCGTATCTGACTCTTTGTGACCCCATGGACTACAGTCTGCCAGGCTCCTCTGATCATGGGATTCTCCTGGCAAGAATACTGGAGTGGGGTGACATTTCCTCCTCCAGGGCATCTTCCCAACCCAGGGAGCGAACCCACGTCTCTTACATGGCCTGCACTGGCACGTGTATTCTTTACTACTAGCTATCTGAGAAGCCTAGATATAGCATAAGCTATTAGGATATTCACCAACCAAAAAAAGCCTATGATAATAAAATAACGAAATCTAGCTAATATTAGGGAATTAATAAACTATGATATAGAACACTGAAATAGTATCAACTATTAAAAATTATGACACACAGAAAAAGTTAATGATGTAGGAAAGATTCTCAATGCAATATTCATCCAAAGAAAGTAGTCTGTAGTGATGGTTATTCAAGAAGTTCCCAATTTAAGTTTTAAATTTTAAATTTATATATCTCATCAGAAAAAAATTGTAACCATGTGAAATGATGGATGTTAACTAAACTTATTGTGGTTATCATTTCACAATATATAATATATCAAATCATTGTGTTGTACACATTAAATTTATACAATGTTATATAACAATTAGATCCCAAGAAAACTGCAGATCGAACAGTTTATCATATATAAAGTGTAAACATATACTTTATATATATATTCATATATAATATACATATTATATATGATTGTTTTATATATATATAAACTTTTTAAAAAGGAATAGCAGGATACACAGCTAAATGTCAGCAGTGACTATTTCTGTGAGTTAAGATTATAGGTAATATTTCCATTTCTTCTTGTGCCTTCACTTTTTATGAATATTTAACAATGTACATGCATTCAGTTCAGTTCAGTCTCTCAGTCGTGTCCAACTCTTTGCGACCCCATGAATTGCAGCACACCAGGCCTCCCTGTCCATCACCAACTCCCGGAGTTCACCCAAACTCTTGTGCATCGAGTTGGTGATGCCATCCAGCCATCTCATCCTCTGTCGTCCCCTTCTCCTCCTGTCCCCAATCCCTCCCAGCATCAGAGTCTTTTCCAATGAGTCAACTCTTCGCATGAGGTGGCCAAAGTGTTACCCTTATACTGTTAAAAATAGTATTCTGGGACTTCCTTGGTGGTCCAGTGGTTTAGACTTTGCCTTCCAATGCAGAGCATATAGGTTCAATCCCTGGTCAGGGAGCTCAGATCCCACTTGACTCAAGGCCATAACATAAAACAGAAGCAATATTGTAACAGGTTCAGTAAGACTTAAAAAATATGGTATCTTAAGAAATTATAAGAGAAGAATGGTATGTAAAATTATATTCTAATATATTTGAAACTATCACTGAATAAGACTCTTTTCTTGCCAAGAAATATAAATTTGACCAAAGAAAAATTTTATTTGTAGACATAGAAAAACACACCAATCTTTTATTGGGATTGTGGATGATTTCTTTTCCTTCTTAATATCCATCTTTAGTTTTCAAGTTTTGCCAGTAAATACGTATTAATTGCATAATCAGTAAAAAAAAAAAAAAAAAAACCAAGGACAAAGGTGTAGTTTCCTGTGCTGCTGGACTATGAACTTTGTGTGATACTACAGATATCTTGCAATGCTCTGGACACAAATACCGAATCATTCTCCTTACCCAAACAAGCTCAGTGCCAGTGCCTACCCACAACCCCAGCAGCTTCCACACATGTAAGCTTCCCATTGAGACAGGCATTATTCTTAGAATTTTTACAGGTGAGGAAAGTCAAACTAGATAGATAGCATAGTCACTCACTTAAAGAGGCTCAGGTAATATAAAGGGGAGGAGGAATTCGAACCCAGATCAGCCCACGTTCAAAGCCCATGCCATTTTTACTACATGAGTAACTTTTATTATCATATCACAACCAAGACCACCAGATTTGTTGTAAACTCTTAAGCCATGGTGCAGAGGGCTTCCTTCAAGATAAATATGCCCCAGTTTGGAATGCACCAGCTTTATTGAAAAATATTACTGAAATCAAAGCATTTTGCACTACTTTATTCATTATTTTTATGGTACTCCAGGATTTTTGTGGGATTTGTTTTTCATTTCACTTCTGTAAGCCTGCCAATGCTTTAAAGCAGTATTTCAATGGAAGAAAAAAAAATTTTTTTAAGCAGAAACTCAACAATGTTTTCCATCCTTTTTTCATACAGTTTTGGGAAATTCTCCCCTCCTGCTCCGCCCCCACTCCATGTCCCTCTTCCCTCATTCTCATAAAGTGCAAATATAATACTCAAGCTACTGTTTAAACATCCCCAAAGGTTCAAAGAAATTAAATCCGTGGTTGGCCAAGTTTTGAAATGTTAACTGTATCACTGGCAGTTGCATCTGAGAAGTCACAAATCATTCTGATGCAAAGGCCACAGAAGTGCATGCTCCGTAGTCCCCGAGCAGCGGGGGACCCCCTGCTCTGTGGCCTCAAAAGATGATGAAGGGGGACTTCCCTAGTGGTCCAAAAGGTTGAGACTTCACCTTCCAATGTGGGGCTGCATGTTCGATCCCTGGTCGTGGAGATAGGATCCCACACGCCTCCTGGCCAAAAGACCAAAAGGTAAAACAGAAGCAATATTGTCACAAAATCAATACAGGTATTAAAAAAAGATGATGAAGGGCTGCTGGGAGGTGTGTACTGGACCTGCGAAGCCACTCCAGTCTCTGAAATGAACAGCCTGCTGAACTCACACGTCCCTTTCATCGCTCACACGTGTGTTTTCAATAGCTGCCAGATACTGCTGGCCCTTGAGAAGCTTACCATCTAGGTTGGGTTCCAAGCAGATAGATTTTAGAAAGCAAATTCCATTCTGCTTCTGTGGTGCAATCCTGCAATACTGTGGTTTTGAGCTGTGTTCCCTAGAACTCTGAGGATAGTTCAGAGGTGCCCTGGGGCTGGGGGAAGTGACTGTGAGGGGGAGGGCAGGGAGAGGGGAGGATTTTTTGCCCACAACCCCACCCCTCACTTCAACCGCAAGAGCTCTGCTCTGATCTGTTTCATGTACTTGGATTCCCCATCAGTTTTCTTTTGCATGAGAGACAATGTGGCTTTAAAAAGAAATTTTGAAAAGAATTCCTGCTTCACTGCATTGAGACACAGCGGGATGGGAAGAGAGGATGTCACTGCTCATTAGCACATTAAAAATGTGAAGGCATTTTCAATCTATAGATGCCCAGAAAGGCCTTCCTCAGTCTAAACTCCTCTCTTAACAGCTGAGGACATTGTAGACCAGAGCTAGAGAGAGATATGCTCAGGATTACAGAGACTTCTCAACAAACGCCACTGCAAAATTTAAGAATGTTGAGGCATGATACAGGATGCTTGGGGCTGGTGCACTGGGATGACCCAGAGGGATTGTACGGGGAGGGAGGTGGAAGGGGAGTTCAGGATGGGGGACATGTGTACACCTGTGGCGGATTCATGTTGATGTATGGCAAAACCAATACAATATTGTAAAGTAATTAGCCTCCAATTAAAATAAATAAATTTATATTTTTTTAAAAAAAGGAGGATCAGGGTAGTTTTTCCACCGCGGAAAACTCAACCATAGGGTTTTATTAAGCAAATCACATTTCCAAAATGCATTTATTAGTATTTCCTTCAGTTCTGCTTCTTTTCAAAACAGAAATAAGTCGGAATAGAAACTTGAGAGCTAATACTATGATTGAACGGTGAAATTAACTTTGACCTTCTTGCCACTCGACGAAAAAAAAAAAGACATCCACTCTGTTCTGTAGTTCTTATTGATGAGGAAACATCAAATCTTTTTAGTAGAGATGATCTCATGAAGAAATGTCCTTATATAAACTTACAGAAGAAAAGAGTTGTGTTCTTCTTTTGATGGAATGTACCAGTAAGTGTAAAGATAACGACTTTCCCATCTAGGATGACTCCTTCAGACAGCTGAGGTGTTAATGAGTGTCCCCTTCCACTGCCATAATAAGTGAAATAGTGGGTTTTGACAACTCTTGTTTTCTCTTCTGTCATTTCTCAGGGTCACATCTATTAACCCAAGGTTTCCATTCTGTGTAGCCTGTATTTACAAGTAAGACTAACAAACTCATAGAGGAGCAGAGGGAAAAAATATATATATGTTTGGGGGGAGGCACTGATTACTCCATATGCTGTTTCATGATATTATTTAACACTATTGATTTCTGCCGTGCGTCACTCACTCCTGTGCTCAGTGAAATCCACACTGGATCTCAGCGCATCCTTTTCACACGACAACCCTTTAAAGTGGATCCCGGTGCCACAGATACAGAAAAACTGAGGACTAACGCGGCTCAGAGGGCTTCCCTGCTGGTTCAGTGATGAGGAATCCGCCTGCCTGCGTTCAATCCCTCATCCAAGAGGATCCCCTGGAGAAGGGAATGGCAACCTGCTCCAGTATTCTTGCCTGGCAAATCCCCCCTGGACAGAGGAGCCTGGCAGGCTACAGTCAGTGGGGTCGCAAAGAGTCGGACATGACTTAGTGACTGAATAACAACAGCGAGGCTCAGAAGCTTGCCCTGTTTACAAGGACCTTTGGTTAAATATTCCAGCCATCTGCTGTGAGTCAGGCATTCCAAGTCCCAACACATAGGGATCAAGCCCCTGCCTTCAGTGACCTCCATCTTATGACCCGAGACAGCCAGCAATCAACAAATAAAAAAGGACAATAAACAAACAAGAAAATTGCAGACTGTATCTCAAGCCGGAAAGGAAACAAACCAGAGGAAGCAATGGAAAGCAAGAGGGAGTGGGAGGAGCAGGGAGCTTCCCATGAGTGACCAGGGAAGGCCTCACTGAGGAGGTGACCTTTAAGCTGAACCTGGAAGATGAGAAGCAGCCAGGGAGCCAAGGGTCACGTGGGAACAGCAGAGCCTGAGTCTTTACCAGGAGGTTCAGGAGGCCTCAGGCTGCCTCCTGCCCAGTTGCTCTGACAGCTCTGTAAGGTTGGCTTCACCTTCCATCGCACAGACACACACGCCAGAGCTCAGAGAGGTTGAGTGACTTGATCAAGACCACACAGCCAACAGCAGTGCAGCACGATTTTAATCCAGGACCATCTGGCTCAAACCTCTGCTCTTAGCATTGACCTCATTTGATTTGACTCAATGACTAACATCAGTTACCAGCTCTGGCAACTCAATTTACACTGGGTCAGGTAACGACTCAGTTGAGTATCTATACTTTTTTATTCACAGTCAGTCTCATCCCAAAGAGAGTTTGAACCCCCAGGTTCTTTGTACTTGCTGGAGTTTTCCTTCACATACAGCCCTCTGTTCCGTTTGGATTGGTGGTACGGAAACTCACGATGATTCTCCCCAGGGTGCAAGTTCAGAATTCTTGAGAAATTCTCACAGACAAGGGTGCCCAACGAGATACTTAGGAACCATGTCACCCTCTATCGGGAACAACAGGAGGAGCTGCACAACACGTGTTCCCCCAGGACGCTGTCATTCAATCTTCAAAAAGTCCTGCACATACCTGGAAAATCCAACCTACATTTTCCAGGTCAAAAACTAAACAAACAAAAATCCACCCCTCTCTCTGGCGATGCAGCAGATGTCCCTGGGGAGTCAAGTGGGGCCCCGTGTGGTCTGCTCCACTTCCCACCTCTGTTTACCATCTGGCTGAACGTGGATGTCTGCATGGAGATGTCCCTCCACCCTTCCCAGCCCTGACTCACACAGGGTAAAAGTGGTCCAGAGTGGCAGGAAAAGCTCCTTTCCAGACCTCTCGGTTGATGAAATCCATTGCAATGACCTCGACGAAGTGCAAGAAAATGGGTCACTCCCTGAACTGCCAAGGCCACTGAAAATAGATGTTACATCATCGCCACCCGGGACCTGACTTATTCACCCAGGTGTGCAATCTGGGGGCTCTTCTAGGTACTCTGCCAGCTGAAAAAAGAGTCTGCCATTCAGGGAGTGCTTATTAGCCAAGAATAACAGCCATAATATATTCAGTCTTCTAGGACAACGAACTCTTCTCAACCCCTTACCGTATAATCTCAGTAATTCTCACAAGAGCTCTGCCGAGGGGGGAGGCAGGTGTTGTCAAAGTCACTATTTTCCAGAAAGGAAACCAAGGTGCAGAACTCCTGTACCACTTGTCTGAAGTCCGCAGGTAGAAAGGAACATGGGCTGGATTCAAGCCTCTTACTCCTTACTGCACTGGGTCTTATCCAAAGAGATGACTGTGCAAAGTCATAGGAGCAGGGGTAGAGCCTGTTCTTCAAGCAAAAATCAGAACCTCATATCCAGCAGTCACTATGGATACGGACAGATGCGGAAAGATGGAAATGGTGGAGATGATATAGCAGGTGGTTTTCAGATTCCAGTTTCACTTTTATGCATGCAAAAACCCAACCATACATTGCAAAAATAGCATGAGGCTGGACATGGGGAGCAGAGATTAGTGATGATGTTAAAAGTCTGCAGTTATGGGGTTACACTAGCATTGACCTCTGACATGTGCATGCCCCACCTCTGATTGCCACATCATATGCAGGGTGACAGGACTCATTTCCTCAGACCCTCAGGAGCCCTCAAGCTACATCCACCAGGAGACCTTCCGGGAGATGACATGAGTCCATCCATGGACACTGACAGGGCCTCTGCCTCCTGGGTTCCTGAACACCCAGCTCCCAAAGGAAATGTCTCCCCCAGGCAGCTTTTTGGGTGGTGAGGTGTAAGTTCAGTAAGGAGCTCTGGGTAAAAGACAAAGTTTGCTTTCCTCCAGAAAGGCAGTTTCAAGAAATTACATTTTCAAAGGTGTGCTTAGTCACCAAGTCAGGTCCAACTCTTTGCGACCCCGTGGACTGCAGCACACCAGGCTTCCCTGCCCTTCACCATCTCCTGGAGTTTACTCAAACTCATGTCCATTGAGTCGGTGATGCCATCCAACCATCTCATCCTCTGTCGCCCCCTTCTCTTGCCTTCAATCTTTCCCAGCATCAGAGTGCTTTCCAATGAGTCAGCTCTTCCTATCAGGTGGCCAAAGTATTGGAGCTTCAGCTTCAGCATCAGTCCTTCCAATGAATATTCAAAGGTAGAAATTGATTATTCTGTAGGCATTTTGTTGTCTGTTAGCTCTGAAGGAGATGAGGAGGGAGGGAAAAGTGGAGAGACCTAGAGGCTCCCTCCTCACCCTACACCTGGTCCCAGGCAATCAGGAGGCTGGAGCTCTGTCTCTCCCCTGCCCACACCATCAGCAGAGGGAGGAAGCAGGCCACACATTCTCCAGGAGACACACACCTAGGCACACGTGGACATCAGCTTAGAGTCCACGTGAAAACCACGGACCCCTGGGTGCGCTGGGGGACTGTGGGGCTGGTCCAGCTCAGTGCTTCCCAATAGGAATGGAATGTGGGCCACACATGGCATTTTACATTTCCTAATAGCCAGAGTAAAAATTAAATGAATTCATAAAAAGGAACAGGTGAAATTAATTTTCATATACGATTGAACCTAATATATCAAAATATTATCACCTCAGTATGCAATCAATATAAAAGTTATTGAGATATTTTACATTCTTTTTTTTTAATATACCAAGTTTTGTGTATTTTATACTCAAAGTCCATCGGAATTTGGACTCAGCCATGTTGCAAACGCTTAACAGCCATAGTTGGCCAATGGCCACCAAACAGGACACCATGGAGCATGTTGGTCCATCTGGGTTGTCTAGTATCTTCCCCAGCAAACCCCAACCCCAGTGAATCAACTAGCTCCCTTCTACCCAAGTGTGGTCATAGGGTAGCAATAATATCGCCTATAGCAGGAGTCCCCCAATCTCCAGGACCTAATGCCTGATGTGGAATGGATGTAATAATAATAGAAATAAAGAGCACAATAAGTGTAATGCCCTTGAATCATCCCCAAACCACCCTTCACCCAGTCTGTGGAAAAATCATCTTGCACAAAACTGGTTCCTGGTGTCAAAAAGGTTGGGGACCACTGACCTGAGGTAACTACAAATGCAGAACCTCAGACCCCAACCAGAACCTATGTAAATCAGAAGTCAACTGTTAACACTCTCCCCAGGTAAATCTTTTGCACAAGAAACTGAGAAGCCAGTTACCTCCTCTTAAATACTTCCAGTGGCAGGGGACTCACTAGCCCATCCCCAAGGAAGCCCATGCCATCTTTCAGTTCAGTTCAGTGGCTCAGTCGTGTCTGATTCTTTGCGACCCCATGAATTGCAGCACGCCAGGCCTCCCTGTCCATCACCAACTCCCGGAGTTCACTCAGACTCACGTCCATTGAGTCAGTGATGCCATCCAGCCATTTCATCCTCTGTCGTCCCCTTCTCCTCCTGCCCCCAACCCCTCCCAGCATCAGATATTTTCCAATGAGTCAACTCTTCGCATGAGGTGGCCAAAGTACTGGAGTTTCAGCTTTAGCATCATTCCTTCCAAAGAACATCCAGGGCTGATCTCCTTCAGAATGGACTGCTTGGATCTCCTTGCAGTCCAAGGGACTCTCAAGAGTCTTCTCCAACACCACAGTTCAAAAGCATCAATTCTTCGGCGTTCAGCTTTCTTCACAGTCCAACTCTCACATCCATACATGACCACAGGAAAAACCATAGCCTTGACTAGATGGAACTTTGTTGGCAAAGTAATGTCTCTGCTTTTCAATATGCTATCTAGGTTGGTCATAACTTTTCTTCCAAGGAGTAAGCGTCTTTTAATTTCATGGCTTCAGTCACCATCTGCAGTGATTTTGGAGCCCAAAAAAATAAAGTCTGACACCGTTTGCACTGTTTCCCCATCTATTTGCCATGAAATGATGGGACCAGATGCCATGATCTTCGTTTTCTGACTGTTGAGCTTTAAGCCAACTTTTTCACTTTCCTCTTTCACTTTCATCAAGAGGCTTTTTAGTTCCTCTTCACTTTCTGCCATAAGGATGGTGTCATCTGCATATCTGAGGTTATTGATATTTCTCCCAGCAATCTTGATTCTAGCTTGTGCTTCTTCCAGCCCAGCGTTTCTCATGATGTACTCTGCATATAAGTTAAATAAGCAGGGTGACAGTATACAGCCTTGACATACTCCTTTTCCTGTTTGGAACCAGTCTGTTGTTCCAAGTCCAGTTCTAACTGTTGCTCCTGACCTGCATATTGGTTTCTCAAGAGGCAGGTCAGGTGGTCTGGTACTCCCATCTCTTTCAGAATTTTCCACAGTTTCTTGTGATCCACACAGTCAAAGGCTTTGGCATAGTCAATAAAGCTTTAACTGGTTCTAATTATTAGAAAAGCATTTATCCTTCCTTTATTGAGTACTCTCTAGGAACTTGGCACTGTGCTCAGTCCATCACATAAATTATCTCATTTACACCCAGTACTGTTCAGTAAGATGAGGGTTAACTTTGATTCTTTATATAGATGAGAAAACAGAGGCCTCACAAATCCAAATAACTTACCCCAGATCTCTCCACTAATCAGTCTGTCTCAGGACCTGTTTTCTTTGCCAGAGCTTTCTTTCTCACTACACCAGGGCCTCCCTGTACCCTCTGCCTGCTCACCTGCACTCTACCTAGAGGCAGTCTGGAGCTCAGGAGACTTTTCCATCCTCAAAGTAAAGGAAGGTGTTGTTGGTACTCAAGAGAGTCTTCAGTACCGTGGCTTTATATTTTTGTGGGTTTCATTTATCACCGACTTCATTCCTTTTCATTCGATATTGCTTTTATTGTGTGAATAAACTCTGTTGGTAACTACATAATCAGAATTTCCTTTCCTCATCAAAGTTTAGAACAAGTATAGAAATGGGCAACTGAGCAAATGAGAAGAAATTAATAAAAGTCATATGATGTCATTAGATGGCTCAAAGGTCCCTGGTTTCCAATTACATGATGCACACGGTTAGAGCAATTATGTAAAGTACACATATTTCGTGAGGGACCCCAATTACACAAGGTTCACAGATGGGCACTGCACTAGAGAAGGTATTGAACTTGCCACAAAATACCACGAGGTAGCAAGCATGATGCAAGTGTGATCAGATAAGAAGTGGAGAGCAGTGAGCCAGCTGTGAAGTTTTACTCCTTAACTATCGTGGGTGGGTAAACTCCGAACTGGAAGAGCATTGCTTTTCATCGGTCTTTCCACTAATGGCCGGAGTTGCTTCCCACGTGGCACTAGTGGTAAAGAGCCACCTGCCAATGCAGGAGACATAAGAGATGCGAGTTTGATCCCTGTGTCAGGAAGATCCCCTGGAGAAGGGCACAGCAACCCACTCCAGTATTCTTGCCTGGAGACTCCCATGGACAGAGGAGCCTGGTGGGCTACAGTCCATAGCGTTACAAAGAGTCAAACACGACTGAAGTGACTTAGCGTAGCATAGCACAGTACAGCTGACTGCACAATAGAGACTGAACACTGATATGAAACTTATGCTGTTGTTTTGGAATAAATTATATTCTGAATTCAAAAAGAAAAGTCATTTGTCTTAAATAATCATGGAAATCATTGGAAGAGACACTGCAATTTAGGGGAAAGAATTTAACACTTTTTAAATGACTACCATATTCTTCAACAGTCCAGGAAATCAAGAATCACTGTGTTTGAGAAAGAGTCGGGCACGGAACTACTGTGTGTGTGTGTGTGCATGCGTGCACGTGCGCGTGTGTGTGGTTGAGGGGATGACAAATAAAGAGGAAGGAGGAATTAGAATCAAATGATATCAAGTGGCATAAACCAGAGATCCTATACATCAAATCTACATAAATGAAATACTTTTCTGTCTGTCTGTTTTCACAGCACATGAAATGCCTGGCTGATTTTCTCCAAATTTAGAAAGTACATTTGGGGAGGCCAAATAAGATAGCTGCCATATTGCACACATGACATTCACTTAGGGAGTTTCGCAGTATCCTGGAGAAATAGACAGTCATCCCCTTGAGCAGCTGATAGTATCTATCAGTTGATTAAGAAATACATCAGGAAGCCACAGAGAAAATAAACAGCAGTTTCAAACACGAGCCCTGATTTAGAGTTCTAATGGCAGACAATCTGAATTGCAGCCCATGATTTAGATCCTCTGACATGGGCATTTCTACATGGCTGCAGGCACTGGTTGATTTAAAGATGGTTAATGATTGTCCAGGGGCTTCCCAGGTGGTACAGGGGTAAAAAATCTGCCTGCCAATGCAGGAGATGCAAGAGATGCAGGTTTGATCCCTGGGTTTGAAAGATCCTCTGGCATAGGAAATGGCAACCCACTTCTATATTCTTGCCTGGAAAATTCCACAGACAGAGGAGCCTGGCAAACTACAGTCCATGGGGTTGCAAAGAGTCAGTCACGACTGACTGAGTATGCATACATGCAGTAATTGTCCAGCGCAGTCTGGGGACTACAGCAAGGTGTGAAATATACCCCAGTACTGCCATTGGTGCCTTTGGAAGCAGCCCACACCCCCACAATCTCTGGTCTTCCTTTCCTTTTTCAAACACTCTGCATCCATGTAAGGTGTCCTTCTGCAAGACACAGGCCAGAGTCTTCAGGATAAGTGAGTTCCAGTCGGCAGTAAGCCATGCATCGTTAATGTGCAACAGATTCTCTGGGATAGATTCAACCTTTGTCACCATGGCATCTTCAGGGCAGAGGACAACACTTAGGCCCCCAGTGAGCATCCAGTACAAATCTGTCAGCTGACCTCTGTCCCGTGTGCTGAAGCTCTCCATTTATAGCACAGTAATCACAGCAGCTAACATCTATTAAAAGTTTATCTTATCCTAATCATCATGGTAAACACTCTACTGACATCACCCCATGGAACACTCCACCCAAGTGAAGAGAATTTGGCCATTTCTATCTTGAAAGTGTGTTAGCTGCTCAGTCGTGTTCTACTCTTTGCAACCCCATGGACTATAGCCTGCCAGGCTTCACTGTCCATGGAATTCTCCCAGCAAGAACACTAGAGTGGGGTGCCATTCCCTTCTCCAAGGGATCTTCTTGACCCAGGGATCGAATCCAGCTCTCCTGCATTGCAGCCAGATTCTTTATTGACTGAGACATCATCTTAGACACAAGGAAACCAAAGTGCTGGAAGATTCAGTTTCATGCTCGATGCCTCCTGCCAGTAGGTGGCAGGACCAAGATTCAAACCCAGATGAGCCAACCTCCTTGTTCAGAATGACTTCACTCTAATGCTTCATTTTAATTTTCATCCTGGGCATCTGGAAGTCCACAGTAACCCAAATGCACTTTCTCAAGGAGAAGGAAGAGGGAGGTACCTCTGCAGCGGGAATTGTCATCTTGTGCATCTCCTTGCGGCAGCTTCATTCAAGGACCTGTGACTTCCCTCATTCTGAAGTCTGAAAGTCATTTCGAGGGCTTGGGCCCTTTGCACTAGGCACTAGAGATGGATGCAAGTTTGTGGTTCTAGCTGTCCAAGAATCACAGGCTGGTCGGGTGTCGGAGGGGTAGGGTGGAGACGAAGAGACTTACAATGTGAGTGCAACGTGGCATTGAGACAGACTTGAACACTGCCAAGCTGGCATCGCCAAGCTGGCACTGAACAGGGTGGGGACATTGCAGACCCCGCCCTCCAGCAGCTTACAATCTGTCTGCCCCTCAACTGCCTAGATGCTGGGTAGTCTTGAACTCGATCACAGGGTCAAGACCAAATGTGCTGGAGGCATGCAAACGGAGTGAGATCATTGCAAGTTGAGGTCATTGCCACCCTCTAGGAGATAAAAGCAAAAACAGCCCTGACAGATGCCCTGAGTGTCCCCATTACTTCTAAGTGTTTCCCTGGAGACAGTTATTTAGGGGAGTTGGGATGGTAAAGGCTGCCACGGCCACATCTGTAGAGCAGCCCTAGGCTAAGGACT
Organism: Bos taurus; assembly: GCF_002263795.3. Classification (NCBI taxonomy): domain Eukaryota; kingdom Metazoa; phylum Chordata; class Mammalia; order Artiodactyla; family Bovidae; genus Bos; species Bos taurus. The sequence continues at coordinate 38,026,184 of NC_037353.1, read as the reverse complement.
CCCCATGGCTGCTTTTAAGATTCCATGGTCCCTCGTCAGTAAGAAAACCTCAGGAGAAGACCACCTCAGTCAAGGGTGCATGAGACTGGACCCCAGTGAGTGGCCCTGGGGGTTGCTGAGGTTCAGTGAGGTTGAATGAGCATCTTGAACTTGACTCTGATTTTGAATAACACAAATAAGCAACTTTAACACTCCGAAGGGTAATTTGTAGTAGAAATAGCCTGGAGCTCTTTTTCCAGGACCACAAGGGCACACCCTCTTCTCAGAGCCCTGACCAAGGCCCAGGGGAGTTCTCCCAGCCTTCTCTGAACCAATTTTCCAAAGTACTCTGTAATTAATGCCTCCCAGAAGAGATCCTCTGCTTGTCACTGAGAAGAGAAAAATAAAAGCATTCCTGCAACTGTTTTATACCTTGGGCAGGGAAGGTTCATTTCTAGCCATCTCCAATAAAGTACCATGATGTGGGTAATAATAGAGGCCCATATTTTACAAGACAGTCCATCAAGTTCCTTCAAGCACACTCATCACTTTTCAAATGCAGAGGCAGAGTCCACATAGAGTTTGCAGGAGACATTATTGCTGTTGATAGAGCAATTTGGGCTTTTTTTTTTTCCTGTGGAATTTCTGCAACAGAATTGCTGGTTTAGTCTTTATGGCATCTGGTATTTTGTTGTTATTGTTCAGTCGCTCAGGTGTCTCTGATTCTTTGCAACCCCATGGACTGCAGTACGACAGGCTTCCCTATCCTTCACCATCTTCCAGAGTTAGCTCAAGCTCACGTCCATTGAGTCGGTGATGCCTTCCAACCATCTTATCCTCTGTTGTCCCCTTCTTCTCCTGCCTTCAGTCTTTCCCAGCATCAGGTTCTTTTCCAATGAGTTTGGCTCTTTGCATCAGGTGGCCAAAATAAGAGTATGGAGCCCCTTAAGTATGAACTGCTTCTATACTTCACTGTTTTTTTCACTCACCAAATATTTATTGAGCAACTGCTACATGCAAGACACTCCAAGACATGCTGGAGAAAACTGACTCTCCGCTCTCACGGAGCTGGCATTCTTGTGGGGGAAACAAACACAAATAAAATGATAAATGTTTGTTAAATATAATTTAGTGTGAAAGTGAAAGTGAAGTTGCTCAGTCGTGTCAGACTCTTTGCGATCCCATGGACTGTAGCCTACCAGGCTTCTGAGTCCATAGGATTTTCCAGGCAAGAGTACTTGAATGGGCTGCCATTGCCTTCTCCAGGGGATCTTCCCGACCCAGGGATCAAACCTGGGTCTCCAGCGTTGTAGGCAGACTCTTTACCCTCTGAGCCACCAGGGAAGCCCTATAATTTAGTATAGATGCTGAGTAAAGAATAGAAACAAGAAGTGACTAATATTAAGGGCAAGCTGTTTTATGGGCTCAGGCTCATGAAGGACCTCACTACAGAGAGAACTTTCATACTACATCTGGAAAAGAGCCAGCCTTGCAAAGGGCAGGAGATCTTTCAAGCTTGTGTAAATGTCCCGGGGCAGATGGATCACAGCTGAATTGGAAAAGCTGAGCGAGACACTGTGGGACTGCAGTGTGATAAGTGAGAGCAAAAGGACTAGAGGTGGGGGGTAAGGGTTGGCAAGCCAGGTGCACCCCTCTTTGCAGAAGGGTGGCCTGTCTTCTCCAATATTCTACCTGGCTTCACTGAACAACTCAACACAACAGACCAGTGCCTGAATCCTCCTCCTCGCCCCTACTTAGCACCCCAGGAGCACTATGCTCAGGCTTAAAAGGAAAAACCTGTGACACAGGGAACCCAAAGCCAGTGTTCTGTGACAACCTGGAGGGATAGGGTGGGTAGAGAGGGGGCTTCAGGAGGGACAGGACACATGTATGCCTTTGGCCGATTCATGCTGATGTATGGCAAAAAGCATCACAATTTTGTAAAGTAATTATCCTCCAATTAAAATAAATAAATAACTTTAAAAAAAAGGAACACCCAACACACTCTGGCCACCCTCTGCTTTGTTCCAGCAGTTTCTGCAGTGAGGAAGAAGCAGAGTCCCGGAACAGCGAGTGGGTGATGGTCCCCCAGCACACAGGTTCTCCCACCCCACCAAGCCAGCCCAGGGTGGCTGCGCTCAGTATGCTGCCACAGTCGTTGATAATAATTGTTGCATTAATTGGTGCTGTCCGGACCAGACAGCACGTAAAAGATCCCACTGTGTCCAATAATTAATGTTTTTCCCTCACTGCAAACGCCATTAATAAGGGGCTCTTCCAAGAAACAAGTAATTGGCTGGTGGGGCGTCATTAGGGTATTTATAGATAAGCTTTGGTCTGGAGACTAGAGGAAAGCTGATTATGTTTATTTAGACTCTATTATCTATCACTAATGTGTTATCCTGCGTTCCGATCGTCCCCATTCTCTAGGTCCTAATGACAGAGGGCACACGCACAATGTGATTTCAATGACCTGCAGCCCAGCCTTCTCCCGGTCGCTGGGGAGAGACGGGGACAGAGCGGGAGGCGATTCACAGGTTCTGCTAGCTCCCACTCATCTGCCGTGAACCTAGCCTTTCCGCCAAGAAATTTAGAGGCAGGCACTCGGAAGTACCAGGAAGACAGTTTCTCCTAATTAAACCTCAGAGGAGTGGAAGTTTCTTGGGTTTGTGATTATCTGAAGGGTTTTTGAAAATGTAAATCTGGTCGGGGAAACGTTGCTTGGAAATATAGAGGTAGGGAAGAGGCAGCTTGGGTTTGAGACGCTCTCTCGGTGGTAAGGAGTGATGAAGTCTCACCGAATGAGCAAATCTGGCAGAAATCCACATCTCACTAGACAAGCAGACCTGCTTACAAGTGCTCCCTGGACCCGGGGAAGGGGATCTGGGGGCGTGCGGGGCTGACTTTTCTCCATGCCTTTGATCCATTTGTTCTTTGCTAGAATTTTCAGAAGAGATTTTTTACGTTTCATGAAAAAGTATAGGTAGTGCAATAGTAGGAATGGACTTGATGCCGCTGGACTCTATTGATACAGTTAAAAATCATTTAAACAAAAAATGTTATGGCACGCATGTTTTATCACAGTAAAAACAATAGCTAGGAGAAGAAACAAATATATTTTAGAGGCAGAATATAAAAGCATAAGGAAGAATGAGGGTTCTAACTTTGCAACTGTATTGTATCTAATATTAGTTTTAGAAATAAATGGACTTCTAAATGGTCCCCTCTGAGTATGCAATGACCACGTTTATTTTGTAAAACCTTAACATTACGAATAATAATTCAAGGCAATTAATTTGTCAATGAAATGAGCTGAATTTGACACAACTGTCGAGTGAACTCAATCTTACTCATTTTTACAATTTGCTGTTTCACTGCTTCTGTAGACAGTTCCTTGGCTGTAATCTCACATAGGTTCCCTAGCTTTCCCTGTGACTCTTATAACTAAAGTACCCAAGGCCATTAAATAACTTTTTAAAATTATAGTTAAGTAAGTCCTTTTAAAATCTACTTTATATATAGTGGTGTGTATATTACTACTAGCGCAGTAGTGCGTATATAATCCTATACTCCTAATTTATTCCTCCCCCACCTTTTTCCCCTTTGATAACCATGTTTGTTTTTTGGGTAAATCTGTTTCTGTCTTGTAAATAAGGGCATTTACTTTGTAGCACACAGAACTACACTCAATATCTTACAATAAATTATAATCTGGAAAAGAATATATATAAATATGTATTGTAAAACTGAATTACTTGGCTGTACACCTGAAACTAACACAATATTGTAAATTAACTATACTTCAATAAAGACTTTTTGAAGTGTAGCCAGATGGATATGTGCAACTGCACTCTAAAAAGTAATACGTAACACGTATCACCCCTGCTCCATCTCTCACTGCACTGGGCGGTGGGGAAAAAGTAGAATTAGGAGTCTGGAACCTGGGTTCAAATTCAGACTCTGCCCATGTCACATGGTCTGTAAGAGACACAAAGACACCTGACCTCCTCTGGCTTCAGTTTCCACACCTGTGAGATGAGGATCCGCGCATGCGCATTTGGTAGGGGCTTTCCTGGGAAGAAGTGAGATGGTATCTGTCGAGGCACCCACTGGGCCCGTGCAGAGATGAAACAGGCCCCTCAAATATCCACCTCTCCCCATCTGCCCTGGTTTGTGTGAAAGAATCTGACACTCATGGAACGTCTACAGGCCTTCCTGCCTTCTCTGTGAAGGACACGCTCAGGATCCCTGACCTGCCTCCAGTTCTGAAATAAGCTCCCAGAAAGTTGACCTGTGCACATATGTGTGATGTAACTTTGCAAATTAAGTGTGTAATGCTTTTAGGAAAGCACTGCCCTTTCCTGGCCTGCTCCCCACCCCTGGGACCAGGTAATTTGTGGGCACATCTGTTGCAGGTGTTGGGGAATACTCTCGGAGATATTCTTAGATCTTGGCCAGGATCGAAGGTTGAGAAGCTGGCTCCTGGGACATAATGATGCCGCAGCCTCAGTCAGGTAACTGGAGCGAGGCAGGTAGGCCTGTGGGCAGTGCTGGGCCTGAGCAGAATTAGTGGGTAGCTGGGCAAACAGGGAAGCCCCAAAGAACTGCTCTCAGGGGCAAGAAAAGGAGATGGGTAACCCCCAACCCAGAGCTTCCCAGCTGGCTCAGGGGTAAAGAATCTGCCTGCCAATGCAGGAGACGCAGGTTCAATCCTTGGTTTGGGAAGATCCCCTGGAGAAGGAAATGGCAACCCACTCCAGTATCCTTGCTTGGGAAATCCCGTGGACAGTTGAGTCTGGAGGGCTACAGTCCATAGGGTCTCAAAAGAGTCGGACACAACTTAGCAGCTAAACAACAACAACCCCCAACTCAAGCATACAGATATCTATTTATCAGATATCACTTACCAGATATTACCTGGTCCAGGAAAGCAACTTAACCCCTGTTGGCCTCAGCAATCTCAGTTTGTATGGGAGGCATACAGACCTGCTTAGCTCATGGGCTGTGGTTGTTCTGGCTGGTAGCACTTTAATTTACAGAGTGCCTGCTGGGCACCCCGCATCATGCCAGGTGCTGGAAGGAGAAGGATGGCAGATCAAAGAGAAAAGGAGGAGGTGTAATCATCACCCTTGCCTGAAAGAACCCATCACTGTTCTTAAGATCTTGCCATGGCTCCTTGTTTTCCTCAGCATAAAATCCAAACCCTGTATCAAGATGTACAGAAAACTTTGGGATCCAGTCCCAGGACTTGTCTCAGCCAATATTTTGTAATGCTCCTTTGATATCCTGATATAGAATTCAGTGGAAATAGTAATAGAAGTCATCTACTCACAAGATGTTTTAATCAATATATTAATATATTAACTTTCATATGGGAGGGAGACGTAATTCATATCAAAAAAAGATGCATTTCAACTGGACAGTTCTCTGACACAACTTCACTATTCAACACAAGGGCTTGTGTTTGTGTGTAAAATCATAGTGAATGTCACAAGAAACTCATACCTGATGACAGGGTGCTGTTTGGAGACTCAAATACCGAGAGTGGTGTTGCCATGGGTGACATTTTCCCAACATGACAAGCACCGCTTGGTAATACTCCAAACAAACACAGAGCAGTCATCCCTTCATTTATATAGTAGCTCCATTCCTAGAAAATTCCATGTATGATCAACACTGTGCTAAAATTACTTTCTGTTTATGTGAATTAGAGAGTTATACCCAGACTCAGGTTATTAGAAATTGGCTTTTTACCTGCATGAATATCTACCAGAACATCCTAAAGCCTGCAGGACCCAGGCCAGCCCCTCTACGTGTAGGACTCTTGGATATGCTGATTGAAATCTTGCACCCTTGGTGCCTACTCACGTCATATATGGCATGCCCCTCCCCCAACAAATGGCTTCCCAGGTGGTACAGTGGTAAAGAATCCACCTGCCAATGCAGGAGACACAAGAGATGCAGGTTCAATCCCAGGGTTGGGAAGATACCCTGGTGTAGGAAATGGCAACCCACTCCAGCATTCTTGCCTGGGAAATCCCAAGGACAGAGGAGCCTGGCAGCCTACAGTCCATGGGGTTGCATAGAGTCATACATGACTGAGCACACTTGCAGTCCAACAGATATCCCAAATGAACTCAGGGCAGAATCACCTTCCTTGGGAATCACAGATCTAACCCCTGCCTGCTTCTCCAACACTGATCTCCTGCAGTCCTCCTGTTTAGGATGTTCTCAGCCACACATTGTAGCTTGTCTCCTTTCCTCCAACACATCAGAGGGCCTTTGAACACGCTGTTCCCTCCACCAGGATGCTCATGTCCAGCTGTTCACATGGCAACCTTCTCCTCCTTCATGTCTCCACTCAGGTGACATTTCCAGGACAGCAGGCCTCCTTAGCCACCCAATCTACAAGAGCACACCCCCCGCCCAGCTAGTCTCAATCACACAACCTTGCTCTGGCCCCTCAGGGCACACATCCTGCTGTGAAGATCTTTTTCTAGATTGTATTCCCCAGCAGGGTCAGCACATTTTTCTGAAAGGGCCAGAGAGCAAATATTTCAGGCTTTGCTGGCCATATGGTCTCTGTTACAACAACTCAACTCTGCCGTTCTCACTCAAACCCACAGTCTCATACAATATGTAAACAAATGGGTGTGGCTGTGCACCAATAAAACTTTATTTACAAAAACAGGCAGAGGCTGGGCTTGGCCCCTGCCCGTTTTTGTGAATCAACAATCCCTGCACTGGACTATCACTCCATGTCTGTCTGTTTACTCTTGAACTCTTCCTGTCTAGCACATTGTGGGGAATACATAGCAACTGAATGAAGGTATTTTGGAAAAATGAGTTTGTCTAGCTGGAATGAGGGACAACAGAGAACACAAAAAAAGACCTACCTAGTTTGTTCTTGTTGTTGTTTAGTCCTGTCTGACTCATGTGACACCATGGACTGTATGTCCATGGGATTTCCCAGGCAAGAATTCCTCCTCCAGGGGCTCTTCCCAACCCAGGGATCAAACCCATGTCTCCTGCACTGGCAGGCGGATTCTTTACCATGGAGCCACAGTGGCTCACGCCCATTATTAGCGCCTATGGAATCGGGCAGGCGAATTCAGGGAGGGCTTCCTGGAGAAAGTGACCCTGAGCAAAAGCTGAAAGAAAGATGGCATTTGGACCATGGTGGTAGTCCTGGCACTCACTTGCTCAGTTAGTTAATCCATTCCTTCATTCAGGGATATTTGTTCAGTGTCATATCAGCTGCTTATAAGACGAAGATGAATACACAGTGCTCTCAGGGAAGGAAGAGATGTTGATCCCGGGGTCAGGACAGTCTGGAGATTCCAAAGATGCTGTGGACCAGTCATGCTTCTGGGTGCCTTGTGCGCAGACAGGGTCACATCTAAGCTTGGCTCAGTGGTGCCCCAACTGGACCTTTATCTCACCAACCATCCACACCATCCAATCCCACTGTGAAATCAATGTACCCATCATCAGCATCTCCTCGAACCTTGAACCCCACGTCGCAGGGTCCCAGCCCTCTGCCCCCCTCATCCTAAACACAGCCCATTCCTGCAGCCTCCTTCACACAGCAGCATAATCACATGCTCTTTCCAGGAAGCGATGCCCTAATGGTGGGTCTTCAGATGGAGGCCTGGGGGCATTTTGAACAGTGGTACCCCTGGGCCATCAGATTACCAGCCCCCAGGTAATCTAAATCTGGTTTTAACTAACTGGAGACGGATAGTTCAGCAGCCTGATGGGTACATTGAGAACTTGGTTGACGATTCTTTGATCTTTTAAGAAATTATTTGAAATCCTTTTTTCAAAAGAGTCAACATTATCTGTGCTCTTCCCTCTCAGTTGACTTCCCTCCAGAGTTCAAGAACTTGTACCTCCTGCAAACCTCATCTGTTCTTTTTTCTCTCTTGACTTTGGCTTCTCAGACATTCAGAGCCAAATACACAGTAACCCCAAAGCACCTGGACCCTAGTGGTGGACACGCTGCATAGTAAGTCCTCACCTGAATGGATTCTGCTGCCTATTTCTCTTCCCTGAGGATTTCTGGTTGAAATCCTCATCATTTGTGAAATGATGCTGGCTGCATATCTCTAGGCCAACTCAAATACTTCCATGGATGAGCCAGTGCTCTTTATGTACAAAGTAATCATAATTCCAGAATGTTCTCTGTATATATCCCCACCCCCTCTAACCCTGAACCTATTTTATTAATATTGAGCTTAATTATTTTGAAGTTTAGTTTAAACCACTCAATTCATTATTAGCACTTCAAAAATAATACATTTTATACCTGCTAATGTGGGGTGAAGATAGATAAATGAATTTCTCAATCCACGGTTGATGTTGTGCCATAAAAATAAATGAGGAAACATTCCCTATGGGAACTCTATACCATGACCTTCTTGTCTGAATCTCAGGTCTGTAGCCTTGGGGTGATCCTGATTTAATAATGTACCAGGTAGGGCAGCCCTGTAGCACTCCTGCAGGGAACATCCCAGGGAGAGTTGGGGACCACAGCCTAGAAGCTACAAAGGGTCACTCACACACAAATCTCCCAGTGGGGTGACTAAGAGCCCAGCTTTGGGACAGAAACATAAAGTGAAAGAAAGTAAAGTCACTCAGTTATGTCTGACTCTTTGCAACCCCATGGGCTGTAGCCTACCAGGCTCCTCCGTCCATGGGATTTTCCAGGCAAGAGAACTGGAGTGGGGTGCCATTTCAGGCCCCTGTTTCATCCCTCTGTTAGCTGGGATGAATTCAATAAAGCAAGTGTTTTGGGGGGGTCAGGCTCCTTGCCGAGCAGTGGCAAAAACAGGTAAAAGGACAGAAGATCTGTGCCCCCAGACCTACCCTTGGCGTGGGGGTGAGACCACAATTATCAAGGGAGCTACCAAGTAAACAAGGTCATTCCAAATTGTGTTCAGGTTTCTGGCTGGACAGGCAGACCTCCCGATTCCTAGAAAACTGTCCAGAATCCCCACTGATATGCCAATGGGGACAGGACAATGTCACTCTCCCCATAAGAGAGAAGAAGAGGACAAAACACTGGTCCTAACAGTGGGAGAATCAAAACAAAGAACAAAGAGGGAGGGAGGTTTAAAAGAGCTGAGGATTCTCTTTTGCTAGAGTAAACCAATGGCTCTCTTGCAAGTGATCACTGCTGGTTGTGAAACCCAAGGGACTGTCTGTCAGCCCTGTGATTCCAAGGGTCTAGAGACCCGAGGCCTCCCTGCCAGGACCAAGCCTGTGACTCTGTGTCATTAACAGTGGCGTTCAGAGGACCACAATGCTGTGCTGAGCATCACTGATGACCGTTTGATTAGCTGACAAACTAAAGCTCTCTCTTCTCTGCACCTGTCTTCAGATAATGCTGCTCTGGGCCCACCTTGAAGAGGGATGAATCCCCCTCGAAAAATGACAAGGGTTTCTTGCCCCACCAATGAGCCAGTGACACTCTCAGACCCTTCAGAAAATAGTCACCTGTGCCAGCAATCTCGGGGCCTGCCGGCGACATCTAAACACCAGGATCTCGCAGCGAGAAGCAGGGAAGGCACAAAAGTCTACCTCGCCACCTTTTTAATGAGTAAGATCCTCTGGCTGCTGCCAGGGCCCTCAGAGACCAGCTATTAATGAGCGCTTAGAATAGATTGTGCCTGTTTTATACATGTACGGTGGCCTGAGAGAGACACTTCAATTTCCATCTTACATCTGCTGCCATGTTCAAGTGTCTCCTTAAGGGCAGGAAAGCACTTGGAAAATTTTGTCTTTAAAGAGACATGTTCAAAGAGAGTGCATCCACATTCTATATGTGAGCTCTTTTTCAATTTTCAAAGTATATATTTAGATTATGTATATGAGGATGTGAGCAGCGTCGGCAGGCAGCCAGGCCCCAGCTGCACACACAGCCCTCCCTGCCTCTCGGGGCTGCAGGGAGAGGGGCTTCTGGTTTTGTCCTCAGAGTCATTGGCTTCACTCAGTGAGCTGGGGATGAGTGCAGGGGACGGGGACCACCTATGTTTTGTTCCTATTTACGGACTCTGGTCCTAGGTAGCAGGTGATGTGGACTATGATGACTTGATGAGCTGAGATGCGGGAACATGGGCTGGACCAGAGCATGCGCCAGGTAGGGCCAGAAAGGAGGCGTGGCTGGCAGAACCCACACAGGGGCAGGTAATGGAACTGGATTCCTATGGCAAGTTTTCAAGGGGTCTTTCCGAAAGAAGAGGGCTTGAGGAGCAAGAAGGAGGAGCTGGAGGTAAGAAGGGACTTCAGAAGACAGCAGAGGCTTGGAGGTCTCAGTGACGGCCCTGTTGTCGTCGTCGGCAATGGGGAAGGAGCGTGAAGGATGGGGATGTATGAGGTGGGCTCGTGGTGTGAGGGAAAGCACAGCTCTTGCACCGACCAGCTGTCCTGGTCAGCTCTGCACACATGCGAGCTTAGTTGCTAAGTCATGTCTGACTCTTGGCGACCCCATGGACTGTAGCCTGCCAGGCTCCTCTGTCCATGGGATTACCCCAGCAAGAATACTGGGGTGGGTTGCCACTCCCTCCCCCAGGGGATCTTTCCAACCCGGGGATCAAACCCGCATCTCCTGCATTGGCAGGTGGATTCTTTACCTTATCACCTAGGAAGCCCCTAGTCAGTTCAGGCTGCTACAACAAAAGGGCCACAAACTGAGGGATTGAACAGCAGATGCTTATTTTTCACAGTCCTGGAGCCTGGAAGTCCAACATCAGGGTGCTGGCATGGTCAGTGTGCAGTGACAGCTCTTTTCCTGGCTTGCAGACAGCCACCTTCTCACTATGTCCTCACTTGGCAGAGAAAGAGAGAGCTCTGCAATCTTCATCCCCTTTTAAGGGCACCAATCCCATTATGGGGCTCCATCCTCATGACCTCATCCAAACCTAATTACTTCCCAAAGGCCCACCTCCTGATATTAATACCATCACATCGGGGGTTAGGGTTACAACATATGAACTGCAGTGGTGGGGGGGTGAGTGGGAGGAGGGGAGAGATACACATTCATTCCAAAGCACCAGCTGTGTGATCTTGGTCAAGTTGCTTAGCCTCTCTGAGCCTCCACTTTTCATTGGTAAAATGGGATCATAATCCCTCTCCCATATTCTCATGTTGTGAGAGTAACATGACGTGCCACATGTACAGAGCCTGGGACATGGGTGGAGCTGACTCAGTGGTGTCTGTGTTTGTTTCTACAGCCCATTAATCATGTGACTCCTCCAGAACAGGAAACACATCCTCCAATCAACCTCAGAAGACCCACAGAATAAATGTATCATGAACAGCAGAAATCCAGAGAAATAAACGTGTTTGTATTTTGAAAAGGGACAGTGAAGGATGAAAGTTGCTGACAGTGTGAATTACTGTTGATTTCATCATTGTTGCCATCCCCGAAACAAACAGCCCCAGAAAGCACAGTGGTTCCAACCCTAGGTCTGAGGCATCCCTGGGCGTTTCCAATTATCTCCACATGCATTAAACAAAACTCGGATCAGAGCTAACTAGAGTTTTCTCTAATTCAAAACGTGACTGTTCTCAGTCATCAGCACTTTGCAAGTAGGAGAGGTGCCACAGAATCGTGCCATGGCAGGGTCTGCCTCTGCTTCTTCCATTACTCTTTGCTCACAAGCTCTATATTCTTGAGGTAGCGATATGTCCAGTTCAAGATTCTGCTTCCTGCTAAGTATGGCCATGTGGCTAAGGTGTGGTCACTGAAACAAGAGAAACTCACAGAGGATTTCAGGGAAGGTTCTTTGAAAGGAAGAAGAGATGACAGGAGAAAGACCCCTTTGTTTTACCCTGTTCCTTCCTTCCTGCTGCCTGGAATGTGGACGCAATGACTGGAGCAACAGCAGACATCTTGGCACACCGAGGATGGAAGCCAAGTGTTGGGAATGGCAGAGCAAGAAGAGAGACACAGACTGGGCCCCACATGATCGTGAGGTCACCACACCAGCCTCCCCAGGACTTCTTGTACATTAGAGGGAAAACCTTTATGCATTTAAGCCACTATTTTTGGAGTTTTCTGTTGGGTGCAATATATATCTAGTAACTAACATATATATTGAGTTACTAGAGACTGCTCTGTGTCCCTGGCTACTAACCCATGCTTGGCAGGAAATACAAGTGGGGGTGGTATGTAAGGGGGCAGAACGTCCCGGTGCCAGGGGAGCATCCAACAGCATCTTCTCACTAGTGCCCACTGATCTTGGCTTGTTCTAGCCCTGGGCAGTGATCCATCCCTCCCTGTTTTACGTTCTAGAGACCTCCAACCTAAGCCAAAATCCAATGTGGGGCAGGGTGCTGCCGCAGGAAAAGAACATAAGTCTGCATGAGCCTTGGTTCAAGTCTTACCTTTGAATCTTAACAGCTGTGTCACTTTGGGCAAAACCACTTAACCCTTGAGCTTCAGCTTCCTTCTCTGAAAAATGGGAGTCCCAGTAATGCCCACCACAAAGGGCTCCATGGATAATGTGAATCAAGTCCCTGAAATTCAGCCCTTAGGAATGACAGTTGTGATTATTACAGATTAGTTACGCATTGATGTTATTATTTTCAGAGAGAGGTCTTGGGGCTGTGGCACATTCTCCCCAGGTGACACTAGTCATAAAGAATCCGTCTGCCAGTGTTGGAAACACAGGAGTCACAGGTTTGATCCCTGGGTCGGGAAGATCCCCTGGAGGAAATGGCAACCCACTCCAGTCTTCTTGCCTGGGACATCCTGTGGACAGAGGAATCTGGCGGGCTACAGTCCACGAGGTCACCAAGAGGCAGATACGACTAATCACGCATGCGTATGTATACACTTGTTCTCTTTCCCAGGCGAAGTGGAATCAGCTTTAATGCCATAAAGGTCAATCCTAACTGAGGACTGGCAGGAGGAGACCCAGCCCCTGTCACTGGCTTCGCTGCTGTCTAGCTGTGTGACCTCAGGCTAGTCACCAACTCTTTCTGAGCGGCAATTTCCCAAGGATGCCAGACTCCATCTCCAAGACCCCTCCCAGCATCAAAGTGCAGTAACCCCAGGAACACAAGGGAGTCTGAGAACCAGGATCAGAACAGACAGTCCACCTGCTGTACTTCTAGCGGTGCCGATTTTACCCCCAGCCTCTCTCCACCAGTCATTTACAATGTTCTTACTTATTGAATTCCTATCATATCAAGGACCCGATTCTGGAAGAAGTGTTATTTCTGCAGACACTGAGGCTAGATCTCAGGACTCAGGCGAGGAGACACTTGGGCACATCATTTGTCTCACTTTACGTAAACTTGATGTAAAAACTCAGATGTGCAAATAAATTGGAAGGTTGTTGGTTTGTAAAAGAATCATCGAGAAGCATAAATAATCTTGCTCGTCTCTCTCAGTCACATGAATCGCCCACACAGTTGAGGGTAATGACATTATGCTTAGTCCCGAGCTATCGAGCTTGAGATTCTCGAGCTCACCTATCATTAGTTCGATGCTGTCCATAAAACTCCCACCAAGTAAGCACTCTCATCCTCATATTGCCAATAGGATAGAAGGACAGAGAAGTTATTATACATACTTAGCTTAAGTCAAGGTCAGGCAGACAATAAACAGTTGAACCAGGATGATAATCTAGATCTAATCTAGGTTGTCACCATAGCACCACATTCTTAAGGCCTAAAAGAGAAACAGCACAAAACGGGATGATGCCAGAAGAGAACTGGCTGTCTATGTGACCTGGGGACAGTTGAGGAATCTCTCTCTGCCTGTTTTCTCATGTAGCAGAAATGTGCATTGGATAGATCAGATCCCCATTCTACAGAGCAGCGCCTGTTGGTACATCTCCAAGCTGCCAGGACGTCCCGACCCACTACATAACTCAATATGTATCAAGGCTGCCAAGGGGAGAGCAGCTAGCCATGGAACAATGGCCTACTTGGAACCTCCCAATGGACAGAAGACTGGGGACCCTGACTTCACACATCTTGCCTGCCCGTCTCCAGCTGCCTCCAGAACACCATGGGTGTCTCCACTGGGTCTCCAAACCCAGACAGGTCTGCCTACAATCCTAAACATGCAATGCTTGGGCTCTGTGGAGTCGCTGGGCTATCTGTTGTTGTTTAGTCACTAAATCCTATCAAACTCTTTGCAACCCCATGGACTGTAGCCCACCAGACTCCTCTGTCCACGAGATTTCCCAGGCAAGAATACTTGAGTGGGTTTCCATTTTCTTTCCTGAAGGATCTTCCCGACCCAGGGATCAAACCTGCATCTCCTGCATTGGCAGGCAGATTCTTTACCACTGAGCCACTCAGGAAGCTGGACTATTTGAGGGCTCTCTAAATGTCTACCCCAACTCCTGCTCTACTTACAAACTCTCTCTCCACCCAGGGAGTGGGGGCCCCTCGATTGCACTAATGTCGACCTACATCAGCCAGACAGTGCCAAATGATGTCACCGTTCCATGTCACCCTGTGAGACTTTCGCAACAGACGGTGTTGCTATAAAAAAATTAACAAGCCAACAATTGACACTCGAACTCTTTTGTATCCGCCGATGAATCTGATGCCCACGTGTTGCCAAAAGCATTTATTGTCTCATAATTTGATTTACTTTTCTCCATGCTGCTCTCGATGCCTGCAAGTAGGGGCAAAATGGCTGATGTCTCCAGATGCCACGGAGGCTAATAAAGCTTGCTGTGCTCCCAGCATGCTCTCTGCTGTCAGAAACCGGCAATTAACTTAATAGGGTTCTTGAAATGGAGTCGATCCGGGAAATGCGGCATGTGTTGACACTCTCCCGCTGATCCAGGCAGCCTCCCACCATTGACTTGCCAGGTCTGTTTGCTATTTGAATTATTTAGGAGCTTGTTATGTGAATTAAAAAGCAGCACTTTGCAGCATTAAGTCTAATATTTTATGATCTTCAATTGATTAGGTGGGCTTTCAGGATTACATGCAAAGGTTAAGATAAAACACGCCTTAGACAGGCGGCTCTCGCCAGCCTGCTTTGCTTTTCAAAAACCTAGATGAAAACCCAAAAGGAGCCTGCCTCCTTTCTCACTTCCAAGCAAGTCTTCTGGAACCTGTTTCCAGACCATTAAAGGGCTTTGCCACCCTGAGGATACCAGGCTCCCTGGGTTTTCAGGACCAAAAGGAGGCTGGTCCCTCCTTTCTCTAGTTTTTCTTTTGTCTCTTTCTTGGAACAAAGATACCAGTGATGACATGATCCCAGAAGGACGGCCTCCCAAGCCTGGGCCTGCAAAAGGAAAACCCTGCTGTTGGTTCCCAGCCACTCGCTTGGACTTGGATGGGCACCACTGTCACACCTGCCTTTGGCCAAGGGTGTGTATAGCCCACGCCCCATGCGGCACCAAGCTTATAGTGCACCAAGCTCCAGAGGACTTCCCCTGCCATGTGCCCATTCACACCTGCCTGCCCTACCAGCTGCCACCGCCCTCTCTCCTGGCTGATGACAACAGTGTTCTACAAGGATTTTCCCATCAGTCCCCACCCAATCCACCCTACACCCAGCAGCCTTATCTTTCTAAAACCCAGCTCTGGCTATGACACTCCCCAGCTCAAAACCCCTCAGTGGCTCCTCATGGCCTCACCAATCTGGCCTCAGGCTCTCTTTCTAGCCTCATCTGCTATTGCTCCCATATGAACCAGCCAAACTGAGCCATTTATTATTTTCAAAAAAAAAAAAAAAAAACCCTCCGTTTTCTCAGCTCTGAAGCTTTGCTTATAATACTCACTTGGTACATTAAGCTTCCTTTCTTTACCTAATGAAAGTACACTAGTCCCTGAGGATGCAAAGAGTAAATAAGTATATAATCAAGAGCTTCCTATGTGCCAAACACTTTATATATTAATATTTAATCCTCCAAGGTAGGTGAAAAAGTGAAAGTTGCTCAGTCGTGTCCAACTCTTTGCAACCCCATGGACTTAGTTCATGGAAATCTCCAGGCCAGAATACTGGAGTGGGTAGCCTTTCCCTTCTCCAGGGGATCTTCCCAACCCAGGGATTGAACCTATGTCTCCCACATTGCAGGAGGATTCTTTACCAGCTGGGTCAAAAGGGAAGCCCAAGAATACTGGAGTGGGTAGCCTATCTCTTCTCCAGGGGATCTTCCCAACCCAGAAATCGAACCGGGGTCTCCTGCATCACAGGCAGATTCTTTACCAACTGAGCTATGTACTTTTACTATCTCTATTTTATACATGGCAAAATGGAGGTTCAGAGAAATTAAGTAATCTCTCCAAAGTCACTGGCGAAGGCAATGGCAACCCACTCCAGTACTCTTGCCTAGAAAATCCCATGGACGGAGGAGCCTGGTAGGCTGCAGTCCAAGGGGTCGCATAGAGTCAGACATGACTGAGTGACTTCACTTTCACTTTTCACTTTCATGCATTGGAGAAGGAAATGGCAACCCACTCCAGTGTTCTTGCCTGGAGAATCCCAGGGACAGCAGAGCCTGGTGAGCTGCCGTCTATGAGGTTGCACAGAGTCAGACACGACTGAAGCAACTTAGCAGCAGCAGCAGCCAAAGTCACTGAGCTAGCTGGGATTCAAATCCAGGCAAAGCAGATTCATCTAATCCCACTTCTATGGGAAAGCCATCCCTGCCCCTCCCTGGGTGCTCTCTTTCTCCTCTGAGGTTTGTGGCATCTATCCTTGCCAGGGCACTGACTTATCCAGGTTGCAGGTAGAGATACACAGCTCTCTTCTCAACCCAGGGCGCCAATGCCATGGGATAGTCTGGACCTCCCCTGTATCATATCAGGGGCATGGGGTCAGACTTTGTACATAACAGGTGTTGACTCAGTGGGCTGTCCACCTGACCACAGGCTGGCTCTCCACCCAAAGCCATGACCCCTGGAAGTGTATTTACCCGGTCCCCTCTGCACTTTCCAAGTGGCAGCCAAGGCAGTGCAAGGTACCGCATGAGTGAAAGTACAAGTTTGAAAGCAAGAGTGACTTGAATTTGAAGCTGGGCACCACCTTTTTTAGCCATGAAACCTTGGGGAAAAGAGATCATTTGCCTCACTGAGCCTTGGTTTTCCCACCTGTGAAATGGAAATAATAGTAGTTCCTACTCCATAAAGAAATTATCAAAATTAAATGAAATGATTCAGCAAAAGCACATCACGATACACAGTTCCTAACTCAGGAAAAGTTAACGGTTATTACCTTTGAATTGATCCCTGTTAGAGTCTCCAGGCTACCTCCAGCAGTCTGGGTCACTGGGCCGGCATCAACACATGGGCTACTTAAGACTCACTTCACAGGATGATGGAGAGGATCTGAAGAAATAACAGGAGGCCTGGTACAGAACAGATATTCAACATATTAAGATCCTTATTATTTGTAATTCTTATAAACTTCATCCAAGCTGAGGATTTTTTTTTTCCAGAACACCATAAAGATGGTACTTGACCCCTGGAATCAACAATCCTGTGCAAAACAAATGATATTGGCCACACCCCAACCCTGCAGCTGGCTCTAAGGAGAGGGAATGGATACACATTTCAGCCCCAGTCTTCAGGCTCCCCTCAATTTAACAGTGGGAGGCAGCACAGAAGGATCCCATCTCACCCAAGCCAGAAGGAGGGCAGGGATTTATCAGGGGGACCTGGGCCAAGTCTCAGGGGCTCAGCTGGGAGGAGCCCTTGCCAGAGCCTGTAACGTGTTACCCATCAAATCTGGTGGATGTGCTGGGAGGACAAAAGCAAGCACTTTGGCAGCTATAGCCGGAAAGAGAGTGTATGACTAGCAAAACCCGCGTAGGAGACCTCTGTCCTGAGAAAGGAGGCTGACACTAAAATCTCTTAGTAAAGAGTTCTCTTCAAAACCTCTATGCTACAGGGCAGCTCTGAAGCCAGAAAGTTGCTCTCAGGAATTATCTCACCATCAGTACTAATAACAATTGCTGGGTCTGGTTCTTAACTTGGGTCATATAGATGAGCTTAAGGGGGATGGGGGCCAGGAAGGCTCTAAAATACATGGGAAATCTTATAATATGAATGTATGCAGGTGTATACACTAGGTAGAGTCTCTGTAAAATTCTTTATTTGTCAAGATAGGCTAACTGCTAGCTGAAGTAACAAACAACCCCTAAATCTCAGTGGTTTAATACACATGTCCCAGTCCAAGCAGCCTGATAACCAGCAGGCAGTGAAGGACAGATTTCTGCTGGCAGGGGCTCCACCATCTTCACCATGTAGGCTTCCAAGGTCACCCTGAGCCACATTCTGTTGGTGGATGGAGGAGAAAAGGAGCATGAAAGATCTTACAAGACATTTTAGGGCCTGGGCCTGGAGGTAGAATAGATTACTCCTGCCCAAATTTCATTGGCTAGAACTCAGTCACATGAGGCCTCTAACCACAAAGGAGGTTGGGAAATGTAGTCTTCCAGTGTACCTAGGAGGGAAGGAAAACTGGTTTGGAGAACCCATCTCATAGCCTTACAAAAGAACTTGTACAGAAGGGGGAAAATGGGACAGGGTATGAGGAAGAATGATAAGTACCGTTTGCTTTATGTACATTATTCACTTAATTCTCACCACTAACAACAGATATTTTATTTTATATCCATTTTATAGAGAAGAAAACCGGAACTCAGGAAATGAAGTCACTTGCAAAGGATCACACAGTAGTGAATGGTGAGGCCCAAAATACCCATCAGGACTATCTCTTGTCAACATGGAGCTTTAAAGGCATCCCATTTTACGACTTTGGCATATTATGTATTTTGAGTGGGAAGGCAGATGTGAATGGAGAAGGTAATCTTGAGGTTGTATTTTGGGGTCAGCTAACACTTATTGACTGCTTACTCTGTACCAGATACCATTTTAAATGCTTTTCCAGGAACAAATAATCAACTTCTTCCAGTAATTCTCTGAGCTACATTCAGCTATTATCCCAGCTTTATGAATGAGAAAATGGAAGCAAAGAGGAGTCATGTAGTTTGCCCAAGACCCCGTGGCTAGTAACTGGGGAAACCCAAGCCAGTTCCATAGGCAAACCCTCCTTCCAGTGCCTGTACTGACTCAGCTGCAGCTGCCCATGGCCGCCCCACGAGTTCAAGGCAGAGAACACGTCTCCCTCATCTTCATGCCCCCATCTTGCATCAGGCCTGTCCCCTACCTTAAGAAGTCACCGTTTAAGGGTGAGCACGTGCCCAGGGGCAGGCTGACACATGAGTACAGTCATCAGCTACTTGCAAATTGGAAGCCCCATGGCAGAGCCCATGTAAGGCAGGCGCTGCAAGCCCAAGAGCAGCTGACATCCCCTTCACAACCCCATTCAGTCCACCAGATAAAAGGAGATTTACCATCTCTGAGCACTGTGTCATTTAAGCCAAAATAAATTCAGCTCCTAGGACCAGAAGCAGGCCTGGAGTGAATGTGATGGGGCACCAAGGCAGCCCAGTCTGTACTGATACCTGCCCTTCTCCTCCCCAGTCCTGCTGGATGCCCCTGCACACAGGGTGAGCTCCTGGGGATGGAGAGACATCTCTTTATCTTGGGCAGAGGTGTTGACACAAAGTTAAGCGGTTGACTTCAAGCTCTTACAAGAAAGCAGCAAGCTGGCGGGTGGGTGGGTGGAGGAGAGTGGGATCATCCCTCTGACACTCAGTAGAGGTCTGTGGGTGGTGGACCCCCAGGACTGAGGAGGGGTGAGGGCATAAAAGTACCAAGGTCGAGAGAGGGGGCACCTCGACAAAAGTGCAACTAAACCCGGAAGTCCAGAACCAGAAGCAGAGAGGGACAGCCCCCTTGTACCAGGTCTGTGCCAGGACCCTCCAGAGCAGAGAGGCCAGGACTGCAGTCAGCAGGACTTGGTTCGGAGCCCAGCTCCTCCATTCATTAGCCCTCAGTTTCTCGGCCTGTAAAATGGACACAGTGTCATCTCACCTCACAGGACTGCAGGAGGGCCCAGGGATGGGGCACAGAAAGCACTGAGCACCTGGACAGGCATGAAGCTCTCTGAGGGTCTCAGAGTACAGTCCTCTTAGAAATGAACAAACAAAAAAGTAGCAGACAAGTCTCTAACCATCCAACCAAATACCTCATTAACAGCTGTCCATTTTACAATTAAAATAATCACCTCTTCCCTTTTCGTGGCCCTACATCCTGATCTTTAAAGTAGGTCAGTCGCCTGGCCTCCTCCCAGGGTACCCAGCACAGGCCAGGCCTGCAGAACCAAGTGTTTCTGCGGTGAGAGTTCATACTTCACAGGGCTCTTCCTTGTCCATTCTTTTCATTACTCCTGGAAGCAGCTCTGAGAGGTGGGGAGGGCTGACCTCATGACCTCCAGTCATGGAGACTTCTCTGGGGTTTCCATTAGTGAGGAGCAGCTCTGGGCTCCAAGTTCAGGGTGTCTCTGGTGACACCAAAGGGGATCAGCACCCTCTTAACCATCTGAGGACGAGCACAGAACACTGGGACTGCTGGGCAGAGGTCTGACCCAGGGCAGGGCTACCAACATGGGCCCTGGAGAGAGGCCCTTTTTGGGTTCCAATCCCAGCTCTGCCACCTACTTGCCCTGAGACCTTGGTATGAGTGGCTGCACTTCCCAGTGTCTTACCTATAAAATGGGGATGACGTCACTTCCTATTTCTAGGGTGCTATGGGGGCTGTAAGATTTAAAGAGCAAATAATGTATGTAGAGCAATTAGAACAGGGCCTGGTGCACAGGAAGAACCATTACGAGTCACTACTGATTCCCTGTGTGGGTAACTATACCCACCCACCTACCTTCTGTTTGCTTCTGATGCCCTGTACCCCTGGATGATCAAAGCTGCATTTTATCCGTCTTGGAGACTAAGACAGAGGGCAATGCAATGTGCTGGTTAGAAGTGCAGGCTCTGCTTCCAAGTTCAGACCCAGTACTTCCTGTCTGGGTAACCTTGGCAAGTTCTATGTCTGCTCTGAGCCTGTTCCCACCTGAATAAAAGAGGATAATGATAGAACCTATTTCATTGAGATTTGAGTATTTTGTTTAGTGATGTAACACACAAGAGGCACCTAGAACAGTTTCTGGCACGTGAGAAGTGCTAAACAAATGTTAGCTATTATCGTACCTATGTCCCCAGCAGCCATTACTGTGTCCGATCCAGTGGTGCTAAGAAGCTAGTTTTGCACCCATGAATGAGTTGAGTATTTATACTTTCTGTTCTCCAGATAGCCAGAGGTCTTCTCCAAATTCTCTCCCAAAGATAGGACCCTAGGCCAGGAGTTGGCCAAGGATGGTCATCGTGTCCGAGACACTCATTGTTTATAATGACCTCACTGAGTAAATACACAGTGTGAGATGGGGAGCCTGGCCAGATTTCCAGAAATACTCTGTCCCTGGCTCCAGCCGGGACAAGGAAACACAGTGACCCGGTGATCCGAGCCAGCTGACTCATCTCCCCAGCATGAGCAGAGCTGCTGAGGCAGCCCCACCCAGCCTCTGCTGGCCTCTCTGGCTCCTTCAGACGGTCTGGCAAGCCCAGCAGGAGCCAGTCTAAGGCAACTGGCTCCTGGGAGGAGAAAAAGCAGGTGTGAATCTGTGATGAATACCAAAGAGGGCAGCCAAAGGAGCAGAAAAGCTCTGGCAGGGGAGCTTGGGGACAAAAGGCCAGGGCACATGATGTAGTCGTGGGGAAGCAGGGGTGGTCATCAGGGTGACACTAAAGGGCAGATAGCATGAACGTGGATATTGCTGTGCTGTGGGGTGGAGGTCTACACGATTCCTGGGCCCAGGTTAGGGAGGAAATTCAGACCGTCCCTCTATCACCTCGCGGGATCAGGGAGCCATAGGGAGAACTTCAGCCTCACGGTCAAAACTTGTCAAGGTAGAAAGATGGTGACATGGAGAAAAATCTCCAACTGTCTAGCACCCTTCCTGAGAACCTCGAAATCTTTAGAAACTTACTATTTTTTTTTTAATTTTTAATATATTATTTCCGGGCCAATGATTTCACTTATAATCTTGAATGACAGGAATGGGCACTCAGCAATGAAGCTGTTCGCCCACTTTGAGGTACAGGTGAGAAGAACGCATCCATTCTCCAGGAATTTACTGTGCCCCTGCTGAAAGGCAGACACCGATCAAGGTGCTGGGACCTGCAGAGAATAAGACAAACTCGGTTCCCATTCTCATGGAACTTACATTTTGGGGATGAAAGAGACAATAATGGCTAAGCAAATAGAGGAAAAACATTCAGATAAGGATAATGTCTAGGAATGAAACAAAGAACTTTGTGACAGTGATGAGTCATGAAGGTCTCTCAGAGCCTAGGCCTGAATCAGAAGCTATGAAAGGAGCAGAGCAACAGCTCAGGCAGCAAGTGTAAAGACCCTGAGGCAGGGACTTGGTTATGGAGATCCAGGAAAAGGGAAGGTGGTCAAGTAAGCTGAGGTCAAGTAAGCCCTGCCAACAGTTCTGGGCACTTCCCTTTGTTCCAGGTACCATTCTAAGCACTTTACCAGTAGCTTATTAAATGCTCATAATGGAACCTAGAGGTTCCCTGGTGGCTCAGGCCTTAAGAATCCTCGTGCAATGCAGGAGCCACAGGAGACGTGGGTGTGATCCCTGGGTTGGGAAGGTCCCCTGGAAGAGGAAATGGCAACCCACTCCAGTATTCTTGACTGGAAAAATCCCATGCAGTGAGGAGCCTGGCGGGCTACAGTCCACCCGGTGGTTAAGACTCAGATTCGACTGAAGTGACTTAGCAAGGACCCTAGAAGGAAGGATTTCACTATTAACCCCCATTGCTGTGGAAACTGAGGCTAGAGCGGTCAAGTCACCCTCCAAAGTTACGCCTGAAAAACAGGGCAGGCAGGATTCCCTCCCTGGCATTGGGAATCCAGGCAAATGCTAGAGGACAGAGAACCTCTGGGCCTCAGAAAAAAAGTTGCGATTTCGTTCAAGTACAACGGGAAGTAATCAGATCACACTGAACGTTCGTGGCCAGTACAGTGATTATTGAGCCCTTTTCGCACTCAGGCAGGTTGCAGACAGCCTAGGGTCGCAACCTGCGATCCTCTCGGGCGACCCGGCCTTTCTGCCCTGCCCTGCCCCTCGGGCCTCCCCCAGCGGCTTCCTCCCCACCCGGGCTTCGCAGATTCTGGGTGAGAACTAGCGCTCCGGCCTCCGGCCCTCGGACCCCGAAGCGCAGAGCCTAGCTACCCCTCGCTGCCCGCAAACCCGGCTGGCAGCCTTGCCTCCCCTCCGCCTCTAGCTCGGGCCGTGCCGCCTCCTCGGGAAGCCCTCCGGGGAGTCCCGGGGAGGCCAGCCTGGCCCAGCTAACCCATAGACCGAGCGCCAGGACCCCCAAGCCCCCTGGGGAACACTTTCTGCCCTCCACTCGGCAGCGAGTGCCTAGCGCCATAAACCCCTGGCGACCACGGTGTCCGCGCGGCGGGCACCCGGCCGGTGGCACGCACATACTGACCCCTGCGGCCGCCTCGGGCCCCCGCGACCCCCGCGCCGAGACTCCGGAACGTTCCACGCCCGATCCTCGGGTCCTTGAGGATTCCCAGTCTCACGGTGGCGCGGCCTGATTGGCAGGTCTCCCCCTGGCAGGGGTGGGGGCCGAGGGAGGGCTGTGGTGCACAATTGGTGTTTTTACTCCTGCCATCATTAATTCAACTATTGACAGAGAAAGCAGGGTCCGCCGCGGCTTTGTGTCACGCACTCACTGTAATTTACTTGAAAAGAATTAAATCACAATTACTTGCCACTCGTTTTGCATAAAACGAGCAGTAAGGAAGCCGCAATCGCAGTGCTTGAAAGGACAACAGCCCCATTGTTGCCACATTAGAACAATATTTCTCAATTTGAAACTTAAAACATTCGAATTAGCAGCTTTGTTTGACGACGGTGGCCCACAGATAGGCAAGACTGACACCCCACCTCCGACTGCAGACATTACAGTTAACAAGCCTAATTTTCATTCATTTAAGTCTAGACCGATCTTTTAAAATCGTTGCATTAAAAATGTACCTCCCAAATGTTGGAAGGGAAAATGTAATCTTTTGTCTGTTACCTAGTCCAGTAGATAAATTATCTAAATGCCATGTAAATTCCTCTTGCTGAAGCAAAAATCGAGCAAACTCTAATTAAGCCACTTGAGATTTCAGTGTCCAGAGAAATCACACTGGTTCTCAAAGTTACTTCTGTTCTCATTTTCTCTCCTTTCAGATATGGTCGTCAGGTAAATATAACTGATTAGCTTTTAAATCGAAGGTTTTAAAGTGTATTTAAAATATTCACTTCTGCAAAATTACATCACTGTTAACTGATGTGTTCAGCAAATTTGAAGCCAGGCTAGGTTTTTAACAACTTCTGTAAAAGTAAACTGCTGCTTTCAGTGAGCTGTAGTTTCCATTAACATTAATGGGTTTTCAGTAACAAAATGTAACTGTTCAATCAAACTTGAATATTAAAAAGAACCCAGTTACTAATTGTGAGAACACTTCATCAACAGGGAAAAACTGCAAATTAAAAAATACAATTGTTAACATTGGGAACTGTGTTTGGGGAAAGTAATATGTCATAAGGCTTTATGGATATGAAAATAGAAGTGATCTATTTCATATCCACAAATCTATAAATAAGGTTGAAAATGGAGAAAATGAAGGAGTAGAAAGAAGGCAGCACTTCTAAAATCTTAAAGCAAAAAGCAAGGTGAAATGTGGATTTAGTGTCAGGAATAATTAAACTGTAGAGTAAGAAAATCCTGTAACCTAGGAAAGCAAGTCAGAGAAAGAATAAAAATACATCTACTATTGTTAATAGTGGACTTTCCTAATTTTAAGAAGTGTAATTTATTTTAAAAAGGTTTTTTTAAGCAAAGTCTGCTGACTTTTTTTAAATGAATGTTTGTTTCCTTTAAGGAAAAAATATCTTATTGTCTACTTTTTATTTTTTGCAATGAGTATAAAAATTAAAATGTTTAATTTTATATTCAGTGACTTAAGTTTTTTTAAGTAATTTTTCCTTTATTCTTTTAAGAGAGAATAAACGTTGGCTTCAGTAGAAAACAAATTACATGTGGAATAAACCCAGGAATCAACTCTGTTTTCATGACTGGGTTTTTGAACGATAATCCATAATAGAGGTGGGGAGAAAGGGATTCATCAGGCAAATGAAACAAAGTCCCTGATCTGTATTCCTATTCTGATATCACCTCCTGGAATATCGGCAACATTTTAAGTTCCAGCCTAAGCCACGAATTCCTTCAGAACAAATCAAATGTCTTTAAAGAATATTTCTGTTTGAAAAGGAATTAAGCTCTCCTGAAAGAATTTTAAAGGTTGTGATATTCACAGGCTGATAAAGCAGCACCTTTAATGAAATTCTAATTAGCAATTTCATGCACTTTGCTATTAGTCATATCAGATTAGTGCACATTTTCACAGCCTTCCTTTAATTAAGTGCACTTATTCCAAGTTTCAAACACTTTCCTTATAAGATGAAAACTGTGCTGAAATGTTATTTAGTAAACAGAGGAAGTGTGAAAGTGTAGGTGTGCGTGTGTACAGGGGCAGACATTTTTAACTGTCTACAAATTTTTTTACATTTTGAGTTGGTGAATTCAGGTTTTCCTGCCTTCTTGCATTCTCAGTATTTCCTTGGTATTTCTAAGGGACTTATTCAAATCCTTAGTCCAAGTGTACATCAATCATGTGTATTTTACCTAAAACATATTGTCTGTTTGTGTGTATATGTAAGAAGATTTTTCTGTTTCAAACATCTTTATGTGTGTGTGTGAAAGGGAGAAGAAAGAGAAGAAGGGGGAGATAGAAACTGTGTAATATACAATATTTAGTTTTTAAAATCTCCTCTGGAAAGCAGTGATCAAGCATTTGCCCATATAATATCCCCATGCCCATCACCTTGCACAGGCACCTCCTTGCCTTTGAAAACAGCAATACGATTTCATTCCACCTTCTAACTTTAATTCTGAAGCCCCAGCAAGGAGGAGGCAGCTTTGTGGTGAACCAGATCCGGGGGACACCGGATGTCCTCTTCCATTTCAGGCTCCACTTCTCCTCTGCAAAGAGCCCAAGTCCAGCCAGTCATTCTCAGGGACAGTGAGACCTACCTGGTGACTCACACTCTACAGACCCCAGATTCCTCAGACCCCCATCTCTCCCTCCCAGCCTGCTGGAGGATTGCTCCAATTCTGGGAGGTTGTATTGTTCCGGAACCCACCTGATCTTATCTATAGCCTTTTGTCAAGAGGAAATTTGTGTTGCCTGTTTTGCTCAGAGGTTGAAGCTTGTAATATATTAACTAATTGCTTGCATCGCTAACACATGTTCTCTTGTTGGTGTCATTCATTTATACTGTAACATTTTTGACATTTTTAGATTGTCTCTTGGGACTCCTGGGCCTCTTAGCAGTTCCCTCCATGAAGAGTGTTTGCCTAATGATTACTGACTGACATCTCAATAACAAGCAATGTAGGAGTTGGGCGCATCTATTGAAGAGTTCTGGGGTGTGTGCGTGTGTGCACGCGTGTTTTAATTCATGGTCTACTTTGTCAAGTCATGTGTGAGCCATAATTTAAGTTAATAATTACCAGACATGAATTCAATGAAACATTGGTGTCTACACTTAAAAAAAAAAAAAGTCCTGAATTTTAATGCATTCAGAAAACGTTTGCCTAGGGCCAGGCTGGGTCCAGCACGCATATGGAAGCACTTTAAAAGTGATAAATGATTTGGAATCTACCCTGTCTACTGGTGTGCTTCTCAGGAAAGAAAATTAGAGCTAACAGGTGTTAGATAGGGAATGCTGGGGCATTTTAATAGAATTGTCAAAATGTTGGTGCCAGATGTTGACATTAATGCACACAACTCGGAACGTAATGCCGGGCCGCCATTTAAATGATTATTTGTTTAAATTTCAAGTCCCCAGCAGGAAATCCTTACTTTGTTCAGCACCTTTCTCTACACACCATCCCCCTGCTCTTTCCCCTACGATTTGCATCAAAGTGTCCTGGCTGTTCAGCTCACATATGCATGCTTTAAATAATCCATGCCTGTCAAATTTCATTTTTTCTTTTCAGATCATACTCATCACATCCCAGTCCTTGCCAGCCTTGAAGTCCACCTCAGTGTATTCGAATAGGAGAAAAAATTATTTAAATGCTGCCAGTTACAGGATAATTAATCTTTGAACTACTCGGTAACTTCAAATGTATGTACCACGTAATCTGCATGAACTTGTAATTACTACGTATTTATACGATATTCTCCATGTAATCATCAAGTCATTACATGGTTATGTGAGCCTTGTAAATTATGACAATCGCAGAAGACTAATCTTGCCCACACCACGTCAAAATGCCCATGTGGAACCTCTGGTCTCCACCTCAGTCAATTAATCGAAAGATCCAGAAAGAGTCTCTCCTTTAAAGGAAACCAGCACGTTTGCCTGAGACAGAGTCCCAACTTTATCAGAAATATCAGGGGATTGAGATACTGGTGAGGTGGACAGGGAGCAGTCTTCCTCATTCAGCTTTCATACAAAGACTGGCTTGGACGATTTGTTGCTGCTAAAGTTGAAAGGCAATTGGGAAAAAAAAATCTCTAGGCAAAATCCACCATCAGTTCTGCAAGCTGCCTTGAGCTGTGATGTGGGGAAGGTCCTAAAATAAATTCCAGTGTGAGTTTCAAGAACCCACCTGAGGCAGACTTGATTTGTCATCTTTTTGAACCCAATTAAAGCAGAAGCAAAGCCTTCAGCCTTTCCAGACTGGGGCATCTTGTCCCAACTCTCCAAAAGTATTTTCACAAACTCCGTGTGTGTGTGTGTGTGTGTGTGTGTGTGTATGTGTGTGTGTGTGTGTGTGCAGTCATATACACTCATGCGTGAGCAAGTGCTAGCTTGCTAATTTAACCTCTTTAAAAGCTACATTGGACCATGTGGACCCTTTATTCAAAAGAAACCATCCAAATAGGAAGGACCGTTCTCCCTACTTGTGTGGATGCTGAGGTCTGCTTTCCCTTGGCACAGCAAAGGATGAGGCGTGTATATCCCCCTGGCCTTTCTGGGAGCTATAAGTGGCCATTCAGAGCAGAACAAGGGGGACAGAGGCTAAATCTGTACTGGATTCTGTATTTCCACAAAGTCATAAGCTTTCCTCTTTTCTCGGCCCAACTTAGAACTAGGAAGAAACCAGGAATCAACCCTGGAGCATCTGCCAAAGCCCTGCTACACAGCTGACCCACACCCAGACCCTGGCCTGGCTCCCAACCCACTAAGGTTCAGCAAACAGTTGACTCAGCCTCCTCAAAGTCTGTCTCTTCAGAGGCTCATCCATCTAGAATTGCACTGTCCAATACAGTAACCACTAGCCACAAGTGGCTATGTAAATACTTAACTAAAAGTAAAGCCTCCATTTCTTGGTTGCACTGACCACATTTCAAGTACTCAATAGCCATGTGGGCTGGTGGCTACCATATTGGCAGGCATATATAGAATCTGTTTAAGATAGTTGATCTAGAACTCTACAAATTCCTCTGCTATCTGTTCTGAGCTTTCCCCGCTCAGCGACACTGGCATAGAGGGCATCAAAAGATGAAGCCAGAGCTGCTTTCCTGTGGCCAGTAAGAGGCTGCCTTGCCTCCTCAGGAAGACCTCTTCTTATGATATCTGGCCTTTGAGGCAGAGCTGAGGTCAGACCCCAAGTTGAGTGTGTTACCCAGAGCTCAGCAGACACTCCATGGGATTCCTCCTGGGGAACAAAAGCCCCAGATCTCTCAGAACCCTGGGAGGTGTCTGACTGCATGGAGGCCAGAAGTGACACATAGTCAGTTCTGCCGGCCAAATTGGTACCTGCCTTTGCTGGTATTTAAACCTTATCTGCCTTCGCTGGTATAAACCTGGGATGTCACTCTGTCTTCCAGGCTAAGAAATGCCAGGGAGAAATTCTAATCATTTGTTATCTTTAATCATATATTCTATTATTCTCTACTTCATTGATATTAAATGTAACTTGTTATTGTGGCTGTTTTTCCAATGCCTACCATATGCAGATCTATTGTCTCTTTAGTCTTCACAAAACCCTATGATGTACACTGCGATCCCATTTTACAGATGGGAAAACTGAGGCTTAATGGACTCACTGACTCCCCCCAAAGCCACATGGCTAGTTAACAGTGGATCAGAATGGAAACCGCACCCCATCTCCACAGATGAAGGCCTATTCTTCAGCCTGGTGTGAGCTGTCTCTGTCTCTGCCCTCAACAGGTAGCCAAGGAGCTAAGCAGAGTGCAATGGGATTTTGCAGCTCCTTTCCTCAAGAGATGGAATTCATTTTGCAGAGTGAATTTCTGAATCAAGGTTGGCCTTGTGACTTGACTTGGCCAATAAAATGTGGCAGAAGCAACACCATGCCAACTCTCAGAGTGGGTCTCAAGAGGCATTACACCCTTTCCTGCTCTCTGTCTGTCTTTCCTCTCCTCTCCCTCCCTCTCTCCATCACACACACACACACACACACACACGCATAAACTCCTGCCATCACCTCTTAAATAAGGCCAGGCTAGCCAGCTAGAAAAATGAGAGATAAATGCCCAAGTTGTCCCAACAGCTGTTATCTAGCCAACCTCAGGAAGCAAAACCACCTCACTGGCCTACAGCTGACCACAGACGCACAAGGAAGCATATTAAAAAGGAAGAACCGCCTGGCTGAGCCCAGCCACATTTGCTGACCTGCAGAATCATAGATAAATGGTGGCTGCTTAATTCACTATATGTTAGGGGGTGGTTTATTTCACAGCAGGTTCTAACTATGGCACACCCTCCTGGCCAGACTGTTTTCTTCTTTAATTGACTGGTTATCTTTAAGGCTATGTCAGAGCTTCTGCTGGAGACCCAGAAACCTGTCAACCCAATGAGATTCAACAGCACTCCTCCTGTCACCACTCCTGAATACCATGAAACCTCCTTGCTTGGTTCACAACTGACAACTGAGAATTTTTCTTTTAAAAAGTCTAACTCTGCAGTCATTGGGCGTAAGATTCATTCCCACTTTTGGTTCTAATTTTGGACCAAACCACAAAGTCTCCCACATCCACCGAGACTTTTGCTTTTATTTTCTTTCCTTTCATAGCCAGGCATCCAGAGGAAAATGTTTATCCCTCCCAAAGCCACCAGCAGCCTGCAGGGCTGAATGAGACTCCCCCAACTCATTTTCCATTTTCCCATTGGATCCATTGATTCCAGGCCTTCCCAAGCCTGGAGTGCAACTCATGTTGGAAATTCCATAAGACCTTGTGTCTGGTACTGTGTTGTAGAGTCCATAACACATACCATGCAGCTGAAAGTGAGATTTTGGAAGCTGAGTTGTTACCAAGCTGGGCTATTCCAGCAAACTCCATGGAGCCTCTAGGAAATATTTCATCATTCATGCTTTGGGTTTCACAGTTTTTCTCTATGATCTCCTAGATTTCCTAAGCATTTTAAATTTTGTATTCATTCAATAAGTAGGTCTTAGTCACCTACTATGTGCAAGCAAGATTGGGAGGGATAAAGAGAGGGAGGAAAAGAGATCTATGCTTGGAGAGAGCTCACTGATGGACAGAAATAAAAATGACAAAGATGACGATGGGTGGAACAAAATGAGTGTCTGCAGAGAATAAAACAAGAAGGGCTGATAGTTTCAATTAGTCAGCATCTTCCAAGCATGCTTCCAATTTCTCTAACATGCATCAATACTTTATTTAATCCTCACACCTCTTTTATCATGAAGGCAGTATTAGTAGTACCTGTCCCATTTTATAGATGAGAAAACTGAGGCACAGAGAGGTTGAATAATACAGACATTCCTCTACTGCATTCCTGAAAATACACATGAGGATTGAATGTATAGAAGTTGAGTAGCAGGCTGGAGTGTTAGAAATGGAGCTCTCTTTCAATGACAGAAAACATAGAAATTATCTTGTACAAGTGTTCAACAACTTATACTTGATTATTTAAATTTAAATATTCTTTATCATTAGCATATCAAAATTATTAAAACCCTAAAACATTAATTAAATATGTATATATAGACAAAAGCATGGCTAAAGTAATTTCTTACCTAACTCTAACTTAACTCTATTTTCTTACCAAATCTCTAACCTCTTGGTTGACCTGAAATGGTATTTATAAAGCAGAGTCAGTTTCTTTTTTAATTAAAGCGTGGTTGACTTACAGTATTATATTAGTTGCAGTGTACAACAGAGTGACTTGATATTTTTATAGATTACACACCATACAAAGCTACTATAAAATATTGACTGTATTTGCTATACTGTACATTATATCCGTCTGACTTAATTTAAGAGTCAGCTTTAATTTAGGTCAGAGCATTTGCTGAGAAGGAGGCATTGCAGCAAACCAGCTCTGAATGCAATTCTGAGCAGACAAGCTGGGTGACTGGTGAGTCAAAGCAGAGCGCAGGAGTTGGTCATCCTGATCTGAACAAGGGCTTCTACCACCGTGGCTTGGTACCCTTGGGCTAATCGTTTAACCTCTCTGAGTCTTAGTTCCTCAGCTTAGCATGGAATCTTTGATATTAACTTTCCAGGCCTCGTGGACTTTTTGTCAGAATCAATTAGAACATGTTGTGAATGAGTTCTATGAACTATTAAGCACGTAGGCTCCAAGTCAGGCCTCTCAAGCTGTGGTCCCTGGACCTGTAGTATCAACATCACCTGGGAACCAGGACAAATTCTCAGGCCTTCACCCTACTGAATCAGAATCTCTGAAGGCAGGGCCCGGGAATATCCTTTGACAATCCTTACCCATGGTAAAGTTTGAGAACTACCTCCTCAAAGGATGCTACTTCCCCCAAGAGAATCCCAGGTTATAGCTGTGAGAAACAGTTAAGAAAGGCCCCTTCATTCTCAAAAGTATCTCTGAGTAGGTGATAATTGTATGGTCCTTACAAACGACTCACATGAACTTAAGCCTTCCTAAGAAAATCACATTATGACCATGGAGACTGGACTAGAGAAAAAAAAGAAGGAAGGAAGAAACAGAGGGAGGGAGACAGGCAGACAGACTTTCTCTAGGATCTGCCTTTTGGGCAACTAGAAACAGCGAGAAGTAGAGATCATGAACACAGGCCCCAAGACCACAGCGACTCAGAGGATTTGGCTGTTGGGGCCATTTCTATGTCAACAGTCACGCCATCATCTATAAAGGCTAGAGGTGAGTCACTGGCCCCCTGGCTGTCACAGTGCCTGAGTGAATTCCACACACAGCACTCCATGCAACCACTTGTTTGCCAGACCTACTTAATTCATCCTCTTCATCCTGGAGATGAGCAAACTGAGGCCCAGATAATAACTCCCCCATGGCACACAGGGTATTTGCAGAGCTTGGAGTGCCTCACAGAGATAATTCTTCTTGGCCCTTTGCAACTATGTGCTGTCTGAGAGTGAATCACATTGAATGGCTTGGCCTGCTGAGAAGGAAAGATAGGAACATTGAAACTTTCAGTGACACAAGCCTGAACCATCTTGAGGGAAGTAACCTTAACTTTAACCTAATCAGGCAGAGGTCACCCATTTTTCAGATGAATAAATGGAGGTGCAAAAAGGTTAACTGGCTTGCCATAGTAGAGAGTTCCAGGTTACAGCTGTGAGAAACATCTCAAAGGTTAACTGACTTGCCATAATGGTTAAGGGGACCTAATCTGAACTTCCTGATGCCCTTTGATCCTTGAATATTTGATTGGAAGTGTTGACTGCCTTTTTTAGACTTAGGACTTTCATTTGCTGCTAGCCTGAAATTCTTATCTTAGAAATTCATTCCTTTGGATGTGCAGAATAACTCAACTGGCAAGAGTCTTACCTGTGAAATTCGTGCCCTCATCTGCAAGTGTGGTTATAAATTGGCAGTGAGCCAAGAATAGGACCTTCTCACCAGTTTGGTCATAGCTACACACCTGTCTTTATATTCTTTACTCAAAATTTAACTTTCAGTTGATTTGCTTTTTCATTAATAGTTTTAATACATGTATTTTAAAAGAACACATCACATTACTATTGGAAATGAGAAACCAACTTCACTTACCATATTTCATTATAACCCATATATAACTTTCAAAATATAAAATGTTTCTCAGTGTAATAACTTCAACCAATCCACATGCCACCCATATGGCACATAATGTGTATGGAAACATGATCACACATAGGAAGGTGAGGCTAGGAGAAGGCAGGGAAGGAGTTTCCATATCTGCACTGAGGTTGCACAGCACTTTCCAAGGAAATCCCAGGGTGTGGAGGGAGGGTTGGATATGACCTTGTTGAAGCCACTTCTGTTCCAAGCTCAGTTTCTTCAGCTCAAAAGTGAGACTGAAAGTGATCACCCTTTCCTTCCCCAGAGGCTTGGGAGGACAATTCATTAGGGTTGTAGCTGTTTGTGAGCTTTATAAACGGTGACGCAGCACACAACCAAATGTTCCCTGTCATTGTCCTCAGCTCTCCCCACTTGTGAGGCTGCCAGTCCTGAGCAGATGCAGGTGTGCACAAGAGAGGGCGCTGTTCCAGGAGACCTTGCCACATATGTATGTCACTGAACCATGGAAACACGAAACAGACTGAGAAAGTGCAAATAAGAGCAGACCATCAAGAAGTTTCCCTAGTTTAAACACTGAGCCTCCTAGTGGCAAAAGCAAAAAGGGAAAGATAGTCAATTACAAAGGAAGGAAGCAAAGAATTTCAGTTGCTCAATGGACACAATTTCTTCCTAGTCTTAAATTTAAAAATTACTTTCTCACTTGAAATTTAAGATAAGGATGC
Organism: Bos taurus; assembly: GCF_002263795.3. Lineage (NCBI taxonomy): Eukaryota > Metazoa > Chordata > Mammalia > Artiodactyla > Bovidae > Bos > Bos taurus. The sequence continues at coordinate 37,992,398 of NC_037353.1, read as the reverse complement.
TAGATGACAGGAAAAATTGCTTATCCCAGAGCTGTACATCCAGCCTCAGTAGCTGCCATAGATTCCAGGGCCCCTTCTGAATCTGCCAGTGCCCCCCAGCTGCTTTTGAATTCATGCGTTCTCTCTGTTTCATTTTGTGACTATCTCCACCATGTGCACAGTGGGAAGGGTGCTGATCTGGACACCCGAGAACTCCAGGTCAGATTTGGGGTCATGGACCCCACACAAAACAGCTAACCCTGGCTAAAACTTCTCCACTGCCATATCGGTGGCAGTGGTAGTGCAACCACTGAAAACCACTTTAGAAGCATTATAATTGCATCTGAAAAGCTCATGAGGCATATTATAGATACAGCATGATTTCACCCATATTAAATAAGTCTCTGAGTATATAAAAAAGCCAAATGCAGGGTGGTTAGAAACACAGGACACATGCTTGAGTCAGTCTGTCTGTCCAGGCTCAAATCTGATCTCCCACCACCTCTAGCTGTGTGGCTTTAGGCCACAAGATTGCAGGGAGAAATATCAATAACCTCAGATATGCAGATGACACCACCCTTACAGCAGAAAGTGAAAAGAAACTAAAGAGCCTCTTGATAAAAGTGAAAGAGAAGAGTGAAAAGGCTGGCTTAAAACTCAACATTCAAAAAATGAAGATTGTGGCATCCGGTCCCATCACTTCATGGCAAATAGATGGGGAAACAATGGAAATAGTGACAGATTTTATTTTCTTGGGCTCCAAAATGACTGCAGATGGTGACTGTAGCCATGAAATTAAAAGACGCTTGCTCCTTGGAAGAAAAGCTATGACCAACCCAGACAGTATATTAAAAACAGAGACATTACTTTGACAACAAAGGTCCATATAGTAAAGCTATGGCTCTTCCAGAAGTCATGTATGGATGTGAGAGTTGGACCATAAAGAAAGCTGAGCACTGAAGAATTGATGCTTTTGAACTGTGGTGTTGGAGAAGACTCTTGAGGGTCACTTGGAATGCAAGGAGATCAAACCAGTCAATCCTAAAGGAAATCAGTCCTGAATATTCATTGGAAGGACTGATGCTGTAGCTGAAACTCCAATACTTTGGCCACCTGATGTGAAGAGCCAATTCATTGGAAAAGACCCTGATGCTGGGAAAGATTGAAGGTGGGAAGAGAATTGGATGACAGAGGATGAGATGGTTGGATGGCATCACCAACTCAATGGACATGAGTTTGAGCAAGCTCAGGGAGTTGGTGATGGACAGGGAAGCCTGGCATGCTGCAGTCCATAGGATCGCAAAGAATCGGACATGGCTGAGCAACTGAACCGACTTAGCAAAACCTTTCTGTGCCTCTATTTCCTCCTCTGTAAAATAAGATAATAATGGTACCTACTTGATAGACTTGCTTTGAGAACTAATTGAGTTAGTACATGAAAAGCAATTATGGTAGTGCCTGGCACACTGAGCGTTGTTCTGTGTGTACACATGCGGGTGTGTGTGTGTGTGTGTGTGTGTACATGTATGTCTGCCTGCATGTGACTATGGGTGTGTGCAGCCACTGAGAAAAGTTCCAACGAAAAAGAATCCAAAGTGCTAAATGTCTTCTGGTGGTGATCTGGGTTTTCTTCTTTATGCTTTTCTTTGCTTTTCAAATGATTTTCTTTATTTTACTTTTCTAATCAGGGGGGAAATGCTTGTGTTTGATTTTTACCATCTGAAAATCAGGATGCCAAACCTTGATCAACATATTTCCCAGGGTCACTGGGAGGTTCAAAGAGACACCAGATTCCAGGGTTTATAAACTGTGAAGTGCTGTACACAGTTGGGGAATTGCCCATATAAGCACCCTGAAGCCTCGAACCTCCTTAACTTGGGGGCACAGTCCCCCTGGTGGGTCCTGTGCCTGTGTCTCCCTCACACCCTGGCCCTGAATCTGGGTTGAGGGCTCACCTCCCTCGGCAAGTCCTCTCTGAGTGCCCCGCCAAAGGCCTCTGGAGGAGGGAAAACACTTCCCCCTTCAACCATGAAATGCTCCTCTGCCCTTCGGGCTTAAAAGCTGGATAGTCCTTTATCATTCCCTCCATGGTGGAAAGACTATCTTTCCAGCACCCTCCCACCCACACATACCTCCCATCTCTACCACAATCAGGCCTCTGAATATTTTCCATTAAATTCAATGTTTTGTTTTGTTTTGTTTTTTAATGCGCAGGGATCTCCTTCCTTGGGTATTTGTCCCAACATTTAGGGGGTATCTGGAGCCAGCTCCCTTCTCCAGCTCACTGATCCCAATTCATATCCAGAAATGAAATTTACGAAAGCCAAGAGATTCAAAGAACCAAGGGACCTTTCCCACATTTTCCTCCTGAGATTATTTTTTTTTTTCTCTGTAAAACAAATTTGGCATCTTAAGCGAGATACCACTGTATATTTATGGGAGTTTAATAACTTCTTCCATTAATAACATAGACAAACTAATTTACCCAAACGTGTCTGTTTTAAACTCTGGGAACAAAGGGTGGGAGGAAGAAAATCAATCTTTCCTTTGTACTTGAGCCACTGACCCGTTAAAGCTTTGAAGATCATTTCTTTAAGAAATTGTGAGGAGTTATTTAACTACAAACAGCAGCTACCTTCCCATTCCAGCTGCGTAATCAAGCATAATAAATTAGAGTTTTGTTTTTAAGTTGACTCCTTCTTTTTTGTGTGTGTGTGTAACTGAAAATCCTTAATAGCACTTTGACAAATCGGCGTCATGGCAGACATCAGCGAACTTCCCTTGCACTGGAGCTAGTTAAGCCAAGCTGAAGCCATCCGGAGACATTCCTGATTGGAGGGCTTTGGGAGAAACCCAGGTTTTACCTTTGAAGCAGGGCTTGATAAAGTTCCTGACGCTGGCAGGGGTGACCGATTCCCTGGGACCCAGCCACCCTGAGCGGGTGGCAATTTCCGGCCTCAGCCCTGAACGCCCACCAGCCGAGGGACAGTCCATTGGGGAGGAGCAGCTTCGGCTGGCCCCCAGGAGCAGCCAGGCACCTCCCTCCCAAATCTGGCCAGCATTCCTCCGTGCAAACTGTTCTGATCCACTGTGATAAAAATCAGTCTCCGTGGGTCTTAAAAGAGTCAAAGGCCCTTCTTAATCAAATGATCAACTGTTCATTTTGAAAGCTTGACTGGTTCAATTAAGATCACAGGCAGGAGACGGGCTGGTCATATTACCCTCCTTTCCAGCCAGCCTGGCCAGTCGCCGTCCCCAAAAACCTACCTTTGACCAGCCCACTCCTGTGCCTGCCTGGAATGTTCCACCACCCCCTGATGAAATCTGACCACCCTTCAAGGCCTTATCCTGCTCCCACCTCCTTCCAGAAGCCTTCCCTGGGCCCACCAGCTGCCAGGGACCTGCCTTCCCTCTGAAATTTTGCAGCCATTTTGTGAATCCTTTCACTCAGGGTTTTATTGTGGTCTGTCTCAAGCTGCTCTTTACCACTTCCGAGCAATCAGACTGCAAGCTCCTTGAGGAGCCTGGCCATGGGACGTGGCCTTCCTGAGTACACCCTGACCACTGACTGAGGACGGGCCTTAATAACCCCTGTGCGAGCCTGCAAACAGGCAGTCCTTGACAACCAAGGGTTGGCTTCCAAAAGTTCATTTGTGAGTCAGGCTGTTTGGAATTCAGAATGTGCTCTTTTATTTTTTTTCCAAAATAACAAAGTCCTAAAATGATGCAATAATGCTCTGGTGGAGACTGGATCGCAGGCTAGCCCACAGAATCCCATTTTGCCCGTAACATACCTGCAATACTACTCAACAGCCATGCTCCAATTAACAGTGTTAATCCACTGGGAGCTAAATAATTTTTTATGGGCCAGCCTGGGAACTTGACCCCACTATCCACTAAAGGGAAATGCTTTGGTGGGAAGCCCAGTCAAAGCTCCCCAGCCTTCCTCCCATCCGTCCAACACCACAGTAGCTGGCAGGATACAGAAAAGAGGCAAACCTATGGATCTATTCTCCTTCTGCTTTCTTCTACTGATCAGGTCAGCCTGGTTGCCCTGTAATGAAAAGAGAGGGAGAGACTTAGGGAGTCCTAGTTGGCCAGAGATGCCCCTGTCAAAGCCAATTCTTTGTTGGATGCTGGCATCAGGGGTGGGGGTGAGGGCTATAAGTTCAGGGACCCTGGGAGGCAGCACCTACATCTCAAGTCTGTGGAGAGCTGCCCTTCCAAGCATGCCCAAACCCAGCCCTCAGACGTGTTCTCTCCCAAAGGCATTATTTCAATTGGGAGACACAGCAGACACCCATGTGCTCTGATGTCACTCTCACGAGGACTCTCATCTTTTTCCCCTTCTGTCCCTGGCACAAGGCCAGGTGGTACAGCATTCCCCCGCTTACCCCACCGCCCAGCCTCCAAGCACAGGGTCAGTGCTGGGACCCTCTGGGCTCCAATCCTACCCGTCTGTCCACACCTGGTGACTAGACAGGCTGAATGTCTATTTTTTAAAAGCAGTGAAACTTAAGGTATAACATTTTCAATCTCCCCTCCCCAGTTAATCCCATGCACCACCCCTCACTGCCAAAAGAAACTCCTACTTTTAGAATTGATGCTTTCAAGGACAATACCATGTATATCTCTCTTCTGATCAAGTGATCAATAAATTATATTCACATCAGTGATTTTTCTAGAAACAACTCCATCCCAAAATTTAGACCCACCCTGTATTCAGCACATGTGACCCCAGAACACCTTTTCAACTGACACATTAATGCCAGGGAGGTTGACCCTGGAAGGAAAGTCAAAAGTGGTCTAAGACATACGACTGTCGGGAAATCCTTAAATGGAAGCTTTCAGAGACTCGTTACCTCGTCACGTCACCACTTTGCAGACGCTGTGTTAGAACCCATTTAAAGCATTCAAGCATATAATCAAATTTCAGTAATGAGTTATTAATTAAGCAGGGGCAACCAATTCTCTGCTAACTGCCTCATAAACAATCGACAGGAGATTTGTGAATTTTGACTTCCTGACACTATTAAACAAATCAATATTAGGTTTCAGACACAGCAATTCAGACAGTTTTCTCTGTTATTTGGCAGTCATCTGCCTGGAATACTAATGAAAGAATTAAGAGCTGGAGATTTTGCATGTGTTCCATCAAAAAGATCCTTATCTGTGGGGAATTGGGGCCTGATTTGCATGGAAGAAGTCTTTGCTTTTGTAGGTACAATTTTTCTCAATATGTCACTCATTAGTATTTATAAAAGCTCTGGGCAGTGGAACGTCCACCAGGCTTCAGAGCCAGCAGCCAAAGCCCTACTGGAGATAGCTCGGAACAAAGCAATTCATTTATTTATATATTTTGCAGACTGGTTAATTTATAGCTAACCTAACCCATGGAACACTTGGGTCTAAGAATACAGCCAAGCGTCTTACTCAGCTTTTATTTTTTTCTAAAGGTCTGTTTGTTCCAGTGTAGAAAGAGCTCACTAAACCGGGAAGATGGGGTTTTGCAAAATCTGAGCGACCTCTGAGTGGCAAAGTGTGGTCATCTCGGTTTACCCTCAACCTTCTCTCTTTCTTTCTCCTCTTTGTTTACTTCCCTTTCGCACTCATGTGACTCAACAACAGTGCTGTTAAAAATACCTTATAGAGACAATGAAAGAGATTTACCTCTGTTTATCTAAGGAAGAAATAGAACCCAGGCAGTAGCAGTGCTGAGGTGCTCTTATTCTTCCTTGTGTACCCCAGACCCAGAGTCAGGGATTTGTTCAAGGGGTCACTCTGCAAGTGTAGTCCATTCCCTACGTAGCCTCCTGGTTTAGTCGGCCACAGAGGTGCCAATTAGGAATTGACCTGAAGTTTTAAGGATTGGACTAACGTATGGATAAGGACTCTCTTCAGAGGCAGAAGATCCGCTGCTTATCACCCACTTATGTAAATTGCTTGCAGCACCTCTGTTCAAAACACCCACAACTATATGTCTGTGTGTGTATACACACATACACATGTGTACACATATATGCACACATATATAGTTTTTAGTAGATATTTATATATTATGTACTTTTATATATTGATATATTTTGTATAGATATACATACCCAGAGGGGCTTCCCAGGTGGCGCAGTGGTAAAGAATCCGCCTGCCAATAACGGAGATGCAAGGGAGATGTGGATTCAATCCCTGGGTCAGGAAGGTTCCCTGGAGGAGAAAATGGCAACCCACCCCAGTATTCTTGCCTGGAAAATTCCACGGACAGAGGAGCCTGGTGCTACTTCCCTTGTGGTTCAGATGGTAAAGAATCTGCCTGCAAAGCGGGAGAACCAGGTTTGATCCCTAGGTTGGGAAGATCCCCTGGAAAAGGGAATGGCAATCCACTCCAGTATTCTTGCCTAGAGAATTCCATGGGCAGAGGAACCCGGCAGGCTACTGTCCATGGGGTCACGACAAGTCAGACATGACGGAACAACTACACTTTCTTAGAGGATCCTGGTGGGCTACAGTCCACGGGGTTGCAAAGAGTCATGACTGAGCAGCTGAGCACATGCACACATACATACCCAGAAATATATTCTTGAGAGAGTTGAGGTTTAATTTTTTTCAGATGCATTTGATTTTGTTCCTTATCGAAAAGTATTTTAGAACTATAATCTAAAGCCAGACAGAAAAAAAAAAAAAAAACCCTGAAGGTTGTTATATAATGCTCAAGCTGAGAAATCTTATCAATGGTTCTTATTCCCTAATACTTAGACCACTAAGGAGTTCATTGATTAGCTTCGGAGGCCTCCAGAATTCTTCCAACATTGTCTGCCAAACTTCTTCTCTTTGAATATATGTATATTTTTAAAGATGTGGCTCAGGTGGTAAAGAATTTGCCTGCAGTGCAGGAGACCCAAGCTCAGTCCCTGAGTCGGAAAGATCCCCTGGAGAAGGACATGGCAACCCACTCCAGTATTCTTGCCTGGAGAATTCCACGGGCAGAGGAGCCTGGCGGGCTACATTCCAAGGGCTGCAAAGAGTCAGACATGACTGAGTGACTAACACTTTCACTTTTCACCACTCAAAATGAATTAAGAACCACTTTTTTACCGCTTTTATAGATGGAAATCAGTGAACTGAGCGCTGTGCTTCTCGAGATGATTACTGATCGTGGCTAAATTCCCACCTCTAGACTTCTAGTCGTTCAGTCTTTCATTGCATGACACGCTGGAGTTACTATTTATCTATCAATTAGGATTATAGTCGATTGTTAATAACAAGAAACTAAAAATAATAGTGACTTAAATTGGAAGAAATGTTCTCTTCTTCCACATAAATAAGGTCCACAGATAAGCAGTCCAGGACTAACATGACAGCACAATGGTCCCAGGCTTCAGACATTCTGTTGCCTCTGTTCTACCATGAGGTCCCAGATGGCTGCCCCAGCTTCAAATATCACATCCTCAGCTCTGCAGTCAGCAAAAAAGGAGAAAGAGTAGAGTAGTAGAGAGGGCATGCCCTTCTTTTAAATATATTCTTCAAGACCATCTTTACATCTTAAAAAAAATTTTACGTGGCCCCACCTATAAGGGAGACTTGGAAATGAAGTTTTTATGGTAGGTAGGGGAAATTGTGGGCTTCCCTAGTGGCTCAGCAGTAAAAAATCGGCCTGCCATGCAAGAGACCCAGGAGATGTGGGTTCGATACCTGAGTTGAGAAGATCCCCTGGAGGAGGGCATGGCAACCCACTCCAGTATTCTTGCCTGGAGAATCCCAAGGACAGAGGAGCCTGGCGGGCTACAGTTCATGGAGTCACAAAGAGTCAGACATGACTGAGCAACTGAGCATGAGGGGAATATGCCCACTGGAGGAAAACAAGTGGTGAGAGAAAGTACGAGTGTCCCTCCCCAGCACAACCTGAAAATCAACACAGAAGGTGCCCGGAGTGACTCTGACCCGTCTACTTCATGGAGCCAGAAGGCAAAAGTGTCATCATACCTAAAGGGACAGAATGGACAGCATGTCAAAAAACGGTCACTGGAGTTAACAGTGGTAGAAGGGACAGCCTGGTATGGAAGTGGAGAGTTAAACAGAGAACCAAGAACTGCAGAAAAGAGAATGGGTGAAGTGGGAAGTGGGGAGGATGGGTTTCAGAGACAGATCAACACCCTGGCAGGTGCTCACATCAGTAGGTTTCTATCAAGGGGACATCACAGAACTGATTTTGAGTTTAGTTCCCCTTTGATCAGCCTCGTTTTCTCATCCTCAGATTCTGAGGTCTCCAAATTCAATTAGTGTAATAAAACAGTATCTCCTAGTGCATGAGTACTTTTAGTCTGAAATTACTATGAAAGTGAAAGTCACTCAGTTGTGTCCATCTCTTTGCGACGCTATGGACTGTAGCCCACCAGGCTCCTCTATCCATGGGATTCTCCAGGCAAAAACACTGGAATGGGTTGCCATTCCCTTCTCCAGGGGATCTTCCTGACCCAGGGATTGAACCCAGGTCTCCTGTATTGCAGGCAGATTCTTTATCAGCTGAGCTACCAGGGAAGCCCCAAAATTACTATCAGTCAGTTCAATTCAGTCACTCAGTTGTGTCTGACTCTTTGCGACCCCATGAATCACAGCACGCCAGGCCTCCCTGTCCATCACCAACTCCCGGAGTTCAGACTCACGTCCATTGAGTCGGTGATGCCATCCAGCCATCTCATCCTCTGTCGTCCCCTTCTCCTCCTGCCCCCAATCCCTCCCAGCATCAGAGTCTTTTCCAATGAGTCAACTCTTCGCACGAGGTGGTCAAAGTACTGGAGTTTCAGCTTTAGCATCATTCCTTCCAAAGAACACCCAGGGCTGATCTCCTTCAGAATGGACTGGTTGGATCTCCTTGCAGTCCAAGGGACTCTCAAGAGTCTTCTCCAACACCACAGTTCAAAACATCAATTCTTCAGTGCTCAGCTTTCTTCATAGTCCAACTCTCACATCCATACATGACCACTGGAAAAACCATAGCCTTGACTCGATGGACCTTTGTTGGCAAAGTAATGTCTCTGCTTTTCAATACGCTATCTAGGTATAGACTATAATAATTCATCAAATGAAAAATCCAGAGAAAATTCAGAAACTATCTCTGCTTCCCATCAAGCTTATATTCCTTGCCTTGATGGAGCAACCTGGAAACATATTATGTATTTTAAAATATACTTGTTCAGAGCACTGGCCATATGCTGATGGACCACTCAGCAACTGATCACTCAAGGTTGACAGCTGCAGTTCCATATTCCTGGATGACACAATGTCAGTCTTTGAATATTATTTCTGGACAACAGAAGCTACTCCGGTCAGCTTAAGCAGAAAGGGACTGTTTTCAAGGAAAATTGAGTAGCTCACAGAACCTCCAGGAGTGTTGGAGAACCAGATTTGGATTCTACAAGAAAGACACTTAGCCAAGAGGCCACTTCACTGGTAACCCAACCCATGAAACTGTTGTTCTATAAAACCCAGGGTTTCTGTAGTCCACTGATCAGAACCTATGGTACCAAATGAAGGGCTCTACAAACTCTACCAGAACCAGCTGCAAACACAGATACCTACACCCACCCACCAGCATGTCTGCTCTTTCTGATCTTCCTACATGTGGCTACCATCTTCTATTGCTCGCTTCACTTCCAAGATTTGCATGACACACAGACAGAACAGAATTTAAGTCATATGCAAATTCCTAGCTGCAAGGTAATCTAGAAAATGTACTTGTTTTGTTTTAAGTTCTAGAGCATCTATTATACAAAAAGATACGCTAGAAGAGAGTTGGGATGAGTGATAAGTAAGCCGCTGGACAAAATCAGCCACAGTATTGCTGGTCATAGTTTTCTATTTGGAAAAACTAACCCATACACTATGAGGCTCACAATACACTACAGAGTATCCATGATGAGTAATAACCTGACATTTGTAAACTAATTTAATTTTCATACAAATACCCTTGGCTACATAGGTACCATCTTACCTGCAGATGAGAAATCTGGGAGTTAGAGATGTTTAGAAATTTTCTCAACATCATAAAGCTAGTGAATGGTAGAGCTGAGCTTTTTTCTATGTCCTAGTCCAGCAGAAAAGTTATACATTGAAAAGATCACAGAAACTCAGCCAGTGACCAGCCAAGTGGCTTAAACTTTTATCTGACCTCCTCAAACCTCAAGTTACTCATCTGAAAAATGGAGATAATTATGCTTCAAAGGTGGCATATTGAAGGTAGAATAAGATATTATATGTACATCCCTAACTTGGGATCCAGAATATAATTTAACAGTCTTTTAAAACAGTTAAATAAATAAATGTATGAAAAAGATTTAGAAAACAACCCTCTCCCAAAAAAGAAGACCTTCCTAATTTCTCACTCCCTGACAACCCCTCTCCTTTTATTGAATGGGTCATGATTTACTTGATAATCTGCCCAAGACAGGAAGGATTCATGGCCAGTAGTTCAATGTTAAAATAGGATTATGTGCCCAAGCAAAGGGAACCTTTTAGAGTAGCAGTGGCTCGCTTCAAAAACAGGAGGCCTGTTAACACTCAGGCTTAATTAAACTGATTTCTTGATAAATCCACTGTGACAGGGGCCAACACCGTTAACTGTTAACACGCAAGTGCCCTCAGGCTTTCTCTGGGGAGAGAAAGAAAAGGGTGTTTTAAGAACTACTGTAGAGGTTATTCAATAGATCTCCCTTTGTTGTTGTGATGATGTAAGTCAAATTTGGAATTCCTTTTGAGTTAGATTTGGCTGATGGATAGCACTTCTTTGAATATGACCCTACATCGACTGGGTCACATAGGGTCTAACTTATATTTGGGTTACACTCATTTTGAAAAACTCAGCCAATAATACAGTGGCAGTTGGCTTATTTTAAGGGTCAAAATGTATGGATTTGGGGCTCTCAGGGAATGGAGGGTAAACAAAACCTTGGAAGAAATCTCTGCCTTCATTTATTCACCAAACATCACATGTAGATTGAACATGGAATATGCTTCAAACACATATACATGCACAACTATTTTTCTTCTTCTTTATTGAAAACATTTAATTTTACAAGTAAAACAACTACTTCTTGTTGCAAAAAGTTCAGAATTCAAGATCCCTGGACCGTTTATTTCATTCAAAGTGAATAAAATAGCATTTGTGTACCTATGTCCCAGACATCATTCTAAGTGCTTTAC